>NC_134962.1:16897692-17499195 GCF_965638725.1 Aptenodytes patagonicus
TTCATCTGTTTAGGGCCCCTGCATTGATTATAGCCCAAGCCCCACAGTTTTATCTGAAAACCAGCATCAAACAAAATGATTCTGAAAATAGCCTAAAGCATGCTTAACGGCATTGCTTCAGACTGTCAAAGGAGAAATCATACCGTTAGCCGCAACTAACGTAACATCGAGGCTCAAAAAGCGGGTGTGAAGGGAAGCTACACTTTTGTCTGCAAGACATCTAGCCTTAACTTCTACTCACCGGTCAGTGGCAGTCTTCATTCCCAGGAAATGATGGCGGAAGGTTACCACCTGACGCCACAGGCTGAGTAGACGGTTATGTTCACCCCTCAAGCAGTTGTCATAAAGCTAAACATGCAAAGACAGAAAGAAATGCCAACTGAGCCTTCACTGTCACTGTACAAGTCTTTCAGATAGGAGAGAGTACAACCACTGTCACCAGGTCTCCTTTAATAACTATTGCAACAGGGGCATCAAGGGCTGAAGAGGCACCACAGAAGCATCCTCAGTAGACCTGCCACCTGACTTCGAAGAAGGGAACATCCACGCTTCTCCTGCAGGAGTGGATATCAGCAGAGCAAACTGATCATGATTCATCACCTCGCCTTGCAGAGGTGTCTAACAGTCTTGGTGGAGGAAGACAAAAACAAGCCCCTCCAAGACCAGTGTCAGATTTGCTTACAGCAGGCCGCTGGTAAGGGAGGCCTGTCTTGTTCTTCGGTTGGCTACTCTGAATCCGAAAACACACAGACCTCTCCGGTCTCCACTGCTCTAGACGGAGATTTAAGAACTATTAAAAAGATGAGCGGTCCTGTGTGACTGCCCTGCAGTGCCCAGCAACAGCAAGCGTTTGCCTTTAAGACCGAGCAGTATGGTCACAGCAGGTGGGCATCTTCCATCACCACAATTTGCTGACACTCCTCCATCTCACACCCCTGCCTTCTGCCCGTCAACACCAATACATCCTCAACAGAGCCACAACTTCACACAGCAAGTTCTCTGTGCCAGAAATAAAATGCATTCTCACTCCACCCTGGCAGCACATCTGACGTTCCTGTAGCCTATCCCTACCTCACGTTCGTTGCGCCATTCACTCTCCTTCAATTCCAGCTCCTGACGGGCCCTCATCCAGTCCGCCGTCAGCTTTCCAACATCTTCTTTAAGAGCTGAATTAACCTCATTCGCTCTATCGAGGTGCTCCCGCAGGAGAGCGTTCACTTCTGCCAGATTCTCACACCTTGGAAAGGGAGAAACAGCAATCAGGTCACTGAACAACTGCTATCCACAAGCAGCATCCCCGTGATTTTCCAGCTCCCTCAACACTGACTTTGTTGTCAAACTGAGAGGCAGTAGAAGTGCTTTCTAGGATTAACTAAGATCTCTCTGTCATGGCAAACTCATTTGCTTCTCTTTGCTTTAAGCCTTCAACTTCCATCTACAATTTTGGTTTCCCCTTCCTCGTCAACGCTGATGATGCCCACAGTGAACGTCTTGCCTCCCCTTCCTGCTGCTGATCTCCGGATGCGTCACCTTTCTCTAGCATTGTCCTGAGTCGCTCACCTACTGAGCCACGGAATAATTTAGGCTGGAAAGGGACCGTTGGAGGTCACCCGGAATAACCCCCCGCTCAAAACAGAGCCATTCAGCACACAACACTATTACTGCACCACAGAAAACAGATTGTGGACCTCTCTCCTTTCAAAGCAGCTTGGCCAGCCGCTTCCCTCGGGGAGGCTAGGTAGCACTGACAGGTTCTCCCTCACTTCCATGAGCATCCAGGATACCAAGTACGAGGGAACGCTTCTTCCGGGTACCTTTGCTGCTCCTCTTCCACCTGAAGCAGTGCTTTCTCCAGGCTGTGGTCTTCTGTGGCTTCCCACCTGCCTGGAAGGGATCCCTTAAGAAGAAAGGAAATGTTTAGTCAAATTCTTGTGTTCCCTTCACTACTGTTAGCATCCATCGCTTTCCCCTCCATTTGTTGGGTATCTCAGGAGCTCGTGGCTTCTTCCAGGCACAACAGTGTCGTGACTAGGGAGAGGAAGGGAGGGGAAGGGTGTTACTCAATGTGAGCAGCTCTCCTCAGTCTCCCACTGTTGCACTCTCACACCTAGGTATCCTAGGCTCATGACCGCAAGCGCTCACTTCGACTTGGAGCCTGGGAATGCTCTCCTACCCTTCGTTTCCTAGGTCTACTTTAGCCGCGAAGCAGAAAGAAAAGCACAGAGCCAGCTCTGTATGTTGAACGCCAGCATTCTTGCCTTCCAAAATGCTACGTTTCAACCGATTCTTTTTCGGAGACAGCCATATAATGTAACAGGCAGTACAGCCCTCTCCTGAGACCTAGGACAAAATGTTACTCCAGCAATAAAGCACTCTTTCACAAAACTGAAATCCTTCTTGATAGCGTTGTCTGGACTGGCATTTCTGGGACTCCTGGCTGCTCTAAGAATGGCAACCGGACAAAACACGGACGGGCAAACTTACAGCGCTTCTTTAAAGGTGGTATGTAGGACTGAGTATAGGACTGTGAGCTGAAAGGTTGTTGGTTATTGTATTTGCTTTGTGATTATATATATGTGTCTTTGCAGTGTCGTACCACCTTTCCCATAAAGATATATGCTACCCTCAGGTAGCAAAATCTTGTCTTCCTCTGTCATTGCTTTGGGGAGCTTTTCTTTGTCTGCGTTAACGAATGCTACATACACTGTCTTTAGGTAGCAACCCGCACACACTCACCCCTCCTGCTTCCACTTGCTGCTCCAACTCTCGACACCAAGTCCGGTACTGCACCACCTAGATGGATAGACAGAATGAAGAGGAGCCAATGCAGCTTGTAAGAGACTCGGCTCCTCCTGCATTAGCTTTTCTCTAAGTCTTTACAGCCCAAGCACAGTACATTTCACAGTGCTGCTGATACAGTCCACAAGAAGTCCTTACGGTATAGGGAAGCTTCACTTTCCCTAGTATTAAAGAAAGTGAGACAGGGTTTCTTTCACACATAGTACTATCTGCTCATCCTAAGACAGCGATGGCAAGCAGAATGATGAGACAGACTTAGCCAGCCATGCCCGGCCTATGGCCACCACGTACCCCAAATGAGTATTTCCAACGGGCTAAAAGCCCAGTGGGTCCCTGCAGCTAGAGAAATGACTTTTCAAAATCGCTTTTCAATATTGAGCAGGTGAAGTTAGTTCTGACCACAGTCCTGCTCAGCCACTGCTCAGAGCTGCCTGCCTCTGCCCGGGGCCGCCCAAAACCACCCCCGCCGGCTCGAGCCCTACCTCTGGGACAGCCCCCTGCTAACGGGGCCAAACAAAGGCGTTTGCAAGCCAGGCATCTTTACCCAAGTGCGAAAAAGACCCAACGAGAGGCTCGGGGGGGTGACAGCGGCAGGGCGAGGCGCCCAGCACGCCGGGCCGGGCCGGGCCGGGCCGGGCGGAGCCGGGCGGCCCCCGGCGCCTCCCCCGAGCTCCGGGCTCGGCGCCGTCCCGCCCGCAGCAGCTCCGGGGAGGGCCCCGTTGGGGCCGCGCGTTCGCCCCCCGAGATCTCCGCCGCCGAGTCCCCTCTCCGCGCGGCGCGGGCGGCCCGGCCCCGCCACCGCGGCCCGGCCCCGGGCAGCTCCCCCCGGGCAGGCGCCCCCGCTCCTCACCTTCGCCTGCAGCTTCCGCACCAGCACCGCTTGGCGGTGCTGCGCCTCCTGCGAGCTCTGCAGCCGGCGCCGCAGGGAGGCCTGGCTCCGCGCCGCCATGCCCCCGCTCTCCAGCCGGGCCCGCCGCCCGCGGGGCTCCGCCGCCTGACGGGCCCCGCGTCGGGGGCTGCTCCGCGGCCTGCCCCGGCGGACCGCGCTCAGGCGGCCCCGGGCCGCGGCCTGGCGCCTGCCGGGGCGGGCGCAGCGGCTCACCCTGCCCGCCGGGCGCGGCCGGGAGCCGGGCCGCGGGGCGGGAGAGCCGGGCTCGCTCGGGCCGCTCTGGGGCAGCGGTTCCCTTCTCGCTCCTCGCTGACGGTGCCGCGCCGGGCTGCGGTGCTGCCGCGGGGGAGAGGCCGCCCCGGCAGCGCTTTGCTCCAGCGAGTTCTGCTCAGGGACTGTTAACGGCCCGGGAGAACGTTGGGGGCAAAAAGCGCTCCCTGTAGCGTCTGGGAGAGAAGGCGCGGGAGGAAACGGAGCCTCGCGTGGGGGGGGTATGGGGACGCTGGGGCAAGAAGGGTGGGACGGCAGCGACAGTAGGAAAGGTCCGTCGCACGGGGAAACCAACTGAACAGCTAGAACTTCCTGCTAAAAGCTCAAACGTCAGCCCTTGACTGCCACTGGAGCAGGAGTTCAAAGCTAGTACGAAAACCAAGCATACAGAGATGGAATTGTGGGCTCTTTTTCTCCCTGTTTTGCAGCATGAACGGGACAGACTTGCAAGCAGTTGAAGAAAAACTGGCATGGGAGAGAAAACGTCCCGTTTACAGGACGGCATACTCTGTGAATGGAACTTTATTTCATGAGCTCATGAAGAAACACAACAAACACACACGACAAACAGGGCTCAGTCCCCTTTGCCCGGACTAGTCTATTACGTGAATTCACTTATTCACCACTCAAGCCTTGAGGTTTCATAACTTACAACCCGCGACTCTTAATTCGTGCACTTACAAGCAAACAAAAAAGAATTCATTCCCTAGCCGACGGTGAGACTGCTCATCCTTCCTCCTCCGTCACGGTGCGGGCATCCCCCGTATCACTCTGGGAAGCACGAAAGCGTCAGCAGTCCAGCTGCTGTTGGATCCGCTTCAAAGGCTTTTTGGGTAAGCTGATGTTTTAAACCCTCCAGCTAGGAAGCTTGGTCTCTCCCATTTCCAAACGGCAGCAGATTCTGACAGAATGTCATACCAGTGATGTCCAACAGTTTGTTCAATTTCGGTTGTGATTCTGACAATCCAGTCAGTATCGTGTTTGATAACAATAGTCACTTGGTTTCGGTATGTAATAGCTGTTTCACAGCTGGTGATTGAGGATTCCAGTTCTTCAATTTGAGAGTATACAGTGTCCCGTATTGGTCCTAAGGGTACGGACCACGTTGTAGGCAAGAATTCCACCAGCGTTGATACGAGGTTTGCTTTATGGTTTCTATAAAGTTGTCCACAAGTTTTAGTGCTGTGACGTTTCAGAGAGGGACAAGGACCGGTTTCGTCTTCAGATAGGCACGATGATTGATCATCAGTCAACTAAAATTTCTATAAAGGATTCTAATGATGTTTCCCATAAAGATACGCAAATATATATATTCCCATAAATATATGTATGACCTGTTTGGCCAAAGAAACCATGATTGCGGCTGCCATAAGGAGCAAGTGGTGGGTTCTCGGCAGATTAATTCACTTGGTATTCTGTAGGAAGCCATAATCAAAGTAAAGGTAGTTATAGAATTTTGGTTTCCTAGGGGATCCTGATTGGTTTGAGTCATCTAACTTGGGTCCAAGCCTTCCTGGTTTACCTAAACAACCAGATCCAGCACATACCAACCCTTTTACAGGAAATAATTACATGATTAAGATTTATTTGTAGATTATACTGCCCTATTGACACAACTACCTGGGTAATACTGGATATGCGGAGAAAGGGCATTCAAGTATTTACCCGCAACCTGAGCTGAAAAGTGTATGCTAGGTGCATTAATACCATCCGCACAGGTTAGAAGCAGTATCTATTCTGCCTCTGTAGCTCTTAGCTACCGGTATATATGAGAAAAAGCGTTACAACCCTCTGATAGAGTGTGGCACTGAGTTCCACCTGCCTGTAAGAGCTTTTATCCCATGGTTAGGAGTTGTTGAACTACAAAGAGCTATTGCAAATGTGTCAATAGAATTAGAAAAAAGCCACTAATGAAACTGCGGATAGTATTATAATGCTAAAGGAAAAAATCAAATTATTATCACAAATGGTTAATACAGAATCGATTAGCCATAGACTACCTATTAGCAGCACAGGACGGAGTATGTGCATTATTGAATAACGGCTGCTGGGTTTATGTAAATCCAGACCAGAAAAATGAAACTGATAAAAACAAGATAAAGACACATTTAAAAGTATTACATGAATTAAGACAGGCATCTCCCCTAAATCTATTTGGGTGGTTAACCTCTTGGCCCCCAGACTTGGGTATAGGACTATGAGCTAAAAGGTTTTTGGTTATTGTATTTGCTTTGTGATTATGTATGTGTCTTTGCAGTGTTGTATCTACCTTATGCGCTCAACTTAGTACTAAAATAATGGATAATATAATGTGACACTGACGGTTAGAAGACAAGGAGGGACTGTTAAGAAAATCCCCTTTCCTACCTATTATAACAATCAGTCTTTATAGTATGAAAGTGTTCATATGTATTAGTTGTCAGTATGCATTATGTTGTATTATATACATATTAATATGTATTACGTTGTTAATATATATTCACCTTACACACTGTAATGCAATGAGGTAGTGGAGTTTTACTGGAGACTTTGGTCATGCTTAAGTAAAACAAACTAAAGGGCAGCCCGGCCCTGGAAGGAAGGACTTTGCTTCTTGGAAGCTTAGAGCTGTCCGTGAAGGATAAAGGATACCCCTGGACAACCAAGGTAGCACCCCAACCCCTGTGAAACATCTTTGAAACCCTCCAAGCATCATCTGGCATCATAGATCAGTAACTCCAGAAAGACTGACTCCATGGATGTCTGGATCAATAGACAAGCAGCAAGAATGCTGCAAAACTGGAGTTGCTTTGCCAAGTTTTACGATGATTACTAATCGGTAGCGCGGGTGTTAGTGATTAGTCAAGTTGTCTTGTACCTGAACATTTGAAGGGTGTAAGAACCCTGTATAAAACCACCTTCAGGGTCCCCCAGTTTGGCTGGGACACAGGAATAAATATTTACCCTTGTAATTCTATACTTTGTGTCCTCGCCTCTCTCCTCAGTCAGCATGGGCCAGTTGTGAATTTTCATGACAGTAGGCACTGCTCAGCAATAACTAAAACATAGGTGTGTTATCAATACTGTTGTCATTACCAATCCAAAACATAGCACCATACAAGCTACCATGAAGAAAATTAATTCTATGCCAGCCAAAACCAGCACACACAGGCACCGTTATAATTAAAGGCACGTACACACGTTCAATTGCAGATACAGGCATAAAATATATATAATTACAGATACAATTAGAGTCACAGACACCATAACACGCACAATTATAGATGCAAGAAAAGTCACACAAATGATTACACATACAATTGCAGATACAATTACAGATAAAGATACAATTACACGTACAATTGCAGATACAAGCATACATTCCATTACACCTACAACTACAGCTACTGCTCGTGATACCGTTACCAACAGAGGTGCCATTAAACAGGTGCTGATCCAAATGCAATTGAAGATACACATACAGGTACCAGTACAGACGCAGATACAGGTACAATTAGACATGCAGGTACCCATGTAGATACCACTACAGATACTGATACCAACATAGGCAGGGACACTGATACTGGAACCATTAGAGATGCTATTGCAGATGCAGATGCCGTTGTAGATGCCACAGCAGACGCAGATACCACCGCAGATACCCCTGCAGAAACACATACAATCTCAGATGCAATTGCAGATGGAGGTGCCATTGGAGATCCAGGTGCCACTCCAGATCATAGAATCATAAAATCATAGAATGGTTTGGGTTGGAAGGGACCTTTAAAGGTCACCTAGTCCAACCCCCACCCTGCAATGAGCAGGGACATCTTCAACTAGATCAGGTTGCTCAGAGCCCCGTCCAACCTGACCTTGAATGTTTCCAGGGATGGGGCATCTACCACTTCTCCGAGCAACCCGTTCCGGTGTTTCACCACCCTCATCATAAAAAGATTTCTTCCTTATACCTAGTCTAAATCTACCCTCTTTTAGTTTAAAACCATTACCCCTTGTCCTATCACTGCAGGCCCTACCAAAAAGTCTGTCCCCATCTTTCTTATGAGTCCCCTTTAAGTACTGAAAGGCCGCAATAAGGTCTCCCCGGAGCCTTCTCTTCTCGAGGCTGAACAACCCCAACTCTCTCAGCCTTTCCTCATAGGAGAGGTGTTCCATTCTTCTGACCATGTTTGTGGCCTTCCTCTGGACCTGCTCCAACAGGTCCATGTCTTTCCTGTACTGAGATACCCTGCATGTGCCATTGCAGATGTAGACAAAATTGGAGATGCAGATACCCTTGCAGGTAGAGACAGAATTGTTGATGCAGATACCATTTCAGAGGAAGGTTATCTTTGTAGACGCCGTTGCAGCTGCAGATAAAATTCAAGATGCAAATGCAGATGGAGATACCTTTGCAGATGCAGATAGCATGGCAGATGAAGACACCGGTGCAGCTATGCTTGCAGATGCACAGAAAATTGCAGATGCCCGTACAGGTGCAGATACCATTGCAGATGGAGATATCATTGCAGATACTGATACAGGTACACTTACAGAAACCATTACAAGTACATGTGCAGATACAGATACCATTACTGATATACAGTTACAGGTACAGTTATGGATACATACAGAATACGAGACATAGATGCTGGTACCGTCAGAAATACAGGTACTTGGTACCATCACAGACACCATCACAGATACTGATATAATTACAGACACAGATATCAATTAAGTATGCAGATACAACTGCAGTTACAGGAAAGAAGTATAAAGAATTGACGATACCATTACAGACTCCATTGCTGATGCTGTAGCAGATACACACACCATTGCGGATGTCGATGCCACAGCAGGTGCAGATACCATTGCAAAGACCATTCCGGATCACATTGCAGATGCAGATGAAATTTCAGGTGGAACTATAGATGGAGATGCCATTGAAGATGCTGGTGCCACTGCAGATGCGATTGCCAATGAAGATACCTTTGAAGATGCTGATGCCATTGCAGACACCGTTGCAGAAGCAGATGCCACTGCAGATGCCACTGCAGATACAGAGGGCCTTGCAGGTGCAGATACCCGTGCAAATGCAGAAGTAGTTGCTAATGACATTGCGCATGCAGACAGCATTGCAGACGTAGGTATCATGCAAATGCCATTGCAGTTGTAGGACATGCTCAATACCGTTGAAGGTGCCCTTGAAGATACCGCAGCAAATGCCATTGAAGATACCACGCCAGATGCAGATACCGCTGCAGATGCCACTGCAGATGGAGATACCATTGCAGATACTATTGTAGATGCGGAGGCCATTCCAGATGGAGGTACTGCTGCAGATGCAGATACCATTGGAGGTGGTGTTGCAGATGCAGAGACAGTAGAAGAAGAACATTCGATTGGAGATAGATACCACTAAAGATACCTTTGCAGATGCCATTCCAGCTGCAGATGCCATTCCAGATGCCATTCAAGATGCAAATACTATTCCAGATGGCATTACAGAATGAGTTCACATTGCGGAAACCATTGCAGATACATTATCAATGCAGATACAGTTGCAGGTACCATTAGAGACACAGATACTGGCACCATCAGAAATACAGGTACTGGTACCATCAGAGAGACCGCTATAATTACAGACATGGACTCACATGGAATTGCAGATACAATTGCAGATGCAGGCACAAAATAAATACAACTCCAGATACAGACACAATTGCACATACAATTCATGATACAAGTACAGTCACAGATAGAAGGACGCATTCAATTGCACAAACGGCAGCAGATACAGCAAGTGATACCATTACTGACTGAGGTACCATGACAGACAGAGGAACCATACACATAAAGGCATTGATACAAACACAGCTACCATTACACAGAGGTGTGCTGTTACAGGTAGAGGTACAGATAAATTTACAGATAACTACACAGCCAGTCACAGATAGGGATATGGATGAGGATACAGAGGTGAATACCATCACAGATACCTTTGCAGATGCACAATCCATTTCTCATAGCACTGCAGATGCAGAAACCAATGCTAGTAGCATTGCAGATGCAGATGCCGCTGCAGATTGAGATACCATTACAGATGCCAAAACAACCGCAGATACCTTTGAAGAAGCCAATTCAAGTGCAGGTGCAGATACCGGTGCAGATGCCATTGCAGATGCCATTCCAGGTGCAAGTACCAACAGAGATAGCGTTGCAGGTGAACATACTATTGCAGATGGAGATACCATTGGAGGTGCAGATACCATTGCTGATACCACTACAGATGCCACTGCAGATGCAGGCACCCTTGCAGACGCAGACACCGTTGCAGATGTCATTGCAGATGCAGATATCATGGCAGATACCACTGCGGATGAAGATACCATTGCGGATACCACTTTACACTCAAAGACCGTTGCATGCACCACTGCAGATAGCATTACTGGCACCATTTCAGATGCAGACACCGTCGCAGATGGAGGTACCGTTACCGATGCAGATGCCGTGGCAGATAGCATTACAGATGCAGGGACCATAGCAGATGCAGAGGATATTGCAGATGCTATTGCATTTCACGTACCTGTGCAGATACTTTTGAAGATGCGTCTACTGTTGCAGATGCCATTCCAGGTGGAAATGCAATTGCAGGCAACATTGCAGGTGAACATATGATTGCAGATGGAGGTGCCGTTGGAGAGCCCCGTCCAACCTGACCTTGAATGTTTCCAGGGATGGGGCATCCACCACCTCTCTGGGCAACCTGTTCCAGTGTTTCACCACCCTCAGCGTAAAAAATGTCTTCCTTATCTCTAGTCTAAATCTACCCCCCTTTAGTTTAAAGCCATTCCCCCTTGTCCTGTCGCAACAGGCCCTGCTAAAAAGTTTGCCCCCATCTTTTTTATAAGCCCCCTTTAAGTACTGACAGGCTGCAATAAGGTCTCCCCGGAGCCTTCTCTTCTCGAGGCTGAACAACCCCAACTCTCTCAGCCTTTCTTCATAGGAGAGGTGTTCCGTCCCCCTGATCATTTTCGTGGCCCTCTTCTGGACCCGCTCCAACAGGTCTTTCTTATGCTGAGGGCTCCAGAGCTGGACACAGTACTCCAGGTGGGGTCTCACCAGAGCACAGCAGAGGGGCAGAACCACCTCCCTAGACCTCCTGGCCACGCTGCATTTGATGCAGCCCAGGATACGATCGGCCTTCTGGGCTGCGAGCGCACATTGCTGGCTCATGTCCAGCTTTTCATCCACCAGTACCCGCAAGTCCTTCTCGGCAGGGCTGCTCTCAATCCCTTCATCCCCCAGCCTGTATTGATACCGGGGGTTGCCCCGACCCAGGTGCACTTGGCCTTGTTAAACCTCATGGGGTTCACACGGGCCCACTTCTTGAGCTTGTCCAGGTCCCGCTGGATGGCATCCCGCCCCTCAGGCGTGTCGACCGCACCACTCAGCTTGGTGTCATCTGCAAACTTGCTGAGGGTACACTCGATCCCACTGTCTATGTCCCTGACGAAGCTATTAAATAGTACTGGTCCCAGGATGGACCCCTGTGGGACACCACTCGTCACCAATCTCCATCTGGACATTGAGCCGTTGACCACTACCCTCTGGACGCGACCATCTAACCAATTCCTCACCCACCGGCCAGTCCACCCATCAAATCCATACCTCTCCAGTTTAGAGAGAAGGATGTTGTGGGGGACCGTGTCAAAGGCCTTACAGAGGTCCAGATGGACGACATCTGTAGCCCTTCCCGTGTCCACTGATGTGGTCGCTCCATCATAGAAGGCCACTAGGTTAGTCAGGCAGGCCTTGCCCTTGGTGAAGCCATGCTGGCTGTCTCAAATCACCTCCCTGTCCTCCATGTGCCTTAGCATAGCTTCCAGGAGGATCTGTTCCATGATCTTCCCAGGCACAGACGTGAGACTGACAGGCCTGTAGTTCCCCGGGTCTTCCTTTTTTCCCTTTTTAAAAGTGGGGGTTACTTTTCCAGTCAGTTGGAACTTCACCGGACTGCCATGACTTCTCAACTGTGATGGACAGTGGCTTAGCAACTTCATCCGCCGGTTCCTTCAGGACCCGTGGATGGATCTCATCGGGTCCCATGGACTTGTGCACCTTCAGGTGCCTTAGATGGTCTCGAACCTGATGTTCTCCCACAGTTGGCGGCTCTTCATTCTCCCAGTCCCCGCCTTTGTCTTCTGCTTTGTCTCTCTTGGCTTGGGCGGTGAGGCTCAAGCACTTGCCGGTAAAGACCGAGGCAAAAAAGTCATTGAGCACCTCTACCTTCTCCATGTCCCGGGTAACCAGGTCTCCCATTTCATTCCGGAGAGGGTCCACATTTTCCCTTGTCTTCCTTTTATCCCCGACGTACCTATAGAATCTTTTCTTGTTGCCCTTGATGTCCCTGGCCAGATTTAATTCCATCAGGGCTTTAGCTTTCCTAACCTGATCCCTGGCTGCTCAGACAATTTCTCTGTATTCCTCCCAGGCTACCTGTCCTTGCTTCCACCCTCTGTAGGCTTCCTTTTTGTGTTTGAGTTTGTCCAGGAGCTCCTTGTTCATCCACGCAGGCCTCCTGGCGTTTTTGCCTGACTTCCTCTTTGTTGGGATGCATCGCTCCTGAGCTTGAAGGAGGTGATCCTTGAACATTACCCAGCTTTCTTGGGCCCCTCTTCCCTCCAAGGCTTTGTCCCATGGCACTCTACCAAGCAGACCCCTGAAGAGGCCAAAGTCTGCTCTCCTGAAGTCCAGGGTAGTGAGCTTGCTGTGCACCCTCCTCGGTGCCCTCAGTATCTTGAACTCCACCATTTCATGGTCACTGCAGCCCAGGCTGCCCTTGAGCTTCCCCACCAGCCCCTCCTTGTTGGTGAGAACAAGGTCCAGCATAGCACCTCTCCTCGTTGGCTCCTCTACCACTTGGAGAAGGAAGTTATCATCGACGCATTCCAGGAGCCTCCCGGATTGCTTATGCCCTGCCGTGTTGTCCCTCCAACAGATATCGGGGTGGTTGAAGTCCCCCATGCGGAGCAGGGCTTGTGAGCGTGAGGCTGCTCCTATCTGTCTATAGAGGGCCTCATCCGCTCGGTCTGCCTGGTCAGGTGGCCTGTAGCAGGCCCCCGCTGTAACGTCACTTGTCCCTCCCTTCCCTTTAATTCTGACCCATAAATATACCCTTGGATGATGATACCCTTGAGATGCCACTGCAGATGTAGACCAAATTGGAGATGCAGACACCATTGCAGATACAATTGCAGACGCAGGCAGCAATGCTGCTGCAGATACAATTGCAGCAGAATTTCTCATTGCAGAGGCTATTGATGATGCAGATAATGTTGCTGATGCCATAGCGGATGCAGATACCATTGTGGATGCTAGACACCATTTCAGATGCAGATACCACTGCAAATGGCACTGCAGATTCAAATACCGTTGCAAAAACCATTGCATAGACCTTTGCAGATGCATATACCTTTCCTTATAATGTCACACATGCCATATGACACATAATGTCACCAAAGCCAATACCATTGCAGGTGCAGATGCCATTTCAGATGCAGATACCATTGTAGAACCCACTGTGGACGCCACTGCTGATGCAAAGTCAGATGCACGTAACAACAGGAGATGCAGAGGCCACTGCAGGTGCTCATAGCATTACAAACGCCTTGCCGATGCAGAGGTCACTGCAGATATCAATAATGTTACACATACCAATGCTGATACAATTATCGTTACAGATGTAATTACCAGTACTCTTACAGATCCTGATACAGTACAGATAGCGACAGCAATAGTGTTACGCACATTCCAAGACCAATAATGCTACAGATACCATTAGAGATACCGTTGCAGGTAGAGCTAGAATTACTCGTACGCATCCAGAAACCAAACACACGTACACATACAAAAAACATTGCGAGTACCTGTGCAGATACAGATACCATTACTGATACAGTGACAGGTACAATTACAGATACAGATACCGTTAGATACCATTAGAGACACAGACAGCGGTACCATCACAGCTACAGGTACAAGTACCGTCACCCATACCATCACAGAAACCCTTAGAATTACATTCTCCCACTGACTTGTAGATACAGTTGCAGGTACAGGCACAAAATCTGCAAAGTTCCAGATACAATGACAGATGAAGATACAATTAACCGTACTTTCACAGGTACGAGTACGATCGCAGACACCATTACACCTACAATTGCAGATACAGTTGCGAGTACAGATTTAATTACACATGCAGCTACAGATACAAGTAGAGTCCATTGGAGGTACCATTAGAGATCGAGGTACCATCACACATAAAGCTATTGATACAAATACAGTTGTGGCTGCAGGTACCGGTACCAGGACAGATGCGGATATAAATACTGGTACAGATGCAGGCACTCATATAGATAGGGTTACAGACACCAACACCAAAACAGACAGAGACACCAATACTGAGACCTGCAGCTGCATCTGAAATTGTATCTGCATCTGCCATTGTATCTTCAATGGTAGCTGCATCTCCTATGGCATCTGTAATGGCATCTGCACTTGTCCCTGCATCTGCAATGATTCCTGCAATGGTACCAGCCTCTGCATCTGCAGTGGCATCTGCAAGGTCATCTGCATCTGCAAGGTCATCTGCATCTGCAATGGTGTCTGACATGGCACCTGCAGCTCCAGTGGTGTCTGTAACGGTATCTACATCGGCAATGGTATCCTCATCTGTAATAGCATCTGCTATGCATCCTGGTAGGTGGCAGGAGGAGGAGACACCACGGGCCACAGGGGAGAGGAGAGACCTGGCAATGCCCCTCCAGCCTGCTGCTGGCCTAGCAGCAGCTCCAGCTGAAGGGACCTCACCAGCCCCCGCCCCAGCCATGACCTCACTGCTGGCCCCCAGCCTGCCCTCCAACCTACCTCTCCTCTCCCCCACCCCGGCCCCAGCTCTCTGCTCTCTACACTGTCACTGGCAGTGAGGGGCTCAGTGCCACACGTCTTAATGTGCACATTAATCCACATTCTTAATAATCCATAATCTTAATCCACAACGACTCTGTCAATGTTTGCTTTGTTCCGATGGGGTGGAATAAAAAAAGAAAAATAAAATAAAAAGAAGGCAAGAATATTATGCAGAACACCTTATATTCCAAGTTTTTGTAAGCAAGTTGTAGACAGGTGCAGATGCCACTGCAGATGCAGATACCATTGCAGCTGCCATTGCAGATACAATTTCAGATGCAGATACCATTACAGATTAAGATACCGTGGCAGAGGCAAATGCCACTGCAGATGAAGAATACCATTGCAGAGGCAGATGCCACTATAGATTAAGATACCATTGGAGGTATTGTAGCACTTACCATTATGACAAACGTTTTCTATTCCAAGATTTTTTTAACTTGCATCCAAGCTCTGTCCTCCCCTGAAGCTTTTTCTCCATCTTCTACACCATCTCCTTCTGCCATCAGCCACAGAAGGAAGTCTGTCTCAGTAGGTTGAGTAACTGGACCAGAAGAAAGCAAGACAATGTGTTCTTGTATTAAGGATGAAGGGATTCATTTTCATTTTGTTACAATTATTAGGGATGACCATCCTTGCTAATAGAAATTCCCTTTGCAACAACCAAATGACATCTCTCAGGAGAAGTTAGCTGTTTTAACTCTTGACTGTTTTCTGACTTCCCCCACCTTTATGGAGCTGGACTAGAGCCCCCTCAGCCTCAGCAATTGTTCTGGAGTTAAGCAACAGTAACATCGAGTTTATAATGTTGTCTCGTTTCTGCCTTGCTCTGTTATAGCTTAAGAAAGATGCAGAAAGACTCAAAACCGTGACCTCTTTGGCCAGCCAAAATACATTTGTTACAATACAGATTTCTCCTCCATGGCCTACTTGTGCTGACCAGCAACTTAGTTCACAGGAATATGAAAGCAGCTCTTCTCAGGAAAAAAAACAACCACCACACAACAACCCCCCCCCCTCCCCCCATGGAATCATAAAATCATTAAGGTTGGAAAAGACCTCTAAGATCATCGAGTCCAACCGTCGACCCAACACCACCCTGCCCACTAAACCATGTCCCTAAGCGTCGCATCTACACGTCTTCTAAATACCTCCAGGGATGGGGACTCAACCACTTCCCTGGGCAGCCTGTTCCAATGTTTCACCACTCTTTCAGTAAAGAAATTTTTCCTCACGTCCAGTCTAAACCTCCCCTGGCGCAACTTGAGGCCATTGCCTCTCGTCCTGTCGCTTGTTACTTGGGAGAAGAGACCGACCCCCACCTCGCTACAACCTCCTTTGTAGAGAGCGATGAGGTCTCCCCTGAGCCTCCTTTTCTCCAGGCTGAACAACCCCAGTGCCCTCAGCCGCTCCTCAGAAGACTTGTTCTCCAGACCCTTCACCAGCTTCGTCGCCCTTCTCTGGACACGCTCCAGCACCTCGACGTCCTTCTTGTAGTGAGGGGCCCAAAACTGAACACAGTATTCGAGGGGCGAAAAAACCCAATAAGAAAAAACCCCAAAACCCAATAAGAAAACTACAGATTACCAGAAATGTTAGTTTTCAAACTGGCATTGTTTGAAAACAAAAACACTCTGTCTAGCAACAAATGTAAAGGAATAAGTAAATTAAGTTTCCTTTTAGTACATAAAATTAAAAAAAACCAAGCCCGTCAACTGCGTTTTATGGCTATTGTGCATGTTACATTGCTATGTTCACATATAAAAAGAGGGGTAGAAACCTCTATTAACTGGGTCAGAGGGATAGTCATTCTCACAAAGATGGTTCCAGATTGACTTAACAATATCAGCCACGAGATGCTGAGCAAATGCCCCAGCTGCAGTTTTCTTGGGGGGGGGCCTCCTGTTTCTGCAGCGCTTGCATCTACACATTCAGCCTCTTGCTGGTACATCTTTGACCTGGATTTGGAAGAGTGATCCACATAAAATCAAGACCCCTCCAGTCTCTGTTTATGTAAAAAACCAAAACGTTCCTATGAGGAAGGGTTTGAAAGCAGGCTCATATTCCACCTATAGAGTAGCAAAATCCCAGTGGGCTAGAGGGAAACTTCTTCCTTGGCGTACCGGTTTTCTTTTTGGTAAGTAAGTCTGTAAGGCAAGTCTTATGATGGGCCAAACTAACCCTCTCTTGCTGCCTCAGCATGCACTAATCTAATGACACATTGCTTTACTGGGCTTGCAGATAAAGCTGACGGTTAGCCTTGGGCCAAGCTGACAGTTTTCCTGGATTTTCTGCACTTTTCAGCATTCATGTTTTATATCCTGTTTGTTTTAAGTGAAGACTGAAAAAAGAAATGGGTAAGATTGATGAATGGTGAATAATTATTGTTCTAAAAGTGGATACTTATTATTATAATGGTGACATTTTTTTATTATGAATAAGATTATATTATTATAAAGAAATACCATTTTAAAGAAAAAGGCTTGCCTTTTCTGTTGACTACTGATTGGGTGGAATTCCCAGTCTTGAGGGATGTGGTCCAGGTGAAGAGTCGAGTCAGGGACCCTGAATTTTAGGAGAGCAAGCTTTCAGTTGTTTGAGGACTTAGTGGCTGGGATCCCCAGGACACCGCCCTCAGAGGAATGGAGCTGAACAGAGCTGGCAGCTCTTTAAGGACATCTTTCTTAGAGCACAAAAGCTCTTGATTCCCATTTGTAAAAAATCAGGCAAGAAAGGCAGGAGACCGGCGTGGCTCAGTGTCGTGGTTTAACCCCAGCCAGCAACTAAGCACCACACAGCCGCTCACTCACCCCCCCGCCCCAGTGGAATGAGGGAGAGAATCGGAAGAGCAAAAGTGAGAAAACTCGTGGGTTGAGATAAAGACAGTTGAATAGGTAAAGCAAAAGCCACACGTGCAAGCAAAGCAAAATAATGAACTCATTCACTACTTCCCATCAGCAGGCAGGTGTTCAGCCATCTCCAGGAAAGCAAGGCTCCATCACGCATAGCAGTTACTTGGGAAGACCTCCCAGTCAAACTAAAGTGTACGAAGGAAAAACACAGGCAGTGGAACCAGGGATGCTGCCCACATGTGTAGGGATGGGATCAGGGAAGCTAGGGCACAGTTGGAGCTGAATTTGACAAGGGATGTGAAGAATTATAAGGGCTTCTACAGATGCGTTGGCCAGAAAAGGAAGATTAAAGAAAATGTATCCCCTGCCACCACCCCAATAAATAAGACTAGTGACAACCAACAAGGTGAGGGCTGCGGTAGAATTTCTTTTGCCTCAGTTTTCACTGGCAGTCACTACTCCCACCTCTGTCAACTCCCCAAACCTCAAGGCAGGGACTGGGGGAACAAAGTCCCTCCCATTGTAAGAGAAGATCAGAAAACCACCTGAGGAACCTGAACCTACTTAACTCCATGGGATCCAATGAGATGCATCCCAGGGTCCTGAAGGAATTGGCTGATATAGTTGCCAAGTCACTCTCCCTCGTATTTGAAAAGTTGTGGCAGTCAGGCAAAGTCCCCAGTCACTGGAGAAAAGGGACGCCCATTTTTAAAAGTGGTAATAAGGAGGACCCTGGGAACTACCGACCAGTCAGCCTCACCTCCGTGCCCAGTGGGATCATGGAACAGATCCTCCTGGAAGATATGTCAGAACATATGGAGGGGAGGGAGGTGATTAGAGAAAGCCAGCATGGCTTCGCCAAGGGCAAATTGTGCCCGACTAATCTAGTGGCCTTCTACAATGGTGTGACTGCGTCAGTGTACGAGGGAAGAGCTACGGATGTCATCTACCTAGACTTCATTAAGGCCTTTGATACAGCACACACACACACACCCCCCGCCCCCAACTGTATTGCCACTAAATTGGAGAGATACGGGATTGATGCATGGACCGCTAGATGGATCAGGAATTGGCTGGATGGCTGAATCCAAAGAGTTACAGTCAGCGGCTCAATGTCCAAATGGAAACTCGTAACTTCTGGTGTCCCTCAGGGGTCTGTACTGCGACCAACTTTATTTAGTATCTTCATCAGTGACATAGACTTCAGTGCACCCTCAGCAAGTTTGCAGCTGACACCAAGCTGAGTAGTGCAGTTGATATGCTTGAGGGAAGGGATACCATACAGAGGGACCTTGACAGGCTGGAGGAGTGGGTTCATGCAAAGCTCATGAAGTTCAACGAGGCCAAAAGTGCAAGGTCCTGCGCCTTGGTCGGAGCAATCCCCACTGTCAGTAGAGACGGGGGGATAAATGGATTGAGAGCAGCCCTGTGGAGAAGGGCTTGAGGATACTGGTGGACAAAATTTGAACATGAGACTGCACTGCGCGCTTGCAGCCCAGAAAGCCAGTCATATCCTGGGCTGCATCAAAAGAATGCAGTCGTCCAGCGACTGCTCCCACACGAAAGGGGCCAGCACGGAAAGCTCTTGCTGGCCATCACCTTCCCTTGGCAGCCCTTCCACAGCCCCACAAGCGCTGGCGCTCTGCGGTTTGTAGCCATGTCGCTGTGCGGACGTTCCCTGTCACGTTTGCCAGAGCCCTGCTGCGAAATTGAAAATGTGTAGCTAGTGCTCCCACATGAATGGTGCTGGGATTGAAAGCTGTTGCTGGCCCTCACTTTCCCTTGGCAGCGCTTTTATAGCCCATTAGAAGATTCAGAATCTAGTCTCTGGGAATTCTTCTGTCACAATAGAATGCCAATGCACTCCTGTAGATTCCTGTGTAAGTTCATTGTCGTACCAGGAAGAGACCTTTCCCCAACATACTCAATGCTCTTTGTGAAGGTACCTTGGAAGATGTGGGGGGCTGCTACCTGGGAATTCACTTGTCTGAAGATACATAAAACTCCTCAGGTGTCTTCCCTGGAGGAGTCTGGGGCTGCTCCCTGTAGAATTCAGCTGTGTCCAGGGGAGGCTAAAACATTCCCAAGCTGCCTGCAAGAGGATCAGAAGGTCTACCCGTCATCAACCTTCCTGTAACATCGACAAAACTCCTCAGGTGTTTTCTCTGTAGGAGTCTGGTGCTGCTATCTACGAAATTCAGCTGTCTGCAGAGGAAAGTAACACTCGTGGAGCTGCCTGTGAGAATTTCCAGAGTAACGGATGGCATGGACCTCCCCCAACATACAAGATGGTCTTCGGGTAGCTAGCTGCCTTAAAAGAGTCGGGGACTGCTCCCTGGGAATTCACCTCTCTCCAGAAGAAACCCAAATGAACCTGGAGATGCCTGGGAGGAGTCCTAGGTTGTTACCAGGCATGGACCTGCCTCTAACATGAAGAAAACTCTTCAGTTAACTGTTTAGGCATCGTATACGGCTTCTTCCAAAGAACTTTAGCTGTCTCCAGGGAAGGACATGTACTCCAGCGGTGCATGGGACGAGTGCCAGAAAGCTGCAGAGTATGCCTCTGCTTCCATCAGAAATAAATGTCTTGAAATGCCAGCAAAGGAGTAGTCAGGGTCTGCGAACCAGGGCTGTCTCCAAATATACCTAAAACTGTTCGAGATGCCTGGGAGGATTCCCAAGAAGCTACCAGGCATGCAGCTGTGTCCCAAAAAAAGGAAACGATTCAGACATCTACTGAGGTAGTGTCTGAAGCTTTATGGCCTAGAAACTGTATGGCAAGAAAGGTGAGGGCCACCCACAGCTTGCCATCCTGGCAACTTTTCTTTGGGAGCCTTGGTGCTGGCTTTCAGTTTGGAGCTGGGCTCCAGCTGCAGTGGGCAGGTAGGTGAGGGTTGGGGTTATGTGCCAGTGCAAGTGCAGAGCCCTGGTGTTGGTGGGACTATGAAGGGGCTGAAAAGGGAAGTCTAGGGCCAACGATATCTTTCCATTTTGGGAACTTCTGTGTGGGAGCCCTAGGTGGTGGGTGACCATTTTGGAGCTGGATTCCGACGAGGAGAGGGGTAGGTAAGGGTTAGGTTGTAGAGAGTGTGGCCTTGCAATGACATCAGCTCATGGGTACATGGGTATGTCCCACCATGGCCCATGGACTTATGTATGTCTAGTTTGCTTAAGTATTCCCAAGTATTCCCATTATTGCACCAAGGCTACGCCTTCCTTTCTCCTGACTTCTCCCCTTGTCTCTGGGACCTGGGATTCCTGAAGGCCAACCTTGCTAGTAAAGCCTGAGGCAAAGAAGGCATTCAGTACCTCAGCTTTTTCCATGTCCTGTGTAAGCAGGCCCCCTGGCTTGTTGAGCAAGGGGCCCACATTCTCCCTTGTCTGCCTTTTGTCTCCCATGTGCTTCTTGCTGCCTTTGTCATCCCTGGCCAGATTCAATTCCATTTGGGCTTTAGCTTTCCTACTTTTGTCTCTGGATGCTCAGACAATGTTTCTGTATTCCTCCCAGGTTACCTGTCCTTGCTTCAACCCTCTTAACACTTCCTTTTTTGTGTTTCAGTTTTCCCAGCAGGTCCTTGTTCACCCATGCAGGCCTCCTGGCATTTTTGCCTGACTTCATAGTTGTTGGGATGCAGCTCTCTTGAGCTTGGACTAGGTGATCCTTGAATATTGGCCAGCTTTCCTGGACCTCCCCTTCCCTCCAGGGCCTTATCCTATGGGACTCTTCCAAGCAGATCTTTGAAGAGTCCAAAGTCTGCTCTCCTGAAGTCCAGGGTTGTGAGCTTGCTTTTCACTCTCCTCCCTGCCCTCAGGATCCTCAACTCCACCATCTCATGGTCACTGCAACCAAGGCTTCCATTGACCTTCACATCCCCAGCTAGCCTCTCCTTGTTGGTGAAGATGAGATCCAGCAAAGCACCTCTCCTTTTTGGCTCCTCTGTCACTTGGAGGAGGACTTTATCATCAGTGCACTCCAGGAACCTCCTGGATTGCTTATATCCTGCATTGTTTTCCCTCCAGCAAGTACTGGGGTGGTTGAAGTCCCCCATGAGGACCAGGGCCTGCAAATTTCAAGCTGCTCCTATGTGTTTACGGAGGACGTGATCCACTTGTTCTTCCCAGTCAGGTCAGACACACACTATAATGTCAGCTTTACCTGTCCTCTCTTTAATCCTAACCCATAAGCTCTCAGCTGGCTCCTCATGCATCCCCAGGGAGAGCTCCATGCACTCCAGCTGCTCTCTCACATGAAGGGAAACTCCCTCTCCTCGTCTTTCGAGTATGTCCTTCCTAAAGAGCCTTATATGCCTCCATTGCAACACTCCAGTCATGGGAGCCATCCAACCGTGTCTCCACTATCCTGCAAGTGCACACAGATCTCTAATTCCTCATGTTCATTCCCCATACTGTGTGCATTAATGTACAGGTGCTTTAGAAAGGCACCCCAGCATGTTGAGTTCCTGGAGAAGGTATGGGGGATTGCTCCATTGTGGTGCCTTGTAGGCACTTTCTTGCTTACGAGCAAGTGCTGGAGTGACCCACTTAAGCCCCATTTGTAGATTTCATGATCCAATCACATCACCCCCTGCCCTTTGCTCAGTGATCCTCTCTGTCACTCCTTCACAGGACTGCTGGTTGCTCTCTGCCTCCCCTCGTTCTCAGTTTAAAGCCCTCCTGATGAGGTCAGTCATCATGTTGGCAAAAACAGCTTTGCTCTGCTTAGTGAGGTGGATCCCATCTCGCCCCAGCAGATGCTGACCTGCAAATGGGTCCCATGGTCACAGAACCCAAACCCCTGTCACTGACAACAGTTCTGCAGCCAATTACTGGCTTGTCCTATTACTGCCCTGCTCCTCACAACCTTTCCCCTCACCAGAAGGGCTGAGAACACCACCTGGGCCCTTATGCCCTTGACTACCGACCCCCAGTAGTCAAGTTCTTTTTGTTGTTCTCCTCCTCCACTTGCTCTTCTTCCTCTTCCACCCCATCCTCTTCTTCATCCTCCTTTCCATCCTTCTCTTGCCCTGCTAGTCCTCCTTTTTCTGTTCCAGTTCCTGTTTCTGCTCATGTTCCCCGTCCTCCTGTTTTCCTTGTTCTCCTCCTGTTCCTCCTCCTCCCTCTGCTGCTCCTCTTCCTGTTCCTCCTCCTTGTCTTCATCCTCCTTCTCCTCTTGTTCCTCTGTTCCTCCTCCTGTTCCTCCTTTTCCTCTTGCTCCTCCTCCTCTTGTTTCTCCTAGTCCTCTTGTTCCTCCTCTTGTTCATGGTTGCCCTCCTACTCCTTGTCTTCCTTGTCCTTCTCCTCTTCATTTTCCTCCTGCTTCTCCTATTCATCTTCCTGTTCCTCCTTTTCTTCTTTCTCCTTTTAATTCTTTTCCTCCTCCTCCTCCACGTCCTACTTCCCCTCTTGTTCCTTTTCCTTGTACATCCTCACCTTCTTCCTTGCTTCTCCTTTTCCTGCTCTCGTTCCTCCTCCTCTTGTTACTCCTTCTCCTGTTCCTATTCCTCCTGTTTCTCCTCTTCCTGTTTCTCCTCCTCTTCATACTCCATTTCTTGTTTTCCTCCTCCTTCTTCTTCTTCTTCTCCTGTTCATTCTTCTCCTCTACCACCTCCTTCTCCTTTTTCTTGTCTTCTTTCTACTTTTCCTCCTCTTCCCTCCTAACATTCCTGTTCCTCCATTCTCTTCCTTCTCCTCTTCCACCTCCTCCTATTCAACTGCCTCCTCCTCCTCTTCCTTCTCTTGCTCTTCCTACTCCTATTCCATGTTTTCCTCCTGTTCTACCTCCTACTTGTCCTCCTCCTCTTTCTCCTCCTCCTCCTCCTCCTCCTCTTTCTTTTCATATTCCTCCTGTTTGTCCTCTTTATCCTCTTTCTGTTCCTGTCCTTCCGTTCCCTGTTCCTCCTTCTCCTGTTCCTTCTTTTTTCTCATTCTTCTTCTCCTCCTGGTACCTCCTTCTTCTCCTCCTGTTACTCCTTTTCATTGTCCTCCTCCTCCAGTTCCTTTTCCTCCTCCTCCTCCTCAGAACCTTTTTTCTGAAGCATCAGCTGTGAGTCAGCATCCTCGCACAGCCAGGAAACCCCTGTCTTTCCCCTGCCGAGCCTACAGCTCCAGGCTAACTCTAGGCTTTTGTCCTAACTGTCATACTGCTTGTCCTGATTCTCAAACCAATTTTTCTGCTCTTGGCCGACTGCTGAGCACATGCACGTGCCTTGGAGTTGTGCAAGTTAGCATGAGCAGGACTAAAGCGCAGCACTTCAAAAGCTGTCACCTCTAGGCCTTGCTATTAAGCAATCACAGGAAATAAAACTACTGTTTCTTCTTTCACCAAGTTACAGAAATTTGAATACGAAATTAAAAAAAAAAGCATGGTCCTGTAAATACTTTCAAATGAAGACGACTGTTCATGTACGAAGCATTATTTGTGCGGGAAAAAGTCTGATGCCTTGAACCTTTGCTTCCTAGCCCCAATTCATTTGAGTGAAGAGGGTCAGAAAGGAAAGGTGTCTCGTTTTTCATAAGCTACAGTATTTCTGTCCTCTTTTTTTCTTGCCAATGCATCGGGAAGAGCATCTAAAAGCTAGCTGGCTTGTGCTTGCCTCAGATCTGGTTGGGTCATTTGCTCTATGCACCCGGCATGCTGCTTTTCCTGTAAGTGAGTGAAATGGGAGGAGGAATGCCACCACATAGGTTCTGGCTCTTAATAAAGAGCAGCCTGACATAATTTCTCCTGCTGTAGAAAGTACTTCAAGCCTAGGGATGACATTCCCATCACACCCAATGGAGCTCATCATTGATGCTAAACTATGGCAAGGAAGATCTGAAACCTCCCACAGTATGAGTCTTAGTGCTTCACCTGTCTCAGCTGCGGCAGTCAAATAGGATGAGGATGACCTTGTCTGCTGCGGTTGCGCTCAGTCACAGAGCATGGAGAGTGGTGAGGGCAGGCAGGTGACTGCACAAGCACTTTCAGCGTAGGCATTTCTGCCTCATGCAGTTGAATATAAAGCTGGAATTAGAGACTCTTGGAAATAATTTCGCTTGTGCTCCCAATGTAAGCTGGGATGGTTACATTCCAGCACTTTGTGCAGCTGCTTCTCTGCCCAGGGACAGCACGGCCCTCCTGGCCATCGCGGGAGCTCATTCCCCCAATAACAAATCCTCCCGTGTGAGGAGTGGAGATCCACTAGCACCTGCCTGGAAGATGCAGCTCTCAGAGCATTGCTGACCGTGCCCAGGACTTGCTGCCTGCAAATTTACTTGAAGCAGGAAAATCCTCGTGCTTCCAGAGCTCCCAGACAAAGGGGAGGTTTCAGCTCCGTGTCTGCATGTGTCTCGTTATCGGGGAGTTGCTGTGCCAGCCGGAAAGGGGTTGTGTTTTTCCAGACCACCTGCCTGTGTCACTTGGGGAGGGCAAATTAAGACCTAGACTTAGTTCCAGTTTTCAGCCAAAGTGGAGAGCATGCAAAAAAATCACAGTCTAATGACTTTAGAGATAGCAGAGATTTCCCCAGGAACTTTTGCTCCATCGCAGATCAGCTGACCCAGCACATGCCCCAGGAAATGTGGGGAGAGCCGAGGATGCAGGACGGCCTCCCCTCTGAGCACCAGGAGGGGCTTTTGCAGAGGTTATATCCTCTCAGCCGCTAAGCTTAAAAAAAGCTCTGGCCCTGGGGTCCAAGGGAAATTACAAGGCCTCACCAAGGAAGCCGTGTGGTCAGGACCATTTAACTGTCCCCTCTTCAGCAAGGTTATGAAGGGGGATTCAAATCAAGGGACCTTGTGTAGTTAAGGAAGAAGCAGTGAAATATCAGCATCCTGGACGAATTGGCAGTCGATAACCCTGTGCTGCCCTTGCACCAATGGTCCAACCCTGCTCCCATGTCTGTGTATGAGCTTTCCGAGGCGACTGGTCCCTGCCCTCCTGCCCTGGTTTTGGGTTTTGGCAGGGTTTTGGCAGGGTTTTGGGGGAGTTTGGCCCTTGATTTCTGCTCCTTAAAATATGTTCCCTTTCCAAGAGCTTTCCAGCCTGTCACTGCCAAAGGGACATCCCAATTCAGCACCCATCACCAGGCACCACACGGCTAGGTCCAGACTCCTGCTTACAGCAGTCTTAACACAACCAGCTCTCGCAGCTGCAGTACTGTCATGAGTCCAGAGCTGTTGGCTGTTCCGCACAGCATGTCCTGACAGCAGTCCACATTCGTGGACGAACTCGGGAACATAAAACTATTGCCTTGTGTTTGCTTCAGAAGGGAGAAAACCTAGCAGCCCCAGACTTCTCCAAGGAAGCTACCTGAGCAGTTCTGTGTACATTTGAGGCAGGTCCATACCCGGTAGCTCCCTGGAACTCCTCCCAGGCATCTCCCGGAGTGTTTTGTCCTCCCTCAGTAGGGAGCAAAAATGATACAAACATAGAACGGTTTGGGCTGGAAAGGTCTTCTAGTCTACTCCGTCTGTGTGTCGTCCCCTCCCCCCGAATCCTGGGCAGGGATATCTTTCACTAGATCAGGTTGCTCAAAGACCTTTCCAACCTGACTTTGAACACTTCCAGTGATGGGGCGTCCACAGCTTCTCTGGGCAACCTGTTCCGGTGCCTCACCACCATCATTGTAAAACATTTCTTCCTTATGTCCAATCTAACCCTAACCTCTTTCAGTTTAAAACCATTGGCCCTTGCTCTGTCACTACAGGCCCTGGTAAAAAGTCTCTCTGCATGTTTCTTTATAAGCCCCCTTATATACTGAAAGGCCACAGTACAGTGTCCCTGCAGCCTTCTCTTCTCTCGGATAAAAAACAACACTCTCTCAGCCTTTCTTCATAGTAGATGTGTTCCAGCCCTCCGTCATTTTTGTGGCCCTTCTCTGGACCCACTCTAACAGGTCCATGTCTGTCTTGTGCTGGAGACCCCAGAGCTGGATGCAGTACTCCAGGTGGGGTCTCACGAGGGTGGAGCAGAGGGAGACAATCACCTCCCTCGACCTGCTGGTCACGCTTCTTTTGATGCAGCCCAGGATATGACTGGCTTTCTGGGCTGCAAGCGCGCAGTGCAGTCTCATGTTCAAATTTTGTCCACCAGTATCCTCAAGCCCTTCTCCACAGGGCTGCTCTCAATCCATTTATCCCCCCGTCTCTACTGACAGTGGGGATTGCTCCGACCAAGGCGCAGGACCTTGCACTTTTGGCCTCGTTGAACTTCATGAGCTTTGCATGAACCCACTCCTCCAGCCTGTCAAGGTCCCTCTGGATGGTATCCCTTCCCTCAAGCATATCAACTGCACTACTCAGCTTGGTGTCAGCTGCAAACTTGCTGAGGGTGCACTGAAGTCTATGTCACTGATGAAGATACTAAATAATGTTGGTCGCAGTACAGACCCCTGAGGGACACCAGAAGTTACGGGTTTCCATTTGGACATTTGTAAGGGACGAGGCTCACATGACTGTGCTGTAAGCACAGACAATGCCCCAAGAGAAAGCTCCAGAAGCCAGCCACGGGGAGGGGCCCGGTGTTTATTTACAGAGACTCATATGCTGTATTCAAGGGATGCACCAAATGGCTCCCGTTTTGGGAACAGAATCAGTGGGAGGTCAATCGGGTACCAGTGTGGCAACGAGAAAAATGGGAAGAAATCCTAAATATCGCCAAGCAGAAACCCTTTCTAGTAGGGTGGGTTGCCGCACACCAAGCTGGGAATCACCCAGCTCACCTTCTGAATAATCAGGTGGACTCATTAACCCGTTTAGCAGGAATGGCCATAGAAGGTGAGGGGGAAAAATGGGAACACCTGTTGGAATGGTTACATGTAAAACGAGGCCATTCGGGAAGTAAAGACCTATTTAGGGAAGCAATTAGCAGAGGGTGGTCTGTAACCAGAGAGCTGTGTAACACTATTATTTCCGTGTGCAGCTTATGTCGCACCCGATTAGGGGAGCACAACCCCCTTAAGGACCCACCTCTGCACATAAGAGATAATAAAGGGTTGTGGGACACTTGGCAGGTGGACTACATTGGTCCATTTCGGATCTCTGAAGGAAAACCATATGTACTAGTAGGAGTTGAAGTGGTGTCGGGATTGACCCAAGCAGAAGCAGTACGATGAGCGACGGGAGATAATACTGTAAAAGGTTTAAAGTTATGGTTCAGTTATCTACCTAAACCCCAATCGATCCAATCGGATAATGGAAGCCACTTTACTGCCGGGGTGGTTCAAGAGTGGGCACGAAGCGAAGGAATACAGTGGATCTTCCACACCCCATACTACCCCCAGGCAAACGGCATTGTCGAGCGCACCAACGGACTCTTAAAGCGAGCTCTGAAACCGCATGAACCTGGGTGGGCACAGCGACTATCAGATGCAGTATATAAAGTTAATAGCCGCTGGGGAATTAACGGGTGCCCACGACTCACCGCATTCTGCCCCAAGCCTCCGTCCATACTCCCTGGAAAAAGGGAGGCTAAAGACCCGGTGAATCTGCTCCATTATCCAGGACAACCCGTCCTGGTGGACCTACCGACGGTGGGAGCGGTGCCTTTAACTTTAAAAAAGCCGCTAAATCTCTATACCTGGGTGGCCACCGACGCACATGGGAAGGGTCACCGAATCCATACCCGATGGATTGTTCCATCCTATTAATCATTGTTCATCTTTATGAATATATTTTGCAGGTTGTCAGAAGCCCACCGTGGGACTTAAGCTTTCGGTTGTTGAGTGGGTCATTCTTTGCATTGTTTGTCTGATTTTACTAAGCTTGCTCTGTTTCTTTACTAGAGAGAGATGGTGTGGGAGAAGTTTATATTCTTACTTTGTGAATGTACAATCTTGTTTCAACCAGCTGGGAGTTTGAATAACCAACCTAACTTGGCATGGGAGTTGATTACTGGCTTTACCCGAATCTGGAATCGAACAGACCAAGGTCTTTGTGTGGACCTCCCCACATCCGCGTCAGCGGGATTTAAATTTGCCATTATCTGGTTAAATTTTTCACGAATTCTAAATTCAAAGCTAGAGATACTAAACCAAAAGTGCATCCAAAATCCACATGGGAAAGGAAAATGTTTGTGGGGAGCAGATCCATTCCCATTCCAAGAATATAGCGGGACAACGTGGTATACACCCTCTCCAGTGGCCTACCTATTTCCAATTAACAGGACCTGGAGAGACATGTGGAATGCTACCTGTTGGAAGCAACAACTTTGTAAGGGAACTACAAGCGCTGCCTTTGCAGCCCGAAAGAACTGGACATTATGTCCCCAGGAAGTGAAGATCCCTTGCAATCGTGTACTGGAATGGACATGGTGTCCCCGAGAGGTGGAGATCCCCTGTAATTTGGTACGGTGGTGGGACTCCCCGCCTCACAGTGAACCCCTAGACCACGAATATAATGTCCGGTTTTCCCCTGGTTGGTGTATTCAAATTCCTACCAAATGGGGTGGCTACGCCCACCATGATCGTTCTCGTTATGAATATGCTTGGTCCTTTAAGCATTTCCTATCCAGCCCAGATAGTATAGTTGATACGCGAGAAGTAGATCCCCTACCCTATGAGGATACTCCTCTAATGAACTGCTCACGAACAATTAGCTGTGATTCGTTATCATGAGATCCAATAGAAACCTGGTATGTACCAGAACTACGAACCTTTATCCGAGATATGTGCATTTGTTGGGGTTTCTCAGTACCAGGATTTAAGCCTGGAGATCCCACGTGTTATGGAAACATTATCAATCAAGAAACTGCGTTAAAATGTGGAGTTACACTCACCCACGAAACGAAGTGGAATCTTGCATGGGAAGGGGAAGCCAAACTAGCCGAACCTCACGACCCATCAACATGCTCCACTGCTAAATATCCAGCCCCTCAAGGTACCTTTTGGGCATGTTCAAATGGGAAGACGTACTCACACCTACATGTACATGAAATGGCAGGTTTACGCTGTGCCATCGGGATTCCATCAATGTGCCCTTCCAAAACATTTGATTTTATTAATTCTGGGTACAACCGAAAGAAACGAGATACTCAAAAACCCCAATCTGCACCTGAGTGGGCAGTGCATGGGGTCCCAATACCTGACTATTATACTTGGGGCATGACAACATCTCTGATGTTAGAAAATATATTTACCCCATATGTAACTCCTAAAAGACACCAGTTTGTGTTAGCAAATTTAACCTGGCAAATGCATGTTTTAAGTAATTGGACCTCACACGCTTTTGGAGAATTGAATTTACAGGTTCAGCAGGTGTCGAAGATGGCCTTGCAAAACCGCTTAGCCTTGGACATGCTGCTAGTTAAAGAACAAGGTGTGTGTGGAGTACTAAACCATACGGCTGGAGAATGCTGCGTTACCATACACAATGCTACGACCACGATCGAGGAAGCCCGTCAGAGGATGCAGGAAATCACAGCCAAGACAGGAGACTTGTTCCAATCAATGTTGCCGAGTGATTGGACGGGGAATTGGAACCCAGCCTCATGGATTTCAACTTTGCTCAAAAGCCTCGGACTTACGGGATGGTGGGATTGGATAGTAGAAGCCTTAGTAATGTTTTTGTCAATATTAATCGGTCTAGCTATCGGCTTTGCTGTAATGAGGTGCCTGATTCGCCGCTCCTTCTCTTCTATCTCTTCCTCTCTGCGCTATGTTCAGATCACCACCATCAAAGAGGACCTCGGAGTGGTTGAGCCACGGGGTGGTGTAAGGGACGAGGCTCACATGACTGTGCTGTAAGCACAGACAATGCCCCAAGAGAAAGCTCCAGAAGCCAGCCACGGGGAGGGGCCCGGTGTCACTCTCCTTGACTGACTAATGTCTCAACCACTCCTGGAGCTGGGGTGAGAGAAGACTCTAGAAACCTTGGGCTGGAGCCAACAAATAGGGGCGCACGTGGGCCCCCTTGGGGCACTCTCCGCACCGCCCCCCGCCCCCCGTTGGCAGGTCTGACGCTGGATCCAGGACTGGTGAGTTCTTTGTCTCTCTCCCTCTACCTCTCTCCTGCTGCTCAGCTCTCTCTTTCTCTTTCTCTCTCCTCCTTCTCCTTCTTGCTCTCTGTTCTTGATGTTGTTAAGTAATACAAGGCCTACCTCAACTCACCACAAAGCCGCTTAGCTTGTGTTGTATATTAAGACATAGAGGGTTGATGCTTATAGAAGTGTTTGTGCCATTAAAGTTGGAGTTTGTTTTTGGACCTTGGGTGTTATTTCACCTTAATCCACACCGAGGGGATTTGCGGATCTTAGTCACTCTCCCCTTCCCGCAGGAGGGGCATGACAACATTGAGCCGCTGACTGTAACTCTTTGGATTCAGCCATCCAGCCAATTCCTGATCCATCCAGCAGTCCATGCATCAATCCCATATCTCTCCAATTTAGCGGCAATACAGTTGGGGGCGGGGAGGGGGGGGCGCTGTATCAAAGGCCTTAATGAAGTCTAGGTAGATGACATCCGTAGCTCTTCCCTCGTACACTGACGCAGTCACACCATTGTAGAAGGCCACTAGATTAGTCGGGCACAATTTGCCCTTGGCGAAGCCATGCTGGCTTTCTCTAATCACCTCCCTCCCCTCCATATGTTCTGACATATCTTCCAGGAGGATCTGTTCCATGATCCCACTGGGCACGGAGGTGAGGCTGACTGGTCGGTAGTTCCCAGGGTCCTCCTTATTACCACTTTTAAAAATGGGCGTCCCTTTTCTCCAGTGACTGGGGACTTTGCCTGACTGCCACAACTTTTCAAATACGAGGGAGAGTGACTTGGCAACTATATCAGCCAATTCCTTCAGGACCCTGGGATGCATCTCATTGGATCCCATGGAGTTAAGTAGGTTCAGGTTCCTCAGGTGGTTTTCTGATCTTCTCTTACAATGGGAGGGACTTTGTTCCCCCAGTCCCTGCCTTGAGGTTTGGGGAGTTGACAGAGGTGGGAGTAGTGACTGCCAGTGAAAACTGAGGCAAAAGAAATTCTACCGCAGCCCTCACCTTGTTGGTTGTCACTAGTCTTATTTATTGGGGTGGTGGCAGGGGATACATTTTCTTTAATCTTCCTTTTCTGGCCAACGCATCTGTAGAAGCCCTTATAATTCTTCACATCCCTTGTCAAATTCAGCTCCAACTGTGCCCTAGCTTCCCTGATCCCATCCCTACACATGTGGGCAGCATCCCTGGTTCCACTGCCTGTGTTTTTCCTTCGTACACTTTAGTTTGACTGGGAGGTCTTCCCAAGTAACTGCTATGCGTGATGGAGCCTTGCTTTCCTGGAGATGGCTGAACACCTGCCTGCTGATGGGAAGTAGTGAATGAGTTCATTATTTTGCTTTGCTTGCACGTGTGGCTTTTGCTTTACCTATTCAACTGTCTTTATCTCAACCCACGAGTTTTCTCACTTTTGCTCTTCAGATTCTCTCCCTCATTCCACTGGGGCGGGGGGGTGAGTGAGCGGCTGTGTGGTGCTTAGTTGCTGGCTGGGGTTAAACCACGACACTGAGCCACGCCGGTCTCCTGCCTTTCTTGCCTGATTTTTTACAAATGGGAATCAAGAGCTTTTGTGCTCTAAGAAAGATGTCCTTAAAGAGCTGCCAGCTCTGTTCAGCTCCATTCCTCTGAGGGCGGTGTCCTGGGGATCCCAGCCACTAAGTCCTCAAACAACTGAAAGCTTGCTCTCCTAAAATTCAGGGTCCCTGACTCGACTCTTCACCTGGACCACATCCCTCAAGACTGGGAATTCCACCCAATCAGTAGTCAACAGAAAAGGCAAGCCTTTTTCTTTAAAATGGTATTTCTTTATAATAATATAATCTTATTCATAATAAAAAAAGTCACCATTATAATAATAAGTATCCACTTTTAGAACAATAATTATTCACCATTCATCAATCTTACCCATTTCTTTTTTCAGTCTTCACTTAAAACAAACAGGATATAAAACATGAATGCTGAAAAGTGCAGAAAATCCAGGAAAACTGTCAGCTTGGCCCAAGGCTAACCGTCAGCTTTATCTGCAAGCCCAGTAAAGCAATGTGTCATTAGATTAGTGCATGCTGAGGCAGCAAGAGAGGGTTAGTTTGGCCCATCATAAGACTTGCCTTACAGACTTACTTACCAAAAAGAAAACCGGTACGCCAAGGAAGAAGTTTCCCTCTAGCCCACTGGGATTTTGCTACTCTATAGGTGGAATATGAGCCTGCTTTCAAACCCTTCCTCATAGGAACGTTTTGGTTTTTTACATAAACAGAGACTGGAGGGGTCTTGATTTTATGTGGATCACTCTTCCAAATCCAGGTCAAAGATGTACCAGCAAGAGGCTGAATGTGTAGATGCAAGCGCTGCAGAAACAGGAGGCCCCCCCCCAAGAAAACTGCAGCTGGGGCATTTGCTCAGCATCTCGTGGCTGATATTGTTAAGTCAATCTGGAACCATCTTTGTGAGAATGACTATCCCTCTGACCCAGTTAATAGAGGTTTCTACCCCTCTTTTTATATGTGAACATAGCAATGTAACATGCACAATAGCCATAAAACGCAATTGACGGGCTTGTTTTTTTTTAATTTTATGTACTAAAAGGAAACTTAATTTACTTATTCCTTTACATTTGTTGCTAGACAGAGTGTTTTTGTTTTCAAACAATGCCAGTTTGAAAACTAACATTTCTGGTAATCTGTAGTTTTCTTATTGGGTTTTGGGGTTTTTTCTTATTGGGTTTTTTCGCCCCTCGAATACTGTGTTCAGTTTTGGGCCCCTCACTACAAGAAGGACGTCGAGGTGCTGGAGCGTGTCCAGAGAAGGGCGACGAAGCTGGTGAAGGGTCTGGAGAACAAGTCTTCTGAGGAGCGGCTGAGGGCACTGGGGTTGTTCAGCCTGGAGAAAAGGAGGCTCAGGGGAGACCTCATCGCTCTCTACAAAGGAGGTTGTAGCGAGGTGGGGGTCGGTCTCTTCTCCCAAGTAACAAGCGACAGGACGAGAGGCAATGGCCTCAAGTTGCGCCAGGGGAGGTTTAGACTGGACGTGAGGAAAAATTTCTTTACTGAAAGAGTGGTGAAACATTGGAACAGGCTGCCCAGGGAAGTGGTTGAGTCCCCATCCCTGGAGGTATTTAGAAGACGTGTAGATGCGACGCTTAGGGACATGGTTTAGTGGGCAGGGTGGTGTTGGGTCGACGGTTGGACTCGATGATCTTAGAGGTCTTTTCCAACCTTAATGATTTTATGATTCCATGGGGGGAGGGGGGGGGGTTGTTGTGTGGTGGTTGTTTTTTTTCCTGAGAAGAGCTGCTTTCATATTCCTGTGAACTAAGTTGCTGGTCAGCACAAGTAGGCCATGGAGGAGAAATCTGTATTGTAACAAATGTATTTTGGCTGGCCAAAGAGGTCACGGTTTTGAGTCTTTCTGCATCTTTCTTAAGCTATAACAGAGCAAGGCAGAAACGAGACAACATTATAAACTCGATGTTACTGTTGCTTAACTCCAGAACAATTGCTGAGGCTGAGGGGGCTCTAGTCCAGCTCCATAAAGGTGGGGGAAGTCAGAAAACAGTCAAGAGTTAAAACAGCTAACTTCTCCTGAGAGATGTCATTTGGTTGTTGCAAAGGGAATTTCTATTAGCAAGGATGGTCATCCCTAATAATTGTAACAAAATGAAAATGAATCCCTTCATCCTTAATACAAGAACACATTGTCTTGCTTTCTTCTGGTCCAGTTACTCAACCTACTGAGACAGACTTCCTTCTGTGGCTGATGGCAGAAGGAGATGGTGTAGAAGATGGAGAAAAAGCTTCAGGGGAGGACAGAGCTTGGATGCAAGTTAAAAAAATCTTGGAATAGAAAACGTTTGTCATAATGGTAAGTGCTACAATACCTCCAATGGTATCTTAATCTATAGTGGCATCTGCCTCTGCAATGGTATTCTTCATCTGCAGTGGCATTTGCCTCTGCCACGGTATCTTAATCTGTAATGGTATCTGCATCTGAAATTGTATCTGCAATGGCAGCTGCAATGGTATCTGCATCTGCAGTGGCATCTGCACCTGTCTACAACTTGCTTACAAAAACTTGGAATATAAGGTGTTCTGCATAATATTCTTGCCTTCTTTTTATTTTATTTTTCTTTTTTTATTCCACCCCATCGGAACAAAGCAAACATTGACAGAGTCGTTGTGGATTAAGATTATGGATTATTAAGAATGTGGATTAATGTGCACATTAAGACGTGTGGCACTGAGCCCCTCACTGCCAGTGACAGTGTAGAGAGCAGAGAGCTGGGGCCGGGGTGGGGGAGAGGAGAGGTAGGTTGGAGGGCAGGCTGGGGGCCAGCAGTGAGGTCATGGCTGGGGCGGGGGCTGGTGAGGTCCCTTCAGCTGGAGCTGCTGCTAGGCCAGCAGCAGGCTGGAGGGGCATTGCCAGGTCTCTCCTCTCCCCTGTGGCCCGTGGTGTCTCCTCCTCCTGCCACCTACCAGGATGCATAGCAGATGCTATTACAGATGAGGATACCATTGCCGATGTAGATACCGTTACAGACACCACTGGAGCTGCAGGTGCCATGTCAGACACCATTGCAGATGCAGATGACCTTGCAGATGCAGATGACCTTGCAGATGCCACTGCAGATGCAGAGGCTGGTACCATTGCAGGAATCATTGCAGATGCAGGGACAAGTGCAGATGCCATTACAGATGCCATAGGAGATGCAGCTACCATTGAAGATACAATGGCAGATGCAGATACAATTTCAGATGCAGCTGCAGGTCTCAGTATTGGTGTCTCTGTCTGTTTTGGTGTTGGTGTCTGTAACCCTATCTATATGAGTGCCTGCATCTGTACCAGTATTTATATCCGCATCTGTCCTGGTACCGGTACCTGCAGCCACAACTGTATTTGTATCAATAGCTTTATGTGTGATGGTACCTCGATCTCTAATGGTACCTCCAATGGACTCTACTTGTATCTGTAGCTGCATGTGTAATTAAATCTGTACTCGCAACTGTATCTGCAATTGTAGGTGTAATGGTGTCTGCGATCGTACTCGTACCTGTGAAAGTACGGTTAATTGTATCTTCATCTGTCATTGTATCTGGAACTTTGCAGATTTTGTGCCTGTACCTGCAACTGTATCTACAAGTCAGTGGGAGAATGTAATTCTAAGGGTTTCTGTGATGGTATGGGTGACGGTACTTGTACCTGTAGCTGTGATGGTACCGCTGTCTGTGTCTCTAATGGTATCTAACGGTATCTGTATCTGTAATTGTACCTGTCACTGTATCAGTAATGGTATCTGTATCTGCACAGGTACTCGCAATGTTTTTTGTATGTGTACGTGTGTTTGGTTTCTGGATGCGTACGAGTAATTCTAGCTCTACCTGCAACGGTATCTCTAATGGTATCTGTAGCATTATTGGTCTTGGAATGTGCGTAACACTATTGCTGTCGCTATCTGTACTGTATCAGGATCTGTAAGAGTACTGGTAATTACATCTGTAACGATAATTGTATCAGCATTGGTATGTGTAACATTATTGATATCTGCAGTGACCTCTGCATCGGCAAGGCGTTTGTAATGCTATGAGCACCTGCAGTGGCCTCTGCATCTCCTGTTGTTACGTGCATCTGACTTTGCATCAGCAGTGGCGTCTACAGTGGGTTCTACAATGGTATCTGCATCTGAAATGGCATCTGCACCTGCAATGGTATTGGCTTTGGTGACATTATGTGTCATATGGCATGTGTGACATTATAAGGAAAGGTATATGCATCTGCAAAGGTCTATGCAATGGTTTTTGCAACGGTATTTGAATCTGCAGTGCCATTTGCAGTGGTATCTGCATCTGAAATGGTGTCTAGCATCCACAATGGTATCTGCATCCGCTATGGCATCAGCAACATTATCTGCATCATCAATAGCCTCTGCAATGAGAAATTCTGCTGCAATTGTATCTGCAGCAGCATTGCTGCCTGCGTCTGCAATTGTATCTGCAATGGTGTCTGCATCTCCAATTTGGTCTACATCTGCAGTGGCATCTCAAGGGTATCATCATCCAAGGGTATATTTATGGGTCAGAATTAAAGGGAAGGGAGGGACAAGTGACGTTACAGCGGGGGCCTGCTACAGGCCACCTGACCAGGCAGACCGAGCGGATGAGGCCCTCTATAGACAGATAGGAGCAGCCTCACGCTCACAAGCCCTGCTCCGCATGGGGGACTTCAACCACCCCGATATCTGTTGGAGGGACAACACGGCAGGGCATAAGCAATCCGGGAGGCTCCTGGAATGCGTCGATGATAACTTCCTTCTCCAAGTGGTAGAGGAGCCAACGAGGAGAGGTGCTATGCTGGACCTTGTTCTCACCAACAAGGAGGGGCTGGTGGGGAAGCTCAAGGGCAGCCTGGGCTGCAGTGACCATGAAATGGTGGAGTTCAAGATACTGAGGGCACCGAGGAGGGTGCACAGCAAGCTCACTACCCTGGACTTCAGGAGAGCAGACTTTGGCCTCTTCAGGGGTCTGCTTGGTAGAGTGCCATGGGACAAAGCCTTGGAGGGAAGAGGGGCCCAAGAAAGCTGGGTAATGTTCAAGGATCACCTCCTTCAAGCTCAGGAGCGATGCATCCCAACAAAGAGGAAGTCAGGCAAAAACGCCAGGAGGCCTGCGTGGATGAACAAGGAGCTCCTGGACAAACTCAAACACAAAAAGGAAGCCTACAGAGGGTGGAAGCAAGGACAGGTAGCCTGGGAGGAATACAGAGAAATTGTCTGAGCAGCCAGGGATCAGGTTAGGAAAGCTAAAGCCCTGATGGAATTAAATCTGGCCAGGGACATCAAGGGCAACAAGAAAAGATTCTATAGGTATGTCGGGGATAAAAGGAAGACAAGGGAAAATGTGGACCCTCTCCGGAATGAAATGGGAGACCTGGTTACCCGGGACATGGAGAAGGTAGAGGTGCTCAATGACTTTTTTGCCTCGGTCTTTACCGGCAAGTGCTTGAGCCTCACCGCCCAAGCCAAGAGAGACAAAGCAGAAGACAAAGGCGGGGACTGGGAGAATGAAGAGCCGCCAACTGTGGGAGAACATCAGGTTCGAGACCATCTAAGGCACCTGAAGGTGCACAAGTCCATGGGACCCGATGAGATCCATCCACGGGTCCTGAAGGAACCGGCGGATGAAGTTGCTAAGCCACTGTCCATCACAGTTGAGAAGTCATGGCAGTCCGGTGAAGTTCCAACTGACTGGAAAAGTAACCCCCACTTTTAAAAAGGGAAAAAAGGAAGACCCGGAGAACTACAGGCCTGTCAGTCTCACGTCTGTGCCTGGGAAGATCATGGAACAGATCCTCCTGGAAGCTATGCTAAGGCACATGGAGGACAGGGAGGTGATTTGAGACAGCCAGCATGGCTTCACCAAGGGCAAGGCCTGCCTGACTAACCTAGTGGCCTTCTATGATGGAGCGACCACATCAGTGGACACGGGAAGGGCTACAGATGTCGTCCATCTGGACCTCTGTAAGGCCTTTGACACGGTCCCCCACAACATCCTTCTCTCTAAACTGGAGAGGTATGGATTTGATGGGTGGACTGGCCGGTGGGTGAGGAATTGGTTAGATGGTCGCGTCCAGAGGGTAGTGGTCAACGGCTCAATGTCCAGATGGAGATTGGTGACGAGTGGTGTCCCACAGGGGTCCATCCTGGGACCAGTACTATTTAATAGCTTCGTCAGGGACATAGACAGTGGGATCGAGTGTACCCTCAGCAAGTTTGCAGATGACACCAAGCTGAGTGGTGCGGTCGACACGCCTGAGGGGCGGGATGCCATCCAGCGGGACCTGGACAAGCTCAAGAAGTGGGCCCGTGTGAACCCCATGAGGTTTAACAAGGCCAAGTGCACCTGGGTCGGGGCAACCCCCGGTATCAATACAGGCTGGGGGATGAAGGGATTGAGAGCAGCCCTGCCGAGAAGGACTTGCGGGTACTGGTGGATGAAAAGCTGGACATGAGCCAGCAATGTGCGCTCGCAGCCCAGAAGGCCGATCGTATCCTGGGCTGCATCAAAAGCAGCGTGGCCAGGAGGTCTAGGGAGGTGGTTCTGCCCCTCTGCTGTGCTCTGGTGAGACCCCACCTGGAGTACTGTGTCCAGCTCTGGAGCCCTCAGCATAAGAAAGACCTGTTGGAGCGGGTCCAGAAGAGGGCCACGAAAATGATCAGGGGGACGGAACACCTCTCCTATGAAGAAAGGCTGAGAGAGTTGGGGTTGTTCAGCCTCGAGAAGAGAAGGCTCCGGGGAGACCTTATTGCAGCCTGTCAGTACTTAAAGGGGGCTTATAAAAAAGATGGGGGCAAACTTTTTAGCAGGGCCTGTTGCGACAGGACAAGGGGGAATGGCTTTAAACTAAAGGGGGGTAGATTTAGACTAGAGATAAGGAAGACATTTTTTACGCTGAGGGTGGTGAAACACTGGAACAGGTTGCCCAGAGAGGTGGTGGATGCCCCATCCCTGGAAACATTCAAGGTCAGGTTGGACGGGGCTCTCCAACGGCACCTCCATCTGCAATCATATGTTCACCTGCAATGTTGCCTGCAATTGCATTTCCACCTGGAATGGCATCTGCAACAGTAGACGCATCTTCAAAAGTATCTGCACAGGTACGTGAAATGCAATAGCATCTGCAATATCCTCTGCATCTGCTATGGTCCCTGCATCTGTAATGCTATCTGCCACGGCATCTGCATCGGTAACGGTACCTCCATCTGCGACGGTGTCTGCATCTGAAATGGTGCCAGTAATGCTATCTGCAGTGGTGCATGCAACGGTCTTTGAGTGTAAAGTGGTATCCGCAATGGTATCTTCATCCGCAGTGGTATCTGCCATGATATCTGCATCTGCAATGACATCTGCAACGGTGTCTGCATCTGCAAGGGTGCCTGCATCTGCAGTGGCATCTGTAGTGGTATCAGCAATGGTATCTGCACCTCCAATGGTATCTCCATCTGCAATAGTATGTTCACCTGCAACGCTATCTCTGTTGGTACTTGCACCTGGAATGGCATCTGCAATGGCATCTGCACCGGTATCTGCACCTGCACTTGAATTGGCTTCTTCAAAGGTATCTGCGGTTGTTTTGGCATCTGTAATGGTATCTCAATCTGCAGCGGCATCTGCATCTGCAATGCTACTAGCATTGGTTTCTGCATCTGCAGTGCTATGAGAAATGGATTGTGCATCTGCAAAGGTATCTGTGATGGTATTCATCTCTGTATCCTCATCCATATCCCTATCTGTGACTGGCTGTGTAGTTATCTGTAAATTTATCTGTACCTCTACCTGTAACAGCACACCTCTGTGTAATGGTAGCTGTGTTTGTATCAATGCCTTTATGTGTATGGTTCCTCTGTCTGTCATGGTACCTCAGTCAGTAATGGTATCACTTGCTGTATCTGCTGCCGTTTGTGCAATTGAATGCGTCCTTCTATCTGTGACTGTACTTGTATCATGAATTGTATGTGCAATTGTGTCTGTATCTGGAGTTGTATTTATTTTGTGCCTGCATCTGCAATTGTTATCTGCAATTCCATGTGAGTCCATGTCTGTAATTATAGTGGTCTCTCTGATGGTACCAGTACCTGTATTTCTGATGGTGCCAGTATCTGTGTCTCTAATGGTACCTGCAACTGTATCTGCATTGATAATGTATCTGCAATGGTTTCCGCAATGTGAACTCATTCTGTAATGCCATCTGGAATAGTATTTGCATCTTGAATGGCATCTGGAATGGCATCTGCAGCTGGAATGGCATCTGCAAAGGTATCTTTAGTGGTATCTATCTCCAATCGAATGTTCTTCTTCTACTGTCTCTGCATCTGCAACACCACCTCCAATGGTATCTGCATCTGCAGCAGTACCTCCATCTGGAATGGCCTCCGCATCTACAATAGTATCTGCAATGGTATCTCCATCTGCAGTGGCATCTGCAGCGGTATCTGCATCTGGCGTGGTATCTTCAATGGCATTTGCTGCGGTATCTTCAAGGGCACCTTCAACGGTATTGAGCATGTCCTACAACTGCAATGGCATTTGCATGATACCTACGTCTGCAATGCTGTCTGCATGCGCAATGTCATTAGCAACTACTTCTGCATTTGCACGGGTATCTGCACCTGCAAGGCCCTCTGTATCTGCAGTGGCATCTGCAGTGGCATCTGCTTCTGCAACGGTGTCTGCAATGGCATCAGCATCTTCAAAGGTATCTTCATTGGCAATCGCATCTGCAGTGGCACCAGCATCTTCAATGGCATCTCCATCTATAGTTCCACCTGAAATTTCATCTGCATCTGCAATGTGATCCGGAATGGTCTTTGCAATGGTATCTGCACCTGCTGTGGCATCGACATCCGCAATGGTGTGTGTATCTGCTACAGCATCAGCAATGGAGTCTGTAATGGTATCGTCAATTCTTTATACTTCTTTCCTGTAACTGCAGTTGTATCTGCATACTTAATTGATATCTGTGTCTGTAATTATATCAGTATCTGTGATGGTGTCTGTGATGGTACCAAGTACCTGTATTTCTGACGGTACCAGCATCTATGTCTCGTATTCTGTATGTATCCATAACTGTACCTGTAACTGTATATCAGTAATGGTATCTGTATCTGCACATGTACTTGTAATGGTTTCTGTAAGTGTACCTGTATCAGTATCTGCAATGATATCTCCATCTGCAATGGTATCTGCACCTGTACGGGCATCTGCAATTTTCTGTGCATCTGCAAGCATAGCTGCACCGGTGTCTTCATCTGCCATGCTATCTGCATCTGCAAAGGTATCTCCATCTGCATTTGCATCTTGAATTTTATCTGCAGCTGCAACGGCGTCTACAAAGATAACCTTCCTCTGAAATGGTATCTGCATCAACAATTCTGTCTCTACCTGCAAGGGTATCTGCATCTCCAATTTTGTCTACATCTGCAATGGCACATGCAGGGTATCTCAGTACAGGAAAGACATGGACCTGTTGGAGCAGGTCCAGAGGAAGGCCACAAACATGGTCAGAAGAATGGAACACCTCTCCTATGAGGAAAGGCTGAGAGAGTTGGGGTTGTTCAGCCTCGAGAAGAGAAGGCTCCGGGGAGACCTTATTGCGGCCTTTCAGTACTTAAAGGGGACTCATAAGAAAGATGGGGACAGACTTTTTGGTAGGGCCTGCAGTGATAGGACAAGGGGTAATGGTTTTAAACTAAAAGAGGGTAGATTTAGACTAGGTATAAGGAAGAAATCTTTTTATGATGAGGGTGGTGAAACACCGGAACGGGTTGCTCGGAGAAGTGGTAGATGCCCCATCCCTGGAAACATTCAAGGTCAGGTTGGACGGGGCTCTGAGCAACCTGATCTAGTTGAAGATGTCCCTGCTCATTGCAGGGTGGGGGTTGGACTAGGTGACCTTTAAAGGTCCCTTCCAACCCAAACCATTCTATGATTTTATGATTCTATGATCTGGAGTGGCACCTGGATCTCCAATGGCACCTCCATCTGCAATTGCATCTGAAATTGTATGTGTTTCTGCAGGGGTATCTGCGGTGGTATCTGCGTCTGCTGTGGCATCTACAACGGCATCTGCATCTGCAATAGCATCTCTAATGGTTCCAGTATCAGTGTCCCTGCCTATGTTGGTATCAGTATCTGTAGTGGTATCTACATGGGTACCTGCATGTCTAATTGTACCTGTATCTGCGTCTGTACTGGTACCTGTATGTGTATCTTCAATTGCATTTGGATCAGCACCTGTTTAATGGCACCTCTGTTGGTAACGGTATCACGAGCAGTAGCTGTAGTTGTAGGTGTAATGGAATGTATGCTTGTATCTGCAATTGTACGTGTAATTGTATCTTTATCTGTAATTGTATCTGCAATTGTATGTGTAATCATTTGTGTGACTTTTCTTGCATCTATAATTGTGCGTGTTATGGTGTCTGTGACTCTAATTGTATCTGTAATTATATATATTTTATGCCTGTATCTGCAATTGAACGTGTGTACGTGCCTTTAATTATAACGGTGCCTGTGTGTGCTGGTTTTGGCTGGCATAGAATTAATTTTCTTCATGGTAGCTTGTATGGTGCTATGTTTTGGATTGGTAATGACAACAGTATTGATAACACACCTATGTTTTAGTTATTGCTGAGCAGTGCCTACTGTCATGAAAATTCACAACTGGCCCATGCTGACTGAGGAGAGAGGCGAGGACACAAAGTATAGAATTACAAGGGTAAATATTTATTCCTGTGTCCCAGCCAAACTGGGGGACCCTGAAGGTGGTTTTATACAGGGTTCTTACACCCTTCAAATGTTCAGGTACAAGACAACTTGACTAATCACTAACACCCGCGCTACCGATTAGTAATCATCGTAAAACTTGGCAAAGCAACTCCAGTTTTGCAGCATTCTTGCTGCTTGTCTATTGATCCAGACATCCATGGAGTCAGTCTTTCTGGAGTTACTGATCTATGATGCCAGATGATGCTTGGAGGGTTTCAAAGATGTTTCACAGGGGTTGGGGTGCTACCTTGGTTGTCCAGGGGTATCCTTTATCCTTCACGGACAGCTCTAAGCTTCCAAGAAGCAAAGTCCTTCCTTCCAGGGCCGGGCTGCCCTTTAGTTTGTTTTACTTAAGCATGACCAAAGTCTCCAGTAAAACTCCACTACCTCATTGCATTACAGTGTGTAAGGTGAATATATATTAACAACGTAATACATATTAATATGTATATAATACAACATAATGCATACTGACAACTAATACATATGAACACTTTCATACTATAAAGACTGATTGTTATAATAGGTAGGAAAGGGGATTTTCTTAACAGTCCCTCCTTGTCTTCTAACCGTCAGTGTCACATTATATTATCCATTATTTTAGTACTAAGTTGAGCGCATAAGGTAGATACAACACTGCAAAGACACATACATAATCACAAAGCAAATACAATAACCAAAAACCTTTTAGCTCATAGTCCTATACCCAAGTCTGGGGGCCAAGAGGTTAACCACCCAAATAGATTTAGGGGAGATGCCTGTCTTAATTCATGTAATACTTTTAAATGTGTCTTTATCTTGTTTTTATCAGTTTCATTTTTCTGGTCTGGATTTACATAAACCCAGCAGCCGTTATTCAATAATGCACATACTCCGTCCTGTGCTGCTAATAGGTAGTCTATGGCTAATCGATTCTGTATTAACCATTTGTGATAATAATTTGATTTTTTCCTTTAGCATTATAATACTATCCGCAGTTTCATTAGTGGCTTTTTTCTAATTCTATTGACACATTTGCAATAGCTCTTTGTAGTTCAACAACTCCTAACCATGGGATAAAAGCTCTTACAGGCAGGTGGAACTCAGTGCCACACTCTATCAGAGGGTTGTAACGCTTTTTCTCATATATACCGGTAGCTAAGAGCTACAGAGGCAGAATAGATACTGGTTCTAACCTGTGCGGATGGTATTAATGCACCTAGCATACACTTTTCAGCTCAGGTTGCGGGTAAATACTTGAATGCCCTTTCTCCGCATATCCAGTATTACCCAGGTAGTTGTGTCAATAGGGCAGTATAATCTACAAATAAATCTTAATCATGTAATTATTTCCTGTAAAAGGGTTGGTATGTGCTGGATCTGGTTGTTTAGGTAAACCAGGAAGGCTTGGACCCAAGTTAGATGACTCAAACCAATCAGGATCCCCTAGGAAACCAAAATTCTATAACTACCTTTACTTTGATTATGGCTTCCTACAGAATACCAAGTGAATTAATCTGCCGAGAACCCACCACTTGCTCCTTATGGCAGCCGCAATCATGGTTTCTTTGGCCAAACAGGTCATACATATATTTATGGGAATATATATATTTGCGTATCTTTATGGGAAACATCATTAGAATCCTTTATAGAAATTTTAGTTGACTGATGATCAATCATCGTGCCTATCTGAAGACGAAACCGGTCCTTGTCCCTCTCTGAAACGTCACAGCACTAAAACTTGTGGACAACTTTATAGAAACCATAAAGCAAACCTCGTATCAACGCTGGTGGAATTCTTGCCTACAACGTGGTCCGTACCCTTAGGACCAATACGGGACACTGTATACTCTCAAATTGAAGAACTGGAATCCTCAATCACCAGCTGTGAAACAGCTATTACATACCGAAACCAAGTGACTATTGTTATCAAACACGATACTGACTGGATTGTCAGAATCACAACCGAAATTGAACAAACTGTTGGACATCACTGGTATGACATTCTGTCAGAATCTGCTGCCGTTTGGAAATGGGAGAGACCAAGCTTCCTAGCTGGAGGGTTTAAAACATCAGCTTACCCAAAAAGCCTTTGAAGCGGATCCAACAGCAGCTGGACTGCTGACGCTTTCGTGCTTCCCAGAGTGATACGGGGGATGCCCGCACCGTGACGGAGGAGGAAGGATGAGCAGTCTCACCGTCGGCTAGGGAATGAATTCTTTTTTGTTTGCTTGTAAGTGCACGAATTAAGAGTCGCGGGTTGTAAGTTATGAAACCTCAAGGCTTGAGTGGTGAATAAGTGAATTCACGTAATAGACTAGTCCGGGCAAAGGGGACTGAGCCCTGTTTGTCGTGTGTGTTTGTTGTGTTTCTTCATGAGCTCATGAAATAAAGTTCCATTCACAGAGTATGCTGTCCTGTAAACGGGACGTTTTCTCTCCCATGCCAGTTTTTCTTCAACTGCTTGCAAGTCTGTCCCGTTCATGCTGCAAAACAGGGAGAAAAAGAGCCCACAATTCCATCTCTGTATGCTTGGTTTTCGTACTAGCTTTGAACTCCTGCTCCAGTGGCAGTCAAGGGCTGACGTTTGAGCTTTTAGCAGGAAGTTCTAGCTGTTCAGTTGGTTTCCCCGTGCGACGGACCTTTCCTACTGTCGCTGCCGTCCCACCCTTCTTGCCCCAGCGTCCCCATACCCCCCCCACGCGAGGCTCCGTTTCCTCCCGCGCCTTCTCTCCCAGACGCTACAGGGAGCGCTTTTTGCCCCCAACGTTCTCCCGGGCCGTTAACAGTCCCTGAGCAGAACTCGCTGGAGCAAAGCGCTGCCGGGGCGGCCTCTCCCCCGCGGCAGCACCGCAGCCCGGCGCGGCACCGTCAGCGAGGAGCGAGAAGGGAACCGCTGCCCCAGAGCGGCCCGAGCGAGCCCGGCTCTCCCGCCCCGCGGCCCGGCTCCCGGCCGCGCCCGGCGGGCAGGGTGAGCCGCTGCGCCCGCCCCGGCAGGCGCCAGGCCGCGGCCCGGGGCCGCCTGAGCGCGGTCCGCCGGGGCAGGCCGCGGAGCAGCCCCCGACGCGGGGCCCGTCAGGCGGCGGAGCCCCGCGGGCGGCGGGCCCGGCTGGAGAGCGGGGGCATGGCGGCGCGGAGCCAGGCCTCCCTGCGGCGCCGGCTGCAGAGCTCGCAGGAGGCGCAGCACCGCCAAGCGGTGCTGGTGCGGAAGCTGCAGGCGAAGGTGAGGAGCGGGGGCGCCTGCCCGGGGGGAGCTGCCCGGGGCCGGGCCGCGGTGGCGGGGCCGGGCCGCCCGCGCCGCGCGGAGAGGGGACTCGGCGGCGGAGATCTCGGGGGGCGAACGCGCGGCCCCAACGGGGCCCTCCCCGGAGCTGCTGCGGGCGGGACGGCGCCGAGCCCGGAGCTCGGGGGAGGCGCCGGGGGCCGCCCGGCTCCGCCCGGCCCGGCCCGGCCCGGCCCGGCGTGCTGGGCGCCTCGCCCTGCCGCTGTCACCCCCCCGAGCCTCTCGTTGGGTCTTTTTCGCACTTGGGTAAAGATGCCTGGCTTGCAAACGCCTTTGTTTGGCCCCGTTAGCAGGGGGCTGTCCCAGAGGTAGGGCTCGAGCCGGCGGGGGTGGTTTTGGGCGGCCCCGGGCAGAGGCAGGCAGCTCTGAGCAGTGGCTGAGCAGGACTGTGGTCAGAACTAACTTCACCTGCTCAATATTGAAAAGCGATTTTGAAAAGTCATTTCTCTAGCTGCAGGGACCCACTGGGCTTTTAGCCCGTTGGAAATACTCATTTGGGGTACGTGGTGGCCATAGGCCGGGCATGGCTGGCTAAGTCTGTCTCATCATTCTGCTTGCCATCGCTGTCTTAGGATGAGCAGATAGTACTATGTGTGAAAGAAACCCTGTCTCACTTTCTTTAATACTAGGGAAAGTGAAGCTTCCCTATACCGTAAGGACTTCTTGTGGACTGTATCAGCAGCACTGTGAAATGTACTGTGCTTGGGCTGTAAAGACTTAGAGAAAAGCTAATGCAGGAGGAGCCGAGCCTCTTACAAGCTGCATTGGCTCCTCTTCATTCTGTCTGTCCATCTAGGTGCTGCAGTACCGGACTTGGTGTCGAGAGTTGGAGCAGCAAGTGGAAGCAGGAGGGGTGAGTGTGTGCGGGTTGCTACCTAAAGACAGTGTATGTAGCATTCGTTAACGCAGACAAAGAAAAGCTCCCCAAAGCAATGACAGAGGAAGACAAGATTTTGCTACCTGAGGGTAGCATATATCTTTATGGGAAAGGTGGTACGACACTGCAAAGACACCACTGCAAGGACACATATATATAATCACAAAGCAAATACAATAACCAACAACCTTTCAGCTCACAGTCCTATACTCAGTCCTACATACCACCTTTAAAGAAGCGCTGTAAGTTTGCCCGTCCGTGTTTTGTCCGGTTGCCATTCTTAGAGCAGCCAGGAGTCCCAGAAATGCCAGTCCAGACAACGCTATCAAGAAGGATTTCAGTTTTGTGAAAGAGTGCTTTATTGCTGGAGTAACATTTTGTCCTAGGTCTCAGGAGAGGGCTGTACTGCCTGTTACATTATATGGCTGTCTCCGAAAAAGAATCGGTTGAAACGTAGCATTTTGGAAGGCAAGAATGCTGGCGTTCAACATACAGAGCTGGCTCTGTGCTTTTCTTTCTGCTTCACGGCTAAAGTAGACCTAGGAAACGAAGGGCAGGAGAGCATTCCCAGGCTCCAAGTCGAAGTGAGCGCTTGCGGTCATGAGCCTAGGATACCTAGGTGTGAGAGTGCAACAGTGGGAGACTGAGGAGAGCTGCTCACATTGAGTAACACCCTTCCCCTCCCTTCCTCTCCCTAGTCACGACACTGTTGTGCCTGGAAGAAGCCACGAGCTCCTGAGATACCCAACAAATGGAGGGGAAAGCGATGGATGCTAACAGTAGTGAAGGGAACACAAGAATTTGACTAAACATTTCCTTTCTTCTTAAGGGATCCCTTCCAGGCAGGTGGGAAGCCACAGAAGACCACAGCCTGGAGAAAGCACTGCTTCAGGTGGAAGAGGAGCAGCAAAGGTACCCGGAAGAAGCGTTCCCTCGTACTTGGTATCCTGGATGCTCATGGAAGTGAGGGAGAACCTGTCAGTGCTACCTAGCCTCCCCGAGGGAAGCGGCTGGCCAAGCTGCTTTGAAAGGAGAGAGGTCCACAATCTGTTTTCTGTGGTGCAGTAATAGTGTTGTGTGCTGAATGGCTCTGTTTTGAGCGGGGGGTTATTCCGGGTGACCTCCAACGGTCCCTTTCCAGCCTAAATTATTCCGTGGCTCAGTAGGTGAGCGACTCAGGACAATGCTAGAGAAAGGTGACGCATCCGGAGATCAGCAGCAGGAAGGGGAGGCAAGACGTTCACTGTGGGCATCATCAGCGTTGACGAGGAAGGGGAAACCAAAATTGTAGATGGAAGTTGAAGGCTTAAAGCAAAGAGAAGCAAATGAGTTTGCCATGACAGAGAGATCTTAGTTAATCCTAGAAAGCACTTCTACTGCCTCTCAGTTTGACAACAAAGTCAGTGTTGAGGGAGCTGGAAAATCACGGGGATGCTGCTTGTGGATAGCAGTTGTTCAGTGACCTGATTGCTGTTTCTCCCTTTCCAAGGTGTGAGAATCTGGCAGAAGTGAACGCTCTCCTGCGGGAGCACCTCGATAGAGCGAATGAGGTTAATTCAGCTCTTAAAGAAGATGTTGGAAAGCTGACGGCGGACTGGATGAGGGCCCGTCAGGAGCTGGAATTGAAGGAGAGTGAATGGCGCAACGAACGTGAGGTAGGGATAGGCTACAGGAACGTCAGATGTGCTGCCAGGGTGGAGTGAGAATGCATTTTATTTCTGGCACAGAGAACTTGCTGTGTGAAGTTGTGGCTCTGTTGAGGATGTATTGGTGTTGACGGGCAGAAGGCAGGGGTGTGAGATGGAGGAGTGTCAGCAAATTGTGGTGATGGAAGATGCCCACCTGCTGTGACCATACTGCTCGGTCTTAAAGGCAAACGCTTGCTGTTGCTGGGCACTGCAGGGCAGTCACACAGGACCGCTCATCTTTTTAATAGTTCTTAAATCTCCGTCTAGAGCAGTGGAGACCGGAGAGGTCTGTGTGTTTTCGGATTCAGAGTAGCCAACCGAAGAACAAGACAGGCCTCCCTTACCAGCGGCCTGCTGTAAGCAAATCTGACACTGGTCTTGGAGGGGCTTGTTTTTGTCTTCCTCCACCAAGACTGTTAGACACCTCTGCAAGGCGAGGTGATGAATCATGATCAGTTTGCTCTGCTGATATCCACTCCTGCAGGAGAAGCGTGGATGTTCCCTTCTTCGAAGTCAGGTGGCAGGTCTACTGAGGATGCTTCTGTGGTGCCTCTTCAGTCCTTGATGCCCCTGTTGCAATAGTTATTAAAGGAGACCTGGTGACGGTGGTTGTACTCTCTCCTATCTGAAAGACTTGTACAGTGACAGTGAAGGCTCAGTTGGCATTTCTTTCTGTCTTTGCATGTTTAGCTTTATGACAACTGCTTGAGGGGTGAACATAACCGTCTACTCAGCCTGTGGCGTCAGGTGGTAACCTTCCGCCATCATTTCCTGGGAATGAAGACTGCCACTGACCGGTGAGTAGAAGTTAAGGCTAGATGTCTTGCAGACAAAAGTGTAGCTTCCCTTCACACCCGCTTTTTGAGCCTCGATGTTACGTTAGTTGCGGCTAACGGTATGATTTCTCCTTTGACAGTCTGAAGCAATGCCGTTAAGCATGCTTTAGGCTATTTTCAGAATCATTTTGTTTGATGCTGGTTTTCAGATAAAACTGTGGGGCTTGGGCTATAATCAATGCAGGGGCCCTAAACAGATGAACTTGACTATGGTGATGTTTGGGCGTATTGACACAGACACGGGCATATATGGAGACATTGGAAGCGACTCACCAAAGCTATGCGTGCAGCGTGTAGAGCAGTCCATTTAAAAGAATGACTGAAATCTGCCTTAAGTCTCACGGAGTTTCTTTTCCCACTGCTCCTGATGGGAAGATCACTCCTGAATAGATCTATTATTTTTCTTCTCATTTCCAGCTTACATTTATTCTGGTCAGTTTGTATCCGCTTATTCCTGTACCAGCATCGTTGAGAGAAAGAATAGCTCCTCCACCCTGTTACTGCGTTTATCCAATTTATTTTGCTTCGTTTGATACCTCTTTTTGTGATTGTTTTCTTGTTCTTGGGCTCTCTGAGGTTCCTTTCTCACAGTTGCCTTCTACACAAGCAAAAATAGTGTAGCCTTAATAGTACCTTCTTCTGGTGTCAGCTTGCAATTTCAAACTCTGGGTTACTGTCAGCCGTTTACCTTATTTGATTATAAGCTTTCCTTAATGTGAGAGTGTGCCTGACCTACTATTTAATTCTTGTATTGTTTGTGGGTTTTGTTACAACATTCTAGGCTTATTCTTACACCACCTTCCTGAAACGTTTATTATGTAGCTATTGTCACGAGCCTCTTAGCAGTGCAAGTGCTGATAATAATGGGTCGCTTAGGGCTGATCCCTTAGGTGTAAAAGCCGGGGACCTTGGTAAAATTCCTTACATCTGTTAATGATAATTAGAGTATGTTGATAAGAGAGAGCAGGAGCAACAATTAGTAAGAGTAATTAGAGGACCTTGAAGCCTTCTGGCTGTGCCATACATGTCTTCTTATCTCTGAGGAGAAAACAGGCTCATTCCTCAGCTACCCAGTAGACTCATTGCTCAACTGTCAAGATGAGTCCTGATCCCAAAGTGTCAGATGAATGACGAAGATGTCATCTTTCCTGCCAGCTTTTACTGTTGCGCAATTACGTGCTTCAGAAGTGAGTCAGCTGATAAAGATGGTGGTGTGAAGATTAGCTCTCTCTTTATTCTTCTTCAGAGATTTGTCAGAGCTGAAGGCAGAGCAAATGAGGCTTTCTGGAGCTATACTTGTAAACTGCTCCCGTCTAAACTCTGGCATACACCTCTGGGAGTCCATCGCTCTGGGCAGACCTGTCCTGAAGGATCAGGCACAGCAGCAAGCGGAACAGGAAATAAGCCAGAAGACTCAGGAAGTGATGTGCTTACAAGTCAGGGGGGACCTGGAGAAGAAGGAGCTTCAGGACAGGTAAAGGTGTTTTAAACTTTGCTGTTACCAACAACGTCTTTTGTGGCTGCTTCCTGGATTCTTAGATGGGCTGTGTTCACATTTAAAGCACACCCATTCTGCACAGCCCTGTTTCTGTCCCCAGTCAAACCACTGCCTTCAACAGAAAGGGTAGAAAAAACCGTCTGACTGACTGAGTAAGACAAGACTGGAAAAGAGATTGCATATTACAATGTTTTTGCTGTTAACTGGTTCTCGGTGAGAAATTAAGACCAGTATAAAGGGAGCTCTGTCTCTTGTACAGCCCTTTTGCTATCCAGAACTGTGCTAAAGGGAGTTGGGAGGAATTTGCCCAGGGCCATCATAAGCAATGTAGCACCTCTGTACTGACAAGTCCTCCTTGCAAGACTGAGTGCGGAAGGCCTTTGGGGCAAGAAGTGCCATTTTGCAGCATCAGGCTTTTTAACCTGTAGAGATGAACGCTGCCTTTGCTGTATTTTCTGGGTTGAACTTTCTCTGCTATGCTTCTGGGAGCTGCGTAGCTCTTTAACAGGTGATGGTGTGCAATGCTTTTGGAATGGCACGTGGACCTTCTCTTCTCAGGGTGATGGAGCTCTCGGCCTTGCTTGTACAGTCTCAGAAGCAGAACGAGGAGAAGGAGAAGACCGTGAAAACGCTTAACGACACTGTCGAGATTCTAGTATGTTTTACCTTTACCTGGGAGATAGCCCAGTGTTTGCTCTCCAGCCTTAGCACAAAGAGGTGTGGCTTGCTCAAGAGAAGGAGCGGTAAAGATGCTAGCTGTATGGGAACATCGGGCGCACTGCCAAAATATTCCTTGTGTGTTTGGCACACGTGGAGTCAGTCCAGGTGCAGGCAGTGGCAGGGGAGCTGCAGACAATTCAGGTGTCTTCCTCAGGGGGGTTGCACCAATGCAACCAATTCTGCCTGTGACTTTAAGTCTCTCGGGATCAAGGTTCCTTGGAATGGACGGCTTCATAGCAGCCTATAAAAACTAGCTGTTGGTCTTTCTCTTCTTAGTTTTAGCAAAGAAGAAATTGAATAGATATGGGAAGGAATACACTGGAATCACCAGGGCTGAGGCTTATCGGCGTGACAATGCTACTGAGGATGGGAATGCTACAGAGGGGAGCAGCTCTTCCCTGCCCACCCTTTCCTTATTCTGTTCTCAGGAAGCAAGTTGGTTAGAGAAAGAATATGAAGCTGCATTGACTACGAGAGCCAAAGAAGAGAATCTTTCCCTCCAGAAGCTGATAAAAGACATAACTGAGGTGAGTACAGAGTTGGGACCACATCCCTGTAAATTTGACTTAAAAGTACTTGAGGAAGGCAACAGACTAACCCAGGGAACAGACAGAGATGTTGATTACTGTCTATGTTAACTGCTACTGGCTGTCTAATTTTTATACCACTTTTCTGACATAAAACCTGTTATAACTTCCGAGTTGGCTGTCCTGTGACACTTCAGCTGAGTCGCTAGAACTTTCAGTGCCTTTGCCTTCGGCGTCCCGCTAAGGTCTCTCTTGGACTGTGCTTTCTGAGTTGGCTACGTGACATTTGTATTCCAGTGTTGCTTGGAGGCTTCCCGCACCCTCCTTGAGCAATGACGCTGTTGTTCTTCAGATTTTTATAAAAGGTCACTGACTCAATCGATGCACTTGCCAGCTCTGCTCCTTCACTCTACATTCACTGACCCCAGAATCGCAACTGGTCTAAGTGTTTAGGGGTAACTTTAACTTAGTCCTAAACTTCGCTCTGTGGAGGGGGGCTTAGTCGTCAGATCTTTTACGCAGCCTCTCACAAAGTCAGTTCTTTCCCCTTAGTTAGTCATTTTTATCCTCTTGTGCTACTGCTCAGAGTAATTATAAACATTAGCTTTTTCACTGCTGTTTTCCAGTAGTCATCAGCTTCCTTCTTCCCTGGGCAGCGTTACTGTTTCCTTTCATTGCTGTTTCCCGTGTTGATCTGGTGCTTGTGTATGTGGCTCTAAGAAGCTGACGGAGACCAAAATCATTCCTGAGAGCTTCAAGAAACTGAGCGTTCAGGCAGCCTCCAGCCACTTCACACTTGTTTCTTCGTGTTTATAGTAGCTGTATTCAGAAACCCCTGGAGTACTTGTGGCCACGGGGACAAAACTTCTTTGTTGACTGAAGAAATGAGAGAATTGAGTTTTTAACGACTCTAGGGTGAAGTGGGGGGAAAAGGAGAAATAGATAAAGAAAACCAAGAGTAACAGCTTGATGTGGGCTTTCAGGTGGTGTTAGATGACAGTGACAGCACGGTCAGCATTATCTGCACTGACAGTTCCCAGCATGCAGAGTCCAGCAACGTCCTCCCTTGTCTGAGCTCCGTTGATGCAGAGCATGCCTTTGTATTGGTTCAGGAAGCACTGGCAAGGAGGCGAGGAGCAAGGCAGGTGAGAATTTCTGCTTGTCTTCACCACTGGCCACAGGCTCAGCTGCTAATGCCTCACTTAGCTTGAAACCTTTCCGTTTCCTTAGCCAGTTTCTTTCTAGCCTTCCCACTCTTGGTACCGTATTGCCTTGCCAGTCTCACCAGCTCTGTGTCCTAGTGCTTTTCTCTCCTTGATCCCCACCCCCTCATCACAGCTTTTGCCTTCAGGTGAGCTGTCTCTCTGCTTGCTTCTTCTCCCAGCTACCTGGAGCCATCTTCCCTGCTTCTTATTGCTTGTTTGTGCTCTTTCCCTGCCCATTCCTTGCAGGCCCTAAAAGAAGAGCTTTCGGCCAGGCAGGACTCTATCAATTTCCTGCAGCACCAGCACAGGCAGCAGGAAGAGCAGTGCAGGAAGCTGCAGCAAAGGCTTGAGCAACTGGAGGAGGAATGCAAGACGTCCAGCAGCCACCGGCAGCACCTCCACTCTCTGGTAGAAGCACTCAGAAGGTGAGTGTTTCCTCCTTCTCCTGCGTTCTAGAGGCAATCTGCTTCCAGTTCTGGGAGTTCAGCGGCGTTATGGGCAAAGAACTCGCCTGCCCTACCACGTGTATGCCTCTGTTGGGCACTTTAGCATCCTCCTGTCGCTGCTTTTCATGCTCTGTTGTGAATCCTAAGGCTGTCTTGGCGATACAGAGCGGTGTTGGAATACAGGACGCCTCCCTCTCAACATGCTGCATCTGTGAATTCCGTTCTTTCCTAGCCGCCGCTTCTCACTGAACGAAGGCAAAAGCCTGCTTTCCTTTCTCTTTCCCTCTTCAGTTGCCTTGTGAGGGGAAGAGCAAGTTCTTCTTTACCGTGCTCCCCACAACTCCATCCTGGAATGACGAAAATGGGGCCCGTGACTCTTCAGGCCTCTTCATTCTTCTAACTGAGCCTTGTCTCTGCAGTGACTGTGCAAACCTCGAGAAAACCAGGGAAGAGCTACAGCACCAGCTTGAAGTAACGGAGCAAGAAGCCTCGCGTCTGCGTCAAAGTAACACTGAACTGCAGCTGAAGGAAGATTCGGCGCAGGGGGAGAAGGTGGAGCAGCAACGGACGATGGAGAGAGCGCGTCGTGACCAGGAGCTCCTGTGAGCGTTAAAGCTTTCTCTGGGCAGGGGTGGGCGTTGCTGGACTTTAGGAGGCCCACTGTAAAAGAATGAATTCTGCATGCTCATCATTTGTAGCATAGAAAGGTGAAGGGAGCACGTGGGCAGGTCTGGCTACCTACTGACATACAGCATAGCTGCCTCCTTGTACTTTCTTTATGACCCTTTAAAAAAAGCATTCCAAACCCGACCGGAGTAGTTGATGACAGGCATAAGCGGAAACAAGAGAGGTTTGGACTGGATTTCAGGAGAACAAAAAATTGAACCATGAAGGCAATCATGCAGCAGAACAGGTTGCTCAGAGAGGTTGTGCAGATTCCATCCCTGGAAATTTGGAAGACCCAACTGGATAGAGCCTTGAGCAACCTGGACTGATCCCACAGCCGACCCCAGCTGCTTTGAGCTGAAGACTGGGCTAGAGGCGTCCTGGGGTCCCTGCCAGCCTGAATCATCCTGTGATCCTATGGTTATTGCATTGGAAATTCACGCACATCTCCTCCCCCAGTAGATTGCAGGCTCTGTCATTGTTTCGCTGCTGAAGGCAAGAGCAATTGTGGGAATATTAATCTGGACTTAAAAAGTCTGTCTTACCCAAAGAACAACTTTGGAAAGTCTTGTATCCGATGTACCAAAAAGGAGAGAGAGAACCATCAGGCAGGAAGCCGTTCAGTTGAGAGTACCTGAACTTTTTGGAAACGTTCTGTGATTTCTGGAAGCTTGTTTCACTTTCTCAATGACGAATGTTTCACCTGCATCAATGACAGAGAGTGATGCAGCTCTAGTCAGGAAATTGCAGCATTCTTTAGGTGTAAATAGAAAGCTGTTGGAAATCATTCTAACTGTCATATCTGGGACATAGTATGTGCTCTTGGTTTTGGAAATGAGAATGTTTTTACATTAAAAGCTTGTTTGTCTTTCCCCTTCTCATAGACTGAAGGACTTGGCTGCACTTGAAGGAAAACATTCACTATTACAGAGTGAGTTGGTAGCCGCGAGAGAGACACTGGAGGAATCGCACCTTCAGAGGGATCTGCTGAAGCAAGAGAAACATGAGCTTGCCATGGCACTGGAGAAGGTGTGGTCACCTTATTCCTAGGTAGCACCTGTGGGAGAGGGAGTTGTGATAGCAGGACCACCACAGATGCTGTTTCTGGCAGTAGAAGACAGGGAAAATGTTGTCCTCCTTCTTGGAAAATGGTGATCAGACCACACAGGCTCTTTGGGGTAGTTAGTCCCCACGTGCTTACTGGGAGCGCGGAACTGGGAGTATGTCAGAGACACACAGGGGATGTGGAGTTGCTGCTTGAAGTCAGGGGTTTTCCTGCCTTTGTTGTCATGCTGTTCTTTTGTCTCTCCAGGCAGAGCAGTCGGTAGCAGAGTTGACAGGGGCTCAGAATAAGCTGAGTGCTGAAATAGCTGAACTACGTGTTGCAACAGCGAACACGAGCGGTATCAATGAAGCTCTTGCACTGGATAAAGCGCAACTGAACGAACTTGTGCTGCAGGTGAGCAGAGTTGCCAAAGATCTTGCCAGGTGTTCGTCTCCAGCTGCTGCTTCTGCTCAGGCTTCTTGCCTTCCGACAGTATGACTGACTGAGTATGGAAATGTTGGTCTTTTTCCTGTCCAAGCCAAACCTTCTTCATAGTAACTCTTACTGTATTTTATTTCCTCTGTGCCTCTGTGATTGTAGCTGGAGCAAGAGAATGAAGTTCTGTCAGGAAAAGTGGACGGGATGGAGAGAGCAAAGATCTCTGACCAGGAGAAGCTGAACTTGTGTAGAAGAACAAATGAAGAGCTCTGTGCCGAGAAAGCCCACCTGGAGCAGCTGCTGAAGAAAGCAGAGGAGCAACAGGAGGGGCTGCGGGTACAGCTGACGGTACTGGCAGAGGAGAAGGAAGAAACCCAAGAGAAACTCAGTCAGGTGAGACCAAAACCGTGGTGCTTCTGGGTGGGCATTTGGCTGCTTGGCTCAGTGAAGCTGTTATCTGTTGGATTCTGCAGTGTTTTTGTCAAGGAGACGCTTGGTAGTGCTGGAGGTCAGAAGGCTTTGTTTGCTTCTTTTTGGAAACGTGTTGATGGCCTTCAGAGCTGTTCTGCAATTCTCCGAGCTGTCCTCTGCTTCTACAGATTCTTTTGATCCACCTGTCTGTGTTGGTCTCTTTTTTGGCTTTTGATAAGCTGCAGAGAGATGATTGTGTTGCCCGTGAATCTGAGCGGGGCTACTGCTCTCACATGTGGCAAAAGAAACAAACTGTGTAGCTCTGAATCCTTTTTCTGAGGCAAGAACAGGGCTGCATGTTTCTATTTATGCTTTTTGTTGTGAAGTCTGCAACTTTCAAAACTCCCATTTGTTTGAGCCTAGAGAGCGGGACAAAGCTGCAAGTCAGTGTCTGCTGTCTTGTATTGCTAAGAATGGGAATGACATCTTGAAATTGTTGAAATTGTATTTTAAGACATACATGCAACTTTGTGGCTGGAAAGCTGCCTGGGGGAAAAGACCTGGGGGTGTTGGTCAACAGCCGGCTGACTATGAGCCGGTAGTGTGCCCAGGTGGCCAAGAAGGCCAATGGCATCCTGGCTTGTATCAGAAATAGCGTGGCCAGCAGGACTAGGGAAGTGATCGTCCCCGTGTACGCGGGGCGCTGGTGAGGCCGCACCTCGAATACTGTGTTCAGTTTTGGGTCCCTCACTGCAAGAAAGACATTGAGGTCTGGAGCGTGTCCAGAGAAGGGCAACGAAGCTGGTGAAGGGTCTAGAGCACAAGTCTTCTGAGGAGCGGCTGAGGGCACTGGGGTTGTTTAGCCTGGAGAAAAGGAGGCTCAGGGGAGACCTTATCGCTCTCTACAACTACCTGAAAGGAGGTTGTAGCGAGGTGGGGGTCGGTCCCTTTTCCCAAGTAACAAGCGATAGGACGAGAGGCAATGGCCTCAAGTTGCGCCAGGGGAGGTTTAGACTGGATATTCGGAAATATTTCTTCACCGAAAGGCTTATCAAGCGTTGGAACAGGCTGCCCAGGGAAGTGGTTGAGTCCCCATCCCTGGAGGTATTTAAAAGACATGTAGATGTGGTGCTTAGGGACATGGTTTAGTGGCGGACTTGGCAGTGTTAGGTTTACGGTTGGACTCGATGATCTTAAAGGTCTTTTCCAACCTAGACGATTCTATGATTCTGTGAATTGTTAGAGCCTCTTTAGGCTTTGAGGAAGAAGATGAGAAATAGGTGATCGCGCAAGACTCTTCACGCTGGACTAACTGATTTCGGTACCCTGGCAAAAGAGCTAGGGAGGATCATGTCACTGTAGGAGACTAGGGAGTTTGTCATCATTTAAATGTCAGTTTCATAATGTACAATCTTGGGTATTATGGGATAACTTTGAGAGAATTGTTTGTTTCTGATGGTCTGTTCTCTGTTAGATAGTCTTAGTTTTGGAGTACGTGGTATGTTTGGCAAATGCACAGCAGAGGTGTTATACTGAAGAAAGGAGCTAAAAAATCATGGTTAATCTTCAAGCTTGAATACCAGCAAGGTATATTAGACACCTTCTTTGTGTAAGACAAGTAAACAGTATTGTTGACATGAACTACTGTACAAACAGAGTCTACCATCTCTCTGGCCACGTCAGCCAGACTTTCATAAATCACTAAATGACACTGCTGACCACAAGGGCTGTTTCCCTGCCAAGCGTCACCTCATTGCATCCAACTGCTTTACACGCTGCAGTAGGTGACACTTTGATCTTTTTTTTTCTAGAAGGAGAAACCATGTGTGTTTTCACTTTCTTCAGCGAGCAAAGTTGCTTTTGCTCAGCCTTTCCTGAAAATTTCCAGCACTGGAATAGATTCTAATAGAGTTTTAGTTTGCAAGGTTCTGGAGTTCTGGAAAAGGCAGTATTTTTGCATGAAAACACGTAGTCCGGGGTATGTACGTTTGTCGTGAAGGAGCTGTCTGGTCCCAGGCAACCCAGTATGGCCTTACTCATCACTGTCAAGTTAACAGTGCCAGTGCCTTTTGGCAGCCCAGGGTATTAGCGCGGTATACAGCAGGTGCTCTTAAGCTTTCAGCCCACAGTACAGGAGCTCTTTCTCCTCGAGCTGATTCAGAAGTGGCACTGGCTGGCTCTGCAGAGAACTCCAGAGAAAGGCCTCTAACTGTATTTTGTCCCGCTTTCAGGTTTACCGCCAGCAAGAGTCGGCTAGCAGTGGTCTGGAGCAGTTGCGCCAGGAGTCCTCTCGCCAAGGGCATGCACTGGCCAAGGTGTCCAAAGAGAAGGAATTGCTGGTGCGTGAGAAGGCTGCCCTAGAGGTGCGACTGGCAGCCATGGAGCAGGACAGACGAGGCCTTTCAGAGCAGCTGGCAGAGGCCAGGTAAAGGCAGGGAGGACACCCTAGGCAGGACCTTATTCAATGTCTGTAGTTATAAAGGTGGTAATCGTTGCATGAGGATTTATTGCATCCTGTGTGCTTTTCAGATGTTTTCACCTTCCATGGACAGAAAATGGAAGAATCTCGAGGGGGAAAAAAAAAAGTATACCTTGATTTGAATGTTATTTTTCTGACAGGTAAAGCTAGCAAAGCTCTCCTGAGCCTTGCGCTCATGTTTATGCCCCGTTGCACATTCCTGTGTGAAGTCCAAAGCCAGCCAACTTGGCTCTGAATTGAGTAATCGTTAAACCATGCAGATGTTTCCTGAAACCTGAAGTTTCTCCCTGGTTTTGGTTTCTTGTTCTGCATTTGAACATAGATCTTTCCTTGTCAAGTAGTTTGACATGGGATCGTCAGAATTCAAGGCTATTACATACGGACGTTGTGAGGAGGACACTGCCATTTAGGGTGAAGCTCGAGGCTCACGCTGAAAATCTCGAGGGCCTTCTGTTTCTAAGCTAACTCTTGTTAAGTGTGGTGCAGGACCTCGAGTTGGTTACACCAGCAGCAGGGAAACCTCTTGTGAATTCTCGACAGTCTTCGGGGATTCTTGCCCATCACTGATGTCTGGGTCCTGTACTCCTCACCACGTGTCGTTTAGAGGCAGATGCCATGGCGAAGTTATACAGGGAAGGAACAAGATTCTCTGCTTCTGCTGTATCAGGTTTCTAAGACCAAATGTGACAAGTTCTGCTTTTCCAAAAAGAAGAAAAAAAGCATCGAGACGTTTGTCCTCCTCTTAGGTGTTTTTTAGAAGACTCCTGAACTTGCAGAGCTGTACAAATGATGTTTCACAGATTGTTTGGCATGCTTCTTGACTTTTACACTTTACCACTCCAGAGTATGTTGTTAGCGAGGCTGATAAACACCATTTTGACTCAGTGTGTTTCCTGAGAGCTGCTGCTTCTTCTGAGCTCCAGCTTCTCTTATTTGATCCAGCTGAATTATGTTTGGTCAATTACTGGGCTGTTATTAAGTGATTAGATGTTCAGTTCCTTTTTTTTTTAGAAAAAAGAGGGATCAATTATTTTGTTAGAAAGAGATAAACTAGTTATGAAGAACCTTTGGCAATAGATAACGAAAAAATCAGCAACTATTCTTGCCAGATGTTGTTCTCAAGAGCCTTTTGTTGTCACGGTTTTGGACTCTACCTTTTCTGTTCTGTTTTAGAGACTGACTTCTATTTGTCCTTAAAACGGGGCACATTTACCTTGGACTGCCAGAGATGGGCGTAATCAGAAATAGTGCTTGTTCTCCTTCTTGCAGATAGAGCCTCCATTGTCCATCAAAGCAGGGAAATCCTTCTGTTGTGGGTTTTATTGTTGTGCCACTCAGGTGCCCCTTTACCTTGAAGGATGTTATCCTGGTCGCATGCCTGTACTCGGGAGGCAGCGCTGTGTATTGTAGGAACGTGGCACACAGGACGCTGTGTTAGGTCAGGGAGGTAACTGCAGCTCCTGGTTCCAGAATCCTGTGTGTCATACGCACCAGTTGGTTGAAGTCTATGGATGTAACAATTTGCATCTGCAGTACTACAACTTCCCTTTTAAAGAGCGACAAGTCATTTGGGCTACTGCTTACTTAGTTAGCAACGCTTAAACAAAGGGAGCAAGTGTTTCTCTTGAACTTCCAGCAGTTTAAACTAAAGGATACCTGTCTCTCCCTTCATATAGTTCCTGTTCAGATAAAATCTCGTTCTGATTTCTTCCAAATGCTGCTACAAGCATGAGACTTTACCCTCTCATCTGATGTATTTCTGGAGTCCCTTTTAAATATAGGGAGTCTGGAAAATTACCTACCTATACCTACAGTATGAACAGCACTAAAAAGTCACGAGTCAGCCGGGGAAATACTCTTGTTCTGTCCCCCTGCAGAGCAACTTGGAAGGGCTGAGGAGATAAGGGCTGTGAGCAGAGGCTGGGCTTTTGCTTGCTGGCACAGACTTTGTGGGCACAGCTACCTGCGTGTCACAGCAATTTAAGATTTGGCTGTTGAGATCAAATTCGGCTGGGCTTTCTGTGTTATGCTAGGTCATGAAGAAAGCCTGGACATTCCCTCGGAGGGGCCCGCATTGCTATTTTAAACGGTAGAAATATGTTTTCTGTATACAAGTTTCCGTGCAACCCATTTTCCGTACTCAGGTGTAGGGATCTTGAACGACTTCTTACTGGAATAACTCCCTGTGGGCGTCAGGAGCAAGCAACTCATTTCCCTCCGTATTCACAACTTGCAGGTCAGTGAAGGAGACCCTGGAATCCAGCCTGTTTGAGGCTCAGCAGCACTTATCGCAGCTGGAGATCGCCAGGAGTCAGCTTGAGATCCAACTTCACACAGTCACGCAGGCCAAGGAGGTGATACAAGGTGAGAGCCTCCTGCGCTTTGTTTCTGGTGATCCCCCTACCTAGGGAAGGTGGTATAAAAAATAGCTCTCTGTCCGCAGTGCTTCTGAGGAGTGAAGGAGATGGAGGCAGATCCCTCCTGCACTGAAATTCAAACGGCTTAAGGTCAGTAAAGTCAGAACCATTGTTTGTGTAGACTCTGAATCTTGCCATTTGTCGTGTTTGCAGGGGAAGTGAAGTGCCTTCAATGTGAGCTGGAAGCAGAGAGATCTCTCGTGAAGCAGGAACGGGAAAACATGGCGCAACAGCTCTTGCGGACAGAACAGCAGTATAACAGTACCCTCAAACTTTGCGAAACTGATCATGAAGTGGAAATAAACAAGCTCCTGCAAGACCTGGTAGGAAACAATATGCTTCTGAATTCTTCAAGCAAGCTTTGTGGGCTGACTTTAGAAGACGACTAGCCCGAGCGTGTGAAATGGCAGCAATCCCCTGTCATAGGCCACACGTTGGTAGGCCAGGCAGCAGAGCCAATGGCTCGTACTTGAAGGCACGTGAAGACCCACAGGACTATGCTGGGACAGTAAATGCAGCCACAGATGCAGTGTGGGCCTAAGACGAGTTCAACAGAAGGTTGGACGGTCCCCACCCAAAGCGTGGCAGCCAAGGGGTAGGATCTTACCAGACTCCCGTCTACCATGAAGTAGACTCCTAACATTGCTGCCAACTGCAGTCACGGAAACTTTGTTCCTTTCTTTCTGTCCTTTCACGGTTGACAGAGGTATTATCTTTGGGCTTGAAGCTTATGGAACAGGCCCCTTGTTCCTGGTACTTCAGTTCGTGGCCTGTCTTGTGACTAGGGCATCAGGGTACTGGTCTCTTCCTCACCCTGCAGTCCATCTGCACCTTTTCACTGATGAAAAGGGAGGTGAGCTTTGAAAATAGAGACTCTGAGAATAGATAGAAATCCTGAGGAGAGAGGTGCTAGGAAACAGGCAGCCATCAGAGAGGGGAAGGTAACATCTCCTTCTCTTCCACCTGCTGACCCTCCTTTTAAGTTCCTTGACAGGACACGATATATGGAGGGCACAAAGCCGCCACTGTGCACTGTTCAGGTCGGGGGTTGTGGGGGAGGGATGAAGCTTCACATTTTTTTGAGGAGCTTGGCTGGGACTTCATCTTGAAGTCTTTTCCTCCACTCATCAGGCAAGCGAGCGGGAAGGGCACCATTCAGAGCTGCAGGAGATGCTGGAGCAATGGGAAAAGGAGAAGGCAGAGACAGGAAGGGAGCACGAGAAGAAGCTGTTTGATATGAAGCAGAAAGTTGCTACCGTGCACGCTCAACAAGAAGAGGAACGAACCAGAGTCGAAAACGCCAAGCAAGAGGTAAAGGCTGTGAAAGGAGAATTTGTGTGGTTCTTTGCAAAGCTAGAGCTGTGGGAGATGACTGGATATCGGGCTGTGTGGAGCATGCCCTACATGTTTTCTACATTGAATTTGGTGAGGTGAAAGGCATGCAGGGCTACCTTTGGGACTAGGAATGAGACCTCTCATAGGAAGCCAGGCAGAAATGTCACCTTTCATTTTAGATTTTTGTGCTGCTATTGTATTCTGGTTTTTCTAAGAGTTACCTCAGAGTATCTTCACTGTTCTCTTAACGGTCTTCTTTTGACGTTTACTGATACGTGTTTATAGCCTTAACTCCATTAAAGACCAAACTGAGTTTGTAGGACTGAATCCCCATGAGGATGGGCTTTTTGTTTGGGGAGGACGGGGAGGGGCGCAGCAGGATTGTTGACAAAAGAAAAATCTTTTTAAAGACTCCTCTGAAATATTTCTGGGCAGTAAAACAGAGGTGTCTTCCGGGCTGTGTTTTAAGTCACTTGCTGGTAAGCTATTTTGTGCCCAGGTCTCCTGTGCCAGAGCAACCCTGCGATACGCTGAGAGTCCTCCTTGTGTCCTACCCAAAGTCCTCTTTATGGAGGCTGCCTAGGGACAGCAGTACCCCCAGCTGTGTCTACAGGTATTGAAATGACAGGGCGGCGCTCAGAGATGACAGTGTGTCCCTGTACTGTCAGTACTTCTTTGGTAAAGTCTACTGAATACCTTAAAACCGAAGTAATTTTCACCAAACCTCACTCAGAGTACATGAGTTTTCTGAAAGAGCTGCTAGCTTCAGCCCTCTGGCAGCCTTGTGTTTTCTCTACCGCTAAGTAGGTGCAGAAGTCGCTACTGAAAGACAAACAGGACACAGCGCAAGACGAGGGATACCCTCACCAGCAAGGCGAGACACTTGAGAACTGCCACGCATTCTCCTGTTAGATGACTAAGAGTTTGTTGGAGATTCAGTCGCAGATGGACCGTGGATGGACCATGTTTATACTGCCAATCTCACTTAGGAAGCTGTGTCTCCAAGTGGGCAGATAATGACCTAGGAGACCAGCAGCACAGTGCTTTGAGACCGTGTGAGCCCATGGGTCTTTGAGTCTTGCCACACAAATTTTGTATGGGAAGTTTAAACCCGTCTTCTCTTTGTTTCTGTGCAGGTCCTGCTAGAAAAGGAGCGTGAGAAGAATGCTTTATTAGAGACGCTACTCCAAACGCAGGGAGAGCTAACAGAAGCCTGCCAGCAGCTAGAGCAGCTCAGGCAGGACCTGAAAAAGCAGCAAGAGAATGGGCAGGTAAGTCGTTGACTAGTAGGGTAGGTTGAAAGAACAGGCAGTTGGCAATTGGACGTAAGCTGAGAGAGAGGCTGAGGGCCAGGTAACAGAGTGAGGGCAGTAACAAGGAAATAAAACGTAAGTCCTGGGACTGAGGAGGCAAGGACTACTGCAGGCACTGAAAGCACAGAGCCTGGTAAGCTCCAGAGATCAGCAACAGGAAGGGTGGGTTACAGTGGAACCAGAGCTGGGTAGAAAAGCAGAAAGAAGTGGCTGAATGAATGTGATTTTGAGACAGAAAGAGGAAAAAGCTGAACCCGATGGCAGGTCCCAGTAACTTGCTCTCCGTTTGTGTTTACAGAACATCACAGAAAAGCTGCAAGCAGAGCTGCAGCAAACTCGGAGTAAGATCAAGGCAGTGGAGAAGAGGCACAAGGAAGAAATCAAAACCATCAAAGAGGAAAAGAATGTTCTTCTTCAGCAGAGGGATGCTCTGCAAAAACAGGTGACTGAGACAGCAGTAGATACTCTGGTCATCAAACAGGTGGTCTCTCCCCTTCTTGCCTTTCCATTGCAGAGCAGGCTGATGGGGTAGTCCCTCTGACTGCCATCATACTGTGGTCTCCAGCTCAGCTGGTCTGAAGGAGGCTTACTGGTCAGCTGAATCTCAGCTGCTGCCCTGGCCAGATGGGCTGCTCCTTTTGCCTGTTTGCCAGCAATCATCAGAGTGGATTTCTGCTGGCCTGTTACTGCTAGCCTTGTTTTTTAAGGTGGTTTTTCAGATGAACATGGTGACGCACTTAGATTGTTAAACAAGCTGGCTGTATCCATTGTGAATCTGGTACTCTCACGATAGGGTGAAATTTAAAGTTGTCCTTTCCCTTTCCTCACAGTATATGATATGGCTGACGGCGACAAGCTGTAGTCTTTGACTGCTTTGTTATGTTTTACTTGAGGTGGAAGAGTTGACGTCTCAGCTAGCAGCCTCCGAAGGGTCTCTAAAGGAGGAGGCTATGACTCTACATCAAGAGGTGGCGTCTTTGGAAAGGAAACTCGAGAGCACCGAGAAGCAAAGAAAGGATGTCCTGGTGAGGCTGGCAGATGCTGTGAAGGGCCATTTCTTACATATTTTTTGGCCTTCTGTTAGTCATTCTAAGGAGCAACTTTTTTTTGTGCTTTAACTTTTCCAATTGCATTCTCCTGAATAAGTAGGAAAAGATGCCGTAGTCATATACGACTCAGTTACGAATCAGGGTGCTTATTTTCCTCAATTCTGAAGGTTTCTGCCCTTGAAGCTTTAGTCAAAGTAATTTTCAAACTTGTCTCTATTTACATTGCATGGTTTGGGCAATTATTTGTGTCCAAAATTTCTAAACACCTGGATCTGGAAAAAGGGGTGAGAAGACAAAGTTTGCTAATAATAGAAAGCTGTTCAACATTGCCCGTCTGAGAGCAGACAGCGGGGGGAAAAATGAGACATTTGAGAAACAAAAGTGCTGATCCAGCTAAATATGTATGTCTGCAAGGGGAAAACTAGTCCCGATTTGAAACACGGAATGACAGACTGTGACCTGACCATTACTCCTTCGAGAGGGGGACAGTGGCCTTCTAGAGGATGGCACCACGAAAATTCTACGCAGTAGAGGTCCAGGGGGGGAAGTAAATGAAACGTTGGGGTTGTTCTCAAAGAAAAAAAAGGGAAATCACATGTTGGGGTTGTTCTCTCTTCCCTTCCTAATAGAGAGAACATCATCGTGCCACTGTCTAAATCATGCTTAGTCTGGACTTGAAATCCTGGCTGCAGTTCTGGCAGCTCCTCCCCAAAAGAACACCCTAGAGCCAGCAGAGGTTCAGCGAAGGGCAAAAGGGAAGATGGGACCGGCTGAGTAAGCTGGGAAAGACGCAGCCTAAAGAGTGGCGCAGGAAAGGTCTACAACATCCTGAGAGGCAGGGAGAGAGGGGGCAGCGGTCGTTCACTCTCTTGTCCAAGAGATGAACGAGAGCCATCTGATGAAGGTAGTGAGAGCCACGCTGCAAGCAAATGACAGGAGGTGGTATATTTACAGCAGAGCAGACCTGTTGAACTCCTTGACGAAGGGTGTTGTAAATACAGCAGGTCTATATGGGGTCAGGAGGAGACTGAGAAAGTTCTCACAAGCTGGAACAGTGCTGGGGTTGGGGAGGGGAGGTATCATGTAAGTCCACCCGACTCTTAGGCTTTCTTCCCTGGGTGTGCACTTACAGGCACCGTTACATACGGGAGACTAGCCTAGACAGTTGAGCCAGTGCAGCTGTTCCTACATGGTCGGTATTTTCCCACTCCTCCATTTACAATGACTCCAAAAATCAGTTATGGACAGAGTTTGATAGATACAGTACAGTTCTCAAATCTTTTTTGAGTGACAGTAGAAAATTTACATCGAACAGGGAAACCAACTGAAGAGCTCGAATTTTCTACTAAAAGCTCCAACTTCAGCCCTTGACTGCCACTGGAGCAGGAGTTCCAATCTAGTATGACAACCAAACATATATAGATGGAATTATTGAACCTCTTCCTCCCTGTTCTGCAGCATGACCGGGACAGACTGCAAGCACTTAAAGAAAAACTGGTATGGGAGAGAAGACTCCTTCAGGAATCAGTCACAGCCTCCGAGACCCGAGCAAATACAGCAACAGATATGAATCACTGCCTTGAACAAGAACTCCAAACTACACTGTCTATCTTAAAAATTAAAAATGAGGAAGTGGAAACGCAGTGGGAGAAAATCCAGACGCTACAGAAAGAGGCAGCAGAGGTAAAAGCTTTGCAGGAGAATCTCACTCGTATGACTGCCATCCTGTCAGAGAGGGAGGGAGAAATGAAGTTATACCAGGAACAGATGAGAATGCTGGAAAAGCAGAAAGAAATGCATAAAACTACTCTCGATCAGGTTATTAAGGACGTAACAGAGAAAGAACAGAAGACAGGATCCCAGCAAGAACAGATACAGGAGCTGGAGAAGCAGCAAGAAAAACAAAGGATTGCTGTAAGCAAAATGAACAAAGACCTGGAAGAGAGAGACCGGGAGATCAGATCCCAGCGAGAACAGATACGGGAGCTGGAGAAGCAGCGAGAAATGCAGAGGACTGCTGTCAGCAAGATGAGCAAGGCGCTGGAGGAGAGGGACCAGGAGATCAAATTCCAGGAGGGGAAGATAACGATTCTGGAACAACACGGTACCTCACAAGTGAGAAATCTGCTCGTGGATCTTGATCCTATGAAAGGGAACTTGAAGGAGAAAAACATAGAGCTTATGTCTCTGACCCAGCAGATCCAAGAACTGGAAAAGGAGAGAGAACAGGTGAAATCTCTGCACGCAAGCCTTGAACACCTGAGGGCAGTTCTTAAGGACAGAGAGAGTGAGTGTGCTTCTCAAAGGGAGCAGTTCAGGCTCTTCCAGCAGTACAAGGATCAGCGAGAGGGGCACCTGCAAGAGCTTCATGGTAAAGTAGAAAAGATGACACTTGCTTTATCTAAAAAAGATCAAGAGCTTGAGTCACAACAAAAGCAAATCCAGGAAGCTGAAGAAGTCATGGAAATGCAGTTAAGAACTGTCCGTGACCAACTGGAGCAGACCTTAGAAACCTTGAAAGAAAAGGACAGGCTCATAGACATCCAAAAGCAACAAACACGGAACTATGAGGAAAAAACAGAAGAACGGATGAATGTCTTACAGAGAGACTTAGAACACGCTAAGGCAATACTGAAAGAAAAGGATTTCATGATTGAATCTCAGAAGGAAGTGATTGAGACCTTCCAAAACCAAGAACAGGACTCTGCACAGCAGAAGGAAATTCTGCATCATCTTCAAGTGGCACTAAAGGAACAAGAGCAAGAAATTTTATCCCTTAGAAAACAATGTGAGGCATGCAAGGAAAAGGAGGAGAAGCGTGAAGCTGAGCAAACAAATCTTCAAGCAACAAAACTGACTCTGAAAGAAAGAGAAGAAAAGATAGAGGCTCTGGAGGAGGCTATCTCTAAGCTTCAAGAGCAAAAGGAGGAGGCAGCGATGCAGACTAAAGCCATACTGCAAAAACTAGAATATGCTGAACCTTCTCGAGAAGCTAGAGATCAAGAGAGGGTGTCTTTGCAAGAGCATGCCCAGGACCTTCGAGAGCAGAAGGAGTTAGAAGGCAAGCAGGCCAAGAGCCTACAGCAGGATCTAGACGAAATGAGCCACGCAGTGAAGAACCACCGCTTGGAGTGCCTCAGGCAGACAGAGCAAATGAACACGTTCCAGCCTGGTGAAGAAAGCATGAAAGTAGCACTAACATCATGCCAGAAGCAAGTGAATCTGCTTGAGGAAGCGGTGAGGAAGAGAGATGAAGACAATGAAACTCTTCTGCAAAAACTCCAGCGCCAAGAAGAAGAACTGAAGACCTTGCAGAATCTCCAGCTTAGGCTAACCAAGAAGAATGAAGAGGTTAGACACCACAGAGAGCAAGAGAAGCTCCTGGAAGCAGCCTTGCCTGAGAGGGAACGAGAGACCAAGGCTCAAGGTGGGCAAGAAGAGTTAGAAGAGGAAATAAGAGGTCTTCGGGAAGATCTCCAGCACGTTCGGCAGACTCTGACAAAGAAGGATGCAGAGATCAAGTACCAGAGAGGCAGAGTCAGGTATTTAGAGAAGACTCTGACAGGCAGAGAACAGGAGCTTAGGAGGCAGAGTGAACTCCTGAAACAACTAACATCAGCTTTGCGATGGGAAGATGAAGGCGAGACCCTAAAGAAACAAATCCAGAAACTCCAGAACTGGGAGGCAGAGGAAGCAGAGAAGAGGAAAGTTCTCCAGGAGAGAGACCGTCTCTTGAAAAGGCAGGAGGAGCTAACCCAGCAGCTGGAAGATGAGAGGAAAGCAAAGGGGGAAGAATTGGAGCGTGTGGTGGCTATTTTGAAGCGGAATGAAAGCGGAGAAATCGAATGGAAAGAGAAGGCACAAGCACTGACTCTTGCCCTTACCAGGAGTGAAATGGCCAATGGGACTCCGAGGGAAGAAATAGCCATCCTGCAGAGTATGGTTTCAGAGAGGGACAAGGACCGGTTTCATCTTCAGGTAGGCACTGTGGCTGATCATCAGTCAACTAAAATGTCTGTGAAGGATTCTAAAGACGTTTTCCATAAAGATATGGGAATATATATTCCCATACATATATGACCTGCTTGGCCAAAGAAACCACGATTGCGGCCAGCAGGCTTGCCTGTCTTTCTAGCTCCGTCCAGAGCCCATTCACCTGCCAGAATGTTTTCTGTCAAGCCCAGAACTACTGGAAGAGCTACAGAGCTTGCCGTTAAAATTAAAGCAAGTCCAAAGGTTGGGGGTGGGTAATTGGTTCTCTCCTATCTAGGCAAGCTTAGCCAACGTCTCGCGGTTAGGATTTGGCATGGAAAGGAAAGGGCACAGTTGACCAGACTAATGCACTAAACTTAGTAGAATTTTGTAACGATGGCTGAACAGCAGCTGCACTGATGGTGCTTAGAGGATGCTTTCAGAGACGTCGATTTCTGAGGTACAGCTTTTCCGGTGTATTGAAAAGAATGGAATTCGTACCGTTGCCTGATGAGGTTAAAGGCTTCACTGCACATGCAGGATGTACTTGTGCCGCAGTCCAAAAAGCACGAAGGCGAAGTTGTGTGGATTTCTCCAAGGTGATCTGACTCGGGTACTGCTAGTGGAACAGCTGCAACAGCCTGTGCTGCAAACTTGCCTGGGACTCTGCCAATACTTTTAGCATTACGTTAGTCCACAGGCATGTAGAAACTGCTACTAATAAAATACTGTATTTATGCACTATACCGTTGTACATGACTTGAGAAATATTACTGCCAGCCTGATCAGGATGATGACGGGTATTGTGATCTGTTGATGGGAAGCAGACAAGGGCAGGGAGCATGAAAACAATGGGAGATTGCAGTTGCATCCGTATAGATCAGGTATGCAACAGCATTAGATCAGGTAATGCGCTTGCATCCGTATAGATCGGTATAGTGCTGATATCAAGACTACATTTATAGATGCTGTCAGAGAGCGCTTCAAGGAGCACTTGATGAACTCATCAAGAAACCCACGAGGGGGGAGGTGGCTCTTGACTAGGTTCAGAGCAGTGCACAGGGCTTGGTTGATAATGGGATTTTTTCAAAGAGCAGTTCTGTAATGATGATGTGACAGGTAAAGGGAATAGAGAACAAAACCTTGGCATTTTATCACTGCAGAAACGCATGCTTCACCCACATGTTGTTTGGTTGTCCGAGGACAGAGCGTAGAACTACAGATAGGAGGATATACAGTGAAGGTCAAAGAGGATGACCAAAGATGTTAGATAGCTTCCCTAAGAGCAACATGTCGATGTGGAAGTCTTCATGACGGACAAGAAATGGCTGAGAGAGAGGGAGCTGGAAATACTACAGACCTTTGTGAAAGCATGAAGTGGCTGAATAGGAAACGAATGTTTCCAGTCTCTCTCGGGAGGAGAAGAAGGGACTTGGCACTGTCCATTCCTGAGTCCGGTCACTCTCCCCGACGTGTTGGTTCTGGCCCTCCTAACCTTTATGTGGCACCAGCTCACGTAATCTCCTCTCTGAACACCCAGCAGGCTATCGCAGAAGGGGAGCAGCTATCGTGGCTCTCGGAGAAGAGACTCCTGTCGCAGCGGCTGGAATGTCTGCAGCGAGCAGTTGCAAGGCTGGAACATGAGAAGACGGAGCTGAAGCAACTCAACGCTGAGCTCAGGAGGACTCTTGAGCAGGTAAAACAGGCTCTCATTGCCTCTGCAAAGCCTCACGGTCCTCTGGAACACAACACGTTTCCACAGGCAGCACTTTGGGGTCCTCTGTTTGTCTCCTTCCCTCTCCCACTTTCCCCTGTGGACACACACTTTTGTATTCTCTCTCTCTTCTGGCACCCCGCTGCCTTCACAAAGGCACATTCACTCCGGAACCACCCTTCTTGCCCCAGCGTCCCCGTACACACCCATTTGACTCTCTTGTGTCAGGAACTGTTTCCTCTTGCGCTTTCTCTTCCATAGTCTACATCGAGTGCTTTTTGCCGCCAACGTTCTCTGGTGCAATTAACGGTCTCTGAGCAGACATCTCCTTGCCATGACGTCCAGAGGTCCTTTTGCTCCTTGTTTGGTGGCAGGTTTCTGTGACCCTTTCTCCTGTCCAACGTGCAGGTGGAACGTGAACGGAGGAGACTGAAGAGAGATCACGGTGGTCGGTCACTGCCAGATGCATGCGGCTTTTCTCTCTCCGAGTCTGACCAGCACAAGATGCCTGCTTCTAGACAGGTGAGAACAGAATCTTACTTGGTGGGAGGAGGCTCTGGCCACACGGAGCAACGATGGCAAATCCCAGTGGCAGCAGCCCCCCAGTATAGACCTAATAGAAGTCAAATATAGACCATGGCCCTGACCAAACTGGAGGCAAAAAAAAGAAATCCTTGCATTTTCTTCACAGGAGGAGTCTCACGCTCGCTGCAGTCGATTAGCTGAGTTACAGAACCAGGTGAGGAGTAGGAAAGCTCTCATCAAAAGCCACTGTGGCTGTACTGATGGGCACAACTTTGCATGATGCCACAGCCCAAGTTTTGTTTGGCTGTCAGGAAGTGAGTACACCAGGCAGTGTCTACACCAGGTAGTACCAGTTAGACACACCTCTTGGCCACGGCCAAACAACATCATTCACCTAGGTCTAGTCTCTGACTTGCCTAAAGGGCAAGTGGGAGAAGGATTGGAGGAAATTCAGAAAACTGGCACTCGCCTGAAAGTAGAGACTATTCTAAGGATGTTCCCCTTGAGCTTACTCATCTTGTTGACTGTTTCCATTTTCCCTTGACTCCGTTAACAGTGGAGCTTGCATCATATCAGAGCTCCGGGGATCTGAGGCAGTGCCAGAGCTTATAGCCTTCAGGCAATCGTTAGTGTCATACTGCTATGCTGTGCTAATCGTGATCCCAGTATCGGACCGAGTCAGAGACCTAAGCACTGTATGGACATGGGTTTTGTCAGTGCAAGAACGTACATTCCAGCTACTGAAGCCTATTGCATCCTTTGACAGTGGTCTTGGCAGTAGCAGCAGTCGCCAGACGTCTCTTCCGTGTACTTTTATGGGTCTGGTACACCCTGGTCTCCCTGAGGAGGCGAATCTTCACAGGCGCTCAGGGCGAAATGCATATAATATTTGTATCGGTAGACTACATGATGCTTAGCTCCGGCAAGTGAGCTGAGAATACTGCTGAAGCCATCAAGGTATATCTTAAGGATGTTTTCACCAGGAAGCCTCAGTGTCCGAAGTTCTGTTGCTACAGATAACTAACTGAACCCCCTTCCCCTTGTGACTGACTGTTGCGTCTACCTGCACCGTGGACCCACTTCAGCAGTTCAGCAGTTCAACGGAGGTGCTCTGCTCAAAGAATAGTCCTCACCTGGCTGGTTAGGGCACTCCTCTGGGCCTGGGAAACAGCAGAACTGGAACTTGATCTCCCACTTCCTGGGAGATGCTCGTAGCAGCAGCTGGCCACTTCTCCCACTCATACCTCTGGGTTACCTACCAGAGCGTGGGAGGGTTTTTCAGGCTTGCAAGCCCAGTTTCACAAAGGTGCCCTTATTATTTCAGAGAGAAGGTCAGATCTGTCCCTCTCTTCAGTGGTGGTGGTCCCCAGCCTATGCACAGAGTTCGTTGTGAAGTCCCTTTGATGTCTTACTTTCCATGTGCATCTCCTCCACTCCAGAGCAGGCAGAGGGCAACATGCCAGAGCTGCTGTGGCTGCACTGCACTGCAAACCTAACAGGAGGTGAGAGCAGCTGGGTCTCTCCCACCAAAAAGCCCAGCAGGCAGAGCTCCGTGTTGTCAGGAAAGAATAGAATCTGAGGCGTTTCAAGGCCTCAGCAGTCCTGTAAGGCTCATTTCCCCCCTGGGCTTTGTTCATCAGGTTATGCTCTGCTCCTCTGTGAAATGCTCTGAAGTTAGGAAAAATGAGAGTTTGCTCCCTTTTCATGTGCTAGCTGTCACGTTTTTAAGCTGGATCGCAACAGAACAGTTCTTCAGTACCTTGTGTAACCAGTAGCCCTCCTGCTGAGGAAAAAGCACGTGGAACTAAGGTGTCGGTAGCCCGAATCTCTCTTTTGAGAAAAAGAGTTGGGTTACTAAACCCTGTAGGAACCTCTCTCCTTAATATACATGTAATGTCTCGGTGTTGTACACGTGAATGGTATGCCAGAAAGAAACTCGGAACTGTTGATAATCTGAGTTTGGTTCAGGGTGACTCTGGGAACCTGTTACTTCCCATTCCACAACGACAAAGTGTTTGTCAGGGCTGGAGTTAGCGGGTGCGTCTTCCCCGACGTCCGCAGATGGTCCTAACAGCGTGGGCTTGCCTGAGCTCGGCCTTTTGCCTCTTTCAGGTGTCCCTTCTGCAGACGCAGCTGGCACAGGAGCGAAAATACAAGCAGGACTATATTGAGTGCTGCGCCAAGACCAGCCAGGAGCTGTCAGACCTTCACCAAGAGCTGTCTTACTCCTTAGCAGCTGTGGTCAGGGAGCCCAGAGCTGCTGTTCTGGAAGCAGAGACTCGGAAGATGGATCGGTCTCTGAACCTTCATTTCCTGTAGAGGAACAGCTGCAGCATCACGGGGCTCCTGTCTTGTGCCCTTCCCGGAAATGTATTATGTTTTGCTGTGGGAAATGGGGGCGCATTTGTTCTGTTTGCATTTGGAAGCATTTCCTAGCGGCAGTGATTTTTAAGATTTTTTTTAAATAAAAGCAGTTTTGCAGGATCGCACTATTTCAGTAAGAAAAAGCAAGTGGTAGGTATATATGTGGCTTAGGAAAAGATTATACTAGTTTACGTGCACAAGTAAGCTATTACGAGCTGTTGTCTGATTTAACCTCTCGAGTTCATAGCCGGTCCCTGTGATGACAGAGGGAAAAGGAGGTGTTAACAAAATGAAGGGGTGAAGAGTACACGCCAGGGATCGAAGGTGGGGCAAGAGAGTGGGTTTTCCTTCCTTCCTTCCTTCCCTCCTTCCTTCTTTCCTTCTTTCCTTCCTTCCCTTCTTCCCTCCTTCCTTCCTCACAGAAAGCGCCGGTACTCTCCCGAGATGATTTGCTTTCCGCTTTGTTGCTGCAACAGCCAGCCTGAGGGAGAGCTCGGTGGTTCTCAAAAGGACATTAGTAACAAACTCCAGACCTTCCAAAGACGGAGGCAATGGATGGGGCGGGGAGGATGTCAAACCGAGTGAAAAGTGCTCTCTGCCCGCAGCTTCGCCTGGGTGTCACGCCCTTTCCAGCTAACCGATGTCGGCACAGTCAGCGTCTCTCGGGTGTCCTTCAGAGGCCCGGGGGCCGTTGCCAGGGAGGGTCAGAAGAGGGCGGGGCGGCAGCGAGGACCTTCCCGCCCCGGAGGAGACCGGGAGCCCCAGCCCCTTGGCCGGCTTCGGGCGGGGGCGGTGCCGGCCCGGCGCCTGAAGGCGGGTTTGGTTCCGGGCCGCACGGCACCATGGACTCGCTGTGGCGGTTGAAGCGGTTCGATGCCTTCCCCAAGGCCCTGGAAGACTTTTGGGTCAGGACGTGCGGGGGCGCGCTGGGTGAGCGGGCGCGCTGAGGGCGGCCGGGGGCCGGCGGGCGGGCCCGGGCCTTGCTGTGGGGCGGTGGCCGGCCAGGGGACCTTGTGGGCCGGCGCTCGGCGGCGGGGGGCAGCGGCTCGGGGTGGCGGCGGGCGGGCTGAGGCGGGGCTGAGGCGAGACGGGCGGGCGGCCGCGACCGGCGGGGCTGACGGCGGTTCTCGCCTCCCCGGCAGTGAGGGTTGTCAGGAGGCTCGCACAGGAGCGAAAATACAAGCAGGGCTATATTGAGTGCTGTGCCAAGACCAGCCAGGAGCTGTCAGACCTTCACCAAGAGCTGTCTTACTCCTTAGCAGCTGTGGTCAGGGAGCCCAGAGCTGCTGTTCTGGAAGCAGAGACTCGGAAGCTGGATCGGTCTCTGAACGTTAACTTGGCACTAATATCTCTGGACCATCAGTCTCCTGAGAGACAGCCGTTGCATTCAACTGCCAGATCCCCCAGAAGCGATGACCTGAGGTAACAGGACCAGTGTACAACAAAAGGCCTCAGCAGGAGCCAAGTCGGGGACCTGCTGTACCAGGTGAACTGTGGCAGGGGGCTTGCTTCAAGCACGAGTCCTGAAGTAAGATAAAAGTGCAGAGGACAGCGTTCACCAGCAGGTTCCCCAGCAGAAGCAGCAGAAGGTGGGACAAAACCGGTGCTGGCTTGTGTGGATGGGGTGAGTCGTAGGCCTGGAAAAGCCTACGGTGAACCTGAGGTGAACCTGAGGAGCAGGTAAAATGTCTTCCTTTTCCAAAGCACTCCATCACAGCATGCCTCGTCAGTCTCCACACAGCCCTCCACATTAGGTTGTTCCTGTCAGTTTCTGTACTGTATACAAAGACTTGTTGTCTGGTTTTATTTCTTCAATACACTTATTTCTCCAAAACACTGCTCAGGCTCTGAGCAGAAATCTCCTTGCAATGATGTCCTGTTGCTCCTCTGCTTTCTTCAGCAGCTGCTCCAGGTGGGCTTTCTCGGCACAGAGCTCTTCATTTGTTCTTCTACACAAGTTCAGCTTCTCCTGGTCAGAGATCTTTGCTCTCTCCATCCCGTCCACTTTTCCTGACAGAACTTCATTCTCTTGCTCCAGCTACAATCACAGAGGCACAGAGGAAATAAAATACAGTAAGAGTTACTATGAAGAAGGTTTGGCTTGGACAGGAAAAAGACCAACATTTCCATACTCAGTCAGTCATACTGTCGGAAGGCAAGAAGCCTGAGCAGAAGCAGCAGCTGGAGACGAACACCTGGCAAGATCTTTGGCAACTCTGCTCACCTGCAGCACAAGTTTGTTCAGTTGCGCTTTATCCAGTGCAAGAGCTTCACTGATACCGCTCGTGTTCGCTGTTGCAACACGTAGTTCAGCTATTTCAGCACTCAGCTAATAAGCTGAGCCCCTGTCAACTCTGCTACCGACCGCTCTGCCTGGAGAGACAAAAGAGAACAATTTCTGTGACCTGAGATGAGGAATGAATAGCAACACATTCTAAAACATCTAATAATGACGAGAACTGAGATAAAATATGAGCAAAGTCTGTGCTGCAGAAATACCTCTAGTAATAAAGTGCTCAGCCTCCAATGGTCAGCTGAGAAGAACACAGCATCTCCTTACTCAGGAACCAGCCAAGAGGGAAAGCACAGTAGAAGTCTGTCTTTTATAGACACAACAGGAGTCAAACATTATCAATTCTTGAGTCTTCCAGTTAGGTATACTGGAACTGTCAATATGGATGGATAAAAATTGAATTAACCCAGCAGAGCCTGACCTTTCTCTTCAGTTATCTAAAGACAGAAAAACACCCTCCCTCAGTTTCCAAATTACGTTTCCTTCCGGGCCTGGGGATTATGACAAACCAAAAGGAAAGCAAATTCGTATTTAATGACTGTGCACAACAACTTTCATCTAGGATGGGTACATATGTATAAATACAGAACCAACATCAAAAGAACATGAGACCAAAGGTTACATAAAAGCATAGAAAAACATCCACGCAAACAACAGTAAGTGAAGCGAAATAAATCTCACGGGGATTTAACATTCATGCAGGCAGAAACAAAAAGTAGAAAGGACAAAATAACTTTTTTCTTACAAGTGGACAAACTTTTTTTTTTTAAACACAGTTTCAGTTTTTCAGCATTTCCAGTGTTTCTTGTTCCTTCAGACACATGAATATTGCATAAAGACAGGGAGGAGAACGTGTGTTAAAACAAGTGAAATGTCCGACACTTTGCAAAAAAAAGATTATCAGGAGACCATCAGAGGTCCTTTGGGCGTAAAGATTACCATGGTATAAGGATATTTAAGAAATAATTCTGGGGTCACATAAGATTTGGGTAATGCATTTTTTTCTGAGAAAGCCTGAGATCTTAGGGGCTTGATTTTCTATGAAAAACCCTGAGGACATTTAGAATGCCAAACACAAATGAAATGCGGTTTGAATCTTACTTCAGCAGATGTTACCCTACAATGAGATAACACACTTGCATCTCTTACGAGCATGAGATTCATAGGCTACCTGTTTCAAAACTTTGATTCCCATTAGTCAATATACGGGTCTGCCTTAAAACACATATACGTACCATATTGCCAATAAATAACTCAGAATATCCAAACGTGGTTGGTAACTAAGAAAACCTGACGTTCAGTAACTCTTAAGAAGGACCTTCACGAGGCTTACCCACTCGCACAGTATTTAAAAGTGAAAAAAATTGGAGAGCAATTGCTGATAATCTGATTTCGGTGGCTACCCATTAGCATTCTCCTGATTAGGAAGGTAACTGAATTTAGTTAATGTTAGCAAACTTGTATGTAACTTCCATCTTTTTTTTCCTAGTCTAAACAGGACCTCTGGTCTTCTCTGTCTTAATGGAAGGACTTCTGCCAAGCCAAAGACAAAGAATCAAGGCTCATGGATGTGAGAAATGGGATGAACTCCTCTGGGCGAGGCTGCTCCCTGCCTTTTACCTGTATTCCTCTCACATTCAGCTGGTGCTGTCAAACCTCACCTTATGATGAGTATTAGAATCTATAAAGCATTATTTCAGGCAAATGATTTCTGGGGACAAAATATGAGTATGCAAGAACACAAGCATAGGCAAGGAGAGAGAACTGTGTATGGAAAAGGAAGCCCCAACAAGAAATGAATAATCCCTGAAAAATAAGACTTCCTCCGGGACACATCTATCCTAGGGCAGCTACTCAAACAAAATAAAAAGGACACGAAGACTGAGCTACACGCAACTAAAGCTAACATAACTAAACAGAAATATAATTGCACCTTATGCAGTGCTGGTTCTGGTTTGCATGTGTGTTAGCCCCGTGTCTCCTCTTACTTCTTATTCTACTTTCTGAAAAAAGCAATTTCAACTTGCTTCTACCCAGGAGAGAAGTTACAGTTTTGAAGATGTTAACACCAAGCACACGGCAAAAGTTCAGAAGCTCAGATCAGAGTTACATTTACGGTCACATTTACAAAGTGCTTCTGAATAGGACCCTTCGCACTGTCACAAAGACGCCTGTGCAGATTCCCTAGCTGGAGATCTATTAAACAACAGTAACCCTCAGGATAAGGAGAGAGTAACAGCGCAAGAAACTGAAAGGCTGGTGTGCTAGCTTCAGTATTTGAATAGCACCATAAGTACGGACTCGCGACTAACCATCAGTTGTACAAACGTGGTACAGCTACTCCAACATGAGGCAAGGAGAGGGGTGCAAGGGAACTTTCCGTAGTACTGACATTCTTGCTCACCCCCCCATTCTCTACCGATTCAAGTCAGTAGGGAATAGAAGGCAGGAGCAAAAATACTGTGAGTCATCACAGCTTTGTGCCAAATAGGTCTAGTGAAATTATTATTTTTATTGGAACGTTAATGTGGTTTATGATGATAACAGTTTGGAATATTCAGTCTTCTCTTAGACTTTCAACTTTATCCTGCGTGACATTCTGTTAAGCGTATTAATAGGACTGAGCATTAACGTAGACCTTATTAAAGGGATCAAAAATCACATGCACAGACGTTCTTATGTGGAATTATCATCCAAACGGGATACTTCCAGGGGAGCTCACAGAGCTTTGACCAATACTGGTCAAGATCTTTATCTGTAACTAAAGGGGTGTCCTGGTTTCAGCTGCGATAGAGTTAATTTTCTTCCTAGTGGCTGGTACAGTGCTGCGTTTTGGATTTAGGATGAGAATAATGTTGATAACACGCCGATGTTTTAGTTGTTGCTAAGTAGTGCTTACACTAGTCAAGGACTTTTCAGCTTCTCATGCCCTGCCAGTGAGAAGCTGGGAGGGGGCACAGCCAGGACAGCTGACCCAAACTGGCCAAAGGGATATTCCATACCATGTGATGTATATAAACTGGGGGGAGTTAGCCGGGGGGCGGCGACTGCTGCTCGGGAACTGGCTGGGCATCGGTCGGCGGGTGGTGAGCAACTGCATTATGCATCACTTATTTTGTATACTCTTTTATCATTATTATCATTATCATTATTTTCCCTTCCTTTTCTGTCCTGTCAAACGTCTTTATCTCAACCCGTGAATTTTACTTCTTATTCTCGATTCTCTCCCTGATGCCACTGGGTGGGGGGCAGTGAGCGAACGGCTGTGTGGTGTTTAGCTGCCTGCCGGGTTAAACCACAACAGTCCTTTTGGCGCCCAACGTGGGGCACGAAGGATTGAAATAATGACAGACCAGAGCGTGTTAAGGCAAACTTGTTATAAGCATTCATTACCTTGGTTTAACGGTCGCCATTGGTCACAATGTTGATTGATTTACTCTCAAAGTTGTCGTGCTTGCTCTCCAAGTTGTGTTATGTAACACCTTACTTGCTGTATATGTTCCCTGTTGGGCTGTTTATCACCTCTGGGAGCTGGGTCAAGGATATCATTTTGCTGCACTGCGTAACACTACTGGTTTATGATGTGATAAGATTTTTGGTCGTGAGACTGATTTTTGTATTTGTACTTTCATACACTTGGACTCGGCATTGCCGTCATCTCCGTACCTCAGGAGCCACTTTTCGGAAACTATTAATAATTACACCTTTTACCTTTTCTCCTCGGGGAACCAATCTATGGGGGAGATGGGGGCGGACACTTTCCCCTGCTCCTTCACCTTCCCTTTCTCAGGCCTTCTTTCTGTAAATTAAAAAAAAAAAAAAAAAAAAAAAAAAAGATTACGAGGAAAGGTTATACTGAGGCAGAAAACAGTCTCAGCTTCACGTACAAAAAAAAGACCAGGCTCTGAGCTGTCCATTTCCCTCGGGGGTCAGGGAAGACTCCTCGGTTGTTGGTTGGTGCCATGAAAACATTGCCCAGGAAAAGGTTGGACAAAACAAAAAAAGCGGGGGGGGGGGGGGGGAGGGGGATCAAATGTTACAAATAACTAGGAAAGCAAGAGAGAACAAAAGGAAGAAAATCATTATGCCACTGCCTACGTCATGCTTAGCCTGGATCTTAATCCTGGGTGCAGTCTTGTACCTCCAGACAGAGCTGAACTGAAAGAGGTTCAGAGAAATCTAGCAAGGAAGCTCAGGGGTCAAATGGCTTCCACAAAGGACCATCTGCGTAAGCTGGGACTCTTCAGCGGGGGAAAGGCATGGCCTGTAGGCTGGCCCAGGAAACGTCTACGACATCCTGAGAGGCAGGGAGAGAGCCCGGGCAGCGACCATTCACTCTTTTCCAACAGAGGAACAAGGGCCATCAGATACAGCTAGTGGGAGCAAGCAAGGGAGGGGAGGTGTTTTTTCTTACAGCAGAGCAGGCCTGCTGAACGCCTTGCAACAGGGTGTTGTAAATGCAAACTGTTTACATGGGTTCATGGCGAGATGGGAAAAGTACCTGAAAAGAGAGCCACTGAGGACTCTCAATAGACCGTAACAGATGCCGGAGATCCCGAGAGCCGAAAACAGTTGCACATGGAGAAAAGTATTAGGAGCCTTTATTCCTCACTATTTAACGTGACAGAATTCCCAGAAAGCGGAAAGTTTGTCTGCCCATCATCCCTCCTCCTGCTCCTTTTCACTGTCCTCAAAACACTAATATTCCTAACTCTGCCTCCAAAAGGTCTGCAGTTACTATAGTCCCTTCTGGTTTTTACCTGTATTTTCCCCAGTGTAAGCCCTTCATTTTTCAATTCAGTTGTGCAAGACTTCCGGGGCACACGCAATTAGAGAGCTATCCTGACCTCACCCCCTCCTCCATGTACACAAAGTACTTGCTCTCAGGACGGCCAGCTTGCATTCACGCCTATTGCAGAGAACAGGTGCAATGCAGAGATGCTTCTCGTTAACGTAGATACATGCTGTGAAGTTGTAAATCCTGGCTGTAGTAAGGTTGCTGTTGTCATGCTAGTTTAAGCACATAAAGCAAGTTCTGCGGGAAGGAGTGAAATATTTCATTAGGACAACTAATACTGTGGGGAAAAGCAGGCAAGGTTTTTGCACAACAGTGCTTCTTCATTTCATCTTTAGAAACTGCTCAAAAGCTTGCTAGTTTTTCTCCAAATACACCAGCTACTCTCACAAAGCACATTCACGTTCTCCTCCCGACCTTTGCCTCAGTGGTACACGTTAAACTGGAGTGAGTGAGAGGAAGGGGAAAAAAATCAGGCTGAAACTAAAGCTCTTTCTGAAGCCTTTACTACAAACTTCACGCTTCAAAGACTTGATCAAGGGAACTGCAAACATTCCATTAAACCACAAGTCTTTTTAATCAAGTTCCCGTTAAAGATACAAGGCATAAACTACCACTATTACTCTGGCCACTGTGCATTTATATAGATGCTTGCGGAAGTCCCTTACAACTTACACGTTACTCTGAGAAGTTCTGAACTGCTTTAAAATTCTCCTGAGATACTCTCCAAAATATCCCTTCCAGAGATACTGATATTCAGGTCCTGGACTGAACACCTTACTCGAGGTCGTTTTACAACAGAGCAGCAAAGTTTTATGGAACAAGTGAGACCGTTTCTGGGCAGTCTCTCATTCTCCTCCAAGTTCTCCCACACCCGCGCGGCGGCACCTCCAGAAACCGGTTTCCTATTTGTTCACGATGGTTCTAAACCTCTGTAACAAAACTTCAACAACGTCCTCCCCACTGAAGCAGTCCTGCTACTGTTATGGATAGCAATGCAAAGATATTCAAAGAAAACGGTCAGATACGCTTGGAAGCTAAAGGCCACAATAAAAAGGAAAAGAAAATACCATGTACATGAGACCGTTGGAAACTTTTTCCCGGTGCAAAGTGGAAATTTCCAGCTACCTGCAGGAGATAGTAGTCCTTCATTAAAAGGTCTCAATCTATATAACTAAAGCAGTCGTGCTGGTGCTTGGATTTTTAGATTTTTGTTTAAACAAGACAGACACCAAGCAACTCATTTTCATAGGTGACAATATCAGCAGATGTTGTCCTAAAAGAGGTATGAATTTCCCCTGTTCCTCACAGGCAGTCATGTGGAAAGCCATAACTACATACTGATGTTGATAATAACTGTTTTATGCAAATTATTTTAGTGGACATAAAAATGGGAAGAAGGAGGAATTAACTCTACTGGGAGGGAACTGACTGTTGCTGCAGGAAATACAAAACAGTATCACGGAAAAGGAGTGGAGAAAGTAATTGAGGGGGAGAGTGAGCAGGGTAAAAAAAAACCCTTAATACAATACACAACCGTGATCCAGTGTATACATCCGTGAAAATAAGCTGCATGCAAAAATAAAGCACTAAGCCAACAAAACCAAACCAAACCCAAAAAGAAAAAGGTTGTTCAAACTTCATCCTGGAATTTGAAAGGGATACGGATATTAGGTGCCAATCCTCACTGACGCCTACTAGCAATCATACACGCTCTCCCCTGGAAGATCTGAATGGCCCAAACTCACGTGCTACGTGAGGCATTCAATGTCCGTGCAAACCTATTGCTTGTGTTAACTGCAGACCTGATGAGAATGGAGATGTGCAGAATTCCGAGTGCATAACCATGGTCCCCAAAAATTTCCCCAGTGACACCCACCCTTGGACCCTTGCTACCTCCAGCATTCCCCTTGGAATCTTTCGTGCTCATCACGCTTTGTGACAGAGGGTCCCATAACGGTTTGGTACCCATGATAATGCTCAAATCACAGTGTCTGGCTTCGTGAGTAAAAGGTTGACTTTCCAGAAATAAAGACTGTAGTCTCCAGGAAGAGTACACAAATATGTAAAAAAAACAGAGCTTGAATTAAAAAAAAAAAATTAGCCTGGGCCTGACTTCTAGAAGGTACCTGGGTACGTAATTTGCACGTCCAAGTGTTCTGGGTTTAGTAACCCTTCAAATGACAGGGTAGTTACATAGTTATTTGGTATACCTCCTACTACTGTTCCATACACCAGTTGCAAAAAACCCACTCCTCTTGAGCATTTCCAGCTTTGACAACCAACTCAAATAGTCTTGCTTCCACTGTTTTTCTAAAGAAGATAACATTTCACTCCCTCCAGCACCTCTGCTGGCAAGCTGTTGACTACTGTTATCTCCAGCATCCACTGGTGGCCTCTGTTTTAAGACTAGACGGGCAGGTGGGACAATCTAACCTCAAAGAAGCTGCCTCTCCTCCTCCAGAAACCTTGGCAAAAAGACTCACTAGCTGGACGGCAGGAAAAACTAAGCTTCTCCAGCCAGCGTGCTTCCTACCAGCCCGCACAACGAAACACAGGATTATCCCCTTCCCGCTGCTTTTCCTGACTCTCCTATTGAACCCCCTTACAGGCACAAGTACCCTGCTGAGGCCAGGGGTTATCATATTACAGTGCCGTGAACACCTAAAGCTGGAAAAGGAGAGGAACTCTGCCTTTTCACAGTCCTCACCATCATGCAGCACGTTTACAGCAAAACCCATCTCTCACCTTGTTGACCTCTAGGAAACCATACACCTGGCAGCCCTCGTTCTTCTGCTCTTGCATTTGCTGGCTAAACCCTTCCCTCTTGCACTGCTCTATGGTATCCGGCTTCTTGAAGGCCCAGCCTCGCCGCCTGTATGCTTCTCTGACGTCGTCACAAGTATTACAACACCTGCAAAAGCACAAGCACCATCTTACCATCTCTATCGCTAGAAAGAGATGCTCCAGCTCAGGACTTGAATCCTTGGCGGATTCTTCTTCAACAAAGCAATAAAGCAAACATCAGGGACTGGACCTTGAAAGCTGGTCTAATGCTCCTGAAGGAGCTCAAGCTTCTTGATGTACTTTTCGAGAGTTTGGCATGAGGATGCAAGCTGTTTGAATGCAGTTCTTGAGTCTGAAAAGGGCTCTGCCTGTCCATTTAGACAGTCACATCACTCCTTGGCAAAGAAATTTGCTCCAAAAACGACATCAGTGTCCCACAGTTCCGAGTAGTTTGGAACTCCCCGTGTGAACAAAGCATCTGCCTGTTTCTGTTCCTCCTTTTCTCTGTTTTTAGGCCAAGACCGTCAAAATGGGAGGGAGGGTTAATGGCAAACTTTCTTCCTTACTTTTCTACCTCTGGATAACACCTTGGTCACTGGAAAAACCAGTTTTCTTTCTCGGTTCCGTGTTTTGCTGGGCCAAACAAGAAGTTGGAGGCTGGAATCATGAATCCCTCAAGATGGAAACACCTCTGGGGAAGGACCCAACTTGACAGACAGGATAGACCAAGTTACTAAAGAGACAATAGCAGCGAAGGATAGTCCAGAACCTATGGACTATCACAGATCCATTCTTAGAGGAATTTGCAGGTAGGACAAATGAGAAACACCAAGCGACACCCGTTGTTTGTGTGAGCGATGAATGTCTGGTCTTTGCTCCCGTAAGGATGCAGAGCCTGCAGCAGGAGTGAGAAGGCAAGGCCATAACCGGGTTTTATTCCAAGACAGCTCACGTAACAGTGAAATAATTTACACAGCTCCCCTCTGGACACCATATAATCCCAGAAAAGATACAGTGTCCTGAGATACAATCTTTGTGCTACTGCAAAGGCAGTGCAATTTGCACTGCCCTTATTAAACAGGCACGTAGACAATGTAGACAACCTAACTCTGCACGTTCTTAACAATCACGAGTGCAGCTTCCAAAGACATACCGAAACCACAACAGTTCTCATCATTCTCTGAACACGTGCCCGGGAGGATTTCGTTGCACAGACCTTCGCAGACATTTGAAAAAAAAAAGAAAAAGGTGCATGCAACATAACAGTGCAAATTCAAGTGCTAAGAAGATATGAAAAGGTGTAAAGGTTACCGAATGTCCTCTGACTCTGCCCCATAACAGCCCTCGCAACAATCAGCATCCCAAGAATTTGGATCAAACACTTCTTCTCCTTCTTCTTTCCCCAGCTCTAAGACAAAAGAGGATTCAAAGTGATGAGGCATGTCTAGAAATGCTGTCTTGTACTCTTGTTTTGTTCTACGCACAATAACTGTTCTACACATGAATGCAACGATTTTGTGTTGAAGCTGTGCATCCCGCACCCAAAGCCCACCTGAAATGGTAGGCATAGAGCCTGCTGAGGTGTCAAATAAGACCAATTAACAGAGTAGCGTTTGTCATCTCAAGAACACCCTCCACAGAAAGAACTGGCTATCTGTAAGCCTTCCTGGAGCATCGACCAGATGTTACTTGCATAAAGGCTTTGTTAAAACATTGTCTAAAGTAGACCCAATCAGCACATCGCGACTGATACAGGACCTGTTACACAAAATTTTAGATAGTTTTTGTGCCCAGACATTAAATCTGTAATGCCACAACCTGTGAATACAGAAAGGCTGCCAAGTGACACAGCAGTAAGAACACTATCACCACATTCCCATGACAACTGGAGAAACCCGCGTACCTACGGGTATTGTTCAGCTCTTGGCTTAGTTTAGCCTTTCAACTTCAACAACAGAAAAGTTAAATCCGAGTGATACAAATCAAAACATTTAGTTTATGCTGATACACAGAACTACACTGTCTCCCAGAAAAGGTAATAAGGAGCTCATGTTTTGGAAAGGAAAAGTCAGGACAGTATTACTGTTAGACTGCAACACTTTGCCAGAATCGTTTGTATCGAAGTACAACAATGAGTCATAATACGCAAATAATGTAGAGGAGAGGTTTATGTAGCCAAGGACCACTTACTACAACTCGCAACCGATAAATCCACTAAAATGTATTTATCAGGTATGCATTACCACACACAAAGTAAATGCAGTAAGGTGCAAGTTTAGGCTTAAGGGTCGAGTCACTGGAGCCTTCCCTGGAGAGAGGCTCTTTCCTCTAACCACGTCGTCCCGTTTGTCAGCCCACTGTGATTTAAAGATACAACCAAAGCCAAGTTTTGCCAGAACAGCTGCTTGATTTCTAGTCATAAAAGACCGCTAATAACTCAGCAGCTTTACTCCTGAAACGCACCCATGAGTCCCTGTCATAATTTCAGAGGGACTAGGCAAAGATTTGCCTCGCAAAAGTAGCAAGCGTAATAGGAGTTTGTCTGATCCGCCAGCTTAAAAGATTTGGGTGCTATAAACTCTTCAAGAGTTTATGGTGTTTAAATGCTTTTCAGCTGTCACTCGTTCCCGTGAAAGTCAGAACGGGCATACAGTGATGGGAAGACTACCAGAGCATCCATCCAAGAAAGGCAGAATAGCGTCTTACTGTGTCTCTCGGCCTCTGGAGTCGCACGATTGCCAGCTTTATCCAAACGTTGCTTAAACAGATTGTGCTCCACATCCAGCTGCTGCTCCCCTGCTACGTCCGTGGCATCGATGCTCAAATCTGAAACCCACGAGCAAGGGAAGTGGTCTATAAACGCACATTTGTTATGGCCCGAGGCAGGCTGAGGAAGCCTTCAACCAGTGATCTTTTCAGCCAGGGGAGATAAGAACGTGCCAAACTGGAAGAGTGTGTATGGCTGGGGCCAAGTGACGTATGGGGAGTAAGATGCACATTGCAGCACCCTAAATGATCCCTCCAAATACGGGGTTTGGTTTGGTGTACAGGAAGGACTGTTTCCAGCTGCCACAGAAATCATTACCCTGAAAGGTAAACACATGTAAGGCAAAAAACCAAAACCCAACCCCTCAAAGCCCATAACCATTTTCACAAACACCGCTTCAGGAGTTAAGCTTAAAATTGGTTGAAAGCTGCCTCCCACCTCTACCCCCTCACCCTTCCCCCTTCAACATCAGCACATTTCCTCGTGATCCCTTTTCACAAAGAAGATTGAGAAGGTCTGTGGTCTCGGCCTGGTGTCGAAGCGCCACGATGCACTTGCTGGCTACACGCTCTCTTGTAAGACTCACAGCTTCTCTGCACAAAACAGCAGAGGCTTCCAGTCTCTCCGGCCTTCCCACGCCCTTTTAAATGCGAAGAAGGCAAAGACCAGCAATCTCTTGGGTGGTCAGAAGGAAGTCAGACTCACTACATTTAGAGCCCAATGCATTACCCAAAGGAATTACTACAACAGAACAAGAGGGAGGGCAGATTGGTGGACAGTCGGACAACGTGCACAGCAGTAATACACAGTAAGATTTGCACAATTTTCAATCGCTTCATCCTGCAACTTTATTTTGAATTTAGTTAAAAGCTAATCAGATTATTAACGCTCATTCTGATTTTAAAAATTTTGGAGAAAGGTTACCACGTGCCATTGGCATTACAGTCAGAATTTAAGCACAAAAATCACAGAAGAGCTATCCCTTGTCCAGTAACTTCCAAAGGAGACTAAAGCTTTCCAACAACAATACAGTCAAATCTTGAGTCCCAAGTGAACTCCGTGTCAGCTTTTTCAGTATTACTGCGCCCTCTGACAAAGTACAACACCATACAGAAGTGTAAGTGGGTTTATAGCTTATCCTCATTTATAATCTAGAAAAATACTACTGCCTGGCTGGAAGCGCTGGTTTAAGCGCCCAGCGGGCCTGGCTGGAATCACTGCCTAACCTCAAGGGATCACCAATGCCTCCCTGTCCGTGGCCCAAGCAGCAGTGCAGCACTCGGAAGCACCAGGCACGCGGAGCCTCTCGGGCCCTCGGCAAGGATGAAAGTTATCCCAAATATTCAGAAGTCTGACTCACAAGCACAAGGCGTACGTGGAAAAATAACATCTAGGTCGACCTTCAGTTTCTCTCCCCTTGATTTGCCAACGTACAATTCCGGATGAACCTAGGAACAAAGAAAAAACAGAGTCTCCTGTTTCACTTGGAAGGAAATCAAAGGGCCTCTTTCCCTCGACTGCTCTGCCTCACGAGCTGACTTTTAAGAGGTGGGATTTGCGAGACACCTGAGCTGCTGCTGCCTCCCACACCTTCCATGGTAGCTAAGCACTTGCCATTTGTAAGACTTCAAAAAAAGAGAGTAATTTGGGAATCTTAAAATTTGGGGTGGGGACGGGGGTTCCTGCGGTTGCTTTCTTTTCTTCGTATTGCCTGCTTGTAGACGGCGGAGACAGCAAGAAGAGATCTTGAGACGCTCTCCTGCGACAGCGCTACAGGAGGCCGCAAGCCAACCTTTGCGCCAAGCGGCTTTCGGGGGAGGGCAGCCCGCTCCCATCGTCAAGGCGACCAGCCGGGGCAAACAAAAAAACCCCAACAGATCCGCAGCCGGTGAAGCTGCTGCGTGGCCAGCCCGGAGGAGGAGGCGGGAGCTCGGCGGGGGTGCGGAGGCACGGCAGGCCGCCCCGGGCCGCAGGGCCGCCTCTCCACTGGGGCACCGCGGGCAGGAGGCAGCACCAGTGGACCGGGCCCACCCCGCCGCCGCTACTCGCCTCTTTGGTGAGGTAGTACTGCAGGTCCGAGAACAAAGGCACCACCATGATGAGCCCGCTGACAACCCTCACTGCCGGGGAGGCGAGAACCGCCGTCAGCCCCGCCGGTCGCGGCCGCCCGCCCGTCTCGCCTCAGCCCCGCCTCAGCCCGCCCGCCGCCACCCCGAGCCGCTGCCCCCCGCCGCCAAGCGCCGGCCCACAAGGTCCCCTGGCCGGCCACCGCCCCACAGCAAGGCCCGGGCCCGCCCGCCGGCCCCCGGCCGCCCTCAGCGCGCCCGCTCACCCAGCGCGCCCCCGCACGTCCTGACCCAAAAGTCTTCCAGGGCCTTGGGGAAGGCATCGAACCGCTTCAACCGCCACAGCGAGTCCATGGTGCCGTGCGGCCCGGAACCAAACCCGCCTTCAGGCGCCGGGCCGGCACCGCCCCCGCCCGAAGCCGGCCAAGGGGCTGGGGCTCCCGGTCTCCTCCAGGGCGGGAAGGTCCTCGCTGCCGCCCCGCCCTCTTCTGACCCTCCCTGGCAACGGCCCCCAGGCCTCTGAAGGACACCCGAGAGACGCTGACTGTGCCGACATCGGTTAGCTGGAAAGGGCGTGACACCCAGGCGAAGCTGCGGGCAGAGAGCACTTTTCACTCGGTTTGACATCCTCCCCGCCCCATCCATTGCCTCCGTCTTTGGAAGGTCTGGAGTTTGTTACTAATGTCCTTTTGAGAACCACCGAGCTCTCCCTCAGGCTGGCTGTTGCAGCAACAAAGCGGAAAGCAAATCATCTCGGGAGAGTACCGGCGCTTTCTGTGAGGAAGGAAGGAGGGAAGAAGGGAAGGAAGGAAAGAAGGAAAGAAGGAAGGAGGGAAGGAAGGAAGGAAGGAAAACCCACTCTCTTGCCCCACCTTCGATCCCTGGCGTGTACTCTTCACCCCTTCATTTTGTTAACACCTCCTTTTCCCTCTGTCATCACAGGGACCGGCTATGAACTCGAGAGGTTAAATCAGACAACAGCTCGTAATAGCTTACTTGCGCACGTAAACAACTAGTATAATCTTTTCCTAAGCCACATATATACCTACCACTTGCTTTTTCTTACTGAAATAGTGCGATCCTGCAAAACTGCTTTTATTTAAAAAAAATCTTAAAAATCACTGCCGCTAGGAAATGCTTCCAAATGCAAACAGAACAAATGCGCCCCCATTTCCCACAGCAAAACATAATACATTTCCGGGAAGGGCACAAGACAGGAGCCCCGTGATGCTGCAGCTGTTCCTCTACAGGAAATGAAGGTTCAGAGACCGATCCAGCTTCCGAGTCTCTGCTTCCAGAACAGCAGCTCTGGGCTCCCTGACCACAGCTGCTAAGGAGTAAGACAGCTCTTGGTGAAGGTCTGACAGCTCCTGGCTGGTCTTGGCGCAGCACTCAATATAGTCCTGCTTGTATTTTCGCTCCTGTGCCAGCTGCGTCTGCAGAAGGGACACCTGAAAGAGGCAAAAGGCCGAGCTCAGGCAAGCCCACGCTGTTAGGACCATCTGCGGACGTCGGGGAAGACGCACCCGCTAACTCCAGCCCTGACAAACACTGTGTCGTTGTGGAATGGGAAGTAACAGGTTCCCAGAGTCACCCTGAACCAAACTCAGATTATCAACAGTTCCGAGTTTCTTTCTGGCATACCATTCACGTGTACAACACCGAGACATTACATGTATATTAAGGAGAGAGGTTCCTACAGGGTTTAGTAACCCAACTCTTTTTCTCAAAAGAGAGATTCGGGCTACCGACACCTTAGTTCCACGTGCTTTTTCCTCAGCAGGAGGGCTACTGGTTACACAAGGTACTGAAGAACTGTTCTGTTGCGATCCAGCTTAAAAACGTGACAGCTAGCACATGAAAAGGGAGCAAACTCTCATTTTTCCTAACTTCAGAGCATTTCACAGAGGAGCAGAGCATAACCTGATGAACAAAGCCCAGGGGGGAAATGAGCCTTACAGGACTGCTGAGGCCTTGAAACGCCTCAGATTCTATTCTTTCCTGACAACACGGAGCTCTGCCTGCTGGGCTTTTTGGTGGGAGAGACCCAGCTGCTCTCACCTCCTGTTAGGTTTGCAGTGCAGTGCAGCCACAGCAGCTCTGGCATGTTGCCCTCTGCCTGCTCTGGAGTGGAGGAGATGCACATGGAAAGTAAGACATCAAAGGGACTTCACAACGAACTCTGTGCATAGGCTGGGGACCACCACCACTGAAGAGAGGGACAGATCTGACCTTCTCTCTGAAATAATAAGGGCACCTTTGTGAAACTGGGCTTGCAAGCCTGAAAAACCCTCCCACGCTCTGGTAGGTAACCCAGAGGTATGAGTGGGAGAAGTGGCCAGCTGCTGCTACGAGCATCTCCCAGGAAGTGGGAGATCAAGTTCCAGTTCTGCTGTTTCCCAGGCCCAGAGGAGTGCCCTAACCAGCCAGGTGAGGACTATTCTTTGAGCAGAGCACCTCCGTTTTCCTGCTGAACTGCTGAAGTGGGTCCACGGTGCAGGCAGACGCAACAGTCAGTCACAAGGGGAAGGGGGTTCAGTTAGTTATCTGTAGCAACAGAACTTCGGACACTGAGGCTTCCTGGTGAAAACATCCTTAAGATATACCTTGATGGCTTCAGCAGTATTCTCAGCTCACTTGCCGGAGCTAAGCATCATGTAGTCTACCGATACAAATATTATATGCATTTCGCCCTGAGCGCCTGTGAAGATTCGCCTCCTCAGGGAGACCAGGGTGTACCAGACCCATAAAAGTACACGGAAGAGACGTCTGGCGACTGCTGCTACTGCCAAGACCACTGTCAAAGGATGCAATAGGCTTCAGTAGCTGGAATGTACGTTCTTGCACTGACAAAACCCATGTCCATACAGTGCTTAGGTCTCTGACTCGGTCCGATACTGGGATCACGATTAGCACAGCATAGCAGTATGACACTAACGATTGCCTGAAGGCTATAAGCTCTGGCACTGCCTCAGATCCCCGGAGCTCTGATATGATGCAAGCTCCACTGTTAACGGAGTCAAGGGAAAATGGAAACAGTCAACAAGATGAGTAAGCTCAAGGGGAACATCCTTAGAATAGTCTCTACTTTCAGGCGAGTGCCAGTTTTCTGAATTTCCTCCAATCCTTCTCCCACTTGCCCTTTAGGCAAGTCAGAGACTAGACCTAGGTGAATGATGTTGTTTGGCCGTGGCCAAGAGGTGTGTCTAACTGGTACTACCTGGTGTAGACACTGCCTGGTGTACTCACTTCCTGACAGCCAAACAAAACTTGGGCTGTGGCATCATGCAAAGTTGTGCCCATCAGTACAGCCACAGTGGCTTTTGATGAGAGCTTTCCTACTCCTCACCTGTTTCTGTAACTCAGCTAATCGACTGCAGCGAGCGTGAGACTCCTCCTGTGAAGAAAATGCAAGGATTTCTTTTTTTTGCCTCCAGTTTGGTCAGGGCCATGGTCTATATTTGACTTCTATTAGGTCTATACTGGGGGGCTGCTGCCACTGGGATTTGCCATCGTTGCTCCGTGTGGCCAGAGCCTCCTCCCACCAAGTAAGATTCTGTTCTCACCTGTCTAGAAGCAGGCATCTTGTGCTGGTCAGACTCAGAGAGAGAAAAGCCGCATGCATCTGGCAGTGACCGACCACCGTGATCTCTCTTCAGTCTCCTCCGTTCGCGTTCCACCTGCACGTTGGACAGGAGAAAGGGTCACAGAAACCTGCCACCAAACAAGGAGCAAAAGGACCTCTGGACGTCATGGCAAGGAGATGTCTGCTCAGAGACCGTTAATTGCACCAGAGAACATTGGCGGCAAAAAGCACTCGATGTAGACTATGGAAGAGAAAGCGCAAGAGGAAACAGTTCCTGACACAAGAGAGTCAAATGGGTGTGTACGGGGACGCTGGGGCAAGAAGGGTGGTTCCGGAGTGAATGTGCCTTTGTGAAGGCAGCGGGGTGCCAGAAGAGAGAGAGAATACAAAAGTGTGTGTCCACAGGGGAAAGTGGGAGAGGGAAGGAGACAAACAGAGGACCCCAAAGTGCTGCCTGTGGAAACGTGTTGTGTTCCAGAGGACCGTGAGGCTTTGCAGAGGCAATGAGAGCCTGTTTTACCTGCTCAAGAGTCCTCCTGAGCTCAGCGTTGAGTTGCTTCAGCTCCGTCTTCTCATGTTCCAGCCTTGCAACTGCTCGCTGCAGACATTCCAGCCGCTGCGACAGGAGTCTCTTCTCCGAGAGCCACGATAGCTGCTCCCCTTCTGCGATAGCCTGCTGGGTGTTCAGAGAGGAGATTACGTGAGCTGGTGCCACATAAAGGTTAGGAGGGCCAGAACCAACACGTCGGGGAGAGTGACCGGACTCAGGAATGGACAGTGCCAAGTCCCTTCTTCTCCTCCCGAGAGAGACTGGAAACATTCGTTTCCTATTCAGCCACTTCATGCTTTCACAAAGGTCTGTAGTATTTCCAGCTCCCTCTCTCTCAGCCATTTCTTGTCCGTCATGAAGACTTCCACATCGACATGTTGCTCTTAGGGAAGCTATCTAACATCTTTGGTCATCCTCTTTGACCTTCACTGTATATCCTCCTATCTGTAGTTCTACGCTCTGTCCTCGGACAACCAAACAACATGTGGGTGAAGCATGTGTTCCTGCAGTGATAAAATGCCAAGGTTTTGTTCTCTATTCCCTTTACCTGTTACATCATCATTACAGAACTGCTCTTTGAAAAAATCCCATTATCAACCAAGCCCTGTGCACTGCTCTGAACCTAGTCAAGAGCCACCTCCCCCCTCGTGGGTTTCTTGATGAGTTCATCAAGTGCTCCTTGAAGCGCTCTCTGACAGCATCTATAAATGTAGTCTTGATATCAGCACTATACCGATCTATACAGATGCAAGCGCATTACCTGATCTAATGCTGTTGCATACCTGATCTATACGGATGCAACTGCAATCTCCCATTGTTTTCATGCTCCCTGCCCTTGTCTGCTTCCCATCAACAGATCGCAATACCCGTCATCATCCTGATCAGGCTGGCAGTAATATTTCTCAAGTCATGTACAACGGTATAGTGCATAAATACAGTATTTTATTAGTAGCAGTTTCTACATGCCTGTGGACTAACGTAATGCTAAAAGTATTGGCAGAGTCCCAGGCAAGTTTGCAGCACAGGCTGTTGCAGCTGTTCCACTAGCAGTACCCGAGTCAGATCACCTTGGAGAAATCCACACAACTTTGCCTTCGTGCTTTTTGGACTGCGGCACAAGTACATCCTGCATGTGCAGTGAAGCCTTTAACCTCATCAGGCAACGGTACGAATTCCATTCTTTTCAATACACCGGAAAAGCTGTACCTCAGAAATCGACGTCTCTGAAAGCATCCTCTAAGCGCCATCAGTGCAGCTGCTGTTCAGCCATCGTTACAAAATTCTACTAAGTTTAGTGCATTAGTCTGGTCAACTGTGCCCTTTCCTTTCCATGCCAAATCCTAACCGCGAGACGTTGGCTAAGCTTGCCTAGATAGGAGAGAACCAATTACCCACCCCCAACCTTTGGACTTGCTTTAATTTTAACGGCAAGCTCTGTAGCTCTTCCAGTAGTTCTGGGCTTGACAGAAAACATTCTGGCAGGTGAATGGGCTCTGGACGGAGCTAGAAAGACAGGCAAGCCTGCTGGCCGCAATCGTGGTTTCTTTGGCCAAGCAGGTCATATATGTATGGGAATATATATTCCCATATCTTTATGGAAAACGTCTTTAGAATCCTTCACAGACATTTTAGTTGACTGATGATCAGCCACAGTGCCTACCTGAAGATGAAACCGGTCCTTGTCCCTCTCTGAAACCATACTCTGCAGGATGGCTATTTCTTCCCTCGGAGTCCCATTGGCCATTTCACTCCTGGTAAGGGCAAGAGTCAGTGCTTGTGCCTTCTCTTTCCATTCGATTTCTCCGCTTTCATTCCGCTTCAAAATAGCCACCACACGCTCCAATTCTTCCCCCTTTGCTTTCCTCTCATCTTCCAGCTGCTGGGTTAGCTCCTCCTGCCTTTTCAAGAGACGGTCTCTCTCCTGGAGAACTTTCCTCTTCTCTGCTTCCTCTGCCTCCCAGTTCTGGAGTTTCTGGATTTGTTTCTTTAGGGTCTCGCCTTCATCTTCCCATCGCAAAGCTGATGTTAGTTGTTTCAGGAGTTCACTCTGCCTCCTAAGCTCCTGTTCTCTGCCTGTCAGAGTCTTCTCTAAATACCTGACTCTGCCTCTCTGGTACTTGATCTCTGCATCCTTCTTTGTCAGAGTCTGCCGAACATGCTGGAGATCTTCCCGAAGACCTCTTATTTCCTCTTCTAACTCTTCTTGCCCACCTTGAGCCTTGGTCTCTCGTTCCCTCTCAGGCAAGGCTGCTTCCAGGAGCTTCTCTTGCTCTCTGTGGTGTCTAACCTCTTCATTCTTCTTGGTTAGCCTAAGCTGGAGATTCTGCAAGGTCTTCAGTTCTTCTTCTTGGCGCTGGAGTTTTTGCAGAAGAGTTTCATTGTCTTCATCTCTCTTCCTTACCGCTTCCTCAAGCAGATTCACTTGCTTCTGGCATGATGTTAGTGCTACTTTCATGCTTTCTTCACCAGGCTGGAACGTGTTCATTTGCTCTGTCTGCCTGAGGCACTCCAAGCGGTGGTTCTTCACTGCGTGGCTCATTTCGTCTAGATCCTGCTGTAGGCTCTTGGCCTGCTTGCCTTCTAACTCTTTCTGCTCTTGAAGGTCCTGGGCATGCTCTTGCAAAGACACCCTCTCTTGATCTCTAGCTTCTCGAGAAGGTTCAGCATATTCTAGTTTTTGCAGTATGGCTTTAGTCTGCATCGCTGCCTCCTCCTTTTGCTCTTGAAGCTTAGAGATAGCCTCCTCCAGAGCCTCTATCTTTTCTTCTCTTTCTTTCAGAGTCAGTTTTGTTGCTTGAAGATTTGTTTGCTCAGCTTCACGCTTCTCCTCCTTTTCCTTGCATGCCTCACATTGTTTTCTAAGGGATAAAATTTCTTGCTCTTGTTCCTTTAGTGCCACTTGAAGATGATGCAGAATTTCCTTCTGCTGTGCAGAGTCCTGTTCTTGGTTTTGGAAGGTCTCAATCACTTCCTTCTGAGATTCAATCATGAAATCCTTTTCTTTCAGTATTGCCTTAGCGTGTTCTAAGTCTCTCTGTAAGACATTCATCCGTTCTTCTGTTTTTTCCTCATAGTTCCGTGTTTGTTGCTTTTGGATGTCTATGAGCCTGTCCTTTTCTTTCAAGGTTTCTAAGGTCTGCTCCAGTTGGTCACGGACAGTTCTTAACTGCACTTCCATGACTTCTTCAGCTTCCTGGATTTGCTTTTGTTGTGACTCAAGCTCTTGATCTTTTTTAGATAAAGCAAGTGTCATCTTTTCTACTTTACCATGAAGCTCTTGCAGGTGCCCCTCTCGCTGATCCTTGTACTGCTGGAAGAGCCTGAACTGCTCCCTTTGAGAAGCACACTCACTCTCTCTGTCCTTAAGAACTGCCCTCAGGTGTTCAAGGCTTGCGTGCAGAGATTTCACCTGTTCTCTCTCCTTTTCCAGTTCTTGGATCTGCTGGGTCAGAGACATAAGCTCTATGTTTTTCTCCTTCAAGTTCCCTTTCATAGGATCAAGATCCACGAGCAGATTTCTCACTTGTGAGGTACCGTGTTGTTCCAGAATCGTTATCTTCCCCTCCTGGAATTTGATCTCCTGGTCCCTCTCCTCCAGCGCCTTGCTCATCTTGCTGACAGCAGTCCTCTGCATTTCTCGCTGCTTCTCCAGCTCCCGTATCTGTTCTCGCTGGGATCTGATCTCCCGGTCTCTCTCTTCCAGGTCTTTGTTCATTTTGCTTACAGCAATCCTTTGTTTTTCTTGCTGCTTCTCCAGCTCCTGTATCTGTTCTTGCTGGGATCCTGTCTTCTGTTCTTTCTCTGTTATGTCCTTAATAACCTGATCGAGAGTAGTTTTATGCATTTCTTTCTGCTTTTCCAGCATTCTCATCTGTTCCTGGTATAACTTCATTTCTCCCTCCCTCTCTGACAGGATGGCAGTCATACGAGTGAGATTCTCCTGCAAAGCTTTTACCTCTGCTGCCTCTTTCTGTAGCGTCTGGATTTTCTCCCACTGCGTTTCCACTTCCTCATTTTTAATTTTTAAGATAGACAGTGTAGTTTGGAGTTCTTGTTCAAGGCAGTGATTCATATCTGTTGCTGTATTTGCTCGGGTCTCGGAGGCTGTGACTGATTCCTGAAGGAGTCTTCTCTCCCATACCAGTTTTTCTTTAAGTGCTTGCAGTCTGTCCCGGTCATGCTGCAGAACAGGGAGGAAGAGGTTCAATAATTCCATCTATATATGTTTGGTTGTCATACTAGATTGGAACTCCTGCTCCAGTGGCAGTCAAGGGCTGAAGTTGGAGCTTTTAGTAGAAAATTCGAGCTCTTCAGTTGGTTTCCCTGTTCGATGTAAATTTTCTACTGTCACTCAAAAAAGATTTGAGAACTGTACTGTATCTATCAAACTCTGTCCATAACTGATTTTTGGAGTCATTGTAAATGGAGGAGTGGGAAAATACCGACCATGTAGGAACAGCTGCACTGGCTCAACTGTCTAGGCTAGTCTCCCGTATGTAACGGTGCCTGTAAGTGCACACCCAGGGAAGAAAGCCTAAGAGTCGGGTGGACTTACGTGATACCTCCCCTCCCCAACCCCAGCACTGTTCCAGCTTGTGAGAACTTTCTCAGTCTCCTCCTGACCCCATATAGACCTGCTGTATTTACAACACCCTTCGTCAAGGAGTTCAACAGGTCTGCTCTGCTGTAAATATACCACCTCCTGTCATTTGCTTGCAGCGTGGCTCTCACTACCTTCATCAGATGGCTCTCGTTCATCTCTTGGACAAGAGAGTGAACGACCGCTGCCCCCTCTCTCCCTGCCTCTCAGGATGTTGTAGACCTTTCCTGCGCCACTCTTTAGGCTGCGTCTTTCCCAGCTTACTCAGCCGGTCCCATCTTCCCTTTTGCCCTTCGCTGAACCTCTGCTGGCTCTAGGGTGTTCTTTTGGGGAGGAGCTGCCAGAACTGCAGCCAGGATTTCAAGTCCAGACTAAGCATGATTTAGGCAGTGGCACGATGATGTTCTCTCTATTAGGAAGGGAAGAGAGAACAACCCCAACATGTGATTTCCCTTTTTTTTCTTTGAGAACAACCCCAACATTTCATTTACTTCCCCCCCTGGACCTCTACTGCGTAGAATTTTCGTGGTGCCATCCTCTAGAAGGCCACTGTCCCCCTCTCGAAGGAGTAATGGTCAGGTCACAGTCTGTCATTCCGTGTTTCAAATCGGGACTAGTTTTCCCCTTGCAGACATACATATTTAGCTGGATCAGCACTTTTGTTTCTCAAATGTCTCATTTTTCCCCCCGCTGTCTGCTCTCAGACGGGCAATGTTGAACAGCTTTCTATTATTAGCAAACTTTGTCTTCTCACCCCTTTTTCCAGATCCAGGTGTTTAGAAATTTTGGACACAAATAATTGCCCAAACCATGCAATGTAAATAGAGACAAGTTTGAAAATTACTTTGACTAAAGCTTCAAGGGCAGAAACCTTCAGAATTGAGGAAAATAAGCACCCTGATTCGTAACTGAGTCGTATATGACTACGGCATCTTTTCCTACTTATTCAGGAGAATGCAATTGGAAAAGTTAAAGCACAAAAAAAAGTTGCTCCTTAGAATGACTAACAGAAGGCCAAAAAATATGTAAGAAATGGCCCTTCACAGCATCTGCCAGCCTCACCAGGACATCCTTTCTTTGCTTCTCGGTGCTCTCGAGTTTCCTTTCCAAAGACGCCACCTCTTGATGTAGAGTCATAGCCTCCTCCTTTAGAGACCCTTCGGAGGCTGCTAGCTGAGACGTCAACTCTTCCACCTCAAGTAAAACATAACAAAGCAGTCAAAGACTACAGCTTGTCGCCGTCAGCCATATCATATACTGTGAGGAAAGGGAAAGGACAACTTTAAATTTCACCCTATCGTGAGAGTACCAGATTCACAATGGATACAGCCAGCTTGTTTAACAATCTAAGTGCGTCACCATGTTCATCTGAAAAACCACCTTAAAAAACAAGGCTAGCAGTAACAGGCCAGCAGAAATCCACTCTGATGATTGCTGGCAAACAGGCAAAAGGAGCAGCCCATCTGGCCAGGGCAGCAGCTGAGATTCAGCTGACCAGTAAGCCTCCTTCAGACCAGCTGAGCTGGAGACCACAGTATGATGGCAGTCAGAGGGACTACCCCATCAGCCTGCTCTGCAATGGAAAGGCAAGAAGGGGAGAGACCACCTGTTTGATGACCAGAGTATCTACTGCTGTCTCAGTCACCTGTTTTTGCAGAGCATCCCTCTGCTGAAGAAGAACATTCTTTTCCTCTTTGATGGTTTTGATTTCTTCCTTGTGCCTCTTCTCCACTGCCTTGATCTTACTCCGAGTTTGCTGCAGCTCTGCTTGCAGCTTTTCTGTGATGTTCTGTAAACACAAACGGAGAGCAAGTTACTGGGACCTGCCATCGGGTTCAGCTTTTTCCTCTTTCTGTCTCAAAATCACATTCATTCAGCCACTTCTTTCTGCTTTTCTACCCAGCTCTGGTTCCACTGTAACCCACCCTTCCTGTTGCTGATCTCTGGAGCTTACCAGGCTCTGTGCTTTCAGTGCCTGCAGTAGTCCTTGCCTCCTCAGTCCCAGGACTTACGTTTTATTTCCTTGTTACTGCCCTCACTCTGTTACCTGGCCCTCAGCCTCTCTCTCAGCTTACGTCCAATTGCCAACTGCCTGTTCTTTCAACCTACCCTACTAGTCAACGACTTACCTGCCCATTCTCTTGCTGCTTTTTCAGGTCCTGCCTGAGCTGCTCTAGCTGCTGGCAGGCTTCTGTTAGCTCTCCCTGCGTTTGGAGTAGCGTCTCTAATAAAGCATTCTTCTCACGCTCCTTTTCTAGCAGGACCTGCACAGAAACAAAGAGAAGACGGGTTTAAACTTCCCATACAAAATTTGTGTGGCAAGACTCAAAGACCCATGGGCTCACACGGTCTCAAAGCACTGTGCTGCTGGTCTCCTAGGTCATTATCTGCCCACTTGGAGACGCAGCTTCCTAAGTGAGATTGGCAGTATAAACATGGTCCATCCACAGTCCATCTGCGACTGAATCTCCAACAAACTCTTAGTCATCTAACAGGAGAATGTGTGGCAGTTCTCAAGTGTCTTGCCTTGCTGGTGAGGGTATCCCTCGTCTTGCGCTGTGTCCTGTTTGTCTTTCAGTAGCGACTTCTGCACCTACTTAGCAGTAGAGAAAACACAAGGCTGCCAGAGGGCTGAAGCTAGCAGCTCTTTCAGAAAACTCATGTACTCTGAGTGAGGTTTGGTGAAAATTACTTCGGTTTTAAGGTATTCAGTAGACTTTACCAAAGAAGTACTGACAGTACAGGGACACACTGTCATCTCTGAGCGCCGCCCTGTCATTTCAATACCTGTAGACACAGCTGGGGGTACTGCTGTCCCTAGGCAGCCTCCATAAAGAGGACTTTGGGTAGGACACAAGGAGGACTCTCAGCGTATCGCAGGGTTGCTCTGGCACAGGAGACCTGGGCACAAAATAGCTTACCAGCAAGTGACTTAAAACACAGCCCGGAAGACACCTCTGTTTTACAGCTCAGAAATATTTCAGAGGAGTCTTTAAAAAGATTTTTCTTTTGTCAACAATCCTGCTGCGCCCCTCCCCGTCCTCCCCAAACAAAAAGCCCATCTTCATGGGGATTCAGTCCTACAAACTCAGTTTGGTCTTTAATGGAGTTAAGGCTATAAACACGTATCAGTAAACGTCAAAAGAAGACCGTTAAGAGAACAGTGAAGATACTCTGAGGTAACTCTTAGAAAAACCAGAATACAATAGCAGCACAAAAATCTAAAATGAAAGGTGACATTTCTGCCTGGCTTCCTATGAGAGGTCTCATTCCTAGTCCCAAAGGTAGCCCTGCACGCCTTTCACCTCACCAAATTCAATGTAGAAAACATGTAGGGCATGCTCCACACAGCCCGATATCCAGTCATCTCCCACAGCTCTAGCTTTGCAAAGAACCACACAAATTCTCCTTTCACAGCCTTTACCTCTTGCTTGGCGTTTTCGACTCTGGTTCGTTCCTCTTCTTGTTGAGCGTGCACGGTAGCAACTTTCTGCTTCATATCAAACAGCTTCTTCTCGTGCTCCCTTCCTGTCTCTGCCTTCTCCTTTTCCCATTGCTCCAGCATCTCCTGCAGCTCTGAATGGTGCCCTTCCCGCTCGCTTGCCTGATGAGTGGAGGAAAAGACTTCAAGATGAAGTCCCAGCCAAGCTCCTCAAAAAAATGTGAAGCTTCATCCCTCCCCCACAACCCCCGACCTGAACAGTGCACAGTGGCGGCTTTGTGCCCTCCATATATCGTGTCCTGTCAAGGAACTTAAAAGGAGGGTCAGCAGGTGGAAGAGAAGGAGATGTTACCTTCCCCTCTCTGATGGCTGCCTGTTTCCTAGCACCTCTCTCCTCAGGATTTCTATCTATTCTCAGAGTCTCTATTTTCAAAGCTCACCTCCCTTTTCATCAGTGAAAAGGTGCAGATGGACTGCAGGGTGAGGAAGAGACCAGTACCCTGATGCCCTAGTCACAAGACAGGCCACGAACTGAAGTACCAGGAACAAGGGGCCTGTTCCATAAGCTTCAAGCCCAAAGATAATACCTCTGTCAACCGTGAAAGGACAGAAAGAAAGGAACAAAGTTTCCGTGACTGCAGTTGGCAGCAATGTTAGGAGTCTACTTCATGGTAGACGGGAGTCTGGTAAGATCCTACCCCTTGGCTGCCACGCTTTGGGTGGGGACCGTCCAACCTTCTGTTGAACTCGTCTTAGGCCCACACTGCATCTGTGGCTGCATTTACTGTCCCAGCATAGTCCTGTGGGTCTTCACGTGCCTTCAAGTACGAGCCATTGGCTCTGCTGCCTGGCCTACCAACGTGTGGCCTATGACAGGGGATTGCTGCCATTTCACACGCTCGGGCTAGTCGTCTTCTAAAGTCAGCCCACAAAGCTTGCTTGAAGAATTCAGAAGCATATTGTTTCCTACCAGGTCTTGCAGGAGCTTGTTTATTTCCACTTCATGATCAGTTTCGCAAAGTTTGAGGGTACTGTTATACTGCTGTTCTGTCCGCAAGAGCTGTTGCGCCATGTTTTCCCGTTCCTGCTTCACGAGAGATCTCTCTGCTTCCAGCTCACATTGAAGGCACTTCACTTCCCCTGCAAACACGACAAATGGCAAGATTCAGAGTCTACACAAACAATGGTTCTGACTTTACTGACCTTAAGCCGTTTGAATTTCAGTGCAGGAGGGATCTGCCTCCATCTCCTTCACTCCTCAGAAGCACTGCGGACAGAGAGCTATTTTTTATACCACCTTCCCTAGGTAGGGGGATCACCAGAAACAAAGCGCAGGAGGCTCTCACCTTGTATCACCTCCTTGGCCTGCGTGACTGTGTGAAGTTGGATCTCAAGCTGACTCCTGGCGATCTCCAGCTGCGATAAGTGCTGCTGAGCCTCAAACAGGCTGGATTCCAGGGTCTCCTTCACTGACCTGCAAGTTGTGAATACGGAGGGAAATGAGTTTCTTGCTCCTGACGCCCACAGGGAGTTATTCCAGTAAGAAGTCGTTCAAGATCCCTACACCTGAGTACGGAAAATGGGTTGCACGGAAACTTGTATACAGAAAACATATTTCTACCGTTTAAAATAGCAACGCGGGCCCCTCCGAGGGAATGTCCAGGCTTTCTTCATGACCTAGCATAACACAGAAAGCCCAGCCGAATTTGATCTCAACAGCCAAATCTTAAATTGCTGTGACACGCAGGTAGCTGTGCCCACAAAGTCTGTGCCAGCAAGCAAAAGCCCAGCCTCTGCTCACAGCCCTTATCTCCTCAGCCCTTCCAAGTTGCTCTGCAGGGGGACAGAACAAGAGTATTTCCCCGGCTGACTCGTGACTTTTTAGTGCTGTTCATACTGTAGGTATAGGTAGGTAATTTTCCAGACTCCCTATATTTAAAAGGGACTCCAGAAATACATCAGATGAGAGGGTAAAGTCTCATGCTTGTAGCAGCATTTGGAAGAAATCAGAACGAGATTTTATCTGAACAGGAACTATATGAAGGGAGAGACAGGTATCCTTTAGTTTAAACTGCTGGAAGTTCAAGAGAAACACTTGCTCCCTTTGTTTAAGCGTTGCTAACTAAGTAAGCAGTAGCCCAAATGACTTGTCGCTCTTTAAAAGGGAAGTTGTAGTACTGCAGATGCAAATTGTTACATCCATAGACTTCAACCAACTGGTGCGTATGACACACAGGATTCTGGAACCAGGAGCTGCAGTTACCTCCCTGACCTAACACAGCGTCCTGTGTGCCACGTTCCTACAATACACAGCGCTGCCTCCCGAGTACAGGCATGCGACCAGGATAACATCCTTCAAGGTAAAGGGGCACCTGAGTGGTACAACAATAAAACCCACAACAGAAGGATTTCCCTGCTTTGATGGACAATGGAGGCTCTATCTGCAAGAAGGAGAACAAGCACTATTTCTGATTACGCCCATCTCTGGCAGTCCAAGGTAAATGTGCCCCGTTTTAAGGACAAATAGAAGTCAGTCTCTAAAACAGAACAGAAAAGGTAGAGTCCAAAACCGTGACAACAAAAGGCTCTTGAGAACAACATCTGGCAAGAATAGTTGCTGATTTTTTCGTTATCTATTGCCAAAGGTTCTTCATAACTAGTTTATCTCTTTCTAACAAAATAATTGATCCCTCTTTTTTCTAAAAAAAAAAGGAACTGAACATCTAATCACTTAATAACAGCCCAGTAATTGACCAAACATAATTCAGCTGGATCAAATAAGAGAAGCTGGAGCTCAGAAGAAGCAGCAGCTCTCAGGAAACACACTGAGTCAAAATGGTGTTTATCAGCCTCGCTAACAACATACTCTGGAGTGGTAAAGTGTAAAAGTCAAGAAGCATGCCAAACAATCTGTGAAACATCATTTGTACAGCTCTGCAAGTTCAGGAGTCTTCTAAAAAACACCTAAGAGGAGGACAAACGTCTCGATGCTTTTTTTCTTCTTTTTGGAAAAGCAGAACTTGTCACATTTGGTCTTAGAAACCTGATACAGCAGAAGCAGAGAATCTTGTTCCTTCCCTGTATAACTTCGCCATGGCATCTGCCTCTAAACGACACGTGGTGAGGAGTACAGGACCCAGACATCAGTGATGGGCAAGAATCCCCGAAGACTGTCGAGAATTCACAAGAGGTTTCCCTGCTGCTGGTGTAACCAACTCGAGGTCCTGCACCACACTTAACAAGAGTTAGCTTAGAAACAGAAGGCCCTCGAGATTTTCAGCGTGAGCCTCGAGCTTCACCCTAAATGGCAGTGTCCTCCTCACAACGTCCGTATGTAATAGCCTTGAATTCTGACGATCCCATGTCAAACTACTTGACAAGGAAAGATCTATGTTCAAATGCAGAACAAGAAACCAAAACCAGGGAGAAACTTCAGGTTTCAGGAAACATCTGCATGGTTTAACGATTACTCAATTCAGAGCCAAGTTGGCTGGCTTTGGACTTCACACAGGAATGTGCAACGGGGCATAAACATGAGCGCAAGGCTCAGGAGAGCTTTGCTAGCTTTACCTGTCAGAAAAATAACATTCAAATCAAGGTATACTTTTTTTTTTCCCCCTCGAGATTCTTCCATTTTCTGTCCATGGAAGGTGAAAACATCTGAAAAGCACACAGGATGCAATAAATCCTCATGCAACGATTACCACCTTTATAACTACAGACATTGAATAAGGTCCTGCCTAGGGTGTCCTCCCTGCCTTTACCTGGCCTCTGCCAGCTGCTCTGAAAGGCCTCGTCTGTCCTGCTCCATGGCTGCCAGTCGCACCTCTAGGGCAGCCTTCTCACGCACCAGCAATTCCTTCTCTTTGGACACCTTGGCCAGTGCATGCCCTTGGCGAGAGGACTCCTGGCGCAACTGCTCCAGACCACTGCTAGCCGACTCTTGCTGGCGGTAAACCTGAAAGCGGGACAAAATACAGTTAGAGGCCTTTCTCTGGAGTTCTCTGCAGAGCCAGCCAGTGCCACTTCTGAATCAGCTCGAGGAGAAAGAGCTCCTGTACTGTGGGCTGAAAGCTTAAGAGCACCTGCTGTATACCGCACTAATACCCTGGGCTGCCAAAAGGCACTGGCACTGTTAACTTGACAGTGATGAGTAAGGCCATACTGGGTTGCCTGGGACCAGACAGCTCCTTCACGACAAACGTACATACCCCGGACTACGTGTTTTCATGCAAAAATACTGCCTTTTCCAGAACTCCAGAACCTTGCAAACTAAAACTCTATTAGAATCTATTCCAGTGCTGGAAATTTTCAGGAAAGGCTGAGCAAAAGCAACTTTGCTCGCTGAAGAAAGTGAAAACACACATGGTTTCTCCTTCTAGAAAAAAAAAGATCAAAGTGTCACCTACTGCAGCGTGTAAAGCAGTTGGATGCAATGAGGTGACGCTTGGCAGGGAAACAGCCCTTGCGGTCAGCAGTGTCATTTAGTGATTTATGAAAGTCTGGCTGACGTGGCCAGAGAGATGGTAGACTCTGTTTGTACAGTAGTTCATGTCAACAATACTGTTTACTTGTCTTACACAAAGAAGGTGTCTAATATACCTTGCTGGTATTCAAGCTTGAAGATTAACCATGATTTTTTAGCTCCTTTCTTCAGTATAACACCTCTGCTGTGCATTTGCCAAACATACCACGTACTCCAAAACTAAGACTATCTAACAGAGAACAGTCCATCAGAAACAAACAATTCTCTCAAAGTTATCCCATAATACCCAAGATTGTACATTATGAAACTGACATTTAAATGATGACAAACTCCCTAGTCTCCTACAGTGACATGATCCTCCCCAGCTCTTTTGCCAGGGTACCGAAATCAGTTAGTCCAGCGTGAAGAGTCTTGCGCGATCACCTATTTCTCATCTTCTTCCTCAAAGCCTAAAGAGGCTCTAACAATTCACAGAATCATAGAATCGTCTAGGTTGGAAAAGACCTTTAAGATCATCGAGTCCAACCGTAAACCTAACACTGCCAAGTCCGCCACTAAACCATGTCCCTAAGCGCCACATCTACATGTCTTTTAAATACCTCCAGGGATGGGGACTCAACCACTTCCCTGGGCAGCCTGTTCCAACGCTTGATAAGCCTTTCGGTGAAGAAATATTTCCGAATATCCAGTCTAAACCTCCCCTGGCGCAACTTGAGGCCATTGCCTCTCGTCCTATCGCTTGTTACTTGGGAAAAGGGACCGACCCCCACCTCGCTACAACCTCCTTTCAGGTAGTTGTAGAGAGCGATAAGGTCTCCCCTGAGCCTCCTTTTCTGCAGGCTAAACAACCCCAGTGCCCTCAGCCGCTCCTCAGAAGACTTGTGCTCTAGACCCTTCACCAGCTTCGTTGCCCTTCTCTGGACACGCTCCAGACCTCAATGTCTTTCTTGCAGTGAGGGACCCAAAACTGAACACAGTATTCGAGGTGCGGCCTCACCAGCGCCCCGCGTACACGGGGACGATCACTTCCCTAGTCCTGCTGGCCACGCTATTTCTGATCCAAGCCAGGATGCCATTGGCCTTCTTGGCCACCTGGGCACACTACCGGCTCATAGTCAGCTGGCTGTTGACCAACACCCCCAGGTCTTTTCCCCCAGGCAGCTTTCCAGCCACAAAGTTGCATGTATGTCTTAAAATACAATTTCAACAATTTCAAGATGTCATTCCCATTCTTAGCAATACAAGACAGCAGACACTGACTTGCAGCTTTGTCCCGCTCTCTAGGCTCAAACAAATGGGAGTTTTGAAAGTTGCAGACTTCACAACAAAAAGCATAAATAGAAACATGCAGCCCTGTTCTTGCCTCAGAAAAAGGATTCAGAGCTACACAGTTTGTTTCTTTTGCCACATGTGAGAGCAGTAGCCCCGCTCAGATTCACGGGCAACACAATCATCTCTCTGCAGCTTATCAAAAGCCAAAAAAGAGACCAACACAGACAGGTGGATCAAAAGAATCTGTAGAAGCAGAGGACAGCTCGGAGAATTGCAGAACAGCTCTGAAGGCCATCAACACGTTTCCAAAAAGAAGCAAACAAAGCCTTCTGACCTCCAGCACTACCAAGCGTCTCCTTGACAAAAACACTGCAGAATCCAACAGATAACAGCTTCACTGAGCCAAGCAGCCAAATGCCCACCCAGAAGCACCACGGTTTTGGTCTCACCTGACTGAGTTTCTCTTGGGTTTCTTCCTTCTCCTCTGCCAGTACCGTCAGCTGTACCCGCAGCCCCTCCTGTTGCTCCTCTGCTTTCTTCAGCAGCTGCTCCAGGTGGGCTTTCTCGGCACAGAGCTCTTCATTTGTTCTTCTACACAAGTTCAGCTTCTCCTGGTCAGAGATCTTTGCTCTCTCCATCCCGTCCACTTTTCCTGACAGAACTTCATTCTCTTGCTCCAGCTACAATCACAGAGGCACAGAGGAAATAAAATACAGTAAGAGTTACTATGAAGAAGGTTTGGCTCGGACAGGAAAAAGACCAACATTTCCATACTCAGTCAGTCATACTGTCGGAAGGCAAGAAGCCTGAGCAGAAGCAGCAGCTGGAGACGAACACCTGGCAAGATCTTTGGCAACTCTGCTCACCTGCAGCACAAGTTCGTTCAGTTGCGCTTTATCCAGTGCAAGAGCTTCATTGATACCGCCCGTGTTCGCTGTTGCAACACGTAGTTCAGCTATTTCAGCACTCAGCTTATTCTGAGCCCCTGTCAACTCTGCTACCGACCGCTCTGCCTGGAGAGACAAAAGAACAGCATGACAACAAAGGCAGGAAAACCCCTGACTTCAAGCAGCAACTCCACATCCCCTGTGTGTCTCTGACATACTCCCAGTTCCGCGCTCCCAGTAAGCACGTGGGGACTAACTACCCCAAAGAGCCTGTGTGGTCTGATCACCATTTTCCAAGAAGGAGGACAACATTTTCCCTGTCTTCTACTGCCAGAAACAGCATCTGTGGTGGTCCTGCTATCACAACTCCCTCTCCCACAGGTGCTACCTAGGAATAAGGTGACCACACCTTCTCCAGTGCCATGGCAAGCTCATGTTTCTCTTGCTTCAGCAGATCCCTCTGAAGGTGCGATTCCTCCAGTGTCTCTCTCGCGGCTACCAACTCACTCTGTAATAGTGAATGTTTTCCTTCAAGTGCAGCCAAGTCCTTCAGTCTATGAGAAGGGGAAAGACAAACAAGCTTTTAATGTAAAAACATTCTCATTTCCAAAACCAAGAGCACATACTATGTCCCAGATATGACAGTTAGAATGATTTCCAACAGCTTTCTATTTACACCTAAAGAATGCTGCAATTTCCTGACTAGAGCTGCATCACTCTCTGTCATTGATGCAGGTGAAACATTCGTCATTGAGAAAGTGAAACAAGCTTCCAGAAATCACAGAACGTTTCCAAAAAGTTCAGGTACTCTCAACTGAACGGCTTCCTGCCTGATGGTTCTCTCTCTCCTTTTTGGTACATCGGATACAAGACTTTCCAAAGTTGTTCTTTGGGTAAGACAGACTTTTTAAGTCCAGATTAATATTCCCACAATTGCTCTTGCCTTCAGCAGCGAAACAATGACAGAGCCTGCAATCTACTGGGGGAGGAGATGTGCGTGAATTTCCAATGCAATAACCATAGGATCACAGGATGATTCAGGCTGGCAGGGACCCCAGGACGCCTCTAGCCCAGTCTTCAGCTCAAAGCAGCTGGGGTCGGCTGTGGGATCAGTCCAGGTTGCTCAAGGCTCTATCCAGTTGGGTCTTCCAAATTTCCAGGGATGGAATCTGCACAACCTCTCTGAGCAACCTGTTCTGCTGCATGATTGCCTTCATGGTTCAATTTTTTGTTCTCCTGAAATCCAGTCCAAACCTCTCTTGTTTCCGCTTATGCCTGTCATCAACTACTCCGGTCGGGTTTGGAATGCTTTTTTTAAAGGGTCATAAAGAAAGTACAAGGAGGCAGCTATGCTGTAGGTCAGTAGGTAGCCAGACCTGCCCACGTGCTCCCTTCACCTTTCTATGCTACAAATGATGAGCATGCAGAATTCATTCTTTTACAGTGGGCCTCCTAAAGTCCAGCAACGCCCACCCCTGCCCAGAGAAAGCTTTAACGCTCACAGGAGCTCCTGGTCACGACGCGCTCTCTCCATCGTCCGTTGCTGCTCCACCTTCTCCCCCTGCGCCGAATCTTCCTTCAGCTGCAGTTCAGTGTTACTTTGACGCAGACGCGAGGCTTCTTGCTCCGTTACTTCAAGCTGGTGCTGTAGCTCTTCCCTGGTTTTCTCGAGGTTTGCACAGTCACTGCAGAGACAAGGCTCAGTTAGAAGAATGAAGAGGCCTGAAGAGTCACGGGCCCCATTTTCGTCATTCCAGGATGGAGTTGTGGGGAGCACGGTAAAGAAGAACTTGCTCTTCCCCTCACAAGGCAACTGAAGAGGGAAAGAGAAAGGAAAGCAGGCTTTTGCCTTCGTTCAGTGAGAAGCGGCAGCTAGGAAAGAACGGAATTCACAGATGCAGCATGTTGAGAGGGAGGCGTCCTGTATTCCAACACCGCTCTGTATCGCCAAGACAGCCTTAGGATTCACAACAGAGCATGAAAAGCAGCGACAGGAGGATGCTAAAGTGCCCAACAGAGGCATACACGTGGTAGGGCAGGCGAGTTCTTTGCCCATAACGCCGCTGAACTCCCAGAACTGGAAGCAGATTGCCTCTAGAACGCAGGAGAAGGAGGAAACACTCACCTTCTGAGTGCTTCTACCAGAGAGTGGAGGTGCTGCCGGTGGCTGCTGGACGTCTTGCATTCCTCCTCCAGTTGCTCAAGCCTTTGCTGCAGCTTCCTGCACTGCTCTTCCTGCTGCCTGTGCTGGTGCTGCAGGAAATTGATAGAGTCCTGCCTGGCCGAAAGCTCTTCTTTTAGGGCCTGCAAGGAATGGGCAGGGAAAGAGCACAAACAAGCAATAAGAAGCAGGGAAGATGGCTCCAGGTAGCTGGGAGAAGAAGCAAGCAGAGAGACAGCTCACCTGAAGGCAAAAGCTGTGATGAGGGGGTGGGGATCAAGTAGAGAAAAGCACTAGGACACAGAGCTGGTGAGACTGGCAAGGCAATACGGTACCAAGAGTGGGAAGGCTAGAAAGAAACTGGCTAAGGAAACGGAAAGGTTTCAAGCTAAGTGAGGCATTAGCAGCTGAGCCTGTGGCCAGTGGTGAAGACAAGCAGAAATTCTCACCTGCCTTGCTCCTCGCCTCCTTGCCAGTGCTTCCTGAACCAATACAAAGGCATGCTCTGCATCAACGGAGCTCAGACAAGGGAGGACGTTGCTGGACTCTGCATGCTGGGAACTGTCAGTGCAGATAATGCTGACCGTGCTGTCACTGTCATCTAACACCACCTGAAAGCCCACATCAAGCTGTTACTCTTGGTTTTCTTTATCTATTTCTCCTTTTCCCCCCACTTCACCCTGGAGTCGTTAAAAACTCAATTCTCTCATTTCTTCAGTCAACAAAGAAGTTTTGTCCCCGTGGCCACAAGTACTCCAGGGGTTTCTGAATACAGCTACTATAAACACGAAGAAACAAGTGTGAAGTGGCTGGAGGCTGCCTGAACGCTCAGTTTCTTGAAGCTCTCAGGAATGATTTTGGTCTCCGTCAGCTTCTTAGAGCCACATACACAAGCACCAGATCAACACGGGAAACAGCAATGAAAGGAAACAGTAACGCTGCCCAGGGAAGAAGGAAGCTGATGACTACTGGAAAACAGCAGTGAAAAAGCTAATGTTTATAATTACTCTGAGCAGTAGCACAAGAGGATAAAAATGACTAACTAAGGGGAAAGAACTGACTTTGTGAGAGGCTGCGTAAAAGATCTGACGACTAAGCCCCCCTCCACAGAGCGAAGTTTAGGACTAAGTTAAAGTTACCCCTAAACACTTAGACCAGTTGCGATTCTGGGGTCAGTGAATGTAGAGTGAAGGAGCAGAGCTGGCAAGTGCATCGATTGAGTCAGTGACCTTTTATAAAAATCTGAAGAACAACAGCGTCATTGCTCAAGGAGGGTGCGGGAAGCCTCCAAGCAACACTGGAATACAAATGTCACGTAGCCAACTCAGAAAGCACAGTCCAAGAGAGACCTTAGCGGGACGCCGAAGGCAAAGGCACTGAAAGTTCTAGCGACTCAGCTGAAGTGTCACAGGACAGCCAACTCGGAAGTTATAACAGGTTTTATGTCAGAAAAGTGGTATAAAAATTAGACAGCCAGTAGCAGTTAACATAGACAGTAATCAACATCTCTGTCTGTTCCCTGGGTTAGTCTGTTGCCTTCCTCAAGTACTTTTAAGTCAAATTTACAGGGATGTGGTCCCAACTCTGTACTCACCTCAGTTATGTCTTTTATCAGCTTCTGGAGGGAAAGATTCTCTTCTTTGGCTCTCGTAGTCAATGCAGCTTCATATTCTTTCTCTAACCAACTTGCTTCCTGAGAACAGAATAAGGAAAGGGTGGGCAGGGAAGAGCTGCTCCCCTCTGTAGCATTCCCATCCTCAGTAGCATTGTCACGCCGATAAGCCTCAGCCCTGGTGATTCCAGTGTATTCCTTCCCATATCTATTCAATTTCTTCTTTGCTAAAACTAAGAAGAGAAAGACCAACAGCTAGTTTTTATAGGCTGCTATGAAGCCGTCCATTCCAAGGAACCTTGATCCCGAGAGACTTAAAGTCACAGGCAGAATTGGTTGCATTGGTGCAACCCCCCTGAGGAAGACACCTGAATTGTCTGCAGCTCCCCTGCCACTGCCTGCACCTGGACTGACTCCACGTGTGCCAAACACACAAGGAATATTTTGGCAGTGCGCCCGATGTTCCCATACAGCTAGCATCTTTACCGCTCCTTCTCTTGAGCAAGCCACACCTCTTTGTGCTAAGGCTGGAGAGCAAACACTGGGCTATCTCCCAGGTAAAGGTAAAACATACTAGAATCTCGACAGTGTCGTTAAGCGTTTTCACGGTCTTCTCCTTCTCCTCGTTCTGCTTCTGAGACTGTACAAGCAAGGCCGAGAGCTCCATCACCCTGAGAAGAGAAGGTCCACGTGCCATTCCAAAAGCATTGCACACCATCACCTGTTAAAGAGCTACGCAGCTCCCAGAAGCATAGCAGAGAAAGTTCAACCCAGAAAATACAGCAAAGGCAGCGTTCATCTCTACAGGTTAAAAAGCCTGATGCTGCAAAATGGCACTTCTTGCCCCAAAGGCCTTCCGCACTCAGTCTTGCAAGGAGGAATTGTCAGTACAGAGGTGCTACATTGCTTATGATGGCCCTGGGCAAATTCCTCCCAACTCCCTTTAGCACAGTTCTGGATAGCAAAAGGGCTGTACAAGAGACAGAGCTCCCTTTATACTGGTCTCAACTTCTCACCGAGAACCAGTTAACAGCAAAAACATTGTAATATGCAATCTCTTTTCCAGTCTTGTCTTACTCAGTCAGTCAGACGGTTTTTTCTACCCTTTCTGTTGAAGGCAGTGGTTTGACTGGGGACAGAAACAGGGCTGTGCAGAATGGGTGTGCTTTAAATGTGAACACAGCCCATCTAAGAATCCAGGAAGCAGCCACAAAAGACGTTGTTGGTAACAGCAAAGTTTAAAACACCTTTACCTGTCCTGAAGCTCCTTCTTCTCCAGGTCCCCCCTGACTTGTAAGCACATCACTTCCTGAGTCTTCTGGCTTATTTCCTGTTCCGCTTGCTGCTGTGCCTGATCCTTCAGGACAGGTCTGCCCAGAGCGATGGACTCCCAGAGGTGTATGCCAGAGTTTAGACGGGAGCAGTTTACAAGTATAGCTCCAGAAAGCCTCATTTGCTCTGCCTTCAGCTCTGACAAATCTCTGAAGAAGAATAAAGAGAGAGCTAATCTTCACACCACCATCTTTATCAGCTGACTCACTTCTGAAGCACGTAATTGCGCAACAGTAAAAGCTGTCATTCATCTGACACTTTGGGATCAGGACTCATCTTGACAGTTGAGCAATGAGTCTACTGGGTAGCTGAGGAATGAGTCTGTTTTCTCCTCAGAGATAAGAAGACATGTATGGCACAGCCAGAAGGCTTCAAGGTCCTCTAATTACTCTTACTAATTGTTGCTCCTGCTCTCTCTTATCAACATACTCTAATTATCATTAACAGATGTAAGGAATTTTACCAAGGTCCCCGGCTTTTACACCTAAGGGATCAGCCCTAAGCGACCCATTATTATCAGCACTTGCACTGCTAAGAGGCTCGTGACAATAGCTACATAATAAACGTTTCAGGAAGGTGGTGTAAGAATAAGCCTAGAATGTTGTAACAAAACCCACAAACAATACAAGAATTAAATAGTAGGTCAGGCACACTCTCACATTAAGGAAAGCTTATAATCAAATAAGGTAAACGGCTGACAGTAACCCAGAGTTTGAAATTGCAAGCTGGCACCAGAAGAAGGTACTATTAAGGCTACACTATTTTTGCTTGTGTAGAAGGCAACTGTGAGAAAGGAACCTCAGAGAGCCCAAGAACAAGAAAACAATCACAAAAAGAGGTATCAAACGAAGCAAAATAAATTGGATAAACGCAGTAACAGGGTGGAGGAGCTATTCTTTCTCTCAACGATGCTGGTACAGGAATAAGCGGATACAAACTGACCAGAATAAATGTAAGCTGGAAATGAGAAGAAAAATAATAGATATATTCAGGAGTGATCTTCCCATCAGGAGCAGTGGGAAAAGAAACTCCGTGAGACTTAAGGCAGATTTCAGTCATTCTTTTAAATGGACTGCTCTACACGCTGCACGCATAGCTTTGGTGAGTCGCTTCCAATGTCTCCATATATGCCCGTGTCTGTGTCAATACGCCCAAACATCACCATAGTCAAGTTCATCTGTTTAGGGCCCCTGCATTGATTATAGCCCAAGCCCCACAGTTTTATCTGAAAACCAGCATCAAACAAAATGATTCTGAAAATAGCCTAAAGCATGCTTAACGGCATTGCTTCAGACTGTCAAAGGAGAAATCATACCGTTAGCCGCAACTAACGTAACATCGAGGCTCAAAAAGCGGGTGTGAAGGGAAGCTACACTTTTGTCTGCAAGACATCTAGCCTTAACTTCTACTCACCGGTCAGTGGCAGTCTTCATTCCCAGGAAATGATGGCGGAAGGTTACCACCTGACGCCACAGGCTGAGTAGACGGTTATGTTCACCCCTCAAGCAGTTGTCATAAAGCTAAACATGCAAAGACAGAAAGAAATGCCAACTGAGCCTTCACTGTCACTGTACAAGTCTTTCAGATAGGAGAGAGTACAACCACTGTCACCAGGTCTCCTTTAATAACTATTGCAACAGGGGCATCAAGGGCTGAAGAGGCACCACAGAAGCATCCTCAGTAGACCCGCCACCTGACTTCGAAGAAGGGAACATCCACGCTTCTCCTGCAGGAGTGGATATCAGCAGAGCAAACTGATCATGATTCATCCCCTCGCCTTGCAGAGGTGTCTAACAGTCTTGGTGGAGGAAGACAAAAACAAGCCCCTCCAAGACCAGTGTCAGATTTGCTTACAGCAGGCCGCTGGTAAGGGAGGCCTGTCTTGTTCTTCGGTTGGCTACTCTGAATCCGAAAACACACAGACCTCTCCGGTCTCCACTGCTCTAGACGGAGATTTAAGAACTATTAAAAAGATGAGCGGTCCTGTGTGACTGCCCTGCAGTGCCCAGCAACAGCAAGCGTTTGCCTTTAAGACCGAGCAGTATGGTCACAGCAGGTGGGCATCTTCCATCACCACAATTTGCTGACACTCCTCCATCTCACACCCCTGCCTTCTGCCCGTCAACACCAATACATCCTCAACAGAGCCACAACTTCACACAGCAAGTTCTCTGTGCCAGAAATAAAATGCATTCTCACTCCACCCTGGCAGCACATCTGACGTTCCTGTAGCCTATCCCTACCTCACGTTCGTTGCGCCATTCACTCTCCTTCAATTCCAGCTCCTGACGGGCCCTCATCCAGTCCGCCGTCAGCTTTCCAACATCTTCTTTAAGAGCTGAATTAACCTCATTCGCTCTATCGAGGTGCTCCCGCAGGAGAGCGTTCACTTCTGCCAGATTCTCACACCTTGGAAAGGGAGAAACAGCAATCAGGTCACTGAACAACTGCTATCCACAAGCAGCATCCCCGTGATTTTCCAGCTCCCTCAACACTGACTTTGTTGTCAAACTGAGAGGCAGTAGAAGTGCTTTCTAGGATTAACTAAGATCTCTCTGTCATGGCAAACTCATTTGCTTCTCTTTGCTTTAAGCCTTCAACTTCCATCTACAATTTTGGTTTCCCCTTCCTCGTCAACGCTGATGATGCCCACAGTGAACGTCTTGCCTCCCCTTCCTGCTGCTGATCTCCGGATGCGTCACCTTTCTCTAGCATTGTCCTGAGTCGCTCACCTACTGAGCCACGGAATAATTTAGGCTGGAAAGGGACCGTTGGAGGTCACCCGGAATAACCCCCCGCTCAAAACAGAGCCATTCAGCACACAACACTATTACTGCACCACAGAAAACAGATTGTGGACCTCTCTCCTTTCAAAGCAGCTTGGCCAGCCGCTTCCCTCGGGGAGGCTAGGTAGCACTGACAGGTTCTCCCTCACTTCCATGAGCATCCAGGATACCAAGTACGAGGGAACGCTTCTTCCGGGTACCTTTGCTGCTCCTCTTCCACCTGAAGCAGTGCTTTCTCCAGGCTGTGGTCTTCTGTGGCTTCCCACCTGCCTGGAAGGGATCCCTTAAGAAGAAAGGAAATGTTTAGTCAAATTCTTGTGTTCCCTTCACTACTGTTAGCATCCATCGCTTTCCCCTCCATTTGTTGGGTATCTCAGGAGCTCGTGGCTTCTTCCAGGCACAACAGTGTCGTGACTAGGGAGAGGAAGGGAGGGGAAGGGTGTTACTCAATGTGAGCAGCTCTCCTCAGTCTCCCACTGTTGCACTCTCACACCTAGGTATCCTAGGCTCATGACCGCAAGCGCTCACTTCGACTTGGAGCCTGGGAATGCTCTCCTGCCCTTCGTTTCCTAGGTCTACTTTAGCCGTGAAGCAGAAAGAAAAGCACAGAGCCAGCTCTGTATGTTGAACGCCAGCATTCTTGCCTTCCAAAATGCTACGTTTCAACCGATTCTTTTTCGGAGACAGCCATATAATGTAACAGGCAGTACAGCCCTCTCCTGAGACCTAGGACAAAATGTTACTCCAGCAATAAAGCACTCTTTCACAAAACTGAAATCCTTCTTGATAGCGTTGTCTGGACTGGCATTTCTGGGACTCCTGGCTGCTCTAAGAATGGCAACCGGACAAAACACGGACGGGCAAACTTACAGCGCTTCTTTAAAGGTGGTATGTAGGACTGAGTATAGGACTGTGAGCTGAAAGGTTGTTGGTTATTGTATTTGCTTTGTGATTATATATATGTGTCCTTGCAGTGGTGTCTTTGCAGTGTCGTACCACCTTTCCCATAAAGATATATGCTACCCTCAGGTAGCAAAATCTTGTCTTCCTCTGTCATTGCTTTGGGGAGCTTTTCTTTGTCTGCGTTAACGAATGCTACATACACTGTCTTTAGGTAGCAACCCGCACACACTCACCCCTCCTGCTTCCACTTGCTGCTCCAACTCTCGACACCAAGTCCGGTACTGCAGCACCTAGATGGACAGACAGAATGAAGATGAGCCAATGCAGCTTGTAAGAGGCTCGGCTCCTCCTGCATTAGCTTTTCTCTAAGTCTTTACAGCCCAAGCACAGTACATTTCACAGTGCTGCTGATACAGTCCACAAGAAGTCCTTACGGTATAGGGAAGCTTCACTTTCCCTAGTATTAAAGAAAGTGAGACAGGGTTTCTTTCACACATAGTACTATCTGCTCATCCTAAGACAGCGATGGCAAGCAGAATGATGAGACAGACTTAGCCAGCCATGCCCGGCCTATGGCCACCACGTACCCCAAATGAGTATTTCCAACGGGCTAAAAGCCCAGTGGGTCCCTGCAGCTAGAGAAATGACTTTTCAAAATCGCTTTTCAATATTGAGCAGGTGAAGTTAGTTCTGACCACAGTCCTGCTCAGCCACTGCTCAGAGCTGCCTGCCTCTGCCCGGGGCCGCCCAAAACCACCCCCGCCGGCTCGAGCCCTACCTCTGGGACAGCCCCCTGCTAACGGGGCCAAACAAAGGCGTTTGCAAGCCAGGCATCTTTACCCAAGTGCGAAAAAGACCCAACGAGAGGCTCGGGGGGGTGACAGCGGCAGGGCGAGGCGCCCAGCACGCCGGGCCGGGCCGGGCCGGGCCGGGCGGCCCCCGGCGCCTCCCCCCAGCTCCGGGCTCGGCGCCGTCCCGCCCGCAGCAGCTCCGGGGAGGGCCCCGTTGGGGCCGCGCGTTCGCCCCCCGAGATCTCCGCCGCCGAGTCCCCTCTCCGCGCGGCGCGGGCGGCCCGGCCCCGCCACCGCGGCCCGGCCCCGGGCAGCTCCCCCCGGGCAGGCGCCCCCGCTCCTCACCTTCGCCTGCAGCTTCCGCACCAGCACCGCTTGGCGGTGCTGCGCCTCCTGCGAGCTCTGCAGCCGGCGCCGCAGGGAGGCCTGGCTCCGCGCCGCCATGCCCCCGCTCTCCAGCCGGGCCCGCCGCCCGCGGGGCTCCGCCGCCTGACGGGCCCCGCGTCGGGGGCTGCTCCGCGGCCTGCCCCGGCGGACCGCGCTCAGGCGGCCCCGGGCCGCGGCCTGGCGCCTGCCGGGGCGGGCGCAGCGGCTCACCCTGCCCGCCGGGCGCGGCCGGGAGCCGGGCCGCGGGGCGGGAGAGCCGGGCTCGCTCGGGCCGCTCTGGGGCAGCGGTTCCCTTCTCGCTCCTCGCTGACGGTGCCGCGCCGGGCTGCGGTGCTGCCGCGGGGGAGAGGCCGCCCCGGCAGCGCTTTGCTCCAGCGAGTTCTGCTCAGGGACTGTTAACGGCCCGGGAGAACGTTGGGGGCAAAAAGCGCTCCCTGTAGCGTCTGGGAGAGAAGGCGCGGGAGGAAACGGAGCCTCGCGTGGGGGGGGTATGGGGACGCTGGGGCAAGAAGGGTGGGACGGCAGCGACAGTAGGAAAGGTCCGTCGCACGGGGAAACCAACTGAACAGCTAGAACTTCCTGCTAAAAGCTCAAACGTCAGCCCTTGACTGCCACTGGAGCAGGAGTTCAAAGCTAGTACGAAAACCAAGCATACAGAGATGGAATTGTGGGCTCTTTTTCTCCCTGTTTTGCAGCATGAACGGGACAGACTTGCAAGCAGTTGAAGAAAAACTGGCATGGGAGAGAAAACGTCCCGTTTACAGGACAGCATACTCTGTGAATGGAACTTTATTTCATGAGCTCATGAAGAAACACAACAAACACACACGACAAACAGGGCTCAGTCCCCTTTGCCCGGACTAGTCTATTACGTGAATTCACTTATTCACCACTCAAGCCTTGAGGTTTCATAACTTACAACCCGCGACTCTTAATTCGTGCACTTACAAGCAAACAAAAAAGAATTCATTCCCTAGCCGACGGTGAGACTGCTCATCCTTCCTCCTCCGTCACGGTGCGGGCATCCCCCGTATCACTCTGGGAAGCACGAAAGCGTCAGCAGTCCAGCTGCTGTTGGATCCGCTTCAAAGGCTTTTTGGGTAAGCTGATGTTTTAAACCCTCCAGCTAGGAAGCTTGGTCTCTCCCATTTCCAAACGGCAGCAGATTCTGACAGAATGTCATACCAGTGATGTCCAACAGTTTGTTCAATTTCGGTTGTGATTCTGACAATCCAGTCAGTATCGTGTTTGATAACAATAGTCACTTGGTTTCGGTATGTAATAGCTGTTTCACAGCTGGTGATTGAGGATTCCAGTTCTTCAATTTGAGAGTATACAGTGTCCCGTATTGGTCCTAAGGGTACGGACCACGTTGTAGGCAAGAATTCCACCAGCGTTGATACGAGGTTTGCTTTATGGTTTCTATAAAGTTGTCCACAAGTTTTAGTGCTGTGACGTTTCAGAGAGGGACAAGGACCGGTTTCGTCTTCAGATAGGCACGATGATTGATCATCAGTCAACTAAAATTTCTATAAAGGATTCTAATGATGTTTCCCATAAAGATACGCAAATATATATATTCCCATAAATATATGTATGACCTGTTTGGCCAAAGAAACCATGATTGCGGCTGCCATAAGGAGCAAGTGGTGGGTTCTCGGCAGATTAATTCACTTGGTATTCTGTAGGAAGCCATAATCAAAGTAAAGGTAGTTATAGAATTTTGGTTTCCTAGGGGATCCTGATTGGTTTGAGTCATCTAACTTGGGTCCAAGCCTTCCTGGTTTACCTAAACAACCAGATCCAGCACATACCAACCCTTTTACAGGAAATAATTACATGATTAAGATTTATTTGTAGATTATACTGCCCTATTGACACAACTACCTGGGTAATACTGGATATGCGGAGAAAGGGCATTCAAGTATTTACCCGCAACCTGAGCTGAAAAGTGTATGCTAGGTGCATTAATACCATCCGCACAGGTTAGAAGCAGTATCTATTCTGCCTCTGTAGCTCTTAGCTACCGGTATATATGAGAAAAAGCGTTACAACCCTCTGATAGAGTGTGGCACTGAGTTCCACCTGCCTGTAAGAGCTTTTATCCCATGGTTAGGAGTTGTTGAACTACAAAGAGCTATTGCAAATGTGTCAATAGAATTAGAAAAAAGCCACTAATGAAACTGCGGATAGTATTATAATGCTAAAGGAAAAAATCAAATTATTATCACAAATGGTTAATACAGAATCGATTAGCCATAGACTACCTATTAGCAGCACAGGACGGAGTATGTGCATTATTGAATAACGGCTGCTGGGTTTATGTAAATCCAGACCAGAAAAATGAAACTGATAAAAACAAGATAAAGACACATTTAAAAGTATTACATGAATTAAGACAGGCATCTCCCCTAAATCTATTTGGGTGGTTAACCTCTTGGCCCCCAGACTTGGGTATAGGACTATGAGCTAAAAGGTTTTTGGTTATTGTATTTGCTTTGTGATTATGTATGTGTCTTTGCAGTGTTGTATCTACCTTATGCGCTCAACTTAGTACTAAAATAATGGATAATATAATGTGACACTGACGGTTAGAAGACAAGGAGGGACTGTTAAGAAAATCCCCTTTCCTACCTATTATAACAATCAGTCTTTATAGTATGAAAGTGTTCATATGTATTAGTTGTCAGTATGCATTATGTTGTATTATATACATATTAATATGTATTACGTTGTTAATATATATTCACCTTACACACTGTAATGCAATGAGGTAGTGGAGTTTTACTGGAGACTTTGGTCATGCTTAAGTAAAACAAACTAAAGGGCAGCCCGGCCCTGGAAGGAAGGACTTTGCTTCTTGGAAGCTTAGAGCTGTCCGTGAAGGATAAAGGATACCCCTGGACAACCAAGGTAGCACCCCAACCCCTGTGAAACATCTTTGAAACCCTCCAAGCATCATCTGGCATCATAGATCAGTAACTCCAGAAAGACTGACTCCATGGATGTCTGGATCAATAGACAAGCAGCAAGAATGCTGCAAAACTGGAGTTGCTTTGCCAAGTTTTACGATGATTACTAATCGGTAGCGCGGGTGTTAGTGATTAGTCAAGTTGTCTTGTACCTGAACATTTGAAGGGTGTAAGAACCCTGTGTAAAACCACATTCAGGGTCCCCCAGTTTGGCTGGGACACAGGAATAAATATTTACCCTTGTAATTCTATACTTTGTGTCCTCGCCTCTCTCCTCAGTCAGCATGGGCCAGTTGTGAATTTTCATGACAGTAGGCACTGCTCAGCAATAACTAAAACATAGGTGTGTTATCAATACTGTTGTCATTACCAATCCAAAACATAGCACCATACAAGCTACCATGAAGAAAATTAATTCTATGCCAGCCAAAACCAGCACACACAGGCACCGTTATAATTAAAGGCACGTACACACGTTCAATTGCAGATACAGGCATAAAATATATATAATTACAGATACAATTAGAGTCACAGACACCATAACACGCACAATTATAGATGCAAGAAAAGTCACACAAATGATTACACATACAATTGCAGATACAATTACAGATAAAGATACAATTACACGTACAATTGCAGATACAAGCATACATTCCATTACACCTACAACTACAGCTACTGCTCGTGATACCGTTACCAACAGAGGTGCCATTAAACAGGTGCTGATCCAAATGCAATTGAAGATACACATACAGGTACCAGTACAGACGCAGATACAGGTACAATTAGACATGCAGGTACCCATGTAGATACCACTACAGATACTGATACCAACATAGGCAGGGACACTGATACTGGAACCATTAGAGATGCTATTGCAGATGCAGATGCCGTTGTAGATGCCACAGCAGACGCAGATACCACCGCAGATACCCCTGCAGAAACACATACAATTTCAGATGCAATTGCAGATGGAGGTGCCATTGGAGATCCAGGTGCCACTCCAGATCATAGAATCATAAAATCATAGAATGGTTTGGGTTGGAAGGGACCTTTAAAGGTCACCTAGTCCAACCCCCACCCTGCAATGAGCAGGGACATCTTCAACTAGATCAGGTTGCTCAGAGCCCCGTCCAACCTGACCTTGAATGTTTCCAGGGATGGGGCATCTACCACTTCTCCGAGCAACCCGTTCCGGTGTTTCACCACCCTCATCATAAAAAGATTTCTTCCTTATACCTAGTCTAAATCTACCCTCTTTTAGTTTAAAACCATTACCCCTTGTCCTATCACTGCAGGCCCTACCAAAAAGTCTGTCCCCATCTTTCTTATGAGTCCCCTTTAAGTACTGAAAGGCCGCAATAAGGTCTCCCCGGAGCCTTCTCTTCTCGAGGCTGAACAACCCCAACTCTCTCAGCCTTTCCTCATAGGAGAGGTGTTCCATTCTTCTGACCATGTTTGTGGCCTTCCTCTGGACCTGCTCCAACAGGTCCATGTCTTTCCTGTACTGAGATACCCTGCATGTGCCATTGCAGATGTAGACAAAATTGGAGATGCAGATACCCTTGCAGGTAGAGACAGAATTGTTGATGCAGATACCATTTCAGAGGAAGGTTATCTTTGTAGACGCCGTTGCAGCTGCAGATAAAATTCAAGATGCAAATGCAGATGGAGATACCTTTGCAGATGCAGATAGCATGGCAGATGAAGACACCGGTGCAGCTATGCTTGCAGATGCACAGAAAATTGCAGATGCCCGTACAGGTGCAGATACCATTGCAGATGGAGATATCATTGCAGATACTGATACAGGTACACTTACAGAAACCATTACAAGTACATGTGCAGATACAGATACCATTACTGATATACAGTTACAGGTACAGTTATGGATACATACAGAATACGAGACATAGATGCTGGTACCGTCAGAAATACAGGTACTTGGTACCATCACAGACACCATCACAGATACTGATATAATTACAGACACAGATATCAATTAAGTATGCAGATACAACTGCAGTTACAGGAAAGAAGTATAAAGAATTGACGATACCATTACAGACTCCATTGCTGATGCTGTAGCAGATACACACACCATTGCGGATGTCGATGCCACAGCAGGTGCAGATACCATTGCAAAGACCATTCCGGATCACATTGCAGATGCAGATGAAATTTCAGGTGGAACTATAGATGGAGATGCCATTGAAGATGCTGGTGCCACTGCAGATGCGATTGCCAATGAAGATACCTTTGAAGATGCTGATGCCATTGCAGACACCGTTGCAGAAGCAGATGCCACTGCAGATGCCACTGCAGATACAGAGGGCCTTGCAGGTGCAGATACCCGTGCAAATGCAGAAGTAGTTGCTAATGACATTGCGCATGCAGACAGCATTGCAGACGTAGGTATCATGCAAATGCCATTGCAGTTGTAGGACATGCTCAATACCGTTGAAGGTGCCCTTGAAGATACCGCAGCAAATGCCATTGAAGATACCACGCCAGATGCAGATACCGCTGCAGATGCCACTGCAGATGGAGATACCATTGCAGATACTATTGTAGATGCGGAGGCCATTCCAGATGGAGGTACTGCTGCAGATGCAGATACCATTGGAGGTGGTGTTGCAGATGCAGAGACAGTAGAAGAAGAACATTCGATTGGAGATAGATACCACTAAAGATACCTTTGCAGATGCCATTCCAGCTGCAGATGCCATTCCAGATGCCATTCAAGATGCAAATACTATTCCAGATGGCATTACAGAATGAGTTCACATTGCGGAAACCATTGCAGATACATTATCAATGCAGATACAGTTGCAGGTACCATTAGAGACACAGATACTGGCACCATCAGAAATACAGGTACTGGTACCATCAGAGAGACCACTATAATTACAGACATGGACTCACATGGAATTGCAGATAACAATTGCAGATGCAGGCACAAAATAAATACAACTCCAGATACAGACACAATTGCACATACAATTCATGATACAAGTACAGTCACAGATAGAAGGACGCATTCAATTGCACAAACGGCAGCAGATACAGCAAGTGATACCATTACTGACTGAGGTACCATGACAGACAGAGGAACCATACACATAAAGGCATTGATACAAACACAGCTACCATTACACAGAGGTGTGCTGTTACAGGTAGAGGTACAGATAAATTTACAGATAACTACACAGCCAGTCACAGATAGGGATATGGATGAGGATACAGAGATGAATACCATCACAGATACCTTTGCAGATGCACAATCCATTTCTCATAGCACTGCAGATGCAGAAACCAATGCTAGTAGCATTGCAGATGCAGATGCCGCTGCAGATTGAGATACCATTACAGATGCCAAAACAACCGCAGATACCTTTGAAGAAGCCAATTCAAGTGCAGGTGCAGATACCGGTGCAGATGCCATTGCAGATGCCATTCCAGGTGCAAGTACCAACAGAGATAGCGTTGCAGGTGAACATACTATTGCAGATGGAGATACCATTGGAGGTGCAGATACCATTGCTGATACCACTACAGATGCCACTGCAGATGCAGGCACCCTTGCAGACGCAGACACCGTTGCAGATGTCATTGCAGATGCAGATATCATGGCAGATACCACTGCGGATGAAGATACCATTGCGGATACCACTTTACACTCAAAGACCGTTGCATGCACCACTGCAGATAGCATTACTGGCACCATTTCAGATGCAGACACCGTCGCAGATGGAGGTACCGTTACCGATGCAGATGCCGTGGCAGATAGCATTACAGATGCAGGGACCATAGCAGATGCAGAGGATATTGCAGATGCTATTGCATTTCACGTACCTGTGCAGATACTTTTGAAGATGCGTCTACTGTTGCAGATGCCATTCCAGGTGGAAATGCAATTGCAGGCAACATTGCAGGTGAACATATGATTGCAGATGGAGGTGCCGTTGGAGAGCCCCGTCCAACCTGACCTTGAATGTTTCCAGGGATGGGGCATCCACCACCTCTCTGGGCAACCTGTTCCAGTGTTTCACCACCCTCAGCGTAAAAAATGTCTTCCTTATCTCTAGTCTAAATCTACCCCCCTTTAGTTTAAAGCCATTCCCCCTTGTCCTGTCGCAACAGGCCCTGCTAAAAAGTTTGCCCCCATCTTTTTTATAAGCCCCCTTTAAGTACTGACAGGCTGCAATAAGGTCTCCCCGGAGCCTTCTCTTCTCGAGGCTGAACAACCCCAACTCTCTCAGCCTTTCTTCATAGGAGAGGTGTTCCGTCCCCCTGATCATTTTCGTGGCCCTCTTCTGGACCCGCTCCAACAGGTCTTTCTTATGCTGAGGGCTCCAGAGCTGGACACAGTACTCCAGGTGGGGTCTCACCAGAGCACAGCAGAGGGGCAGAACCACCTCCCTAGACCTCCTGGCCACGCTGCTTTTGATGCAGCCCAGGATACGATCGGCCTTCTGGGCTGCGAGCACACATTGCTGGCTCATGTCCAGCTTTTCATCCACCAGTACCCGCAAGTCCTTCTCGGCAGGGCTGCTCTCAATCCCTTCATCCCCCAGCCTGTATTGATACCGGGGGTTGCCCCGACCCAGGTGCACTTGGCCTTGTTAAACCTCATGGGGTTCACACGGGCCCACTTCTTGAGCTTGTCCAGGTCCCGCTGGATGGCATCCTGCCCCTCAGGCGTGTCGACCGCACCACTCAGCTTGGTGTCATCTGCAAACTTGCTGAGGGTACACTCGATCCCACTGTCTATGTCCCTGACGAAGCTATTAAATAGTACTGGTCCCAGGATGGACCCCTGTGGGACACCACTCGTCACCAATCTCCATCTGGACATTGAGCCGTTGACCACTACCCTCTGGACGCGACCATCTAACCAATTCCTCACCCACCGGCCAGTCCACCCATCAAATCCATACCTCTCCAGTTTAGAGAGAAGGATGTTGTGGGGGACCGTGTCAAAGGCCTTACAGAGGTCCAGATGGACGACATCTGTAGCCCTTCCCGTGTCCACTGATGTGGTCGCTCCATCATAGAAGGCCACTAGGTTAGTCAGGCAGGCCTTGCCCTTGGTGAAGCCATGCTGGCTGTCTCAAATCACCTCCCTGTCCTCCATGTGCCTTAGCATAGCTTCCAGGAGGATCTGTTCCATGATCTTCCCAGGCACAGACGTGAGACTGACAGGCCTGTAGTTCCCCGGGTCTTCCTTTTTTCCCTTTTTAAAAGTGGGGGTTACTTTTCCAGTCAGTTGGAACTTCACCGGACTGCCATGACTTCTCAACTGTGATGGACAGTGGCTTAGCAACTTCATCCGCCGGTTCCTTCAGGACCCGTGGATGGATCTCATCGGGTCCCATGGACTTGTGCACCTTCAGGTGCCTTAGATGGTCTCGAACCTGATGTTCTCCCACAGTTGGCGGCTCTTCATTCTCCCAGTCCCCGCCTTTGTCTTCTGCTTTGTCTCTCTTGGCTTGGGCGGTGAGGCTCAAGCACTTGCCGGTAAAGACCGAGGCAAAAAAGTCATTGAGCACCTCTACCTTCTCCATGTCCCGGGTAACCAGGTCTCCCATTTCATTCCGGAGAGGGTCCACATTTTCCCTTGTCTTCCTTTTATCCCCGACGTACCTATAGAATCTTTTCTTGTTGCCCTTGATGTCCCTGGCCAGATTTAATTCCATCAGGGCTTTAGCTTTCCTAACCTGATCCCTGGCTGCTCAGACAATTTCTCTGTATTCCTCCCAGGCTACCTGTCCTTGCTTCCACCCTCTGTAGGCTTCCTTTTTGTGTTTGAGTTTGTCCAGGAGCTCCTTGTTCATCCACGCAGGCCTCCTGGCGTTTTTGCCTGACTTCCTCTTTGTTGGGATGCATCGCTCCTGAGCTTGAAGGAGGTGATCCTTGAACATTAACAAGCTTTCTTGGGCCCCTCTTCCCTCCAAGGCTTTGTCCCATGGCACTCTACCAAGCAGACCCCTGAAGAGGCCAAAGTCTGCTCTCCTGAAGTCCAGGGTAGTGAGCTTGCTGTGCACCCTCCTCGGTGCCCTCAGTATCTTGAACTCCACCATTTCATGGTCACTGCAGCCCAGGCTGCCCTTGAGCTTCCCCACCAGCCCCTCCTTGTTGGTGAGAACAAGGTCCAGCATAGCACCTCTCCTCGTTGGCTCCTCTACCACTTGGAGAAGGAAGTTATCATCGACGCATTCCAGGAGCCTCCCGGATTGCTTATGCCCTGCCGTGTTGTCCCTCCAACAGATATCGGGGTGGTTGAAGTCCCCCATGCGGAGCAGGGCTTGTGAGCGTGAGGCTGCTCCTATCTGTCTATAGAGGGCCTCATCCGCTCGGTCTGCCTGGTCAGGTGGCCTGTAGCAGGCCCCCGCTGTAACGTCACTTGTCCCTCCCTTCCCTTTAATTCTGACCCATAAATATACCCTTGGATGATGATACCCTTGAGATGCCACTGCAGATGTAGACCAAATTGGAGATGCAGACACCATTGCAGATACAATTGCAGACGCAGGCAGCAATGCTGCTGCAGATACAATTGCAGCAGAATTTCTCATTGCAGAGGCTATTGATGATGCAGATAATGTTGCTGATGCCATAGCGGATGCAGATACCATTGTGGATGCTAGACACCATTTCAGATGCAGATACCACTGCAAATGGCACTGCAGATTCAAATACCGTTGCAAAAACCATTGCATAGACCTTTGCAGATGCATATACCTTTCCTTATAATGTCACACATGCCATATGACACATAATGTCACCAAAGCCAATACCATTGCAGGTGCAGATGCCATTTCAGATGCAGATACCATTGTAGAACCCACTGTAGACGCCACTGCTGATGCAAAGTCAGATGCACGTAACAACAGGAGATGCAGAGGCCACTGCAGGTGCTCATAGCATTACAAACGCCTTGCCGATGCAGAGGTCACTGCAGATATCAATAATGTTACACATACCAATGCTGATACAATTATCGTTACAGATGTAATTACCAGTACTCTTACAGATCCTGATACAGTACAGATAGCGACAGCAATAGTGTTACGCACATTCCAAGACCAATAATGCTACAGATACCATTAGAGATACCGTTGCAGGTAGAGCTAGAATTACTCGTACGCATCCAGAAACCAAACACACGTACACATACAAAAAACATTGCGAGTACCTGTGCAGATACAGATACCATTACTGATACAGTGACAGGTACAATTACAGATACAGATACCGTTAGATACCATTAGAGACACAGACAGCGGTACCATCACAGCTACAGGTACAAGTACCGTCACCCATACCATCACAGAAACCCTTAGAATTACATTCTCCCACTGACTTGTAGATACAGTTGCAGGTACAGGCACAAAATCTGCAAAGTTCCAGATACAATGACAGATGAAGATACAATTAACCGTACTTTCACAGGTACGAGTACGATCGCAGACACCATTACACCTACAATTGCAGATACAGTTGCGAGTACAGATTTAATTACACATGCAGCTACAGATACAAGTAGAGTCCATTGGAGGTACCATTAGAGATCGAGGTACCATCACACATAAAGCTATTGATACAAATACAGTTGTGGCTGCAGGTACCGGTACCAGGACAGATGCGGATATAAATACTGGTACAGATGCAGGCACTCATATAGATAGGGTTACAGACACCAACACCAAAACAGACAGAGACACCAATACTGAGACCTGCAGCTGCATCTGAAATTGTATCTGCATCTGCCATTGTATCTTCAATGGTAGCTGCATCTCCTATGGCATCTGTAATGGCATCTGCACTTGTCCCTGCATCTGCAATGATTCCTGCAATGGTACCAGCCTCTGCATCTGCAGTGGCATCTGCAAGGTCATCTGCATCTGCAATGGTGTCTGACATGGCACCTGCAGCTCCAGTGGTGTCTGTAACGGTATCTACATCGGCAATGGTATCCTCATCTGTAATAGCATCTGCTATGCATCCTGGTAGGTGGCAGGAGGAGGAGACACCACGGGCCACAGGGGAGAGGAGAGACCTGGCAATGCCCCTCCAGCCTGCTGCTGGCCTAGCAGCAGCTCCAGCTGAAGGGACCTCACCAGCCCCCGCCCCAGCCATGACCTCACTGCTGGCCCCCAGCCTGCCCTCCAACCTACCTCTCCTCTCCCCCACCCCGGCCCCAGCTCTCTGCTCTCTACACTGTCACTGGCAGTGAGGGGCTCAGTGCCACACGTCTTAATGTGCACCTCCTGTCTTAATCCACAACGACTCTGTCAATGTTTGCTTTGTTCCGATGGGGTGGAATAAAAAAAGAAAAATAAAATAAAAAGAAGGCAAGAATATTATGCAGAACACCTTATATTCCAAGTTTTTGTAAGCAAGTTGTAGACAGGTGCAGATGCCACTGCAGATGCAGATACCATTGCAGCTGCCATTGCAGATACAATTTCAGATGCAGATACCATTACAGATTAAGATACCGTGGCAGAGGCAAATGCCACTGCAGATGAAGAATACCATTGCAGAGGCAGATGCCACTATAGATTAAGATACCATTGGAGGTATTGTAGCACTTACCATTATGACAAACGTTTTCTATTCCAAGATTTTTTTAACTTGCATCCAAGCTCTGTCCTCCCCTGAAGCTTTTTCTCCATCTTCTACACCATCTCCTTCTGCCATCAGCCACAGAAGGAAGTCTGTCTCAGTAGGTTGAGTAACTGGACCAGAAGAAAGCAAGACAATGTGTTCTTGTATTAAGGATGAAGGGATTCATTTTCATTTTGTTACAATTATTAGGGATGACCATCCTTGCTAATAGAAATTCCCTTTGCAACAACCAAATGACATCTCTCAGGAGAAGTTAGCTGTTTTAACTCTTGACTGTTTTCTGACTTCCCCCACCTTTATGGAGCTGGACTAGAGCCCCCTCAGCCTCAGCAATTGTTCTGGAGTTAAGCAACAGTAACATCGAGTTTATAATGTTGTCTCGTTTCTGCCTTGCTCTGTTATAGCTTAAGAAAGATGCAGAAAGACTCAAAACCGTGACCTCTTTGGCCAGCCAAAATACATTTGTTACAATACAGATTTCTCCTCCATGGCCTACTTGTGCTGACCAGCAACTTAGTTCACAGGAATATGAAAGCAGCTCTTCTCAGGAAAAAAAACAACCACCACACAACAACCCCCCCCCCTCCCCCCATGGAATCATAAAATCATTAAGGTTGGAAAAGACCTCTAAGATCATCGAGTCCAACCGTCGACCCAACACCACCCTGCCCACTAAACCATGTCCCTAAGCATCGCATCTACACGTCTTCTAAATACCTCCAGGGATGGGGACTCAACCACTTCCCTGGGCAGCCTGTTCCAATGTTTCACCACTCTTTCAGTAAAGAAATTTTTCCTCACGTCCAGTCTAAACCTCCCCTGGCGCAACTTGAGGCCATTGCCTCTCGTCCTGTCGCTTGTTACTTGGGAGAAGAGACCGACCCCCACCTCGCTACAACCTCCTTTGTAGAGAGCGATGAGGTCTCCCCTGAGCCTCCTTTTCTCCAGGCTGAACAACCCCAGTGCCCTCAGCCGCTCCTCAGAAGACTTGTTCTCCAGACCCTTCACCAGCTTCGTCGCCCTTCTCTGGACACGCTCCAGCACCTCGACGTCCTTCTTGTAGTGAGGGGCCCAAAACTGAACACAGTATTCGAGGGGCGAAAAAACCCAATAAGAAAAAACCCCAAAACCCAATAAGAAAACTACAGATTACCAGAAATGTTAGTTTTCAAACTGGCATTGTTTGAAAACAAAAACACTCTGTCTAGCAACAAATGTAAAGGAATAAGTAAATTAAGTTTCCTTTTAGTACATAAAATTAAAAAAAACCAAGCCCGTCAACTGCGTTTTATGGCTATTGTGCATGTTACATTGCTATGTTCACATATAAAAAGAGGGGTAGAAACCTCTATTAACTGGGTCAGAGGGATAGTCATTCTCACAAAGATGGTTCCAGATTGACTTAACAATATCAGCCACGAGATGCTGAGCAAATGCCCCAGCTGCAGTTTTCTTGGGGGGGGCCCTCCTGTTTCTGCAGTGCTTGCATCTACACATTCAGCCTCTTGCTGGTACATCTTTGACCTGGATTTGGAAGAGTGATCCACATAAAATCAAGACCCCTCCAGTCTCTGTTTATGTAAAAAACCAAAACGTTCCTATGAGGAAGGGTTTGAAAGCAGGCTCATATTCCACCTATAGAGTAGCAAAATCCCAGTGGGCTAGAGGGAAACTTCTTCCTTGGCGTACCGGTTTTCTTTTTGGTAAGTAAGTCTGTAAGGCAAGTCTTATGATGGGCCAAACTAACCCTCTCTTGCTGCCTCAGCATGCACTAATCTAATGACACATTGCTTTACTGGGCTTGCAGATAAAGCTGACGGTTAGCCTTGGGCCAAGCTGACAGTTTTCCTGGATTTTCTGCACTTTTCAGCATTCATGTTTTATATCCTGTTTGTTTTAAGTGAAGACTGAAAAAAGAAATGGGTAAGATTGATGAATGGTGAATAATTATTGTTCTAAAAGTGGATACTTATTATTATAATGGTGACATTTTTTTATTATGAATAAGATTATATTATTATAAAGAAATACCATTTTAAAGAAAAAGGCTTGCCTTTTCTGTTGACTACTGATTGGGTGGAATTCCCAGTCTTGAGGGATGTGGTCCAGGTGAAGAGTCGAGTCAGGGACCCTGAATTTTAGGAGAGCAAGCTTTCAGTTGTTTGAGGACTTAGTGGCTGGGATCCCCAGGACACCGCCCTCAGAGGAATGGAGCTGAACAGAGCTGGCAACTCTTTAAGGACATCTTTCTTAGAGCACAAAAGCTCTTGATTCCCATTTGTAAAAAATCAGGCAAGAAAGGCAGGAGACCGGCGTGGCTCAGTGTCGTGGTTTAACCCCAGCCAGCAACTAAGCACCACACAGCCGCTCACTCACCCCCCCGCCCCAGTGGAATGAGGGAGAGAATCGGAAGAGCAAAAGTGAGAAAACTCGTGGGTTGAGATAAAGACAGTTGAATAGGTAAAGCAAAAGCCACACGTGCAAGCAAAGCAAAATAATGAACTCATTCACTACTTCCCATCAGCAGGCAGGTGTTCAGCCATCTCCAGGAAAGCAAGGCTCCATCACGCATAGCAGTTACTTGGGAAGACCTCCCAGTCAAACTAAAGTGTACGAAGGAAAAACACAGGCAGTGGAACCAGGGATGCTGCCCACATGTGTAGGGATGGGATCAGGGAAGCTAGGGCACAGTTGGAGCTGAATTTGACAAGGGATGTGAAGAATTATAAGGGCTTCTACAGATGCGTTGGCCAGAAAAGGAAGATTAAAGAAAATGTATCCCCTGCCACCACCCCAATAAATAAGACTAGTGACAACCAACAAGGTGAGGGCTGCGGTAGAATTTCTTTTGCCTCAGTTTTCACTGGCAGTCACTACTCCCACCTCTGTCAACTCCCCAAACCTCAAGGCAGGGACTGGGGGAACAAAGTCCCTCCCATTGTAAGAGAAGATCAGAAAACCACCTGAGGAACCTGAACCTACTTAACTCCATGGGATCCAATGAGATGCATCCCAGGGTCCTGAAGGAATTGGCTGATATAGTTGCCAAGTCACTCTCCCTCGTATTTGAAAAGTTGTGGCAGTCAGGCAAAGTCCCCAGTCACTGGAGAAAAGGGACGCCCATTTTTAAAAGTGGTAATAAGGAGGACCCTGGGAACTACCGACCAGTCAGCCTCACCTCCGTGCCCAGTGGGATCATGGAACAGATCCTCCTGGAAGATATGTCAGAACATATGGAGGGGAGGGAGGTGATTAGAGAAAGCCAGCATGGCTTCGCCAAGGGCAAATTGTGCCCGACTAATCTAGTGGCCTTCTACAATGGTGTGACTGCGTCAGTGTACGAGGGAAGAGCTACGGATGTCATCTACCTAGACTTCATTAAGGCCTTTGATACAGCGCCCCCCCCCCGCCCCCAACTGTATTGCCGCTAAATTGGAGAGATACGGGATTGATGCATGGACTGCTAGATGGATCAGGAATTGGCTGGATGGCTGAATCCAAAGAGTTACAGTCAGCGGCTCAATGTCCAAATGGAAACTCGTAACTTCTGGTGTCCCTCAGGGGTCTGTACTGCGACCAACTTTATTTAGTATCTTCATCAGTGACATAGACTTCAGTGCACCCTCAGCAAGTTTGCAGCTGACACCAAGCTGAGTAGTGCAGTTGATATGCTTGATATCCAGAGGGACCTTGACAGGCTGGAGGAGTGGGTTCATGCAAAGCTCATGAAGTTCAACGAGGCCAAAAGTGCAAGGTCCTGCGCCTTGGTCGGAGCAATCCCCACTGTCAGTAGAGACGGGGGGATAAATGGATTGAGAGCAGCCCTGTGGAGAAGGGCTTGAGGATACTGGTGGACAAAATTTGAACATGAGACTGCACTGTGCGCTTGCAGCCCAGAAAGCCAGTCATATCCTGGGCTGCATCAAAAGAATGCAGTCGTCCAGCGACTGCTCCCACACGAAAGGGGCCAGCACGGAAAGCTCTTGCTGGCCATCACCTTCCCTTGGCAGCCCTTCCACAGCCCCACAAGCGCTGGCGCTCTGCGGTTTGTAGCCATGTCGCTGTGCGGACGTTCCCTGTCACATTTGCCAGAGCCCTGCTGCGAAATTGAAAATGTGTAGCTAGTGCTCCCACATGAATGGTGCTGGGATTGAAAGCTGTTGCTGGCCCTCACTTTCCCTTGGCAGCGCTTTTATAGCCCATTAGAAGATTCAGAATCTAGTCTCTGGGAATTCTTCTGTCACAATAGAATGCCAATGCACTCCTGTAGATTCCTGTGTAAGTTCATTGTCGTACCAGGAAGAGACCTTTCCCCAACATACTCAATGCTCTTTGTGAAGGTACCTTGGAAGATGTGGGGGGCTGCTACCTGGGAATTCACTTGTCTGAAGATACATAAAACTCCTCAGGTGTCTTCCCTGGAGGAGTCTGGGGCTGCTCCCTGTAGAATTCAGCTGTGTCCAGGGGAGGCTAAAACATTCCCAAGCTGCCTGCAAGAGGACCAGAAGGTCTACCCGTCATCAACCTTCCTGTAACATCGACAAAACTCCTCAGGTGTTTTCTCTGTAGGAGTCTGGTGCTGCTATCTACGAAATTCAGCTGTCTGCAGAGGAAAGTAACACTCGTGGAGCTGCCTGTGAGAATTTCCAGAGTAACGGATGGCATGGACCTCCCCCAACATACAAGACGGTCTTCAGGTAGCTAGCTGCCTTAAAAGAGTCGGGGACTGCTCCCTGGGTATTCACCTCTCTCCAGAAGAAACCCAAATGAACCTGGAGATGCCTGGGAGGAGTCCTAGGTTGTTACCAGGCATGGACCTGCCTCTAACATGAAGAAAACTCTTCAGTTAACTGTTTAGGCATCGTATACGGCTTCTTCCAAAGAACTTTAGCTGTCTCCAGGGAAGGACATGTACTCCAGCGGTGCATGGGACGAGTGCCAGAAAGCTGCAGAGTATGCCTCTGCTTCCATCAGAAATAAATGTCTTGAAATGCCAGCAAAGGAGTAGTCAGGGTCTGCGAACCAGGGCTGTCTCCAAATATACCTAAAACTGTTCGAGATGCCTGGGAGGATTCCCAAGAAGCTACCAGGCATGCAGCTGTGTCCCAAAAAAAGGAAACGATTCAGACATCTACTGAGGTAGTGTCTGAAGCTTTATGGCCTAGAAACTGTATGGCAAGAAAGGTGAGGGCCACCCACAGCTTGCCATCCTGGCAACTTTTCTTTGGGAGCCTTGGTGCTGGCTTTCAGTTTGGAGCTGGGCTCCAGCTGCAGTGGGCAGGTAGGTGAGGGTTAGGGTTATGTGCCAGTGCAAGTGCAGAGCCCTGGTGTTGGTGGGACTATGAAGGGGCTGAAAAGGGAAGTCTAGGGCCAACGATATCTTTCCATTTTGGGAACTTCTGTGTGGGAGCCCTAGGTGGTGGGTGACCATTTTGGAGCTGGATTCCGACGAGGAGAGGGGTAGGTAAGGGTTAGGTTGTAGAGAGTGTGGCCTTGCAATGACATCAGCTCATGGGTACATGGGTATGTCCCACCATGGCCCATGGACTTATGTATGTCTAGTTTGCTTAAGTATTCCCAAGTATTCCCATTATTGCACCAAGGCTACGCCTTCCTTTCTCCTGACTTCTCCCCTTGTCTCTGGGACCTGGGATTCCTGAAGGCCAACCTTGCTAGTAAAGCCTGAGGCAAAGAAGGCATTCAGTACCTCAGCTTTTTCCATGTCCTGTGTAAGCAGGCCCCCTGGCTTGTTGAGCAAGGGGCCCACATTCTCCCTTGTCTGCCTTTTGTCTCCCATGTGCTTCTTGCTGCCTTTGTCATCCCTGGCCAGATTCAATTCCATTTGGGCTTTAGCTTTCCTACTTTTGTCTCTGGATGCTCAGACAATGTTTCTGTATTCCTCCCAGGTTACCTGTCCTTGCTTCAACCCTCTTAACACTTCCTTTTTTGTGTTTCAGTTTTCCCAGCAGGTCCTTGTTCACCCATGCAGGCCTCCTGGCATTTTTGCCTGACTTCATAGTTGTTGGGATGCAGCTCTCTTGAGCTTGGACTAGGTGATCCTTGAATATTGGCCAGCTTTCCTGGACCTCCCCTTCCCTCCAGGGCCTTATCCTATGGGACTCTTCCAAGCAGATCTTTGAAGAGTCCAAAGTCTGCTCTCCTGAAGTCCAGGGTTGTGAGCTTGCTTTTCACTCTCCTCCCTGCCCTCAGGATCCTCAACTCCACCATCTCATGGTCACTGCAACCAAGGCTTCCATTGACCTTCACATCCCCAGCTAGCCTCTCCTTGTTGGTGAAGATGAGATCCAGCAAAGCACCTCTCCTTTTTGGCTCCTCTGTCACTTGGAGGAGGACTTTATCATCAGTGCACTCCAGGAACCTCCTGGATTGCTTATATCCTGCATTGTTTTCCCTCCAGCAAGTACTGGGGTGGTTGAAGTCCCCCATGAGGACCAGGGCCTGCAAATTTCAAGCTGCTCCTATGTGTTTACGGAGGACGTGATCCACTTGTTCTTCCCAGTCAGGTCAGACACACACTATAATGTCAGCTTTACCTGTCCTCTCTTTAATCCTAACCCATAAGCTCTCAGCTGGCTCCTCATGCATCCCCAGGGAGAGCTCCATGCACTCCAGCTGCTCTCTCACATGAAGGGAAACTCCCTCTCCTCGTCTTTCGAGTATGTCCTTCCTAAAGAGCCTTATATGCCTCCATTGCAACACTCCAGTCATGGGAGCCATCCAACCGTGTCTCCACTATCCTGCAAGTGCACACAGATCTCTAATTCCTCATGTTCATTCCCCATACTGTGTGCATTAATGTACAGGTGCTTTAGAAAGGCACCCCAGCATGTTGAGTTCCTGGAGAAGGTATGGGGGATTGCTCCATTGTGGTGCCTTGTAGGCACTTTCTTGCTTACGAGCAAGTGCTGGAGTGACCCACTTAAGCCCCATTTGTAGATTTCATGATCCAATCACATCACCCCCTGCCCTTTGCTCAGTGATCCTCTCTGTCACTCCTTCACAGGACTGCTGGTTGCTCTCTGCCTCCCCTCGTTCTCAGTTTAAAGCCCTCCTGATGAGGTCAGTCATCATGTTGGCAAAAACAGCTTTGCTCTGCTTAGTGAGGTGGATCCCATCTCGCCCCAGCAGATGCTGACCTGCAAATGGGTCCCATGGTCACAGAACCCAAACCCCTGTCACTGACAACAGTTCTGCAGCCAATTACTGGCTTGTCCTATTACTGCCCTGCTCCTCACAACCTTTCCCCTCACCAGAAGGGCTGAGAACACCACCTGGGCCCTTATGCCCTTGACTACCCAGTAGTCAAGTTCTTTTTGTTGTTCTCCTCCTCCACTTGCTCTTCTTCCTCTTCCACCCCATCCTCTTCTTCATCCTCCTTTCCATCCTTCTCTTGCCCTGCTAGTCCTCCTTTTTCTGTTCCAGTTCCTGTTTCTGCTCATGTTCCCCGTCCTCCTGTTTTCCTTGTTCTCCTCCTGTTCCTCCTCCTCCCTCTGCTGCTCCTCTTCCTGTTCCTCCTCCTTGTCTTCATCCTCCTTCTCCTCTTGTTCCTCTGTTCCTCCTCCTGTTCCTCCTTTTCCTCTTGCTCCTCCTCCTCCTCTTGTTTCTCCTAGTCCTCTTGTTCCTCCTCTTGTTCATGGTTGCCCTCCTACTCCTTGTCTTCCTTGTCCTTCTCCTCTTCATTTTCCTCCTGCTTCTCCTATTCATCTTCCTGTTCCTCCTTTTCTTCTTTCTCCTTTTAATTCTTTTCCTCCTCCTCCTCCACGTCCTACTTCCCCTCTTGTTCCTTTTCCTTGTACATCCTCACCTTCTTCCTTGCTTCTCCTTTTCCTGCTCTCGTTCCTCCTCCTCTTGTTACTCCTTCTCCTGTTCCTATTCCTCCTGTTTCTCCTCTTCCTGTTTCTCCTCCTCTTCATACTCCATTTCTTGTTTTCCTCCTCCTTCTTCTTCTTCTTCTCCTGTTCATTCTTCTCCTCTACCACCTCCTTCTCCTTTTTCTTGTCTTCTTTCTACTTTTCCTCCTCTTCCCTCCTAACATTCCTGTTCCTCCATTCTCTTCCTTCTCCTCTTCCACCTCCTCCTATTCAACTGCCTCCTCCTCCTCTTCCTTCTCTTGCTCTTCCTACTCCTATTCCATGTTTTCCTCCTGTTCTACCTCCTACTTGTCCTCCTCCTCTTTCTCCTCCTCCTCCTCCTCCTCCTCTTTCTTTTCATATTCCTCCTGTTTGTCCTCTTTATCCTCTTTCTGTTCCTGTCCTTCCGTTCCCTGTTCCTCCTTCTCCTGTTCCTTCTTTTTTCTCATTCTTCTTCTCCTCCTGGTACCTCCTTCTTCTCCTCCTGTTACTCCTTTTCATTGTCCTCCTCCTCCAGTTCCTTTTCCTCCTCCTCCTCCTCAGAACCTTTTTTCTGAAGCATCAGCTGTGAGTCAGCATCCTGTCTTTCCCCTGCCGAGCCTACAGCTCCAGGCTAACTCTAGGCTTTTGTCCTAACTGTCATACTGCTTGTCCTGATTCTCAAACCAATTTTTCTGCTCTTGGCCGACTGCTGAGCACATGCACGTGCCTTGGAGTTGTGCAAGTTAGCATGAGCAGGACTAAAGCGCAGCACTTCAAAAGCTGTCACCTCTAGGCCTTGCTATTAAGCAATCACAGGAAATAAAACTACTGTTTCTTCTTTCACCAAGTTACAGAAATTTGAATACGAAATTAAAAAAAAAAGCATGGTCCTGTAAATACTTTCAAATGAAGACGACTGTTCATGTACGAAGCATTATTTGTGCGGGAAAAAGTCTGATGCCTTGAACCTTTGCTTCCTAGCCCCAATTCATTTGAGTGAAGAGGGTCAGAAAGGAAAGGTGTCTCGTTTTTCATAAGCTACAGTATTTCTGTCCTCTTTTTTTCTTGCCAATGCATCGGGAAGAGCATCTAAAAGCTAGCTGGCTTGTGCTTGCCTCAGATCTGGTTGGGTCATTTGCTCTATGCACCCGGCATGCTGCTTTTCCTGTAAGTGAGTGAAATGGGAGGAGGAATGCCACCACATAGGTTCTGGCTCTTAATAAAGAGCAGCCTGACATAATTTCTCCTGCTGTAGAAAGTACTTCAAGCCTAGGGATGACATTCCCATCACACCCAATGGAGCTCATCATTGATGCTAAACTATGGCAAGGAAGATCTGAAACCTCCCACAGTATGAGTCTTAGTGCTTCACCTGTCTCAGCTGCGGCAGTCAAATAGGATGAGGATGACCTTGTCTGCTGCGGTTGCGCTCAGTCACAGAGCATGGAGAGTAGTGAGGGCAGGCAGGTGACTGCACAAGCACTTTCAGCGTAGGCATTTCTGCCTCATGCAGTTGAATATAAAGCTGGAATTAGAGACTCTTGGAAATAATTTCGCTTGTGCTCCCAATGTAAGCTGGGATGGTTACATTCCAGCACTTTGTGCAGCTGCTTCTCTGCCCAGGGACAGCACGGCCCTCCTGGCCATCGCGGGAGCTCATTCCCCCAATAACAAATCCTCCCGTGTGAGGAGTGGAGATCCACTAGCACCTGCCTGGAAGATGCAGCTCTCAGAGCATTGCTGACCGTGCCCAGGACTTGCTGCCTGCAAATTTACTTGAAGCAGGAAAATCCTCGTGCTTCCAGAGCTCCCAGACAAAGGGGAGGTTTCAGCTCCGTGTCTGCATGTGTCTCGTTATCGGGGAGTTGCTGTGCCAGCCGGAAAGGGGTTGTGTTTTTCCAGACCACCTGCCTGTGTCACTTGGGGAGGGCAAATTAAGACCTAGACTTAGTTCCAGTTTTCAGCCAAAGTGGAGAGCATGCAAAAAAATCACAGTCTAATGACTTTAGAGATAGCAGAGATTTCCCCAGGAACTTTTGCTCCATCGCAGATCAGCTGACCCAGCACATGCCCCAGGAAATGTGGGGAGAGCCGAGGATGCAGGACGGCCTCCCCTCTGAGCACCAGGAGGGGCTTTTGCAGAGGTTATATCCTCTCAGCCGCTAAGCTTAAAAAAAGCTCTGGCCCTGGGGTCCAAGGGAAATTACAAGGCCTCACCAAGGAAGCCGTGTGGTCAGGACCATTTAACTGTCCCCTCTTCAGCAAGGTTATGAAGGGGGATTCAAATCAAGGGACCTTGTGTAGTTAAGGAAGAAGCAGTGAAATATCAGCATCCTGGACGAATTGGCAGTCGATAACCCTGTGCTGCCCTTGCACCAATGGTCCAACCCTGCTCCCATGTCTGTGTATGAGCTTTCCGAGGCGACTGGTCCCTGCCCTCCTGCCCTGGTTTTGGGTTTTGGCAGGGTTTTGGCAGGGTTTTGGGGGAGTTTGGCCCTTGATTTCTGCTCCTTAAAATATGTTCCCTTTCCAAGAGCTTTCCAGCCTGTCACTGCCAAAGGGACATCCCAATTCAGCACCCATCACCAGGCACCACACGGCTAGGTCCAGACTCCTGCTTACAGCAGTCTTAACACAACCAGCTCTCGCAGCTGCAGTACTGTCATGAGTCCAGAGCTGTTGGCTGTTCCGCACAGCATGTCCTGACAGCAGTCCACATTCGTGGACGAACTCGGGAACATAAAACTATTGCCTTGTGTTTGCTTCAGAAGGGAGAAAACCTAGCAGCCCCAGACTTCTCCAAGGAAGCTACCTGAGCAGTTCTGTGTACATTTGAGGCAGGTCCATACCCGGTAGCTCCCTGGAACTCCTCCCAGGCATCTCCCGGAGTGTTTTGTCCTCCCTCAGTAGGGAGCAAAAATGATACAAACATAGAACGGTTTGGGCTGGAAAGGTCTTCTAGTCTACTCCGTCTGTGTGTCGTCCCCTCCCCCCGAATCCTGGGCAGGGATATCTTTCACTAGATCAGGTTGCTCAAAGACCTTTCCAACCTGACTTTGAACACTTCCAGTGATGGGGCGTCCACAGCTTCTCTGGGCAACCTGTTCCGGTGCCTCACCACCATCATTGTAAAACATTTCTTCCTTATGTCCAATCTAACCCTAACCTCTTTCAGTTTAAAACCATTGGCCCTTGCTCTGTCACTACAGGCCCTGGTAAAAAGTCTCTCTGCATGTTTCTTTATAAGCCCCCTTATATACTGAAAGGCCACAGTACAGTGTCCCTGCAGCCTTCTCTTCTCTCGGATAAAAAACAACACTCTCTCAGCCTTTCTTCATAGTAGATGTGTTCCAGCCCTCCGTCATTTTTGTGGCCCTTCTCTGGACCCACTCTAACAGGTCCATGTCTGTCTTGTGCTGGAGACCCCAGAGCTGGATGCAGTACTCCAGGTGGGGTCTCACGAGGGTGGAGCAGAGGGAGACAATCACCTCCCTCGACCTGCTGGTCACGCTTCTTTTGATGCAGCCCAGGATATGACTGGCTTTCTGGGCTGCAAGCGCGCAGTGCAGTCTCATGTTCAAATTTTGTCCACCAGTATCCTCAAGCCCTTCTCCACAGGGCTGCTCTCAATCCATTTATCCCCCCGTCTCTACTGACAGTGGGGATTGCTCCGACCAAGGCGCAGGACCTTGCACTTTTGGCCTCGTTGAACTTCATGAGCTTTGCATGAACCCACTCCTCCAGCCTGTCAAGGTCCCTCTGGATGGTATCCCTTCCCTCAAGCATATCAACTGCACTACTCAGCTTGGTGTCAGCTGCAAACTTGCTGAGGGTGCACTGAAGTCTATGTCACTGATGAAGATACTAAATAATGTTGGTCGCAGTACAGACCCCTGAGGGACACCAGAAGTTACGGGTTTCCATTTGGACATTTGTAAGGGACGAGGCTCACATGACTGTGCTGTAAGCACAGACAATGCCCCAAGAGAAAGCTCCAGAAGCCAGCCACGGGGAGGGGCCCGGTGTTTATTTACAGAGACTCATATGCTGTATTCAAGGGATGCACCAAATGGCTCCCGTTTTGGGAACAGAATCAGTGGGAGGTCAATCGGGTACCAGTGTGGCAACGAGAAAAATGGGAAGAAATCCTAAATATCGCCAAGCAGAAACCCTTTCTAGTAGGGTGGGTTGCCGCACACCAAGCTGGGAATCACCCAGCTCACCTTCTGAATAATCAGGTGGACTCATTAACCCGTTTAGCAGGAATGGCCATAGAAGGTGAGGGGGAAAAATGGGAACACCTGTTGGAATGGTTACATGTAAAACGAGGCCATTCGGGAAGTAAAGACCTATTTAGGGAAGCAATTAGCAGAGGGTGGTCTGTAACCAGAGAGCTGTGTAACACTATTATTTCCGTGTGCAGCTTATGTCGCACCCGATTAGGGGAGCACAACCCCCTTAAGGACCCACCTCTGCACATAAGAGATAATAAAGGGTTGTGGGACACTTGGCAGGTGGACTACATTGGTCCATTTCGGATCTCTGAAGGAAAACAATATGTACTAGTAGGAGTTGAAGTGGTGTCGGGATTGACCCAAGCAGAAGCAGTACGATGAGCGACGGGAGATAATACTGTAAAAGGTTTAAAGTTATGGTTCAGTTATCTACCTAAACCCCAATCGATCCAATCGGATAATGGAAGCCACTTTACTGCCGGGGTGGTTCAAGAGTGGGCACGAAGCGAAGGAATACAGTGGATCTTCCACACCCCATACTACCCCCAGGCAAACGGCATTGTCGAGCGCACCAACGGACTCTTAAAGCGAGCTCTGAAACCGCATGAACCTGGGTGGGCACAGCGACTATCAGATGCAGTATATAAAGTTAATAGCCGCTGGGGAATTAACGGGTGCCCACGACTCACCGCATTCTGCCCCAAGCCTCCGTCCATACTCCCTGGAAAAAGGGAGGCTAAAGACCCGGTGAATCTGCTCCATTATCCAGGACAACCCGTCCTGGTGGACCTACCGACGGTGGGAGCGGTGCCTTTAACTTTAAAAAAGCCGCTAAATCTCTATACCTGGGTGGCCACCGACGCACATGGGAAGGGTCACCGAATCCATACCCGATGGATTGTTCCATCCTATTAATCATTGTTCATCTTTATGAATATATTTTGCAGGTTGTCAGAAGCCCACCGTGGGACTTAAGCTTTCGGTTGTTGAGTGGGTCATTCTTTGCATTGTTTGTCTGATTTTACTAAGCTTGCTCTGTTTCTTTACTAGAGAGAGATGGTGTGGGAGAAGTTTATATTCTTACTTTGTGAATGTACAATCTTGTTTCAACCAGCTGGGAGTTTGAATAACCAACCTAACTTGGCATGGGAGTTGATTACTGGCTTTACCCGAATCTGGAATCGAACAGACCAAGGTCTTTGTGTGGACCTCCCCACATCCGCGTCAGCGGGATTTAAATTTGCCATTATCTGGTTAAATTTTTCACGAATTCTAAATTCAAAGCTAGAGATACTAAACCAAAAGTGCATCCAAAATCCACATGGGAAAGGAAAATGTTTGTGGGGAGCAGATCCATTCCCATTCCAAGAATATAGCGGGACAACGTGGTATACACCCTCTCCAGTGGCCTACCTATTTCCAATTAACAGGACCTGGAGAGACATGTGGAATGCTACCTGTTGGAAGCAACAACTTTGTAAGGGAACTACAAGCGCTGCCTTCGCAGCCCGAAAGAACTGGACATTATGTCCCCAGGAAGTGAAGATCCCTTGCAATCGTGTACTGGAATGGACATGGTGTCCCCGAGAGGTGGAGATCCCCTGTAATTTGGTACGGTGGTGGGACTCCCCGCCTCACAGTGAACCCCTAGACCACGAATATAATGTCCGGTTTTCCCCTGGTTGGTGTATTCAAATTCCTACCAAATGGGGTGGCTACGCCCACCATGATCGTTCTCGTTATGAATATGCTTGGTCCTTTAAGCATTTCCTATCCAGCCCAGATAGTATAGTTGATACGCGAGAAGTAGATCCCCTACCCTATGAGGATACTCCTCTAATGAACTGCTCACGAACAATTAGCTGTGATTCGTTATCATGAGATCCAATAGAAACCTGGTATGTACCAGAACTACGAACCTTTATCCGAGATATGTGCATTTGTTGGGGTTTCTCAGTACCAGGATTTAAGCCTGGAGATCCCACGTGTTATGGAAACATTATCAATCAAGAAACTGCGTTAAAATGTGGAGTTACACTCACCCACGAAACGAAGTGGAATCTTGCATGGGAAGGGGAAGCCAAACTAGCCGAACCTCACGACCCATCAACATGCTCCACTGCTAAATATCCAGCCCCTCAAGGTACCTTTTGGGCATGTTCAAATGGGAAGACGTACTCACACCTACATGTACATGAAATGGCAGGTTTACGCTGTGCCATCGGGATTCCATCAATGTGCCCTTCCAAAACATTTGATTTTATTAATTCTGGGTACAACCGAAAGAAACGAGATACTCAAAAACCCCAATCTGCACCTGAGTGGGCAGTGCATGGGGTCCCAATACCTGACTATTATACTTGGGGCATGACAACATCTCTGATGTTAGAAAATATATTTACCCCATATGTAACTCCCAAAAGACACCAGTTTGTGTTAGCAAATTTAACCTGGCAAATGCATGTTTTAAGTAATTGGACCTCACACGCTTTTGGAGAATTGAACTTACAGGTTCAGCAGGTGTCGAAGATGGCCTTGCAAAACCGCTTAGCCTTGGACATGCTGCTAGTTAAAGAACAAGGTGTGTGTGGAGTACTAAACCATACGGCTGGAGAATGCTGCGTTACCATACACAATGCTACGACCACGATCGAGGAAGCCCGTCAGAGGATGCAGGAAATCACAGCCAAGACAGGAGACTTGTTCCAATCAATGTTGCCGAGTGATTGGACGGGGAATTGGAACCCAGCCTCATGGATTTCAACTTTGCTCAAAAGCCTCGGACTTACGGGATGGTGGGATTGGATAGTAGAAGCCTTAGTAATGTTTTTGTCAATATTAATCGGTCTAGCTATCGGCTTTGCTGTAATGAGGTGCCTGATTCGCCGCTCCTTCTCTTCTATCTCTTCCTCTCTGCGCTATGTTCAGATCACCACCATCAAAGAGGACCTCGGAGTGGTTGAGCCACGGGGTGGTGTAAGGGACGAGGCTCACATGACTGTGCTGTAAGCACAGACAATGCCCCAAGAGAAAGCTCCAGAAGCCAGCCACGGGGAGGGGCCCGGTGTCACTCTCCTTGACTGACTAATGTCTCAACCACTCCTGGAGCTGGGGTGAGAGAAGACTCTAGAAACCTTGGGCTGGAGCCAACAAATAGGGGCGCACGTGGGCCCCCTTGGGGCACTCTCCGCACCGCCCCCTGCCCCCCGTTGGCAGGTCTGACGCTGGATCCAGGACTGGTGAGTTCTTTGTCTCTCTCCCTCTACCTCTCTCCTGCTGCTCAGCTCTCTCTTTCTCTTTCTCTCTCCTCCTTCTCCTTCTTGCTCTCTGTTCTTGATGTTGTTAAGTAATACAAGGCCTACCTCAACTCACCACAAAGCCGCTTAGCTTGTGTTGTATATTAAGACATAGAGGGTTGATGCTTATAGAAGTGTTTGTGCCATTAAAGTTGGAGTTTGTTTTTGGACCTTGGGTGTTATTTCACCTTAATCCACACCGAGGGGATTTGCGGATCTTAGTCACTCTCCCCTTCCCGCAGGAGGGGCATGACAACATTGAGCCGCTGACTGTAACTCTTTGGATTCAGCCATCCAGCCAATTCCTGATCCATCCAGCAGTCCATGCATCAATCCCATATCTCTCCAATTTAGCGGCAATACAGTTGGGGGCGGGGAGGGGGGGGCGCTGTATCAAAGGCCTTAATGAAGTCTAGGTAGATGACATCCGTAGCTCTTCCCTCGTACACTGACGCAGTCACACCATTGTAGAAGGCCACTAGATTAGTCGGGCACAATTTGCCCTTGGCGAAGCCATGCTGGCTTTCTCTAATCACCTCCCTCCCCTCCATATGTTCTGACATATCTTCCAGGAGGATCTGTTCCATGATCCCACTGGGCACGGAGGTGAGGCTGACTGGTCGGTAGTTCCCAGGGTCCTCCTTATTACCACTTTTAAAAATGGGCGTCCCTTTTCTCCAGTGACTGGGGACTTTGCCTGACTGCCACAACTTTTCAAATACGAGGGAGAGTGACTTGGCAACTATATCAGCCAATTCCTTCAGGACCCTGGGATGCATCTCATTGGATCCCATGGAGTTAAGTAGGTTCAGGTTCCTCAGGTGGTTTTCTGATCTTCTCTTACAATGGGAGGGACTTTGTTCCCCCAGTCCCTGCCTTGAGGTTTGGGGAGTTGACAGAGGTGGGAGTAGTGACTGCCAGTGAAAACTGAGGCAAAAGAAATTCTACCGCAGCCCTCACCTTGTTGGTTGTCACTAGTCTTATTTATTGGGGTGGTGGCAGGGGATACATTTTCTTTAATCTTCCTTTTCTGGCCAACGCATCTGTAGAAGCCCTTATAATTCTTCACATCCCTTGTCAAATTCAGCTCCAACTGTGCCCTAGCTTCCCTGATCCCATCCCTACACATGTGGGCAGCATCCCTGGTTCCACTGCCTGTGTTTTTCCTTCGTACACTTTAGTTTGACTGGGAGGTCTTCCCAAGTAACTGCTATGCGTGATGGAGCCTTGCTTTCCTGGAGATGGCTGAACACCTGCCTGCTGATGGGAAGTAGTGAATGAGTTCATTATTTTGCTTTGCTTGCACGTGTGGCTTTTGCTTTACCTATTCAACTGTCTTTATCTCAACCCACGAGTTTTCTCACTTTTGCTCTTCCGATTCTCTCCCTCATTCCACTGGGGCGGGGGGGTGAGTGAGCGGCTGTGTGGTGCTTAGTTGCTGGCTGGGGTTAAACCACGACACTGAGCCACGCCGGTCTCCTGCCTTTCTTGCCTGATTTTTTACAAATGGGAATCAAGAGCTTTTGTGCTCTAAGAAAGATGTCCTTAAAGAGTTGCCAGCTCTGTTCAGCTCCATTCCTCTGAGGGCGGTGTCCTGGGGATCCCAGCCACTAAGTCCTCAAACAACTGAAAGCTTGCTCTCCTAAAATTCAGGGTCCCTGACTCGACTCTTCACCTGGACCACATCCCTCAAGACTGGGAATTCCACCCAATCAGTAGTCAACAGAAAAGGCAAGCCTTTTTCTTTAAAATGGTATTTCTTTATAATAATATAATCTTATTCATAATAAAAAAATGTCACCATTATAATAATAAGTATCCACTTTTAGAACAATAATTATTCACCATTCATCAATCTTACCCATTTCTTTTTTCAGTCTTCACTTAAAACAAACAGGATATAAAACATGAATGCTGAAAAGTGCAGAAAATCCAGGAAAACTGTCAGCTTGGCCCAAGGCTAACCGTCAGCTTTATCTGCAAGCCCAGTAAAGCAATGTGTCATTAGATTAGTGCATGCTGAGGCAGCAAGAGAGGGTTAGTTTGGCCCATCATAAGACTTGCCTTACAGACTTACTTACCAAAAAGAAAACCGGTACGCCAAGGAAGAAGTTTCCCTCTAGCCCACTGGGATTTTGCTACTCTATAGGTGGAATATGAGCCTGCTTTCAAACCCTTCCTCATAGGAACGTTTTGGTTTTTTACATAAACAGAGACTGGAGGGGTCTTGATTTTATGTGGATCACTCTTCCAAATCCAGGTCAAAGATGTACCAGCAAGAGGCTGAATGTGTAGATGCAAGCGCTGCAGAAACAGGAGGCCCCCCCCCAAGAAAACTGCAGCTGGGGCATTTGCTCAGCATCTCGTGGCTGATATTGTTAAGTCAATCTGGAACCATCTTTGTGAGAATGACTATCCCTCTGACCCAGTTAATAGAGGTTTCTACCCCTCTTTTTATATGTGAACATAGCAATGTAACATGCACAATAGCCATAAAACGCAGTTGACGGGCTTGGTTTTTTTTAATTTTATGTACTAAAAGGAAACTTAATTTACTTATTCCTTTACATTTGTTGCTAGACAGAGTGTTTTTGTTTTCAAACAATGCCAGTTTGAAAACTAACATTTCTGGTAATCTGTAGTTTTCTTATTGGGTTTTGGGGTTTTTTCTTATTGGGTTTTTTCGCCCCTCGAATACTGTGTTCAGTTTTGGGCCCCTCACTACAAGAAGGACGTCGAGGTGCTGGAGCGTGTCCAGAGAAGGGCGACGAAGCTGGTGAAGGGTCTGGAGAACAAGTCTTCTGAGGAGCGGCTGAGGGCACTGGGGTTGTTCAGCCTGGAGAAAAGGAGGCTCAGGGGAGACCTCATCGCTCTCTACAAAGGAGGTTGTAGCGAGGTGGGGGTCGGTCTCTTCTCCCAAGTAACAAGCGACAGGACGAGAGGCAATGGCCTCAAGTTGCGCCAGGGGAGGTTTAGACTGGACGTGAGGAAAAATTTCTTTACTGAAAGAGTGGTGAAACATTGGAACAGGCTGCCCAGGGAAGTGGTTGAGTCCCCATCCCTGGAGGTATTTAGAAGACGTGTAGATGCGACGCTTAGGGACATGGTTTAGTGGGCAGGGTGGTGTTGGGTCGACGGTTGGACTCGATGATCTTAGAGGTCTTTTCCAACCTTAATGATTTTATGATTCCATGGGGGGAGGGGGGGGGTTGTTGTGTGGTGGTTGTTTTTTTTCCTGAGAAGAGCTGCTTTCATATTCCTGTGAACTAAGTTGCTGGTCAGCACAAGTAGGCCATGGAGGAGAAATCTGTATTGTAACAAATGTATTTTGGCTGGCCAAAGAGGTCACGGTTTTGAGTCTTTCTGCATCTTTCTTAAGCTATAACAGAGCAAGGCAGAAACGAGACAACATTATAAACTCGATGTTACTGTTGCTTAACTCCAGAACAATTGCTGAGGCTGAGGGGGCTCTAGTCCAGCTCCATAAAGGTGGGGGAAGTCAGAAAACAGTCAAGAGTTAAAACAGCTAACTTCTCCTGAGAGATGTCATTTGGTTGTTGCAAAGGGAATTTCTATTAGCAAGGATGGTCATCCCTAATAATTGTAACAAAATGAAAATGAATCCCTTCATCCTTAATACAAGAACACATTGTCTTGCTTTCTTCTGGTCCAGTTACTCAACCTACTGAGACAGACTTCCTTCTGTGGCTGATGGCAGAAGGAGATGGTGTAGAAGATGGAGAAAAAGCTTCAGGGGAGGACAGAGCTTGGATGCAAGTTAAAAAAATCTTGGAATAGAAAACGTTTGTCATAATGGTAAGTGCTACAATACCTCCAATGGTATCTTAATCTATAGTGGCATCTGCCTCTGCAATGGTATTCTTCATCTGCAGTGGCATTTGCCTCTGCCACGGTATCTTAATCTGTAATGGTATCTGCATCTGAAATTGTATCTGCAACGGCAGCTGCAATGGTATCTGCATCTGCAGTGGCATCTGCACCTGTCTACAACTTGCTTACAAAAACTTGGAATATAAGGTGTTCTGCATAATATTCTTGCCTTCTTTTTATTTTATTTTTCTTTTTTTATTCCACCCCATCGGAACAAAGCAAACATTGACAGAGTCGTTGTGGATTAAGACAGGAGGTGCACATTAAGACGTGTGGCACTGAGCCCCTCACTGCCAGTGACAGTGTAGAGAGCAGAGAGCTGGGGCTGGGGTGGGGGAGAGGAGAGGTAGGTTGGAGGGCAGGCTGGGGGCCAGCAGTGAGGTCATGGCTGGGGCGGGGGCTGGTGAGGTCCCTTCAGCTGGAGCTGCTGCTAGGCCAGCAGCAGGCTGGAGGGGCATTGCCAGGTCTCTCCTCTCCCCTGTGGCCCGTGGTGTCTCCTCCTCCTGCCACCTACCAGGATGAATAGCAGATGCTATTACAGATGAGGATACCATTGCCGATGTAGATACCGTTACAGACACCACTGGAGCTGCAGGTGCCATGTCAGACACCATTGCAGATGCAGATGACCTTGCAGATGCAGATGACCTTGCAGATGCCACTGCAGATGCAGAGGCTGGTACCATTGCAGGAATCATTGCAGATGCAGGGACAAGTGCAGATGCCATTACAGATGCCATAGGAGATGCAGCTACCATTGAAGATACAATGGCAGATGCAGATACAATTTCAGATGCAGCTGCAGGTCTCAGTATTGGTGTCTCTGTCTGTTTTGGTGTTGGTGTCTGTAACCCTATCTATATGAGTGCCTGCATCTGTACCAGTATTTATATCCGCATCTGTCCTGGTACCGGTACCTGCAGCCACAACTGTATTTGTATCAATAGCTTTATGTGTGATGGTACCTCGATCTCTAATGGTACCTCCAATGGACTCTACTTGTATCTGTAGCTGCATGTGTAATTAAATCTGTACTCGCAACTGTATCTGCAATTGTAGGTGTAATGGTGTCTGCGATCGTACTCGTACCTGTGAAAGTACGGTTAATTGTATCTTCATCTGTCATTGTATCTGGAACTTTGCAGATTTTGTGCCTGTACCTGCAACTGTATCTACAAGTCAGTGGGAGAATGTAATTCTAAGGGTTTCTGTGATGGTATGGGTGACGGTACTTGTACCTGTAGCTGTGATGGTACCGCTGTCTGTGTCTCTAATGGTATCTAACGGTATCTGTATCTGTAATTGTACCTGTCACTGTATCAGTAATGGTATCTGTATCTGCACAGGTACTCGCAATGTTTTTTGTATGTGTACGTGTGTTTGGTTTCTGGATGCGTACGAGTAATTCTAGCTCTACCTGCAACGGTATCTCTAATGGTATCTGTAGCATTATTGGTCTTGGAATGTGCGTAACACTATTGCTGTCGCTATCTGTACTGTATCAGGATCTGTAAGAGTACTGGTAATTACATCTGTAACGATAATTGTATCAGCATTGGTATGTGTAACATTATTGATATCTGCAGTGACCTCTGCATCGGCAAGGCGTTTGTAATGCTATGAGCACCTGCAGTGGCCTCTGCATCTCCTGTTGTTACGTGCATCTGACTTTGCATCAGCAGTGGCGTCTACAGTGGGTTCTACAATGGTATCTGCATCTGAAATGGCATCTGCACCTGCAATGGTATTGGCTTTGGTGACATTATGTGTCATATGGCATGTGTGACATTATAAGGAAAGGTATATGCATCTGCAAAGGTCTATGCAATGGTTTTTGCAACGGTATTTGAATCTGCAGTGCCATTTGCAGTGGTATCTGCATCTGAAATGGTGTCTAGCATCCACAATGGTATCTGCATCCGCTATGGCATCAGCAACATTATCTGCATCATCAATAGCCTCTGCAATGAGAAATTCTGCTGCAATTGTATCTGCAGCAGCATTGCTGCCTGCGTCTGCAATTGTATCTGCAATGGTGTCTGCATCTCCAATTTGGTCTACATCTGCAGTGGCATCTCAAGGGTATCATCATCCAAGGGTATATTTATGGGTCAGAATTAAAGGGAAGGGAGGGACAAGTGACGTTACAGCGGGGGCCTGCTACAGGCCACCTGACCAGGCAGACCGAGCGGATGAGGCCCTCTATAGACAGATAGGAGCAGCCTCACGCTCACAAGCCCTGCTCCGCATGGGGGACTTCAACCACCCCGATATCTGTTGGAGGGACAACACGGCAGGGCATAAGCAATCCGGGAGGCTCCTGGAATGCGTCGATGATAACTTCCTTCTCCAAGTGGTAGAGGAGCCAACGAGGAGAGGTGCTATGCTGGACCTTGTTCTCACCAACAAGGAGGGGCTGGTGGGGAAGCTCAAGGGCAGCCTGGGCTGCAGTGACCATGAAATGGTGGAGTTCAAGATACTGAGGGCACCGAGGAGGGTGCACAGCAAGCTCACTACCCTGGACTTCAGGAGAGCAGACTTTGGCCTCTTCAGGGGTCTGCTTGGTAGAGTGCCATGGGACAAAGCCTTGGAGGGAAGAGGGGCCCAAGAAAGCTTGTTAATGTTCAAGGATCACCTCCTTCAAGCTCAGGAGCGATGCATCCCAACAAAGAGGAAGTCAGGCAAAAACGCCAGGAGGCCTGCGTGGATGAACAAGGAGCTCCTGGACAAACTCAAACACAAAAAGGAAGCCTACAGAGGGTGGAAGCAAGGACAGGTAGCCTGGGAGGAATACAGAGAAATTGTCTGAGCAGCCAGGGATCAGGTTAGGAAAGCTAAAGCCCTGATGGAATTAAATCTGGCCAGGGACATCAAGGGCAACAAGAAAAGATTCTATAGGTACGTCGGGGATAAAAGGAAGACAAGGGAAAATGTGGACCCTCTCCGGAATGAAATGGGAGACCTGGTTACCCGGGACATGGAGAAGGTAGAGGTGCTCAATGACTTTTTTGCCTCGGTCTTTACCGGCAAGTGCTTGAGCCTCACCGCCCAAGCCAAGAGAGACAAAGCAGAAGACAAAGGCGGGGACTGGGAGAATGAAGAGCCGCCAACTGTGGGAGAACATCAGGTTCGAGACCATCTAAGGCACCTGAAGGTGCACAAGTCCATGGGACCCGATGAGATCCATCCACGGGTCCTGAAGGAACCGGCGGATGAAGTTGCTAAGCCACTGTCCATCACAGTTGAGAAGTCATGGCAGTCCGGTGAAGTTCCAACTGACTGGAAAAGTAACCCCCACTTTTAAAAAGGGAAAAAAGGAAGACCCGGGGAACTACAGGCCTGTCAGTCTCACGTCTGTGCCTGGGAAGATCATGGAACAGATCCTCCTGGAAGCTATGCTAAGGCACATGGAGGACAGGGAGGTGATTTGAGACAGCCAGCATGGCTTCACCAAGGGCAAGGCCTGCCTGACTAACCTAGTGGCCTTCTATGATGGAGCGACCACATCAGTGGACACGGGAAGGGCTACAGATGTCGTCCATCTGGACCTCTGTAAGGCCTTTGACACGGTCCCCCACAACATCCTTCTCTCTAAACTGGAGAGGTATGGATTTGATGGGTGGACTGGCCGGTGGGTGAGGAATTGGTTAGATGGTCGCGTCCAGAGGGTAGTGGTCAACGGCTCAATGTCCAGATGGAGATTGGTGACGAGTGGTGTCCCACAGGGGTCCATCCTGGGACCAGTACTATTTAATAGCTTCGTCAGGGACATAGACAGTGGGATCGAGTGTACCCTCAGCAAGTTTGCAGATGACACCAAGCTGAGTGGTGCGGTCGACACGCCTGAGGGGCGGGATGCCATCCAGCGGGACCTGGACAAGCTCAAGAAGTGGGCCCGTGTGAACCCCATGAGGTTTAACAAGGCCAAGTGCAAGGTCCTGCACCTGGGTCGGGGCAACCCCCGGTATCAATACAGGCTGGGGGATGAAGGGATTGAGAGCAGCCCTGCCGAGAAGGACTTGCGGGTACTGGTGGATGAAAAGCTGGACATGAGCCAGCAATGTGCGCTCGCAGCCCAGAAGGCCGATCGTATCCTGGGCTGCATCAAAAGCAGCGTGGCCAGGAGGTCTAGGGAGGTGGTTCTGCCCCTCTGCTGTGCTCTGGTGAGACCCCACCTGGAGTACTGTGTCCAGCTCTGGAGCCCTCAGCATAAGAAAGACCTGTTGGAGCGGGTCCAGAAGAGGGCCACGAAAATGATCAGGGGGACGGAACACCTCTCCTATGAAGAAAGGCTGAGAGAGTTGGGGTTGTTCAGCCTCGAGAAGAGAAGGCTCCGGGGAGACCTTATTGCAGCCTGTCAGTACTTAAAGGGGGCTTATAAAAAAGATGGGGGCAAACTTTTTAGCAGGGCCTGTTGCGACAGGACAAGGGGGAATGGCTTTAAACTAAAGGGGGGTAGATTTAGACTAGAGATAAGGAAGACATTTTTTACGCTGAGGGTGGTGAAACACTGGAACAGGTTGCCCAGAGAGGTGGTGGATGCCCCATCCCTGGAAACATTCAAGGTCAGGTTGGACGGGGCTCTCCAACGGCACCTCCATCTGCAATCATATGTTCACCTGCAATGTTGCCTGCAATTGCATTTCCACCTGGAATGGCATCTGCAACAGTAGACGCATCTTCAAAAGTATCTGCACAGGTACGTGAAATGCAATAGCATCTGCAATATCCTCTGCATCTGCTATGGTCCCTGCATCTGTAATGCTATCTGCCACGGCATCTGCATCGGTAACGGTACCTCCATCTGCGACGGTGTCTGCATCTGAAATGGTGCCAGTAATGCTATCTGCAGTGGTGCATGCAACGGTCTTTGAGTGTAAAGTGGTATCCGCAATGGTATCTTCATCCGCAGTGGTATCTGCCATGATATCTGCATCTGCAATGACATCTGCAACGGTGTCTGCGTCTGCAAGGGTGCCTGCATCTGCAGTGGCATCTGTAGTGGTATCAGCAATGGTATCTGCACCTCCAATGGTATCTCCATCTGCAATAGTATGTTCACCTGCAACGCTATCTCTGTTGGTACTTGCACCTGGAATGGCATCTGCAATGGCATCTGCACCGGTATCTGCACCTGCACTTGAATTGGCTTCTTCAAAGGTATCTGCGGTTGTTTTGGCATCTGTAATGGTATCTCAATCTGCAGCGGCATCTGCATCTGCAATGCTACTAGCATTGGTTTCTGCATCTGCAGTGCTATGAGAAATGGATTGTGCATCTGCAAAGGTATCTGTGATGGTATTCACCTCTGTATCCTCATCCATATCCCTATCTGTGACTGGCTGTGTAGTTATCTGTAAATTTATCTGTACCTCTACCTGTAACAGCACACCTCTGTGTAATGGTAGCTGTGTTTGTATCAATGCCTTTATGTGTATGGTTCCTCTGTCTGTCATGGTACCTCAGTCAGTAATGGTATCACTTGCTGTATCTGCTGCCGTTTGTGCAATTGAATGCGTCCTTCTATCTGTGACTGTACTTGTATCATGAATTGTATGTGCAATTGTGTCTGTATCTGGAGTTGTATTTATTTTGTGCCTGCATCTGCAATTGTATCTGCAATTCCATGTGAGTCCATGTCTGTAATTATAGCGGTCTCTCTGATGGTACCAGTACCTGTATTTCTGATGGTGCCAGTATCTGTGTCTCTAATGGTACCTGCAACTGTATCTGCATTGATAATGTATCTGCAATGGTTTCCGCAATGTGAACTCATTCTGTAATGCCATCTGGAATAGTATTTGCATCTTGAATGGCATCTGGAATGGCATCTGCAGCTGGAATGGCATCTGCAAAGGTATCTTTAGTGGTATCTATCTCCAATCGAATGTTCTTCTTCTACTGTCTCTGCATCTGCAACACCACCTCCAATGGTATCTGCATCTGCAGCAGTACCTCCATCTGGAATGGCCTCCGCATCTACAATAGTATCTGCAATGGTATCTCCATCTGCAGTGGCATCTGCAGCGGTATCTGCATCTGGCGTGGTATCTTCAATGGCATTTGCTGCGGTATCTTCAAGGGCACCTTCAACGGTATTGAGCATGTCCTACAACTGCAATGGCATTTGCATGATACCTACGTCTGCAATGCTGTCTGCATGCGCAATGTCATTAGCAACTACTTCTGCATTTGCACGGGTATCTGCACCTGCAAGGCCCTCTGTATCTGCAGTGGCATCTGCAGTGGCATCTGCTTCTGCAATGGTGTCTGCAATGGCATCAGCATCTTCAAAGGTATCTTCATTGGCAATCGCATCTGCAGTGGCACCAGCATCTTCAATGGCATCTCCATCTATAGTTCCACCTGAAATTTCATCTGCATCTGCAATGTGATCCGGAATGGTCTTTGCAATGGTATCTGCACCTGCTGTGGCATCGACATCCGCAATGATGTGTGTATCTGCTACAGCATCAGCAATGGAGTCTGTAATGGTATCGTCAATTCTTTATACTTCTTTCCTGTAACTGCAGTTGTATCTGCATACTTAATTGATATCTGTGTCTGTAATTATATCAGTATCTGTGATGGTGTCTGTGATGGTACCAAGTACCTGTATTTCTGACGGTACCAGCATCTATGTCTCGTATTCTGTATGTATCCATAACTGTACCTGTAACTGTATATCAGTAATGGTATCTGTATCTGCACATGTACTTGTAATGGTTTCTGTAAGTGTACCTGTATCAGTATCTGCAATGATATCTCCATCTGCAATGGTATCTGCACCTGTACGGGCATCTGCAATTTTCTGTGCATCTGCAAGCATAGCTGCACCGGTGTCTTCATCTGCCATGCTATCTGCATCTGCAAAGGTATCTCCATCTGCATTTGCATCTTGAATTTTATCTGCAGCTGCAACGGCGTCTACAAAGATAACCTTCCTCTGAAATGGTATCTGCATCAACAATTCTGTCTCTACCTGCAAGGGTATCTGCATCTCCAATTTTGTCTACATCTGCAATGGCACATGCAGGGTATCTCAGTACAGGAAAGACATGGACCTGTTGGAGCAGGTCCAGAGGAAGGCCACAAACATGGTCAGAAGAATGGAACACCTCTCCTATGAGGAAAGGCTGAGAGAGTTGGGGTTGTTCAGCCTCGAGAAGAGAAGGCTCCGGGGAGACCTTATTGCGGCCTTTCAGTACTTAAAGGGGACTCATAAGAAAGATGGGGACAGACTTTTTGGTAGGGCCTGCAGTGATAGGACAAGGGGTAATGGTTTTAAACTAAAAGAGGGTAGATTTAGACTAGGTATAAGGAAGAAATCTTTTTATGATGAGGGTGGTGAAACACCGGAACGGGTTGCTCGGAGAAGTGGTAGATGCCCCATCCCTGGAAACATTCAAGGTCAGGTTGGACGGGGCTCTGAGCAACCTGATCTAGTTGAAGATGTCCCTGCTCATTGCAGGGTGGGGGTTGGACTAGGTGACCTTTAAAGGTCCCTTCCAACCCAAACCATTCTATGATTTTATGATTCTATGATCTGGAGTGGCACCTGGATCTCCAATGGCACCTCCATCTGCAATTGCATCTGAAATTGTATGTGTTTCTGCAGGGGTATCTGCGGTGGTATCTGCGTCTGCTGTGGCATCTACAACGGCATCTGCATCTGCAATAGCATCTCTAATGGTTCCAGTATCAGTGTCCCTGCCTATGTTGGTATCAGTATCTGTAGTGGTATCTACATGGGTACCTGCATGTCTAATTGTACCTGTATCTGCGTCTGTACTGGTACCTGTATGTGTATCTTCAATTGCATTTGGATCAGCACCTGTTTAATGGCACCTCTGTTGGTAACGGTATCACGAGCAGTAGCTGTAGTTGTAGGTGTAATGGAATGTATGCTTGTATCTGCAATTGTACGTGTAATTGTATCTTTATCTGTAATTGTATCTGCAATTGTATGTGTAATCATTTGTGTGACTTTTCTTGCATCTATAATTGTGCGTGTTATGGTGTCTGTGACTCTAATTGTATCTGTAATTATATATATTTTATGCCTGTATCTGCAATTGAACGTGTGTACGTGCCTTTAATTATAACGGTGCCTGTGTGTGCTGGTTTTGGCTGGCATAGAATTAATTTTCTTCATGGTAGCTTGTATGGTGCTATGTTTTGGATTGGTAATGACAACAGTATTGATAACACACCTATGTTTTAGTTATTGCTGAGCAGTGCCTACTGTCATGAAAATTCACAACTGGCCCATGCTGACTGAGGAGAGAGGCGAGGACACAAAGTATAGAATTACAAGGGTAAATATTTATTCCTGTGTCCCAGCCAAACTGGGGGACCCTGAAGGTGGTTTTATACAGGGTTCTTACACCCTTCAAATGTTCAGGTACAAGACAACTTGACTAATCACTAACACCCGCGCTACCGATTAGTAATCATCGTAAAACTTGGCAAAGCAACTCCAGTTTTGCAGCATTCTTGCTGCTTGTCTATTGATCCAGACATCCATGGAGTCAGTCTTTCTGGAGTTACTGATCTATGATGCCAGATGATGCTTGGAGGGTTTCAAAGATGTTTCACAGGGGTTGGGGTGCTACCTTGGTTGTCCAGGGGTATCCTTTATCCTTCACGGACAGCTCTAAGCTTCCAAGAAGCAAAGTCCTTCCTTCCAGGGCCGGGCTGCCCTTTAGTTTGTTTTACTTAAGCATGACCAAAGTCTCCAGTAAAACTCCACTACCTCATTGCATTACAGTGTGTAAGGTGAATATATATTAACAACGTAATACATATTAATATGTATATAATACAACATAATGCATACTGACAACTAATACATATGAACACTTTCATACTATAAAGACTGATTGTTATAATAGGTAGGAAAGGGGATTTTCTTAACAGTCCCTCCTTGTCTTCTAACCGTCAGTGTCACATTATATTATCCATTATTTTAGTACTAAGTTGAGCGCATAAGGTAGATACAACACTGCAAAGACACATACATAATCACAAAGCAAATACAATAACCAAAAACCTTTTAGCTCATAGTCCTATACCCAAGTCTGGGGGCCAAGAGGTTAACCACCCAAATAGATTTAGGGGAGATGCCTGTCTTAATTCATGTAATACTTTTAAATGTGTCTTTATCTTGTTTTTATCAGTTTCATTTTTCTGGTCTGGATTTACATAAACCCAGCAGCCGTTATTCAATAATGCACATACTCCGTCCTGTGCTGCTAATAGGTAGTCTATGGCTAATCGATTCTGTATTAACCATTTGTGATAATAATTTGATTTTTTCCTTTAGCATTATAATACTATCCGCAGTTTCATTAGTGGCTTTTTTCTAATTCTATTGACACATTTGCAATAGCTCTTTGTAGTTCAACAACTCCTAACCATGGGATAAAAGCTCTTACAGGCAGGTGGAACTCAGTGCCACACTCTATCAGAGGGTTGTAACGCTTTTTCTCATATATACCGGTAGCTAAGAGCTACAGAGGCAGAATAGATACTGCTTCTAACCTGTGCGGATGGTATTAATGCACCTAGCATACACTTTTCAGCTCAGGTTGCGGGTAAATACTTGAATGCCCTTTCTCCGCATATCCAGTATTACCCAGGTAGTTGTGTCAATAGGGCAGTATAATCTACAAATAAATCTTAATCATGTAATTATTTCCTGTAAAAGGGTTGGTATGTGCTGGATCTGGTTGTTTAGGTAAACCAGGAAGGCTTGGACCCAAGTTAGATGACTCAAACCAATCAGGATCCCCTAGGAAACCAAAATTCTATAACTACCTTTACTTTGATTATGGCTTCCTACAGAATACCAAGTGAATTAATCTGCCGAGAACCCACCACTTGCTCCTTATGGCAGCCGCAATCATGGTTTCTTTGGCCAAACAGGTCATACATATATTTATGGGAATATATATATTTGCGTATCTTTATGGGAAACATCATTAGAATCCTTTATAGAAATTTTAGTTGACTGATGATCAATCATCGTGCCTATCTGAAGACGAAACCGGTCCTTGTCCCTCTCTGAAACGTCACAGCACTAAAACTTGTGGACAACTTTATAGAAACCATAAAGCAAACCTCGTATCAACGCTGGTGGAATTCTTGCCTACAACGTGGTCCGTACCCTTAGGACCAATACGGGACACTGTATACTCTCAAATTGAAGAACTGGAATCCTCAATCACCAGCTGTGAAACAGCTATTACATACCGAAACCAAGTGACTATTGTTATCAAACACGATACTGACTGGATTGTCAGAATCACAACCGAAATTGAACAAACTGTTGGACATCACTGGTATGACATTCTGTCAGAATCTGCTGCCGTTTGGAAATGGGAGAGACCAAGCTTCCTAGCTGGAGGGTTTAAAACATCAGCTTACCCAAAAAGCCTTTGAAGCGGATCCAACAGCAGCTGGACTGCTGACGCTTTCGTGCTTCCCAGAGTGATACGGGGGATGCCCGCACCGTGACGGAGGAGGAAGGATGAGCAGTCTCACCGTCGGCTAGGGAATGAATTCTTTTTTGTTTGCTTGTAAGTGCACGAATTAAGAGTCGCGGGTTGTAAGTTATGAAACCTCAAGGCTTGAGTGGTGAATAAGTGAATTCACGTAATAGACTAGTCCGGGCAAAGGGGACTGAGCCCTGTTTGTCGTGTGTGTTTGTTGTGTTTCTTCATGAGCTCATGAAATAAAGTTCCATTCACAGAGTATGCCGTCCTGTAAACGGGACGTTTTCTCTCCCATGCCAGTTTTTCTTCAACTGCTTGCAAGTCTGTCCCGTTCATGCTGCAAAACAGGGAGAAAAAGAGCCCACAATTCCATCTCTGTATGCTTGGTTTTCGTACTAGCTTTGAACTCCTGCTCCAGTGGCAGTCAAGGGCTGACGTTTGAGCTTTTAGCAGGAAGTTCTAGCTGTTCAGTTGGTTTCCCCGTGCGACGGACCTTTCCTACTGTCGCTGCCGTCCCACCCTTCTTGCCCCAGCGTCCCCATACCCCCCCCACGCGAGGCTCCGTTTCCTCCCGCGCCTTCTCTCCCAGACGCTACAGGGAGCGCTTTTTGCCCCCAACGTTCTCCCGGGCCGTTAACAGTCCCTGAGCAGAACTCGCTGGAGCAAAGCGCTGCCGGGGCGGCCTCTCCCCCGCGGCAGCACCGCAGCCCGGCGCGGCACCGTCAGCGAGGAGCGAGAAGGGAACCGCTGCCCCAGAGCGGCCCGAGCGAGCCCGGCTCTCCCGCCCCGCGGCCCGGCTCCCGGCCGCGCCCGGCGGGCAGGGTGAGCCGCTGCGCCCGCCCCGGCAGGCGCCAGGCCGCGGCCCGGGGCCGCCTGAGCGCGGTCCGCCGGGGCAGGCCGCGGAGCAGCCCCCGACGCGGGGCCCGTCAGGCGGCGGAGCCCCGCGGGCGGCGGGCCCGGCTGGAGAGCGGGGGCATGGCGGCGCGGAGCCAGGCCTCCCTGCGGCGCCGGCTGCAGAGCTCGCAGGAGGCGCAGCACCGCCAAGCGGTGCTGGTGCGGAAGCTGCAGGCGAAGGTGAGGAGCGGGGGCGCCTGCCCGGGGGGAGCTGCCCGGGGCCGGGCCGCGGTGGCGGGGCCGGGCCGCCCGCGCCGCGCGGAGAGGGGACTCGGCGGCGGAGATCTCGGGGGGCGAACGCGCGGCCCCAACGGGGCCCTCCCCGGAGCTGCTGCGGGCGGGACGGCGCCGAGCCCGGAGCTCGGGGGAGGCGCCGGGGGCCGCCCGGCTCCGCCCGGCCCGGCCCGGCCCGGCCCGGCGTGCTGGGCGCCTCGCCCTGCCGCTGTCAGCCCCCCGAGCCTCTGGTTGGGTCTTTTTCGCACTTGGGTAAAGATGCCTGGCTTGCAAACGCCTTTGTTTGGCCCCGTTAGCAGGGGGCTGTCCCAGAGGTAGGGCTCGAGCCGGCGGGGGTGGTTTTGGGCGGCCCCGGGCAGAGGCAGGCAGCTCTGAGCAGTGGCTGAGCAGGACTGTGGTCAGAACTAACTTCACCTGCTCAATATTGAAAAGCGATTTTGAAAAGTCATTTCTCTAGCTGCAGGGACCCACTGGGCTTTTAGCCCGTTGGAAATACTCATTTGGGGTACGTGGTGGCCATAGGCCGGGCATGGCTGGCTAAGTCTGTCTCATCATTCTGCTTGCCATCGCTGTCTTAGGATGAGCAGATAGTACTATGTGTGAAAGAAACCCTGTCTCACTTTCTTTAATACTAGGGAAAGTGAAGCTTCCCTATATCGTAAGGACTTCTTGTGGACTGTATCAGCAGCACTGTGAAATGTACTGTGCTTGGGCTGTAAAGACTTAGAGAAAAGCTAATGCAGGAGGAGCCGAGTCTCTTACAAGCTGCATTGGCTCATCTTCATTCTGTCTGTCCATCTAGGTGCTGCAGTACCGGACTTGGTGTCGAGAGTTGGAGCAGCAAGTGGAAGCAGGAGGGGTGAGTGTGTGCGGGTTGCTACCTAAAGACAGTGTATGTAGCATTCGTTAACGCAGACAAAGAAAAGCTCCCCAAAGCAATGACAGAGGAAGACAAGATTTTGCTACCTGAGGGTAGCATATATCTTTATGGGAAAGGTGGTACGACACTGCAAAGACACCACTGCAAGGACACATATATATAATCACAAAGCAAATACAATAACCAACAACCTTTCAGCTCACAGTCCTATACTCAGTCCTACATACCACCTTTAAAGAAGCGCTGTAAGTTTGCCCGTCCGTGTTTTGTCCGGTTGCCATTCTTAGAGCAGCCAGGAGTCCCAGAAATGCCAGTCCAGACAACGCTATCAAGAAGGATTTCAGTTTTGTGAAAGAGTGCTTTATTGCTGGAGTAACATTTTGTCCTAGGTCTCAGGAGAGGGCTGTACTGCCTGTTACATTATATGGCTGTCTCCGAAAAAGAATCGGTTGAAACGTAGCATTTTGGAAGGCAAGAATGCTGGCGTTCAACATACAGAGCTGGCTCTGTGCTTTTCTTTCTGCTTCGCGGCTAAAGTAGACCTAGGAAACGAAGGGCAGGAGAGCATTCCCAGGCTCCAAGTCGAAGTGAGCGCTTGCGGTCATGAGCCTAGGATACCTAGGTGTGAGAGTGCAACAGTGGGAGACTGAGGAGAGCTGCTCACATTGAGTAACACCCTTCCCCTCCCTTCCTCTCCCTAGTCACGACACTGTTGTGCCTGGAAGAAGCCACGAGCTCCTGAGATACCCAACAAATGGAGGGGAAAGCGATGGATGCTAACAGTAGTGAAGGGAACACAAGAATTTGACTAAACATTTCCTTTCTTCTTAAGGGATCCCTTCCAGGCAGGTGGGAAGCCACAGAAGACCACAGCCTGGAGAAAGCACTGCTTCAGGTGGAAGAGGAGCAGCAAAGGTACCCGGAAGAAGCGTTCCCTCGTACTTGGTATCCTGGATGCTCATGGAAGTGAGGGAGAACCTGTCAGTGCTACCTAGCCTCCCCGAGGGAAGCGGCTGGCCAAGCTGCTTTGAAAGGAGAGAGGTCCACAATCTGTTTTCTGTGGTGCAGTAATAGTGTTGTGTGCTGAATGGCTCTGTTTTGAGCGGGGGGTTATTCCGGGTGACCTCCAACGGTCCCTTTCCAGCCTAAATTATTCCGTGGCTCAGTAGGTGAGCGACTCAGGACAATGCTAGAGAAAGGTGACGCATCCGGAGATCAGCAGCAGGAAGGGGAGGCAAGACGTTCACTGTGGGCATCATCAGCGTTGACGAGGAAGGGGAAACCAAAATTGTAGATGGAAGTTGAAGGCTTAAAGCAGAGAAGCAAATGAGTTTGCCATGACAGAGAGATCTTAGTTAATCCTAGAAAGCACTTCTACTGCCTCTCAGTTTGACAACAAAGTCAGTGTTGAGGGAGCTGGAAAATCACGGGGATGCTGCTTGTGGATAGCAGTTGTTCAGTGACCTGATTGCTGTTTCTCCCTTTCCAAGGTGTGAGAATCTGGCAGAAGTGAACGCTCTCCTGCGGGAGCACCTCGATAGAGCGAATGAGGTTAATTCAGCTCTTAAAGAAGATGTTGGAAAGCTGACGGCGGACTGGATGAGGGCCCGTCAGGAGCTGGAATTGAAGGAGAGTGAATGGCGCAACGAACGTGAGGTAGGGATAGGCTACAGGAACGTCAGATGTGCTGCCAGGGTGGAGTGAGAATGCATTTTATTTCTGGCACAGAGAACTTGCTGTGTGAAGTTGTGGCTCTGTTGAGGATGTATTGGTGTTGACGGGCAGAAGGCAGAGGTGTGAGATGGAGGAGTGTCAGCAAATTGTGGTGATGGAAGATGCCCACCTGCTGTGACCATACTGCTCGGTCTTAAAGGCAAACGCTTGCTGTTGCTGGGCACTGCAGGGCAGTCACACAGGACCGCTCATCTTTTTAATAGTTCTTAAATCTCCGTCTAGAGCAGTGGAGACCGGAGAGGTCTGTGTGTTTTCGGATTCAGAGTAGCCAACCGAAGAACAAGACAGGCCTCCCTTACCAGCGGCCTGCTGTAAGCAAATCTGACACTGGTCTTGGAGGGGCTTGTTTTTGTCTTCCTCCACCAAGACTGTTAGACACCTCTGCAAGGCGAGGGGATGAATCATGATCAGTTTGCTCTGCTGATATCCACTCCTGCAGGAGAAGCGTGGATGTTCCCTTCTTCGAAGTCAGGTGGCAGGTCTACTGAGGATGCTTCTGTGGTGCCTCTTCAGCCCTTGATGCCCCTGTTGCAATAGTTATTAAAGGAGACCTGGTGACGGTGGTTGTACTCTCTCCTATCTGAAAGACTTGTACAGTGACAGTGAAGGCTCAGTTGGCATTTCTTTCTGTCTTTGCATGTTTAGCTTTATGACAACTGCTTGAGGGGTGAACATAACCGTCTACTCAGCCTGTGGCGTCAAGTGGTAACCTTCCGCCATCATTTCCTGGGAATGAAGACTGCCACTGACCGGTGAGTAGAAGTTAAGGCTAGATGTCTTGCAGAAAAAAGTGTAGCTTCCCTTCACACCCGCTTTTTGAGCCTCGATGTTACGTTAGTTGCGGCTAACGGTATGATTTCTCCTTTGACAGTCTGAAGCAATGCCATTAAGCATGCTTTAGGCTATTTTCAGAATCATTTTGTTTGATGCTGGTTTTCAGATAAAACTGTGGGGCTTGGGCTATAATCAATGCAGGGGCCCTAAACAGATGAACTTGACTATGGTGATGTTTGGGCGTATTGACACAGACACGGGCATATATGGAGACATTGGAAGCGACTCACCAAAGCTATGCGTGCAGCGTGTAGAGCAGTCCATTTAAAAGAATGACTGAAATCTGCCTTAAGTCTCATGGAGTTTCTTTTCCCACTGCTCCTGATGGGAAGATCACTCCTGAATATATCTATTATTTTTCTTCTCATTTCCAGCTTACATTTATTCTGGTCAGTTTGTATCCGCTTATTCCTGTACCAGCATCGTTGAGAGAAAGAATAGCTCCTCCACCCTGTTACTGCGTTTATCCAATTTATTTTGCTTCGTTTGATACCTCTTTTTGTGATTGTTTTCTTGTTCTTGGGCTCTCTGAGGTTCCTTTCTCACAGTTGCCTTCTACACAAGCAAAAATAGTGTAGCCTTAATAGTACCTTCTTCTGGTGTCAGCTTGCAATTTCAAACTCTGGGTTACTGTCAGCCGTTTACCTTATTTGATTATAAGCTTTCCTTAATGTGAGAGTGTGCCTGACCTACTATTTAATTCTTGTATTGTTTGTGGGTTTTGTTACAACATTCTAGGCTTATTCTTACACCACCTTCCTGAAACGTTTATTATGTAGCTATTGTCACGAGCCTCTTAGCAGTGCAAGTGCTGATAATAATGGGTCGCTTAGGGCTGATCCCTTAGGTGTAAAAGCCGGGGACCTTGGTAAAATTCCTTACATCTGTTAATGATAATTAGAGTATGTTGATAAGAGAGAGCAGGAGCAACAATTAGTAAGAGTAATTAGAGGACCTTGAAGCCTTCTGGCTGTGCCATACATGTCTTCTTATCTCTGAGGAGAAAACAGGCTCATTCCTCAGCTACCCAGTAGACTCATTGCTCAACTGTCAAGATGAGTCCTGATCCCAAAGTGTCAGATGAATGACAAAGATGTCATCTTTCCTGCCAGCTTTTACTGTTGCGCAATTACGTGCTTCAGAAGTGAGTCACCTGATAAAGATGGTGGTGTGAAGATTAGCTCTCTCTTTATTCTTCTTCAGAGATTTGTCAGAGCTGAAGGCAGAGCAAATGAGGCTTTCTGGAGCTATACTTGTAAACTGCTCCCGTCTAAACTCTGGCATACACCTCTGGGAGTCCATCGCTCTGGGCAGACCTGTCCTGAAGGATCAGGCACAGCAGCAAGCGGAACAGGAAATAAGCCAGAAGACTCAGGAAGTGATGTGCTTACAAGTCAGGGGGGACCTGGAGAAGAAGGAGCTTCAGGACAGGTAAAGGTGTTTTAAACTTTGCTGTTACCAACAACGTCTTTTGTGGCTGCTTCCTGGATTCTTAGATGGGCTGTTTTCACATTTAAAGCACACCCATTCTGCACAGCCCTGTTTCTGTCCCCAGTCAAACCACTGCCTTCAACAGAAAGGGTAGAAAAAACCGTCTGACTGACTGAGTAAGACAAGACTGGAAAAGAGATTGCATATTACAATGTTTTTGCTGTTAACTGGTTCTCGGTGAGAAATTAAGACCAGTATAAAGGGAGCTCTGTCTCTTGTACAGCCCTTTTGCTATCCAGAACTGTGCTAAAGGGAGTTGGGAGGAATTTGCCCAGGGCCATCATAAGCAATGTAGCACCTCTGTACTGACAAGTCCTCCTTGCAAGACTGAGTGCGGAAGGCCTTTGGGGCAAGAAGTGCCATTTTGCAGCATCAGGCTTTTTAACCTGTAGAGATGAACGCTGCCTTTGCTGTATTTTCTGGGTTGAACTTTCTCTGCTATGCTTCTGGGAGCTGCGTAGCTCTTTAACAGGTGATGGTGTGCAATGCTTTTGGAATGGCACGTGGACCTTCTCTTCTCAGGGTGATGGAGCTCTCGGCCTTGCTTGTACAGTCTCAGAAGCAGAACGAGGAGAAGGAGAAGACCGTGAAAACGCTTAACGACACTGTCGAGATTCTAGTATGTTTTACCTTTACCTGGGAGATAGCCCAGTGTTTGCTCTCCAGCCTTAGCACAAAGAGGTGTGGCTTGCTCAAGAGAAGGAGCGGTAAAGATGCTAGCTGTATGGGAACATCGGGCGCACTGCCAAAATATTCCCTGTGTGTTTGGCACACGTGGAGTCAGTCCAGGTGCAGGCAGTGGCAGGGGAGCTGCAGACAATTCAGGTGTCTTCCTCAGGGGGGTTGCACCAATGCAACCAATTCTGCCTGTGACTTTAAGTCTCTCGGGATCAAGGTTCCTTGGAATGGACGGCTTCATAGCAGCCTATAAAAACTAGCTGTTGGTCTTTCTCTTCTTAGTTTTAGCAAAGAAGAAATTGAATAGATATGGGAAGGAATACACTGGAATCACCAGGGCTGAGGCTTATCGGCGTGACAATGCTACTGAGGATGGGAATGCTACAGAGGGGAGCAGCTCTTCCCTGCCCACCCTTTCCTTATTCTGTTCTCAGGAAGCAAGTTGGTTAGAGAAAGAATATGAAGCTGCATTGACTACGAGAGCCAAAGAAGAGAATCTTTCCCTCCAGAAGCTGATAAAAGACATAACTGAGGTGAGTACAGAGTTGGGACCACATCCCTGTAAATTTGACTTAAAAGTACTTGAGGAAGGCAACAGACTAACCCAGGGAACAGATAGAGATGTTGATTACTGTCTATGTTAACTGCTACTGGCTGTCTAATTTTTATACCACTTTTCTGACATAAAACCTGTTATAACTTCCGAGTTGGCTGTCCTGTGACACTTCAGCTGAGTCGCTAGAACTTTCAGTGCCTTTGCCTTCGGCGTCCCGCTAAGGTCTCTCTTGGACTGTGCTTTCTGAGTTGGCTACGTGACATTTGTATTCCAGTGTTGCTTGGAGGCTTCCCGCACCCTCCTTGAGCAATGACGCTGTTGTTCTTCAGATTTTTATAAAAGGTCACTGACTCAATCGATGCACTTGCCAGCTCTGCTCCTTCACTCTACATTCACTGACCCCAGAATCGCAACTGGTCTAAGTGTTTAGGGGTAGCTTTAACTTAGTCCTAAACTTCGCTCTGTGGAGGGGGGCTTAGTCGTCAGATCTTTTACGCAGCCTCTCACAAAGTCAGTTCTTTCCCCTTAGTTAGTCATTTTTATCCTCTTGTGCTACTGCTCAGAGTAATTATAAACATTAGCTTTTTCACTGCTGTTTTCCAGTAGTCATCAGCTTCCTTCTTCCCTGGGCAGCGTTACTGTTTCCTTTCATTGCTGTTTCCCGTGTTGATCTGGTGCTTGTGTATGTGGCTCTAAGAAGCTGACGGAGACCAAAATCATTCCTGAGAGCTTCAAGAAACTGAGCGTTCAGGCAGCCTCCAGCCACTTCACACTTGTTTCTTCGTGTTTATAGTAGCTGTATTCAGAAACCCCTGGAGTACTTGTGGCCACGGGGACAAAACTTCTTTGTTGACTGAAGAAATGAGAGAATTGAGTTTTTAACGACTCTAGGGTGAAGTGGGGGGAAAAGGAGAAATAGATAAAGAAAACCAAGAGTAACAGCTTGATGTGGGCTTTCAGGTGGTGTTAGATGACAGTGACAGCACGGTCAGCATTATCTGCACTGACAGTTCCCAGCATGCAGAGTCCAGCAACGTCCTCCCTTGTCTGAGCTCCGTTGATGCAGAGCATGCCTTTGTATTGGTTCAGGAAGCACTGGCAAGGAGGCGAGGAGCAAGGCAGGTGAGAATTTCTGCTTGTCTTCACCACTGGCCACAGGCTCAGCTGCTAATGCCTCACTTAGCTTGAAACCTTTCCGTTTCCTTAGCCAGTTTCTTTCTAGCCTTCTCACTCTTGGTACCGTATTGCCTTGCCAGTCTCACCAGCTCTGTGTCCTAGTGCTTTTCTCTCCTTGATCCCCACCCCCTCATCACAGCTTTTGCCTTCAGGTGAGCTGTCTCTCTGCTTGCTTCTTCTCCCAGCTACCTGGAGCCATCTTCCCTGCTTCTTATTGCTTGTTTGTGCTCTTTCCCTGCCCATTCCTTGCAGGCCCTAAAAGAAGAGCTTTCGGCCAGGCAGGACTCTATCAATTTCCTGCAGCACCAGCACAGGCAGCAGGAAGAGCAGTGCAGGAAGCTGCAGCAAAGGCTTGAGCAACTGGAGGAGGAATGCAAGACGTCCAGCAGCCACCGGCAGCACCTCCACTCTCTGGTAGAAGCACTCAGAAGGTGAGTGTTTCCTCCTTCTCCTGCGTTCTAGAGGCAATCTGCTTCCAGTTCTGGGAGTTCAGCGGCGTTATGGGCAAAGAACTCGCCTGCCCTACCACGTGTATGCCTCTGTTGGGCACTTTAGCATCCTCCTGTCGCTGCTTTTCATGCTCTGTTGTGAATCCTAAGGCTGTCTTGGCGATACAGAGCGGTGTTGGAATACAGGACGCCTCCCTCTCAACATGCTGCATCTGTGAATTCCGTTCTTTCCTAGCCGCCGCTTCTCACTGAACGAAGGCAAAAGCCTGCTTTCCTTTCTCTTTCCCTCTTCAGTTGCCTTGTGAGGGGAAGAGCAAGTTCTTCTTTACCGTGCTCCCCACAACTCCATCCTGGAATGACGAAAATGGGGCCCGTGACTCTTCAGGCCTCTTCATTCTTCTAACTGAGCCTTGTCTCTGCAGTGACTGTGCAAACCTCGAGAAAACCAGGGAAGAGCTACAGCACCAGCTTGAAGTAACGGAGCAAGAAGCCTCGCGTCTGCGTCAAAGTAACACTGAACTGCAGCTGAAGGAAGATTCGGCGCAGGGGGAGAAGGTGGAGCAGCAACGGACGATGGAGAGAGCGCGTCGTGACCAGGAGCTCCTGTGAGCGTTAAAGCTTTCTCTGGGCAGGGGTGGGCGTTGCTGGACTTTAGGAGGCCCACTGTAAAAGAATGAATTCTGCATGCTCATCATTTGTAGCATAGAAAGGTGAAGGGAGCACGTGGGCAGGTCTGGCTACCTACTGACCTACAGCATAGCTGCCTCCTTGTACTTTCTTTATGACCCTTTAAAAAAAGCATTCCAAACCCGACCAGAGTAGTTGATGACAGGCATAAGCGGAAACAAGAGAGGTTTGGACTGGATTTCAGGAGAACAAAAAATTGAACCATGAAGGCAATCATGCAGCAGAACAGGTTGCTCAGAGAGGTTGTGCAGATTCCATCCCTGGAAATTTGGAAGACCCAACTGGATAGAGCCTTGAGCAACCTGGACTGATCCCACAGCCGACCCCAGCTGCTTTGAGCTGAAGACTGGGCTAGAGGCGTCCTGGGGTCCCTGCCAGCCTGAATCATCCTGTGATCCTATGGTTATTGCATTGGAAATTCACGCACATCTCCTCCCCCAGTAGATTGCAGGCTCTGTCATTGTTTCGCTGCTGAAGGCAAGAGCAATTGTGGGAATATTAATCTGGACTTAAAAAGTCTGTCTTACCCAAAGAACAACTTTGGAAAGTCTTGTATCCGATGTACCAAAAAGGAGAGAGAGAACCATCAGGCAGGAAGCCGTTCAGTTGAGAGTACCTGAACTTTTTGGAAATGTTCTGTGATTTCTGGAAGCTTGTTTCACTTTCTCAATGACGAATGTTTCACCTGCATCAATGACAGAGAGTGATGCAGCTCTAGTCAGGAAATTGCAGCATTCTTTAGGTGTAAATAGAAAGCTGTTGGAAATCATTCTAACTGTCATATCTGGGACATAGTATGTGCTCTTGGTTTTGGAAATGAGAATGTTTTTACATTAAAAGCTTGTTTGTCTTTCCCCTTCTCATAGACTGAAGGACTTGGCTGCACTTGAAGGAAAACATTCACTATTACAGAGTGAGTTGGTAGCCGCGAGAGAGACACTGGAGGAATCGCACCTTCAGAGGGATCTGCTGAAGCAAGAGAAACATGAGCTTGCCATGGCACTGGAGAAGGTGTGGTCACCTTATTCCTAGGTAGCACCTGTGGGAGAGGGAGTTGTGATAGCAGGACCACCACAGATGCTGTTTCTGGCAGTAGAAGACAGGGAAAATGTTGTCCTCCTTCTTGGAAAATGGTGATCAGACCACACAGGCTCTTTGGGGTAGTTAGTCCCCACGTGCTTACTGGGAGCGCGGAACTGGGAGTATGTCAGAGACACACAGGGGATGTGGAGTTGCTGCTTGAAGTCAGGGGTTTTCCTGCCTTTGTTGTCATGCTGTTCTTTTGTCTCTCCAGGCAGAGCGGTCGGTAGCAGAGTTGACAGGGGCTCAGAATAAGCTGAGTGCTGAAATAGCTGAACTACGTGTTGCAACAGCGAACACGGGCGGTATCAATGAAGCTCTTGCACTGGATAAAGCGCAACTGAACGAACTTGTGCTGCAGGTGAGCAGAGTTGCCAAAGATCTTGCCAGGTGTTCGTCTCCAGCTGCTGCTTCTGCTCAGGCTTCTTGCCTTCCGACAGTATGACTGACTGAGTATGGAAATGTTGGTCTTTTTCCTGTCCGAGCCAAACCTTCTTCATAGTAACTCTTACTGTATTTTATTTCCTCTGTGCCTCTGTGATTGTAGCTGGAGCAAGAGAATGAAGTTCTGTCAGGAAAAGTGGACGGGATGGAGAGAGCAAAGATCTCTGACCAGGAGAAGCTGAACTTGTGTAGAAGAACAAATGAAGAGCTCTGTGCCGAGAAAGCCCACCTGGAGCAGCTGCTGAAGAAAGCAGAGGAGCAACAGGAGGGGCTGCGGGTACAGCTGACGGTACTGGCAGAGGAGAAGGAAGAAACCCAAGAGAAACTCAGTCAGGTGAGACCAAAACCGTGGTGCTTCTGGGTGGGCATTTGGCTGCTTGGCTCAGTGAAGCTGTTATCTGTTGGATTCTGCAGTGTTTTTGTCAAGGAGACGCTTGGTAGTGCTGGAGGTCAGAAGGCTTTGTTTGCTTCTTTTTGGAAACGTGTTGATGGCCTTCAGAGCTGTTCTGCAATTCTCCGAGCTGTCCTCTGCTTCTACAGATTCTTTTGATCCACCTGTCTGTGTTGGTCTCTTTTTTGGCTTTTGATAAGCTGCAGAGAGATGATTGTGTTGCCCGTGAATCTGAGCGGGGCTACTGCTCTCACATGTGGCAAAAGAAACAAACTGTGTAGCTCTGAATCCTTTTTCTGAGGCAAGAACAGGGCTGCATGTTTCTATTTATGCTTTTTGTTGTGAAGTCTGCAACTTTCAAAACTCCCATTTGTTTGAGCCTAGAGAGCGGGACAAAGCTGCAAGTCAGTGTCTGCTGTCTTGTATTGCTAAGAATGGGAATGACATCTTGAAATTGTTGAAATTGTATTTTAAGACATACATGCAACTTTGTGGCTGGAAAGCTGCCTGGGGGAAAAGACCTGGGGGTGTTGGTCAACAGCCAGCTGACTATGAGCCGGTAGTGTGCCCAGGTGGCCAAGAAGGCCAATGGCATCCTGGCTTGGATCAGAAATAGCGTGGCCAGCAGGACTAGGGAAGTGATCGTCCCCGTGTACGCGGGGCGCTGGTGAGGCCGCACCTCGAATACTGTGTTCAGTTTTGGGTCCCTCACTGCAAGAAAGACATTGAGGTCTGGAGCGTGTCCAGAGAAGGGCAACGAAGCTGGTGAAGGGTCTAGAGCACAAGTCTTCTGAGGAGCGGCTGAGGGCACTGGGGTTGTTTAGCCTGCAGAAAAGGAGGCTCAGGGGAGACCTTATCGCTCTCTACAACTACCTGAAAGGAGGTTGTAGCGAGGTGGGGGTCGGTCCCTTTTCCCAAGTAACAAGCGATAGGACGAGAGGCAATGGCCTCAAGTTGCGCCAGGGGAGGTTTAGACTGGATATTCGGAAATATTTCTTCACCGAAAGGCTTATCAAGCGTTGGAACAGGCTGCCCAGGGAAGTGGTTGAGTCCCCATCCCTGGAGGTATTTAAAAGACATGTAGATGTGGCGCTTAGGGACATGGTTTAGTGGCGGACTTGGCAGTGTTAGGTTTACGGTTGGACTCGATGATCTTAAAGGTCTTTTCCAACCTAGACGATTCTATGATTCTGTGAATTGTTAGAGCCTCTTTAGGCTTTGAGGAAGAAGATGAGAAATAGGTGATCGCGCAAGACTCTTCACGCTGGACTAACTGATTTCGGTACCCTGGCAAAAGAGCTGGGGAGGATCATGTCACTGTAGGAGACTAGGGAGTTTGTCATCATTTAAATGTCAGTTTCATAATGTACAATCTTGGGTATTATGGGATAACTTTGAGAGAATTGTTTGTTTCTGATGGACTGTTCTCTGTTAGATAGTTTTGGAGTACGTGGTATGTTTGGCAAATGCACAGCAGAGGTGTTATACTGAAGAAAGGAGCTAAAAAATCATGGTTAATCTTCAAGCTTGAATACCAGCAAGGTATATTAGACACCTTCTTTGTGTAAGACAAGTAAACAGTATTGTTGACATGAACTACTGTACAAACAGAGTCTACCATCTCTCTGGCCACGTCAGCCAGACTTTCATAAATCACTAAATGACACTGCTGACCGCAAGGGCTGTTTCCCTGCCAAGCGTCACCTCATTGCATCCAACTGCTTTACACGCTGCAGTAGGTGACACTTTGATCTTTTTTTTTCTAGAAGGAGAAACCATGTGTGTTTTCACTTTCTTCAGCGAGCAAAGTTGCTTTTGCTCAGCCTTTCCTGAAAATTTCCAGCACTGGAATAGATTCTAATAGAGTTTTAGTTTGCAAGGTTCTGGAGTTCTGGAAAAGGCAGTATTTTTGCATGAAAACACGTAGTTCGGGGTATGTACGTTTGTCGTGAAGGAGCTGTCTGGTCCCAGGCAACCCAGTATGGCCTTACTCATCACTGTCAAGTTAACAGTGCCAGTGCCTTTTGGCAGCCCAGGGTATTAGTGCGGTATACAGCAGGTGCTCTTAAGCTTTCAGCCCACAGTACAGGAGCTCTTTCTCCTCGAGCTGATTCAGAAGTGGCACTGGCTGGCTCTGCAGAGAACTCCAGAGAAAGGCCTCTAACTGTATTTTGTCCCGCTTTCAGGTTTACCGCCAGCAAGAGTTGGCTAGCAGTGGTCTGGAGCAGTTGCGCCAGGAGTCCTCTCACCAAGGGCATGCACTGGCCAAGGTGTCCAAAGAGAAGGAATTGCTGGTGCGCGAGAAGGCTGCCCTAGAGGTGCGACTGGCAGCCATGGAGCAGGACAGACGAGGCCTTTCAGAGCAGCTGGCAGAGGCCAGGTAAAGGCAGGGAGGACACCCTAGGCAGGACCTTATTCAATGTCTGTAGTTATAAAGGTGGTAATCGTTGCATGAGGATTTATTGCATCCTGTGTGCTTTTCAGATGTTTTCACCTTCCATGGACAGAAAATGGAAGAATCTCGAGGGGGAAAAAAAAAAGTATACCTTGATTTGAATGTTATTTTTCTGACAGGTAAAGCTAGCAAAGCTCTCCTGAGCCTTGCGCTCATGTTTATGCCCCGTTGCACATTCCTGTGTGAAGTCCAAAGCCAGCCAACTTGGCTCTGAATTGAGTAATCGTTAAACCATGCAGATGTTTCCTGAAACCTGAAGTTTCTCCCTGGTTTTGGTTTCTTGTTCTGCATTTGAACATAGATCTTTCCTTGTCAAGTAGTTTGACATGGGATCGTCAGAATTCAAGGCTATTACATACGGACGTTGTGAGGAGGACACTGCCATTTAGGGTGAAGCTCGAGGCTCACGCTGAAAATCTCGAGGGCCTTCTGTTTCTAAGCTAACTCTTGTTAAGTGTGGTGCAGGACCTCGAGTTGGTTACACCAGCAGCAGGGAAACCTCTTGTGAATTCTCGACAGTCTTCGGGGATTCTTGCCCATCACTGATGTCTGGGTCCTGTACTCCTCACCACGTGTCGTTTAGAGACAGATGCCATGGCGAAGTTATACAGGGAAGGAACAAGATTCTCTGCTTCTGCTGTATCAGGTTTCTAAGACCAAATGTGACAAGTTCTGCTTTTCCAAAAAGAAGAAAAAAAGCATTGAGACGTTTGTCCTCCTCTTAGGTGTTTTTTAGAAGACTCCTGAACTTGCAGAGCTGTACAAATGATGTTTCACAGATTGTTTGGCATGCTTCTTGACTTTTACACTTTACCACTCCAGAGTATGTTGTTAGCGAGGCTGATAAACACCATTTTGACTCAGTGTGTTTCCTGAGAGCTGCTGCTTCTTCTGAGCTCCAGCTTCTCTTATTTGATCCAGCTGAATTATGTTTGGTCAATTACTGGGCTGTTATTAAGTGATTAGATGTTCAGTTCCTTTTTTTTTTAGAAAAAAGAGGGATCAATTATTTTGTTAGAAAGAGATAAACTAGTTATGAAGAACCTTTGGCAATAGATAACGAAAAAATCAGCAACTATTCTTGCCAGATGTTGTTCTCAAGAGCCTTTTGTTGTCACGGTTTTGGACTCTACCTTTTCTGTTCTGTTTTAGAGACTGACTTCTATTTGTCCTTAAAACGGGGCACATTTACCTTGGACTGCCAGAGATGGGCGTAATCAGAAATAGTGCTTGTTCTCCTTCTTGCAGATAGAGCCTCCATTGTCCATCAAAGCAGGGAAATCCTTCTGTTGTGGGTTTTATTGTTGTACCACTCAGGTGCCCCTTTACCTTGAAGGATGTTATCCTGGTCGCATGCCTGTACTCGGGAGGCAGCGCTGTGTATTGTAGGAACGTGGCACACAGGACGCTGTGTTAGGTCAGGGAGGTAACTGCAGCTCCTGGTTCCAGAATCCTGTGTGTCATACGCACCAGTTGGTTGAAGTCTATGGATGTAACAATTTGCATCTGCAGTACTACAACTTCCCTTTTAAAGAGTGACAAGTCATTTGGGCTACTGCTTACTTAGTTAGCAACGCTTAAACAAAGGGAGCAAGTGTTTCTCTTGAACTTCCAGCAGTTTAAACTAAAGGATACCTGTCTCTCCCTTCATATAGTTCCTGTTCAGATAAAATCTCGTTCTGATTTCTTCCAAATGCTGCTACAAGCATGAGACTTTACCCTCTCATCTGATGTATTTCTGGAGTCCCTTTTAAATATAGGGAGTCTGGAAAATTACCTACCTATACCTACAATATGAACAGCACTAAAAAGTCACGAGTCAGCCGGGGAAATACTCTTGTTCTGTCCCCCTGCAGAGCAACTTGGAAGGGCTGAGGAGATAAGGGCTGTGAGCAGAGGCTGGGCTTTTCCTTGCTGGCACAGACTTTGTGGGCACAGCTACCTGCGTGTCACAGCAATTTAAGATTTGGCTGTTGAGATCAAATTCGGCTGGGCTTTCTGTGTTATGCTAGGTCATGAAGAAAGCCTGGACATTCCCTCGGAGGGGCCCGCGTTGCTATTTTAAACGGTAGAAATATGTTTTCTATATACAAGTTTCCGTGCAACCCATTTTCCGTACTCAGGTGTAGGGATCTTGAACGACTTCTTACTGGAATAACTCCCTGTGGGCGTCAGGAGCAAGAAACTCATTTCCCTCCGTATTCACAACTTGCAGGTCAGTGAAGGAGACCCTGGAATCCAGCCTGTTTGAGGCTCAGCAGCACTTATCGCAGCTGGAGATCGCCAGGAGTCAGCTTGAGATCCAACTTCACACAGTCACGCAGGCCAAGGAGGTGATACAAGGTGAGAGCCTCCTGCGCTTTGTTTCTGGTGATCCCCCTACCTAGGGAAGGTGGTATAAAAAATAGCTCTCTGTCCGCAGTGCTTCTGAGGAGTGAAGGAGATGGAGGCAGATCCCTCCTGCACTGAAATTCAAACGGCTTAAGGTCAGTAAAGTCAGAACCATTGTTTGTGTAGACTCTGAATCTTGCCATTTGTCGTGTTTGCAGGGGAAGTGAAGTGCCTTCAATGTGAGCTGGAAGCAGAGAGATCTCTCGTGAAGCAGGAACGGGAAAACATGGCGCAACAGCTCTTGCGGACAGAACAGCAGTATAACAGTACCCTCAAACTTTGCGAAACTGATCATGAAGTGGAAATAAACAAGCTCCTGCAAGACCTGGTAGGAAACAATATGCTTCTGAATTCTTCAAGCAAGCTTTGTGGGCTGACTTTAGAAGACGACTAGCCCGAGCGTGTGAAATGGCAGCAATCCCCTGTCATAGGCCACACGTTGGTAGGCCAGGCAGCAGAGCCAATGGCTCTTCCTCACCCTGCAGTCCATCTGCACCTTTTCACTGATGAAAAGGGAGGTGAGCTTTGAAAATAGAGACTCTGAGAATAGATAGAAATCCTGAGGAGAGAGGTGCTAGGAAACAGGCAGCCATCAGAGAGGGGAAGGTAACATCTCCTTCTCTTCCACCTGCTGACCCTCCTTTTAAGTTCCTTGACAGGACACGATATATGGAGGGCACAAAGCCGCCACTGTGCACTGTTCAGGTCGGGGGTTGTGGGGGAGGGATGAAGCTTCACATTTTTTTGAGGAGCTTGGCTGGGACTTCATCTTGAAGTCTTTTCCTCCACTCATCAGGCAAGCGAGCGGGAAGGGCACCATTCAGAGCTGCAGGAGATGCTGGAGCAATGGGAAAAGGAGAAGGCAGAGACAGGAAGGGAGCACGAGAAGAAGCTGTTTGATATGAAGCAGAAAGTTGCTACCGTGCACGCTCAACAAGAAGAGGAACGAACCAGAGTCGAAAACGCCAAGCAAGAGGTAAAGGCTGTGAAAGGAGAATGTGTGTGGTTCTTTGCAAAGCTAGAGCTGTGGGAGATGACTGGATATCGGGCTGTGTGGAGCATGCCCTACATGTTTTCTACGTTGAATTTGGTGAGGTGAAAGGCGTGCAGGGCTACCTTTGGGACTAGGAATGAGACCTCTCATAGGAAGCCAGGCAGAAATGTCACCTTTCATTTTAGATTTTTGTGCTGCTATTGTATTCTGGTTTTTCTAAGAGTTACCTCAGAGTATCTTCACTGTTCTCTTAACGGTCTTCTTTTGACGTTTACTGATACGTGTTTATAGCCTTAACTCCATTAAAGACCAAACTGAGTTTGTAGGACTGAATCCCCATGAAGATGGGCTTTTTGTTTGGGGAGGACGGGGAGGGGCGCAGCAGGATTGTTGACAAAAGAAAAATCTTTTTAAAGACTCCTCTGAAATATTTCTGGGCAGTAAAACAGAGGTGTCTTCCGGGCTGTGTTTTAAGTCACTTGCTGGTAAGCTATTTTGTGCCCAGGTCTCCTGTGCCAGAGCAACCCTGCGATACGCTGAGAGTCCTCCTTGTGTCCTACCCAAAGTCCTCTTTATGGAGGCTGCCTAGGGACAGCAGTACCCCCAGCTGTGTCTACAGGTATTGAAATGACAGGGCGGCGCTCAGAGATGACAGTGTGTCCCTGTACTGTCAGTACTTCTTTGGTAAAGTCTACTGAATACCTTAAAACCGAAGTAATTTTCACCAAACCTCACTCAGAGTACATGAGTTTTCTGAAAGAGCTGCTAGCTTCAGCCCTCTGGCAGCCTTGTGTTTTCTCTACCGCTAAGTAGGTGCAGAAGTCGCTACTGAAAGACAAACAGGACACAGCGCAGGACGAGGGATACCCTCACCAGCAAGGCGAGACACTTGAGAACTGCCACACATTCTCCTGTTAGATGACTAAGAGTTTGTTGGAGATTCAGTCGCAGATGGACCGTGGATGGACCATGTTTATACTGCCAATCTCACTTAGGAAGCTGTGTCTCCAAGTGGGCAGATAATGACCTAGGAGACCAGCAGCACAGTGCTTTGAGACCGTGTGAGCCCATGGGTCTTTGAGTCTTGCCACACAAATTTTGTATGGGAAGTTTAAACCCGTCTTCTCTTTGTTTCTGTGCAGGTCCTGCTAGAAAAGGAGCGTGAGAAGAATGCTTTATTAGAGACGCTACTCCAAACGCAGGGAGAGCTAACAGAAGCCTGCCAGCAGCTAGAGCAGCTCAGGCAGGACCTGAAAAAGCAGCAAGAGAATGGGCAGGTAAGTCGTTGACTAGTAGGGTAGGTTGAAAGAACAGGCAGTTGGCAATTGGACGTAAGCTGAGAGAGAGGCTGAGGGCCAGGTAACAGAGTGAGGGCAGTAACAAGGAAATAAAACATAAGTCCTGGGACTGAGGAGGCAAGGACTACTGCAGGCACTGAAAGCACAGAGCCTGGTAAGCTCCAGAGATCAGCAACAGGAAGGGTGGGTTACAGTGGAACCAGAGCTGGGTAGAAAAGCAGAAAGAAGTGGCTGAATGAATGTGATTTTGAGACAGAAAGAGGAAAAAGCTGAACCCGATGGCAGGTCCCAGTAACTTGCTCTCCATTTGTGTTTACAGAACATCACAGAAAAGCTGCAAGCAGAGCTGCAGCAAACTCGGAGTAAGATCAAGGCAGTGGAGAAGAGGCACAAGGAAGAAATCAAAACCATCAAAGAGGAAAAGAATGTTCTTCTTCAGCAGAGGGATGCTCTGCAAAAACAGGTGACTGAGACAGCAGTAGATACTCTGGTCATCAAACAGGTGGTCTCTCCCCTTCTTGCCTTTCCATTGCAGAGCAGGCTGATGGGGTAGTCCCTCTGACTGCCATCATACTGTGGTCTCCAGCTCAGCTGGTCTGAAGGAGGCTTACTGGTCAGCTGAATCTCAGCTGCTGCCCTGGCCAGATGGGCTGCTCCTTTTGCCTGTTTGCCAGCAATCATCAGAGTGGATTTCTGCTGGCCTGTTACTGCTAGCCTTGTTTTTTAAGGTGGTTTTTCAGATGAACATGGTGACGCACTTAGATTGTTAAACAAGCTGGCTGTATCCATTGTGAATCTGGTACTCTCACGATAGGGTGAAATTTAAAGTTGTCCTTTCCCTTTCCTCACAGTATATGATATGGCTGACGGCGACAAGCTGTAGTCTTTGACTGCTTTGTTATGTTTTACTTGAGGTGGAAGAGTTGACGTCTCAGCTAGCAGCCTCCGAAGGGTCTCTAAAGGAGGAGGCTATGACTCTACATCAAGAGGTGGCATCTTTGGAAAGGAAACTCGAGAGCACCGAGAAGCAAAGAAAGGATGTCCTGGTGAGGCTGGCAGATGCTGTGAAGGGCCATTTCTTACATATTTTTTGGCCTTCTGTTAGTCATTCTAAGGAGCAACTTTTTTTTGTGCTTTAACTTTTCCAATTGCATTCTCCTGAATAAGTAGGAAAAGATGCCGTAGTCATATACGACTCAGTTACGAATCAGGGTGCTTATTTTCCTCAATTCTGAAGGTTTCTGCCCTTGAAGCTTTAGTCAAAGTAATTTTCAAACTTGTCTCTATTTACATTGCATGGTTTGGGCAATTATTTGTGTCCAAAATTTCTAAACATCTGGATCTGGAAAAAGGGGTGAGAAGACAAAGTTTGCTAATAATAGAAAGCTGTTCAACATTGCCCGTCTGAGAGCAGACAGCGGGGGGAAAAATGAGACATTTGAGAAACAAAAGTGCTGATCCAGCTAAATATGTATGTCTGCAAGGGGAAAACTAGTCCCGATTTGAAACACGGAATGACAGACTGTGACCTGACCATTACTCCTTCGAGAGGGGGACAGTGGCCTTCTAGAGGATGGCACCACGAAAATTCTACGCAGTAGAGGTCCAGGGGGGGAAGTAAATGAAACGTTGGGGTTGTTCTCAAAGAAAAAAAAGGGAAATCACATGTTGGGGTTGTTCTCTCTTCCCTTCCTAATAGAGAGAACATCATCGTGCCACTGCCTAAATCATGCTTAGTCTGGACTTGAAATCCTGGCTGCAGTTCTGGCAGCTCCTCCCCAAAAGAACACCCTAGAGCCAGCAGAGGTTCAGCGAAGGGCAAAAGGGAAGATGGGACCGGCTGAGTAAGCTGGGAAAGACGCAGCCTAAAGAGTGGCGCAGGAAAGGTCTACAACATCCTGAGAGGCAGGGAGAGAGGGGGCAGCGGTCGTTCACTCTCTTGTCCAAGAGATGAACGAGAGCCATCTGATGAAGGTAGTGAGAGCCACGCTGCAAGCAAATGACAGGAGGTGGTATATTTACAGCAGAGCAGACCTGTTGAACTCCTTGACGAAGGGTGTTGTAAATACAGCAGGTCTATATGGGGTCAGGAGGAGACTGAGAAAGTTCTCACAAGCTGGAACAGTGCTGGGGTTGGGGAGGGGAGGTATCATGTAAGTCCACCCGACTCTTAGGCTTTCTTCCCTGGGTGTGCACTTACAGGCACCGTTACATACGGGAGACTAGCCTAGACAGTTGAGCCAGTGCAGCTGTTCCTACATGGTCGGTATTTTCCCACTCCTCCATTTACAATGACTCCAAAAATCAGTTATGGACAGAGTTTGATAGATACAGTACAGTTCTCAAATCTTTTTTGAGTGACAGTAGAAAATTTACATCGAACAGGGAAACCAACTGGAGAGCTCGAATTTTCTACTAAAAGCTCCAACTTCAGCCCTTGACTGCCACTGGAGCAGGAGTTCCAATCTAGTATGACAACCAAACATATATAGATGGAATTATTGAACCTCTTCCTCCCTGTTCTGCAGCATGACCGGGACAGACTGCAAGCACTTAAAGAAAAACTGGTATGGGAGAGAAGACTCCTTCAGGAATCAGTCACAGCCTCCGAGACCCGAGCAAATACAGCAACAGATATGAATCACTGCCTTGAACAAGAACTCCAAACTACACTGTCTATCTTAAAAATTAAAAATGAGGAAGTGGAAACGCAGTGGGAGAAAATCCAGACGCTACAGAAAGAGGCAGCAGAGGTAAAAGCTTTGCAGGAGAATCTCACTCGTATGACTGCCATCCTGTCAGAGAGGGAGGGAGAAATGAAGTTATACCAGGAACAGATGAGAATGCTGGAAAAGCAGAAAGAAATGCATAAAACTACTCTCGATCAGGTTATTAAGGACATAACAGAGAAAGAACAGAAGACAGGATCCCAGCAAGAACAGATACAGGAGCTGGAGAAGCAGCAAGAAAAACAAAGGATTGCTGTAAGCAAAATGAACAAAGACCTGGAAGAGAGAGACCGGGAGATCAGATCCCAGCGAGAACAGATACGGGAGCTGGAGAAGCAGCGAGAAATGCAGAGGACTGCTGTCAGCAAGATGAACAAGGCGCTGGAGGAGAGGGACCAGGAGATCAAATTCCAGGAGGGGAAGATAACGATTCTGGAACAACACGGTACCTCACAAGTGAGAAATCTGCTCGTGGATCTTGATCATATGAAAGGGAACTTGAAGGAGAAAAACATAGAGCTTATGTCTCTGACCCAGCAGATCCAAGAACTGGAAAAGGAGAGAGAACAGGTGAAATCTCTGCACGCAAGCCTTGAACACCTGAGGGCAGTTCTTAAGGACAGAGAGAGTGAGTGTGCTTCTCAAAGGGAGCAGTTCAGGCTCTTCCAGCAGTACAAGGATCAGCGAGAGGGGCACCTGCAAGAGCTTCATGGTAAAGTAGAAAAGATGACACTTGCTTTATCTAAAAAAGATCAAGAGCTTGAGTCACAACAAAAGCAAATCCAGGAAGCTGAAGAAGTCATGGAAGTGCAGTTAAGAACTGTCCGTGACCAACTGGAGCAGACCTTAGAAAGCTTGAAAGAAAAGGACAGGCTCATAGACATCCAAAAGCAACAAACACGGAACTATGAGGAAAAAACAGAAGAACGGATGAATGTCTTACAGAGAGACTTAGAACACGCTAAGGCAATACTGAAAGAAAAGGATTTCATGATTGAATCTCAGAAGGAAGTGATTGAGACCTTCCAAAACCAAGAACAGGACTCTGCACAGCAGAAGGAAATTCTGCATCATCTTCAAGTGGCACTAAAGGAACAAGAGCAAGAAATTTTATCCCTTAGAAAACAATGTGAGGCATGCAAGGAAAAGGAGGAGAAGCGTGAAGCTGAGCAAACAAATCTTCAAGCAACAAAACTGACTCTGAAAGAAAGAGAAGAAAAGATAGAGGCTCTGGAGGAGGCTATCTCTAAGCTTCAAGAGCAAAAGGAGGAGGCAGCGATGCAGACTAAAGCCATACTGCAAAAACTAGAATATGCTGAACCTTCTCGAGAAGCTAGAGATCAAGAGAGGGTGTCTTTGCAAGAGCATGCCCAGGACCTTCGAGAGCAGAAGGAGTTAGAAGGCAAGCAGGCCAAGAGCCTACAGCAGGATCTAGACGAAATGAGCCACACAGTGAAGAACCACCGCTTGGAGTGCCTCAGGCAGACAGAGCAAATGAACACGTTCCAGCCTGGTGAAGAAAGCATGAAAGTAGCACTAACATCATGCCAGAAGCAAGTGAATCTGCTTGAGGAAGCGGTGAGGAAGAGAGATGAAGACAATGAAACTCTTCTGCAAAAACTCCAGCGCCAAGAAGAAGAACTGAAGACCTTGCAGAATCTCCAGCTTAGGCTAACCAAGAAGAATGAAGAGGTTAGACACCACAGAGAGCAAGAGAAGCTCCTGGAAGCAGCCTTGCCTGAGAGGGAACGAGAGACCAAGGCTCAAGGTGGGCAAGAAGAGTTAGAAGAGGAAATAAGAGGTCTTCGGGAAGATCTCCAGCACGTTCGGCAGACTCTGACAAAGAAGGATGCAGAGATCAAGTACCAGAGAGGCAGAGTCAGGTATTTAGAGAAGACTCTGACAGGCAGAGAACAGGAGCTTAGGAGGCAGAGTGAACTCCTGAAACAACTAACATCAGCTTTGCGATGGGAAGATGAAGGCGAGACCCTAAAGAAACAAATCCAGAAACTCCAGAACTGGGAGGCAGAGGAAGCAGAGAAGAGGAAAGTTCTCCAGGAGAGAGACCGTCTCTTGAAAAGGCAGGAGGAGCTAACCCAGCAGCTGGAAGATGAGAGGAAAGCAAAGGGGGAAGAATTGGAGCGTGTGGTGGCTATTTTGAAGCGGAATGAAAGCGGAGAAATCGAATGGAAAGAGAAGGCACAAGCACTGACTCTTGCCCTTACCAGGAGTGAAATGGCCAATGGGACTCCGAGGGAAGAAATAGCCATCGTGCAGAGTATGGTTTCAGAGAGGGACAAGGACCGGTTTCATCTTCAGGTAGGCACTGTGGCTGATCATCAGTCAACTAAAATGTCTGTGAAGGATTCTAAAGACGTTTTCCATAAAGATATGGGAATATATATTCCCATACATATATGACCTGCTTGGCCAAAGAAACCACGATTGCGGCCAGCAGGCTTGCCTGTCTTTCTAGCTCCGTCCAGAGCCCATTCACCTGCCAGAATGTTTTCTGTCAAGCCCAGAACTACTGGAAGAGCTACAGAGCTTGCCGTTAAAATTAAAGCAAGTCCAAAGGTTGGGGGTGGGTAATTGGTTCTCTCCTATCTAGGCAAGCTTAGCCAACGTCTCGCGGTTAGGATTTGGCATGGAAAGGAAAGGGCACAGTTGACCAGACTAATGCACTAAACTTAGTAGAATTTTGTAACGATGGCTGAACAGCAGCTGCACTGATGGCGCTTAGAGGATGCTTTCAGAGACGTCGATTTCTGAGGTACAGCTTTTCCGGTGTATTGAAAAGAATGGAATTCGTACCGTTGCCTGATGAGGTTAAAGGCTTCACTGCACATGCAGGATGTACTTGTGCCGCAGTCCAAAAAGCACGAAGGCAAAGTTGTGTGGATTTCTCCAAGGTGATCTGACTCGGGTACTGCTAGTGGAACAGCTGCAACAGCCTGTGCTGCAAACTTGCCTGGGACTCTGCCAATACTTTTAGCATTACGTTAGTCCACAGGCATGTAGAAACTGCTACTAATAAAATACTGTATTTATGCACTATACAGTTGTACATGACTTGAGAAATATTACTGCCAGCCTGATCAGGATGATGACGGGTATTGTGATCTGTTGATGGGAAGCAGACAAGGGCAGGGAGCATGAAAACAATGGGAGATTGCAGTTGCATCCGTATAGATCAGGTATGCAACAGCATTAGATCAGGTAATGCGCTTGCATCCGTATAGATCGGTATAGTGCTGATATCAAGACTACATTTATAGATGCTGTCAGAGAGCGCTTCAAGGAGCACTTGATGAACTCATCAAGAAACCCACGAGGGGGGAGGTGGCTCTTGACTAGGTTCAGAGCAGTGCACAGGGCTTGGTTGATAATGGGATTTTTTCAAAGAGCAGTTCTGTAATGATGATGTAACAGGTAAAGGGAATAGAGAACAAAACCTTGGCATTTTATCACTGCAGAAACGCATGCTTCACCCACATGTTGTTTGGTTGTCCGAGGACAGAGCGTAGAACTACAGATAGGAGGATATACAGTGAAGGTCAAAGAGGATGACCAAAGATGTTAGATAGCTTCCCTAAGAGCAACATGTCGATGTGGAAGTCTTCATGACGGACAAGAAATGGCTGAGAGAGAGGGAGCTGGAAATACTACAGACCTTTGTGAAAGCATGAAGTGGCTGAATAGGAAACGAATGTTTCCAGTCTCTCTCGGGAGGAGAAGAAGGGACTTGGCACTGTCCATTCCTGAGTCCGGTCACTCTCCCCGACGTGTTGGTTCTGGCCCTCCTAACCTTTATGTGGCACCAGCTCACGTAATCTCCTCTCTGAACACCCAGCAGGCTATCGCAGAAGGGGAGCAGCTATCGTGGCTCTCGGAGAAGAGACTCCTGTCGCAGCGGCTGGAATGTCTGCAGCGAGCAGTTGCAAGGCTGGAACATGAGAAGACGGAGCTGAAGCAACTCAACGCTGAGCTCAGGAGGACTCTTGAGCAGGTAAAACAGGCTCTCATTGCCTCTGCAAAGCCTCACGGTCCTCTGGAACACAACACGTTTCCACAGGCAGCCCTTTGGGGTCCTCTGTTTGTCTCCTTCCCTCTCCCACTTTCCCCTGTGGACACACACTTTTGTATTCTCTCTCTCTTCTGGCACCCCGCTGCCTTCACAAAGGCACATTCACTCCGGAACCACCCTTCTTGCCCCAGCGTCCCCGTACACACCCATTTGACTCTCTTGTGTCAGGAACTGTTTCCTCTTGCGCTTTCTCTTCCATAGTCTACATCGAGTGCTTTTTGCCGCCAACGTTCTCTGGTGCAATTAACGGTCTCTGAGCAGACATCTCCTTGCCATGACGTCCAGAGGTCCTTTTGCTCCTTGTTTGGTGGCAGGTTTCTGTGACCCTTTCTCCTGTCCAACGTGCAGGTGGAACGCGAACGGAGGAGACTGAAGAGAGATCACGGTGGTCGGTCACTGCCAGATGCATGCGGCTTTTCTCTCTCTGAGTCTGACCAGCACAAGATGCCTGCTTCTAGACAGGTGAGAACAGAATCTTACTTGGTGGGAGGAGGCTCTGGCCACACGGAGCAACGATGGCAAATCCCAGTGGCAGCAGCCCCCCAGTATAGACCTAATAGAAGTCAAATATAGACCATGGCCCTGACCAAACTGGAGGCAAAAAAAAGAAATCCTTGCATTTTCTTCACAGGAGGAGTCTCACGCTCGCTGCAGTCGATTAGCTGAGTTACAGAACCAGGTGAGGAGTAGGAAAGCTCTCATCAAAAGCCACTGTGGCTGTACTGATGGGCACAACTTTGCATGATGCCACAGCCCAAGTTTTGTTTGGCTGTCAGGAAGTGAGTACACCAGGCAGTGTCTACACCAGGTAGTACCAGTTAGACACACCTCTTGGCCACGGCCAAACAACATCATTCACCTAGGTCTAGTCTCTGACTTGCCTAAAGGGCAAGTGGGAGAAGGATTGGAGGAAATTCAGAAAACTGGCACTCGCCTGAAAGTAGAGACTATTCTAAGGATGTTCCCCTTGAGCTTACTCATCTTGTTGACTGTTTCCATTTTCCCTTGACTCCGTTAACAGTGGAGCTTGCATCATATCAGAGCTCCGGGGATCTGAGGCAGTGCCAGAGCTTATAGCCTTCAGGCAATCGTTAGTGTCATACTGCTATGCTGTGCTAATCGTGATCCCAGTATCGGACCGAGTCAGAGACCTAAGCACTGTATGGACATGGGTTTTGTCAGTGCAAGAACGTACATTCCAGCTACTGAAGCCTATTGCATCCTTTGACAGTGGTCTTGGCAGTAGCAGCAGTCGCCAGACGTCTCTTCCGTGTACTTTTATGGGTCTGGTACACCCTGGTCTCCCTGAGGAGGCGAATCTTCACAGGCGCTCAGGGCGAAATGCATATAATATTTGTATCGGTAGACTACATGATGCTTAGCTCCGGCAAGTGAGCTGAGAATACTGCTGAAGCCATCAAGGTATATCTTAAGGATGTTTTCACCAGGAAGCCTCAGTGTCCGAAGTTCTGTTGCTACAGATAACTAACTGAACCCCCTTCCCCTTGTGACTGACTGTTGCGTCTGCCTGCACCGTGGACCCACTTCAGCAGTTCAGCAGGAAAACGGAGGTGCTCTGCTCAAAGAATAGTCCTCACCTGGCTGGTTAGGGCACTCCTCTGGGCCTGGGAAACAGCAGAACTGGAACTTGATCTCCCACTTCCTGGGAGATGCTCGTAGCAGCAGCTGGCCACTTCTCCCACTCATACCTCTGGGTTACCTACCAGAGCGTGGGAGGGTTTTTCAGGCTTGCAAGCCCAGTTTCACAAAGGTGCCCTTATTATTTCAGACAGAAGGTCAGATCTGTCCCTCTCTTCAGTGGTGGTGGTCCCCAGCCTATGCACAGAGTTTGTTGTGAAGTCCCTTTGATGTCTTACTTTCCATGTGCATCTCCTCCACTCCAGAGCAGGCAGAGGGCAACATGCCAGAGCTGCTGTGGCTGCACTGCACTGCAAACCTAACAGGAGGTGAGAGCAGCTGGGTCTCTCCCACCAAAAAGCCCAGCAGGCAGAGCTCCGTGTTGTCAGGAAAGAATAGAATCTGAGGAGTTTCAAGGCCTCAGCAGTCCTGTAAGGCTCATTTCCCCCCTGGGCTTTGTTCATCAGGTTATGCTCTGCTCCTCTGTGAAATGCTCTGAAGTTAGGAAAAATGAGAGTTTGCTCCCTTTTCATGTGCTAGCTGTCACGTTTTTAAGCTGGATCGCAACAGAACAGTTCTTCAGTACCTTGTGTAACCAGTAGCCCTCCTGCTGAGGAAAAAGCACGTGGAACTAAGGTGTCGGTAGCCCGAATCTCTCTTTTGAGAAAAAGAGTTGGGTTACTAAACCCTGTAGGAACCTCTCTCCTTAATATACATGTAATGTCTCGGTGTTGTACACGTGAATGGTATGCCAGAAAGAAACTCGGAACTGTTGATAATCTGAGTTTGGTTCAGGGTGACTCTGGGAACCTGTTACTTCCCATTCCACAACGACAAAGTGTTTGTCAGGGCTGGAGTTAGCGGGTGCGTCTTCCCCGACGTCCGCAGATGGTCCTAACAGCGTGGGCTTGCCTGAGCTCGGCCTTTTGCCTCTTTCAGGTGTCCCTTCTGCAGACGCAGCTGGCACAGGAGCGAAAATACAAGCAGGACTATATTGAGTGCTGCGCCAAGACCAGCCAGGAGCTGTCAGACCTTCACCAAGAGCTGTCTTACTCCTTAGCAGCTGTGGTCAGGGAGCCCAGAGCTGCTGTTCTGGAAGCAGAGACTCGGAAGCTGGATCGGTCTCTGAACCTTCATTTCCTGTAGAGGAACAGCTGCAGCATCACGGGGCTCCTGTCTTGTGCCCTTCCCGGAAATGTATTATGTTTTGCTGTGGGAAATGGGGGCGCATTTGTTCTGTTTGCATTTGGAAGCATTTCCTAGCGGCAGTGATTTTTAAGATTTTTTTAAATAAAAGCAGTTTTGCAGGATCGCACTATTTCAGTAAGAAAAAGCAAGTGGTAGGTATATATGTGGCTTAGGAAAAGATTATACTAGTTGTTTACGTGCACAAGTAAGCTATTACGAGCTGTTGTCTGATTTAACCTCTCGAATTCATAGCCGGTCCCTGTGATGACAGAGGGAAATGGAGGTGTTAACAAAATGAAGGGGTGAAGAGTACACGCCAGGGATCGAAGGTGGGGCAAGAGAGTGGGTTTTCCTTCCTTCTTTCCTTCCTTCTTTCCCTTCTTCCCTCCTTCCTTCCTCACAGAAAGCGCCGGTACTCTCCCGAGATGATTTGCTTTCCGCTTTGTTGCTGCAACAGCCAGCCTGAGGGAGAGCTCAGTGGTTCTCAAAAGGACATTAGTAACAAACTCCAGACCTTCCAAAGACGGAGGCAATGGATGGGGCAGGGAGGATGTCAGACCGAGTGAAAAGTGCTCTCTGCCTGCAGCTTCGCCTGGGTGTCAAGCCCTTTCCAGCTAACCGATGTCGGCACAGTCAGCGTCTCTCGGGTGTCCTTCAGAGGCCCGGGGGCCGTTGCCAGGGAGGGTCAGAAGAGGGCGGGGCGGCAGCGAGGACCTTCCCGCCCCGGAGGAGACCGGGAGCCCCAGCCCCTTGGCCGGCTTCGGGCGGGGGCGGTGCCGGCCCGGCGCCTGAAGGCGGGTTTGGTTCCGGGCCGCACGGCACCATGGACTCGCTGTGGCGGTTGAAGCCGTTCGATGCCTTCCCCAAGGCCCTGGAAGACTTTTGGGTCAGGACGTGCGGGGGCGCGCTGGGTGAGCGGGCGCGCTGAGGGCGGCCGGGGGCCGGCGGGCGGGCCCGGGCCTTGCTGTGGGGCGGTGGCCGGCCAGGGGACCTTGTGGGCCGGCGCTCGGCGGCGGGGGGCAGCGGCTCGGGGTGGCGGCGGGCGGGCTGAGGCGGGGCTGAGGCGAGACGGGCGGGCGGCCGCGACCGGCGGGGCTGACGGCGGTTCTCGCCTCCCCGGCAGTGAGGGTTGTCAGGAGGTTCGCACAGGAGCGAAAATACAAGCAGGGCTATATTGAGTGCTGTGCCAAGACCAGCCAGGAGCTGTCAGACCTTCACCAAGAGCTGTCTTACTCCTTAGCAGCTGTGGTCAGGGAGCCCAGAGCTGCTGTTCTGGAAGCAGAGACTCGGAAGCTGGATCGGTCTCTGAACGTTAACTTGGCACTAATATCTCTGGACCATCAGTCTCCTGAGAGACAGCCGTTGCATTCAACTGCCAGATCCCCCAGAAGCGATGACCTGAGGTAACAGGACCAGCGTACAACAAAAGGCCTCAGCAGGAGCCAAGTCGGGGACCTGCTGTACCAGGTGAACTGTGGCAGGGGGCTTGCTTCAAGCACGAGTCCTGAAGTAAGATAAAAGTGCAGAGGACAGCGTTCACCAGCAGGTTCCCCAGCAGAAGCAGCAGAAGGTGGGACAAAACCGGTGCTGGCTTGTGTGGATGGGGTGAGTCGTAGGCCTGGAAAAGCCTACGGTGAACCTGAGGTGAACCTGAGGAGCAGGTAAAATGTCTTCCTTTTCCAAAGCACTCCATCACAGCATGCCTCGTCAGTCTCCACACAGCCCTCCACATTAGGTTGTTCCTGTCAGTTTCTGTACTGTATACAAAGACTTGTTGTCTGGTTTTATTTCTTCAATACACTTATTTCTCCAAAACACTGCTCAGGCTCTGAGCAGAAATCTCCTTGCAATGATGTCCTGTTGCTCCTCTGCTTTCTTCAGCAGCTGCTCCAGGTGGGCTTTCTCGGCACAGAGCTCTTCATTTGTTCTTCTACACAAGTTCAGCTTCTCCTGGTCAGAGATCTTTGCTCTCTCCATCCCGTCCACTTTTCCTGACAGAACTTCATTCTCTTGCTCCAGCTACAATCACAGAGGCACAGAGGAAATAAAATACAGTAAGAGTTACTATGAAGAAGGTTTGGCTTGGACAGGAAAAAGACCAACATTTCCATACTCAGTCAGTCATACTGTCGGAAGGCAAGAAGCCTGAGCAGAAGCAGCAGCTGGAGACGAACACCTGGCAAGATCTTTGGCAACTCTGCTCACCTGCAGCACAAGTTTGTTCAGTTGCGCTTTATCCAGTGCAAGAGCTTCACTGATACCGCTCGTGTTCGCTGTTGCAACACGTAGTTCAGCTATTTCAGCACTCAGCTAATAAGCTGAGCCCCTGTCAACTCTGCTACCGACCGCTCTGCCTGGAGAGACAAAAGAGAACAATTTCTGTGACCTGAGATGAGGAATGAATAGCAACACATTCTAAAACATCTAATAATGACGAGAACTGAGATAAAATATGAGCAAAGTCTGTGCTGCAGAAATACCTCTAGTAATAAAGTGCTCAGCCTCCAATGGTCAGCTGAGAAGAACACAGCATCTCCTTACTCAGGAACCAGCCAAGAGGGAAAGCACAGTAGAAGTCTGTCTTTTGTAGACACAACAGGAGTCAAACATTATCAATTCTTGAGTCTTCCAGTTAGGTATACTGGAACTGTCAATATGGATGGATAAAAATTGAATTAACCCAGCAGAGCCTGACCTTTCTCTTCAGTTATCTAAAGACAGAAAAACACCCTCCCTCAGTTTCCAAATTACGTTTCCTTCCGGGCCTGGGGATTATGACAAACCAAAAGGAAAGCAAATTCGTATTTAATGACTGTGCACAACAACTTTCATCTAGGATGGGTACATATGTATAAATACAGAACCAACATCAAAAGAACATGAGACCAAAGGTTACATAAAAGCATAGAAAAACATCCACGCAAACAACAGTAAGTGAAGCGAAATAAATCTCACGGGGATTTAACATTCATGCAGGCAGAAACAAAAAGTAGAAAGGACAAAATAACTTTTTTCTTACAAGTGGACAAACTTTTTTTTTTTTTAAACACAGTTTCAGTTTTTCAGCATTTCCAGTGTTTCTTGTTCCTTCAGACACATGAATATTGCATAAAGACAGGGAGGAGAACGTGTGTTAAAACAAGTGAAATGTCCGACACTTTGCAAAAAAAAGATTATCAGGAGACCATCAGAGGTCCTTTGGGCGTAAAGATTACCATGGTATAAGGATATTTAAGAAATAATTCTGGGGTCACATAAGATTTGGGTAATGCATTTTTTTCTGAGAAAGCCTGAGATCTTAGGGGCTTGATTTTCTATGAAAAACCCTGAGGACATTTAGAATGCCAAACACAAATGAAATGCGGTTTGAATCTTACTTCAGCAGATGTTACCCTACAATGAGATAACACACTTGCATCTCTTACGAGCATGAGATTCATAGGCTACCTGTTTCAAAACATTGATTCCCATTAGTCAATATACGGGTCTGCCTTAAAACACATATACGTACCATATTGCCAATAAATAACTCAGAATATCCAAACGTGGTTGGTAACTAAGAAAACCTGACGTTCAGTAACTCTTAAGAAGGACCTTCACGAGGCTTACCCACTCGCACAGTATTTAAAAGTGAAAAAAATTGGAGAGCAATTGCTGATAATCTGATTTCGGTGGCTACCCATTAGCATTCTCCTGATTAGGAAGGTAACTGAATTTAGTTAATGTTAGCAAACTTGTATGTAACTTCCATCTTTTTTTTCCTAGTCTAAACAGGACCTCTGGTCTTCTCTGTCTTAATGGAAGGACTTCTGCCAAGCCAAAGACAAAGAATCAAGGCTCATGGATGTGAGAAATGGGATGAACTCCTCTGGGCGAGGCTGCTCCCTGCCTTTTACCTGTATTCCTCTCACATTCAGCTGGTGCTGTCAAACCTCACCTTATGATGAGTATTAGAATCTATAAAGCATTATTTCAGGCAAATGATTTCTGGGGACAAAATATGAGTATGCAAGAACACAAGCATAGGCAAGGAGAGAGAACTGTGTATGGAAAAGGAAGCCCCAACAAGAAATGAATAATCCCTGAAAAATAAGACTTCCTCCGGGACACATCTATCCTAGGGCAGCTACTCAAACAAAATAAAAAGGACACGAAGACTGAGCTACACGCAACTAAAGCTAACATAACTAAACAGAAATATAATTGCACCTTATGCAGTGCTGGTTCTGGTTTGCATGTGTGTTAGCCCCGTGTCTCCTCTTACTTCTTATTCTACTTTCTGAAAAAAGCAATTTCAACTTGCTTCTACCCAGGAGAGAAGTTACAGTTTTGAAGATGTTAACACCAAGCACACGGCAAAAGTTCAGAAGCTCAGATCAGAGTTACATTTACGGTCACATTTACAAAGTGCTTCTGAATAGGACCCTTCGCACTGTCACAAAGACGCCTGTGCAGATTCCCTAGCTGGAGATCTATTAAACAACAGTAACCCTCAGGATAAGGAGAGAGTAACAGCGCAAGAAACTGAAAGGCTGGTGTGCTAGCTTCAGTATTTGAATAGCACCATAAGTACGGACTCGCGACTAACCATCAGTTGTACAAACGTGGTACAGCTACTCCAACATGAGGCAAGGAGAGGGGTGCAAGGGAACTTTCCGTAGTACTGACATTCTTGCTCACCCCCCCATTCTCTACCGATTCAAGTCAGTAGGGAATAGAAGGCAGGAGCAAAAATACTGTGAGTCATCACAGCTTTGTGCCAAATAGGTCTAGTGAAATTATTATTTTTATTGGAACGTTAATGTGGTTTATGATGATAACAGTTTGGAATATTCAGTCTTCTCTTAGACTTTCAACTTTATCCTGCGTGACATTCTGTTAAGCGTATTAATAGGACTGAGCATTAACGTAGACCTTATTAAAGGGATCAAAAATCACATGCACAGACGTTCTTATGTGGAATTATCATCCAAACGGGATACTTCCAGGGGAGCTCACAGAGCTTTGACCAATACTGGTCAAGATCTTTATCTGTAACTAAAGGGGTGTCCTGGTTTCAGCTGCGATAGAGTTAATTTTCTTCCTAGTGGCTGGTACAGTGCTGCGTTTTGGATTTAGGATGAGAATAATGTTGATAACACGCCGATGTTTTAGTTGTTGCTAAGTAGTGCTTACACTAGTCAAGGACTTTTCAGCTTCTCATGCCCTGCCAGTGAGAAGCTGGGAGGGGGCACAGCCAGGACAGCTGACCCAAACTGGCCAAAGGGATATTCCATACCATGTGATGTATATAAACTGGGGGGAGTTAGCCGGGGGGCGGCGACTGCTGCTCGGGAACTGGCTGGGCATCGGTCGGCGGGTGGTGAGCAACTGCATTATGCATCACTTATTTTGTATACTCTTTTATCATTATTATCATTATCATTATTTTCCCTTCCTTTTCTGTCCTGTCAAACGTCTTTATCTCAACCCGTGAATTTTACTTCTTATTCCCGATTCTCTCCCTGATGCCACTGGGTGGGGGGCAGTGAGCGAACGGCTGTGTGGTGTTTAGCTGCCTGCCGGGTTAAACCACAACAGTCCTTTTGGCGCCCAACGTGGGGCACGAAGGACTGAAATAATGACAGACCAGAGCGTGTTAAGGCAAACTTGTTATAAGCATTCATTACCTTGGTTTAACGGTCGCCATTGGTCACAATGTTGATTGATTTACTCTCAAAGTTGTCGTGCTTGCTCTCCAAGTTGTGTTATGTAACACCTTACTTGCTGTATATGTTCCCTGTTGGGCTGTTTATCACCTCTGGGAGCTGGGTCAAGGATATCATTTTGCTGCACTGCGTAACACTACTGGTTTATGATGTGATAAGATTTTTGGTCGTGAGACTGATTTTTGTATTTGTACTTTCATACACTTGGACTCGGCATTGCCGTCATCTCCGTACCTCAGGAGCCACTTTTCGGAAACTATTAATAATTACACCTTTTACCTTTTCTCCTCGGGGAACCAATCTATGGGGGAGATGGGGGCGGACACTTTCCCCTGCTCCTTCACCTTCCCTTTCTCAGGCCTTCTTTCTGTAAATTAAAAAAAAAAAAAAAAGATTACGAGGAAAGGTTATACTGAGGCAGAAAACAGTCTCAGCTTCACGTACAAAAAAAAGACCAGGCTCTGAGCTGTCCATTTCCCTCGGGGGTCAGGGAAGACTCCTCGGTTGTTGGTTGGTGCCATGAAAACATTGCCCAGGAAAAGGTTGGACAAAACAAAAAAAGCGGGGGGGGGGGGGGGGGGGAGGGGGATCAAATGTTACAAATAACTAGGAAAGCAAGAGAGAACAAAAGGAAGAAAATCATTATGCCACTGCCTACGTCATGCTTAGCCTGGATCTTAATCCTGGGTGCAGTCTTGTACCTCCAGACAGAGCTGAACTGAAAGAGGTTCAGAGAAATCTAGCAAGGAAGCTCAGGGGTCAAATGGCTTCCACAAAGGACCATCTGCGTAAGCTGGGACTCTTCAGCGGGGGAAAGGCATGGCCTGTAGGCTGGCCCAGGAAACGTCTACGACATCCTGAGAGGCAGGGAGAGAGCCCGGGCAGCGACCATTCACTCTTTTCCAACAGAGGAACAAGGGCCATCAGATACAGCTAGTGGGAGCAAGCAAGGGAGGGGAGGTGTTTTTTCTTACAGCAGAGCAGGCCTGCTGAACGCCTTGCAACAGGGTGTTGTAAATGCAAACTGTTTACATGGGTTCATGGCGAGATGGGAAAAGTACCTGAAAAGAGAGCCACTGAGGACTCTCAATAGACCGTAACAGATGCCGGAGATCCCGAGAGCCGAAAACAGTTGCACATGGAGAAAAGTATTAGGAGCCTTTATTCCTCACTATTTAACGTGACAGAATTCCCAGAAAGCAGAAAGTTTGTCTGCCCATCATCCCTCCTCCTGCTCCTTTTCACTGTCCTCAAAACACTAATATTCCTAACTCTGCCTCCAAAAGGTCTGCAGTTACTATATAGTCCCTTCTGGTTTTTACCTGTATTTTCCCCAGTGTAAGCCCTTCATTTTTCAATTCAGTTGTGCAAGACTTCCGGGGCACACGCAATTAGAGAGCTATCCTGACCTCACCCCCTCCTCCATGTACACAAAGTACTTGCTCTCAGGACGGCCAGCTTGCATTCACGCCTATTGCAGAGAACAGGTGCAATGCAGAGATGCTTCTCGTTAACGTAGATACATGCTGTGAAGTTGTAAATCCTGGCTGTAGTAAGGTTGCTGTTGTCATGCTAGTTTAAGCACATAAAGCAAGTTCTGCGGGAAGGAGTGAAATATTTCATTAGGACAACTAATACTGTGGGGAAAAGCAGGCAAGGTTTTTGCACAACAGTGCTTCTTCATTTCATCTTTAGAAACTGCTCAAAAGCTTGCTAGTTTTTCTCCAAATACACCAGCTACTCTCACAAAGCACATTCACATTCTCCTCCCGACCTTTGCCTCAGTGGTACACGTTAAACTGGAGTGAGTGAGAGGAAGGGGAAAAAAATCAGGCTGAAACTAAAGCTCTTTCTGAAGCCTTTACTACAAACTTCACGCTTCAAAGACTTGATCAAGGGAACTGCAAACATTCCATTAAACCACAAGTCTTTTTAATCAAGTTCCCGTTAAAGATACAAGGCATAAACTACCACTATTACTCTGGCCACTGTGCATTTATATAGATGCTTGCGGAAGTCCCTTACAACTTACACGTTACTCTGAGAAGTTCTGAACTGCTTTAAAATTCTCCTGAGATACTCTCCAAAATATCCCTTCCAGAGATACTGATATTCAGGTCCTGGACTGAACACCTTACTCGAGGTCGTTTTACAACAGAGCAGCAAAGTTTTATGGAACAAGTGAGACCGTTTCTGGGCAGTCTCTCATTCTCCTCCAAGTTCTCCCACACCCGCGCGGCGGCACCTCCAGAAACCGGTTTCCTATTTGTTCACGATGGTTCTAAACCTCTGTAACAAAACTTCAACAACGTCCTCCCCACTGAAGCAGTCCTGCTACTGTTATGGATAGCAATGCAAAGATATTCAAAGAAAACGGTCAGATACGCTTGGAAGCTAAAGGCCACAATAAAAAGGAAAAGAAAATACCATGTACATGAGACCGTTGGAAACTTTTTCCCGGTGCAAAGTGGAAATTTCCAGCTACCTGCAGGAGATAGTAGTCCTTCATTAAAAGGTCTCAATCTATATAACTAAAGCAGTCGTGCTGGTGCTTGGATTTTTAGATTTTTGTTTAAACAAGACAGACACCAAGCAACTCATTTTCATAGGTGACAATATCAGCAGATGTTGTCCTAAAAGAGGTATGAATTTCCCCTGTTCCTCACAGGCAGTCATGTGGAAAGCCATAACTACATACTGATGTTGATAATAACTGTTTTATGCAAATTATTTTAGTGGACATAAAAATGGGAAGAAGGAGGAATTAACTCTACTGGGAGGGAACTGACTGTTGCTGCAGGAAATACAAAACAGTATCACGGAAAAGGAGTGGAGAAAGTAATTGAGGGGGAGAGTGAGCAGGGTAAAAAAAAACCCTTAATACAATACACAACCGTGATCCAGTGTATACATCCGTGAAAATAAGCTGCATGCAAAAATAAAGCACTAAGCCAACAAAACCAAACCAAACCCAAAAAGAAAAAGGTTGTTAAAACTTCATCCTGGAATTTGAAAGGGATACGGATATTAGGTGCCAATCCTCACTGACGCCTACTAGCAATCATACACGCTCTCCCCTGGAAGATCTGAATGGCCCAAACTCACGTGCTACGTGAGGCATTCAATGTCCGTGCAAACCTATTGCTTGTGTTAACTGCAGACCTGATGAGAATGGAGATGTGCAGAATTCCGAGTGCATAACCATGGTCCCCAAAAATTTCCCCAGTGACACCCACCCTTGGACCCTTGCTACCTCCAGCATTCCCCTTGGAATCTTTCGTGCTCATCACGCTTTGTGACAGAGGGTCCCATAACGGTTTGGTACCCATGATAATGCTCAAATCACAGTGTCTGGCTTCGTGAGTAAAAGGTTGACTTTCCAGAAATAAAGACTGTAGTCTCCAGGAAGAGTACACAAATATGTAAAAAAAACAGAGCTTGAATTAAAAAAAAAAATTAGCCTGGGCCTGACTTCTAGAAGGTACCTGGGTACGTAATTTGCACGTCCAAGTGTTCTGGGTTTAGTAACCCTTCAAATGACAGGGTAGTTACATAGTTATTTGGTATACCTCCTACTACTGTTCCATACACCAGTTGCAAAAAAAACACTCCTCTGAGCATTTCCAGCTTTGACAACCAACTCAAATAGTCTTGCTTCCACTGTTTTTCTAAAGAAGATAACATTTCACTCCCTCCAGCACCTCTGCTGGCAAGCTGTTGACTACTGTTATCTCCAGCATCCACTGGTGGCCTCTGTTTTAAGACTAGACGGGCAGGTGGGACAATCTAACCTCAAAGAAGCTGCCTCTCCTCCTCCAGAAACCTTGGCAAAAAGACTCGCTAGCTGGACGGCAGGAAAAACTAAGCTTCTCCAGCCAGCGTGCTTCCTACCAGCCCGCACAACGAAACACAGGATTATCCCCTTCCCGCTGCTTTTCCTGACTCTCCTATTGAACCCCCTTACAGGCACAAGTACCCTGCTGAGGCCAGGGGTTATCATATTACAGTGCCGTGAACACCTAAAGCTGGAAAAGGAGAGGAACTCTGCCTTTTCACAGTCCTCACCATCATGCAGCACGTTTACAGCAAAACCCATCTCTCACCTTGTTGACCTCTAGGAAACCATACACCTGGCAGCCCTCGTTCTTCTGCTCTTGCATTTGCTGGCTAAACCCTTCCCTCTTGCACTGCTCTATGGTATCCGGCTTCTTGAAGGCCCAGCCTCGCCGCCTGTATGCTTCTCTGACGTCGTCACAAGTATTACAACACCTGCAAAAGCACAAGCACCATCTTACCATCTCTATCGCTAGAAAGAGATGCTCCAGCTCAGGACTTGAATCCTTGGCGGATTCTTCTTCAACAAAGCAATAAAGCAAACATCAGGGACTGGACCTTGAAAGCTGGTCTAATGCTCCTGAAGGAGCTCAAGCTTCTTGATGTACTTTTCGAGAGTTTGGCATGAGGATGCAAGCTGTTTGAATGCAGTTCTTGAGTCTGAAAAGGGCTCTGCCTGTCCATTTAGACAGTCACATCACTCCTTGGCAAAGAAATTTGCTCCAAAAACGACATCAGTGTCCCACAGTTCCGAGTAGTTTGGAACTCCCCGTGTGAACAAAGCATCTGCCTGTTTCTGTTCCTCCTTTTCTCTGTTTTTAGGCCAAGACCGTCAAAATGGGAGGGAGGGCTAATGGCAAACTTTCTTCCTTACTTTTCTACCTCTGGATAACACCTTGGTCACTGGAAAAACCAGTTTTCTTTCTTGGTTCCGTGTTTTGCTGGGCCAAACAAGAAGTTGGAGGCTGGAATCATGAATCCCTCAAGATGGAAACACCTCTGGGGAAGGACCCAACTGGACAGACAGGATAGACCAAGTTACTAAAGAGACAATAGCAGCGAAGGATAGTCCAGAACCTATGGACTATCACAGATCCATTCTTAGAGGAATTTGCAGGTAGGACAAATGAGAAACACCAAGCGACACCTGTTGTTTGTGTGAGCGATGAATGTCTGGTCTTTGCTCCTGTAAGGATGCAGAGCCTGCAGCAGGAGTGAGAAGGCAAGGCCATAACCAGGTTTTATTCCAAGACAGCTCACGTAACAGTGAAATAATTTACACAGCTCCCCTCTGGACACCATATAATCCCAGAAAAGATACAGTGTCCTGAGATACAATCTTTGTGCTACTGCCCTTATTAAACAGGCACATAGACAATGTAGACAACCTAACTCTGCACGTTCTTATCACGAGTGCAGCTTCCAAAGACATACCGAAACCACAACAGTTCTCATCATTCTCTGAACACGTGCCCGGGAGGATTTCGTTGCACAGACCTTCGCAGACATTTGAAAAAAAAAAAAAAGAAAAAGGTGCATGCAACATAACAGTGCAAATTCAAGTGCTAAGAAGATATGAAAAGGTGTAAAGGTTACCGAATGTCCTCTGACTCTGCCCCATAACAGCCCTCGCAACAATCAGCATCCCAAGAATTTGGATCAAACACTTCTTCTTCTTCTTCTTCTTTCCCCAGCTCTAAGACAAAAGAGGATTCAAAGTGATGAGGCATGTCTAGAAATGCTGTCTTGTACTCTTGTTTTGTTCTACGCACAATAACTGTTCTACACATGAATGCAACGATTTTGTGTTGAAGCTGTGCATCCCGCACCCAAAGCCCACCTGAAATGGTAGGCATAGAGCCTGCTGAGGTGTCAAATAAGACCAATTAACAGAGTAGCGTTTGTCATCTCAAGAACACCCTCCACAGAAAGAACTGGCTATCTGTAAGCCTTCCTGGAGCATCGACCAGATGTTACTTGCATAAAGGCTTTGTTAAAACATTGTCTAAAGTAGACCCAATCAGCACATCGCGACTGATACAGGACCTGTTACACAAAATTTTAGATAGTTTTTGTGCCCAGACATTAACTCTGTAATGCCACAACCTGTGAATACAGAAAGGCTGCCAAGTGACACAGCAGTAAGAACACTATCACCACATTCCCATGACAACTGGAGAAACCCGCGTACCTACGGGTGTTGTTCAGCTCTTGGCTTAGTTTAGCCTTTCAACTTCAACAACAGAAAAGTTAAATCCGAGTGATACAAATCAAAACATTTAGTTTATGCTGATACACAGAACTACACTCTCTCCCAGAAAAGGTAATAAGGAGCTCATGTTTTGGAAGGAAAAGTCAGGACAGTATTACTGTTAGACTGCAACACTTTGCCAGAATCGTTTGTATCGAAGTACAACAATGAGTCATAATACGCAAATAATGTAGAGGAGAGGTTTATGTAGCCAAGGACCACTTACTACAACTCGCAACCGATAAATCCACTAAAATGTATTTATCAGGTATGCATTACCACACACAAAGTAAATGCCGTAAGGTGCAAGTTTAGGCTTAAGGGTCGAGTCACTGGAGCCTTCCCTGGAGAGAGGCTCTTTCCTCTAACCACGTCGTCCCGTTTGTCAGCCCACTGTGATTTAAAGATACAACCAAAGCCAAGTTTTGCCAGAACAGCTGCTTGATTTCTAGTCATAAAAGACCGCTAACTCAGCAGCTTTATTCCTGAAATGCATCCATGAGTCCCTGTCATAATTTCAGAGGGACTAGGCAAAGATTTGCCTCGCAAAAGTAGCAAGCGTAATAGGAGTTTGTCTGATCCGCCAGCTTAAAAGATCTGGGTGCTATAAACTCTTCAAGAGTTTATGGTATTTAAATGCTTTTCAGCTGTCACTCGTTCCCGTGAAAGTCAGAACGGGCATACAGTGATGGGAAGACTACCAGAGCATCCATCCAAGAAAGGCAGAATAGCGTCTTACTGTGTCTCTCGGCCTCTGGAGTCGCACGATTGCCAGCTTTATCCAAACGTTGCTTAAACAGATTGTGCTCCACATCCAGCTGCTGCTCCCCTGCTACGTCCGTGGCATCGATGCTCAAATCTGAAACCCACGAGCAAGGGAAGTGGTCTATAAACGCACATTTGTTATGGCCCGAGGCAGGCTGAGGAAGCCTTCAACCAGTGAAAATACAGAATCTTTTCAGCCAGGGGAGATAAGAACGTGCCAAACTGGAAGAGTGTGTATGGCTGGGGCCAAGTGACGTATGGGGAGTAAGATGCACATTGCAGCACCCTAAATGATCCCTCCAAATACGGGGTTTGGTTTGGTGTACAGGAAGGACTGTTTCCAGCTGCCACAGAAATCATTACCCTGAAAGGTAAACACATGTAAGGCAAAAAACCAAAACCCAACCCCTCAAAGCCCATAACCATTTTCACAAACACCGCTTCAGGAGTTAAGCTTAAAATTGGTTGAAAGCTGCCTCCCACCTCTACCCCCTCACCCTTCCCCCTTCAACATCAGCACATTTCCTCGTGATCCCTTTTCACAAAGAAGATTGAGAAGGTCTGTGGTCTCGGCCTGGCGTCGAAGCGCCACGATGCACTTGCTGGCTACACGCTCTCTTGTAAGACTCACAGCTTCTCTGCACAAAACAGCAGAGGCTTCCAGTCTCTCCGGCCTTCCCACGCCCTTTTAAATGCGAAGAAGGCAAAGACCAGCAATCTCTTGGGTGGTCAGAAGGAAGTCAGACTCACTACATTTAGAGCCCAATGCATTACCCAAAGGAATTACTACAACAGAACAAGAGGGAGGGCAGATTGGTGGACAGTCGGACAACGTGCACAGCAGTAATACACAGTAAGATTTGCACAATTTTCAATCACTTCATCCTGCAACTTTATTTTGAATTTAGTTAAAAGCTAATCAGATTATTAACGCTCATTCTGATTTTAAAAATTTTGGAGAAAGGTTACCACGTGCCATTGGCATTACAGTCAGAATTTAAGCACAAAAATCACAGAAGAGCTATCCCTTGTCCAGTAACTTCCAAAGGAGACTAAAGCTTTCCAACAACAATACAGTCAAATCTTGAGTCCCAAGTGAACTCCGTGTCAGCTTTTTCAGTATTACTGCGCCCTCTGACAAAGTACACCACCATACAGAAGTGTAAGTGGGTTTATAGCTTATCCTCATTTATAATCTAGAAAAATACTACTGCCTGACTGGAAGCGCTGGTTTAAGCGCCCAGCGGGCCTGGCTGGAATCACTGCCTAACCTCAAGGGATCACCAATGCCTCCCTGTCCGTGGCCCAAGCAGCAGTGCAGCACTCGGAAGCACCAGGCACGCTGAGCCTCTCGGGCCCTCGGCAAGGATGAAAATTATCCCAAATATTCAGAAGTCTGACTCACAAGCACAAGGCGTACGTGGAAAAATAACATCTAGGTCGACCTTCAGTTTCTCTCCCCTTGATTTGCCAACGTACAATTCCGGATGAACCTAGGAACAAAGAAAAAACAGAGTCTCCTGTTTCACTTGGAAGGAAATCAAAGGGCCTCTTTCCCTCAACTGCTCTGCCTCACGAGCTGATTTTTAAGAGGTGGGATTTGCGAGACACCTGAGCTGCTGCTGCCTCCCACACCTTCCATGGTAGCTAAGCACTTGCCATTTGTAAGACTTCAAAAAAAGAGAGTAATTTGGGAATCTTAAAATTTGGGGTGGGGACGGGGGTTCCTGCGGTTGCTTTCTTTTCTTCGTATTGCCTGCTTGTAGATGGCGGAGACAGCAAGAAGAGATCTTGAGACGCTCTCCTGTGACAGCGCTACAGGAGGCCGCAAGCCAACCTTTGCGCCAAGCGGCTTTCGGGGGAGGGCAGCCCGCTCCCATCGTCAAGGCGACCAGCCGGGGCAAACAAAAAAACCCCAACAGATCCGCAGCCGGTGAAGCTGCTGCGTGGCCAGCCCGGAGGAGGAGGCGGGAGCTCGGCGGGGGTGCGGAGGCACGGCAGGCCGCCCCGGGCCGCAGGGCCGCCTCTCCACTGGGGCACCGCGGGCAGGAGGCAGCACCAGTGGACCGGGCCCACCCCGCCGCCACTACTCGCCTCTTTGGTGAGGTAGTACTGCAGGTCCGAGAACAAAGGCACCACCATGATGAGCCCGCTGACAACCCTCACTGCCGGGGAGGCGAGAACCGCCGTCAGCCCCGCCGGTCGCGGCCGCCCGCCCGTCTCGCCTCAGCCCCGCCTCAGCCCGCCCGCCGCCACCCCGAGCCGCTGCCCCCCGCCGCCGAGCGCCGGCCCACAAGGTCCCCTGGCCGGCCACCGCCCCACAGCAAGGCCCGGGCCCGCCCGCCGGCCCCCGGCCGCCCTCAGCGCGCCCGCTCACCCAGCGCGCCCCCGCACGTCCTGACCCAAAAGTCTTCCAGGGCCTTGGGGAAGGCATCGAACTGCTTCAACCGCCACAGCGAGTCCATGGTGCCGTGCGGCCCGGAACCAAACCCGCCTTCAGGCGCCGGGCCGGCACCGCCCCCGCCCGAAGCCGGCCAAGGGGCTGGGGCTCCCGGTCTCCTCCGGGGCGGGAAGGTCCTCGCTGCCGCCCCGCCCTCTTCTGACCCTCCCTGGCAACGGCCCCCGGGCCTCTGAAGGACACCCGAGAGACGCTGACTGTGCCGACATCGGTTAGCTGGAAAGGGCTTGACACCCAGGCGAAGCTGCGGGCAGAGAGCACTTTTCACTCGGTTTGACATCCTCCCCGCCCCATCCATTGCCTCCGTCTTTGGAAGGTCTGGAGTTTGTTACTAATGTCCTTTTGAGAACCACCGAGCTCTCCCTCAGGCTGGCTGTTGCAGCAACAAAGCGGAAAGCAAATCATCTCGGGAGAGTACCGGCGCTTTCTGTGAGGAAGGAAGGAGGGAAGAAGGGAAGGAAGGAAAGAAGGAAAGAAGGAAGGAGGGAAAGAAGGAAGGAAGGAAAACCCACTCTCTTGCCCCACCTTCGATCCCTGGCGTGTACTCTTCACCCCTTCATTTTGTTAACACCTCCTTTTCCCTCTGTCATCACAGGGACTGGCTATGAATTCGAGAGGTTAAATCAGACAACAGCTCGTAATAGCTTACTTGTGCACGTAAACAACTAGTATAATCTTTTCCTAAGCCACATATATACCTACCACTTGCTTTTTCTTACTGAAATAGTGCGATCCTGCAAAACTGCTTTTATTTAAAAAAATCTTAAAAATCACTGCCGCTAGGAAATGCTTCCAAATGCAAACAGAACAAATGCGCCCCCATTTCCCACAGCAAAACATAATACATTTCCGGGAAGGGCACAAGACAGGAGCCCCGTGATGCTGCAGCTGTTCCTCTACAGGAAATGAAGGTTCAGAGACCGATCCAGCTTCCGAGTCTCTGCTTCCAGAACAGCAGCTCTGGGCTCCCTGACCACAGCTGCTAAGGAGTAAGACAGCTCTTGGTGAAGGTCTGACAGCTCCTGGCTGGTCTTGGCGCAGCACTCAATATAGTCCTGCTTGTATTTTCGCTCCTGTGCCAGCTGCGTCTGCAGAAGGGACACCTGAAAGAGGCAAAAGGCCGAGCTCAGGCAAGCCCACGCTGTTAGGACCATCTGCGGACGTCGGGGAAGACGCACCCGCTAACTCCAGCCCTGACAAACACTTTGTCGTTGTGGAATGGGAAGTAACAGGTTCCCAGAGTCACCCTGAACCAAACTCAGATTATCAACAGTTCCGAGTTTCTTTCTGGCATACCATTCACGTGTACAACACCGAGACATTACATGTATATTAAGGAGAGAGGTTCCTACAGGGTTTAGTAACCCAACTCTTTTTCTCAAAAGAGAGATTCGGGCTACCGACACCTTAGTTCCACGTGCTTTTTCCTCAGCAGGAGGGCTACTGGTTACACAAGGTACTGAAGAACTGTTCTGTTGCGATCCAGCTTAAAAACGTGACAGCTAGCACATGAAAAGGGAGCAAACTCTCATTTTTCCTAACTTCAGAGCATTTCACAGAGGAGCAGAGCATAACCTGATGAACAAAGCCCAGGGGGGAAATGAGCCTTACAGGACTGCTGAGGCCTTGAAACGCCTCAGATTCTATTCTTTCCTGACAACACGGAGCTCTGCCTGCTGGGCTTTTTGGTGGGAGAGACCCAGCTGCTCTCACCTCCTGTTAGGTTTGCAGTGCAGTGCAGCCACAGCAGCTCTGGCATGTTGCCCTCTGCCTGCTCTGGAGTGGAGGAGATGCACATGGAAAGTAAGACATCAAAGGGACTTCACAACAAACTCTGTGCATAGGCTGGGGACCACCACCACTGAAGAGAGGGACAGATCTGACCTTCTCTCTGAAATAATAAGGGCACCTTTGTGAAACTGGGCTTGCAAGCCTGAAAAACCCTCCCACGCTCTGGTAGGTAACCCAGAGGTATGAGTGGGAGAAGTGGCCAGCTGCTGCTACGAGCATCTCCCAGGAAGTGGGAGATCAAGTTCCAGTTCTGCTGTTTCCCAGGCCCAGAGGAGTGCCCTAACCAGCCAGGTGAGGACTATTCTTTGAGCAGAGCACCTCCGTTTTCCTGCTGAACTGCTGAAGTGGGTCCACGGTGCAGGCAGACGCAACAGTCAGTCACAAGGGGAAGGGGGTTCAGTTAGTTATCTGTAGCAACAGAACTTCGGACACTGAGGCTTCCTGGTGAAAACATCCTTAAGATATACCTTGATGGCTTCAGCAGTATTCTCAGCTCACTTGCCGGAGCTAAGCATCATGTAGTCTACCGATACAAATATTATATGCATTTCGCCCTGAGCGCCTGTGAAGATTCGCCTCCTCAGGGAGACCAGGGTGTACCAGACCCATAAAAGTACACGGAAGAGACGTCTGGCGACTGCTGCTACTGCCAAGACCACTGTCAAAGGATGCAATAGGCTTCAGTAGCTGGAATGTACGTTCTTGCACTGACAAAACCCATGTCCATACAGTGCTTAGGTCTCTGACTCGGTCCGATACTGGGATCACGATTAGCACAGCATAGCAGTATGACACTAACGATTGCCTGAAGGCTATAAGCTCTGGCACTGCCTCAGATCCCCGGAGCTCTGATATGATGCAAGCTCCACTGTTAACGGAGTCAAGGGAAAATGGAAACAGTCAACAAGATGAGTAAGCTCAAGGGGAACATCCTTAGAATAGTCTCTACTTTCAGGCGAGTGCCAGTTTTCTGAATTTCCTCCAATCCTTCTCCCACTTGCCCTTTAGGCAAGTCAGAGACTAGACCTAGGTGAATGATGTTGTTTGGCCGTGGCCAAGAGGTGTGTCTAACTGGTACTACCTGGTGTAGACACTGCCTGGTGTACTCACTTCCTGACAGCCAAACAAAACTTGGGCTGTGGCATCATGCAAAGTTGTGCCCATCAGTACAGCCACAGTGGCTTTTGATGAGAGCTTTCCTACTCCTCACCTGGTTCTGTAACTCAGCTAATCGACTGCAGCGAGCGTGAGACTCCTCCTGTGAAGAAAATGCAAGGATTTCTTTTTTTTGCCTCCAGTTTGGTCAGGGCCATGGTCTATATTTGACTTCTATTAGGTCTATACTGGGGGGCTGCTGCCACTGGGATTTGCCATCGTTGCTCCGTGTGGCCAGAGCCTCCTCCCACCAAGTAAGATTCTGTTCTCACCTGTCTAGAAGCAGGCATCTTGTGCTGGTCAGACTCAGAGAGAGAAAAGCCGCATGCATCTGGCAGTGACCGACCACCGTGATCTCTCTTCAGTCTCCTCCGTTCGCGTTCCACCTGCACGTTGGACAGGAGAAAGGGTCACAGAAACCTGCCACCAAACAAGGAGCAAAAGGACCTCTGGACGTCATGGCAAGGAGATGTCTGCTCAGAGACCGTTAATTGCACCAGAGAACGTTGGCGGCAAAAAGCACTCGATGTAGACTATGGAAGAGAAAGCGCAAGAGGAAACAGTTCCTGACACAAGAGAGTCAAATGGGTGTGTACGGGGACGCTGGGGCAAGAAGGGTGGTTCCGGAGTGAATGTGCCTTTGTGAAGGCAGCGGGGTGCCAGAAGAGAGAGAGAATACAAAAGTGTGTGTCCACAGGGGAAAGTGGGAGAGGGAAGGAGACAAACAGAGGACCCCAAAGGGCTGCCTGTGGAAACGTGTTGTGTTCCAGAGGACCGTGAGGCTTTGCAGAGGCAATGAGAGCCTGTTTTACCTGCTCAAGAGTCCTCCTGAGCTCAGCGTTGAGTTGCTTCAGCTCCGTCTTCTCATGTTCCAGCCTTGCAACTGCTCGCTGCAGACATTCCAGCCGCTGCGACAGGAGTCTCTTCTCCGAGAGCCACGATAGCTGCTCCCCTTCTGCGATAGCCTGCTGGGTGTTCAGAGAGGAGATTACGTGAGCTGGTGCCACATAAAGGTTAGGAGGGCCAGAACCAACACGTCGGGGAGAGTGACCGGACTCAGGAATGGACAGTGCCAAGTCCCTTCTTCTCCTCCCGAGAGAGACTGGAAACATTTGTTTCCTATTCAGCCACTTCATGCTTTCACAAAGGTCTGTAGTATTTCCAGCTCCCTCTCTCTCAGCCATTTCTTGTCCGTCATGAAGACTTCCACATCGACATGTTGCTCTTAGGGAAGCTATCTAACATCTTTGGTCATCCTCTTTGACCTTCACTGTATATCCTCCTATCTGTAGTTCTACGCTCTGTCCTCGGACAACCAAACAACATGTGGGTGAAGCATGCGTTTCTGCAGTGATAAAATGCCAAGGTTTTGTTCTCTATTCCCTTTACCTGTTACATCATCATTACAGAACTGCTCTTTGAAAAAATCCCATTATCAACCAAGCCCTGTGCACTGCTCTGAACCTAGTCAAGAGCCACCTCCCCCCTCGTGGGTTTCTTGATGAGTTCATCAAGTGCTCCTTGAAGCGCTCTCTGACAGCATCTATAAATGTAGTCTTGATATCAGCACTATACCGATCTATACGGATGCAAGCGCATTACCTGATCTAATGCTGTTGCATACCTGATCTATACGGATGCAACTGCAACCTCCCATTGTTTTCATGCTCCCTGCCCTTGTCTGCTTCCCATCAACAGATCACAATACCCGTCATCATCCTGATCAGGCTGGCAGTAATATTTCTCAAGTCATGTACAACTGTATAGTGCATAAATACAGTATTTTATTAGTAGCAGTTTCTACATGCCTGTGGACTAACGTAATGCTAAAAGTATTGGCAGAGTCCCAGGCAAGTTTGCAGCACAGGCTGTTGCAGCTGTTCCACTAGCAGTACCCGAGTCAGATCACCTTGGAGAAATCCACACAACTTTGCCTTCGTGCTTTTTGGACTGCGGCACAAGTACATCCTGCATGTGCAGTGAAGCCTTTAACCTCATCAGGCAACGGTACGAATTCCATTCTTTTCAATACACCGGAAAAGCTGTACCTCAGAAATCGACGTCTCTGAAAGCATCCTCTAAGCGCCATCAGTGCAGCTGCTGTTCAGCCATCGTTACAAAATTCTACTAAGTTTAGTGCATTAGTCTGGTCAACTGTGCCCTTTCCTTTCCATGCCAAATCCTAACCGCGAGACGTTGGCTAAGCTTGCCTAGATAGGAGAGAACCAATTACCCACCCCCAACCTTTGGACTTGCTTTAATTTTAACGGCAAGCTCTGTAGCTCTTCCAGTAGTTCTGGGCTTGACAGAAAACATTCTGGCAGGTGAATGGGCTCTGGACGGAGCTAGAAAGACAGGCAAGCCTGCTGGCCGCAATCGTGGTTTCTTTGGCCAAGCAGGTCATATATGTATGGGAATATATATTCCCATATCTTTATGGAAAACGTCTTTAGAATCCTTCACAGACATTTTAGTTGACTGATGATCAGCCACAGTGCCTACCTGAAGATGAAACCGGTCCTTGTCCCTCTCTGAAACCATACTCTGCACGATGGCTATTTCTTCCCTCGGAGTCCCATTGGCCATTTCACTCCTGGTAAGGGCAAGAGTCAGTGCTTGTGCCTTCTCTTTCCATTCGATTTCTCCGCTTTCATTCCGCTTCAAAATAGCCACCACACGCTCCAATTCTTCCCCCTTTGCTTTCCTCTCATCTTCCAGCTGCTGGGTTAGCTCCTCCTGCCTTTTCAAGAGACGGTCTCTCTCCTGGAGAACTTTCCTCTTCTCTGCTTCCTCTGCCTCCCAGTTCTGGAGTTTCTGGATTTGTTTCTTTAGGGTCTCGCCTTCATCTTCCCATCGCAAAGCTGATGTTAGTTGTTTCAGGAGTTCACTCTGCCTCCTAAGCTCCTGTTCTCTGCCTGTCAGAGTCTTCTCTAAATACCTGACTCTGCCTCTCTGGTACTTGATCTCTGCATCCTTCTTTGTCAGAGTCTGCCGAACGTGCTGGAGATCTTCCCGAAGACCTCTTATTTCCTCTTCTAACTCTTCTTGCCCACCTTGAGCCTTGGTCTCTCGTTCCCTCTCAGGCAAGGCTGCTTCCAGGAGCTTCTCTTGCTCTCTGTGGTGTCTAACCTCTTCATTCTTCTTGGTTAGCCTAAGCTGGAGATTCTGCAAGGTCTTCAGTTCTTCTTCTTGGCGCTGGAGTTTTTGCAGAAGAGTTTCATTGTCTTCATCTCTCTTCCTCACCGCTTCCTCAAGCAGATTCACTTGCTTCTGGCATGATGTTAGTGCTACTTTCATGCTTTCTTCACCAGGCTGGAACGTGTTCATTTGCTCTGTCTGCCTGAGGCACTCCAAGCGGTGGTTCTTCACTGCGTGGCTCATTTCGTCTAGATCCTGCTGTAGGCTCTTGGCCTGCTTGCCTTCTAACTCCTTCTGCTCTCGAAGGTCCTGGGCATGCTCTTGCAAAGACACCCTCTCTTGATCTCTAGCTTCTCGAGAAGGTTCAGCATATTCTAGTTTTTGCAGTATGGCTTTAGTCTGCATCGCTGCCTCCTCCTTTTGCTCTTGAAGCTTAGAGATAGCCTCCTCCAGAGCCTCTATCTTTTCTTCTCTTTCTTTCAGAGTCAGTTTTGTTGCTTGAAGATTTGTTTGCTCAGCTTCACGCTTCTCCTCCTTTTCCTTGCATGCCTCACATTGTTTTCTAAGGGATAAAATTTCTTGCTCTTGTTCCTTTAGTGCCACTTGAAGATGATGCAGAATTTCCTTCTGCTGTGCAGAGTCCTGTTCTTGGTTTTGGAAGGTCTCAATCACTTCCTTCTGAGATTCAATCATGAAATCCTTTTCTTTCAGTATTGCCTTAGCGTGTTCTAAGTCTCTCTGTAAGACATTCATCCGTTCTTCTGTTTTTTCCTCATAGTTCCGTGTTTGTTGCTTTTGGATGTCTATGAGCCTGTCCTTTTCTTTCAAGCTTTCTAAGGTCTGCTCCAGTTGGTCACGGACAGTTCTTAACTGCACTTCCATGACTTCTTCAGCTTCCTGGATTTGCTTTTGTTGTGACTCAAGCTCTTGATCTTTTTTAGATAAAGCAAGTGTCATCTTTTCTACTTTACCATGAAGCTCTTGCAGGTGCCCCTCTCGCTGATCCTTGTACTGCTGGAAGAGCCTGAACTGCTCCCTTTGAGAAGCACACTCACTCTCTCTGTCCTTAAGAACTGCCCTCAGGTGTTCAAGGCTTGCGTGCAGAGATTTCACCTGTTCTCTCTCCTTTTCCAGTTCTTGGATCTGCTGGGTCAGAGACATAAGCTCTATGTTTTTCTCCTTCAAGTTCCCTTTCATATGATCAAGATCCACGAGCAGATTTCTCACTTGTGAGGTACCGTGTTGTTCCAGAATCGTTATCTTCCCCTCCTGGAATTTGATCTCCTGGTCCCTCTCCTCCAGCGCCTTGTTCATCTTGCTGACAGCAGTCCTCTGCATTTCTCGCTGCTTCTCCAGCTCCCGTATCTGTTCTCGCTGGGATCTGATCTCCCGGTCTCTCTCTTCCAGGTCTTTGTTCATTTTGCTTACAGCAATCCTTTGTTTTTCTTGCTGCTTCTCCAGCTCCTGTATCTGTTCTTGCTGGGATCCTGTCTTCTGTTCTTTCTCTGTTATGTCCTTAATAACCTGATCGAGAGTAGTTTTATGCATTTCTTTCTGCTTTTCCAGCATTCTCATCTGTTCCTGGTATAACTTCATTTCTCCCTCCCTCTCTGACAGGATGGCAGTCATACGAGTGAGATTCTCCTGCAAAGCTTTTACCTCTGCTGCCTCTTTCTGTAGCGTCTGGATTTTCTCCCACTGCGTTTCCACTTCCTCATTTTTAATTTTTAAGATAGACAGTGTAGTTTGGAGTTCTTGTTCAAGGCAGTGATTCATATCTGTTGCTGTATTTGCTCGGGTCTCGGAGGCTGTGACTGATTCCTGAAGGAGTCTTCTCTCCCATACCAGTTTTTCTTTAAGTGCTTGCAGTCTGTCCCGGTCATGCTGCAGAACAGGGAGGAAGAGGTTCAATAATTCCATCTATATATGTTTGGTTGTCATACTAGATTGGAACTCCTGCTCCAGTGGCAGTCAAGGGCTGAAGTTGGAGCTTTTAGTAGAAAATTCGAGCTCTCCAGTTGGTTTCCCTGTTCGATGTAAATTTTCTACTGTCACTCAAAAAAGATTTGAGAACTGTACTGTATCTATCAAACTCTGTCCATAACTGATTTTTGGAGTCATTGTAAATGGAGGAGTGGGAAAATACCGACCATGTAGGAACAGCTGCACTGGCTCAACTGTCTAGGCTAGTCTCCCGTATGTAACGGTGCCTGTAAGTGCACACCCAGGGAAGAAAGCCTAAGAGTCGGGTGGACTTACATGATACCTCCCCTCCCCAACCCCAGCACTGTTCCAGCTTGTGAGAACTTTCTCAGTCTCCTCCTGACCCCATATAGACCTGCTGTATTTACAACACCCTTCGTCAAGGAGTTCAACAGGTCTGCTCTGCTGTAAATATACCACCTCCTGTCATTTGCTTGCAGCGTGGCTCTCACTACCTTCATCAGATGGCTCTCGTTCATCTCTTGGACAAGAGAGTGAACGACCGCTGCCCCCTCTCTCCCTGCCTCTCAGGATGTTGTAGACCTTTCCTGCGCCACTCTTTAGGCTGCGTCTTTCCCAGCTTACTCAGCCGGTCCCATCTTCCCTTTTGCCCTTCGCTGAACCTCTGCTGGCTCTAGGGTGTTCTTTTGGGGAGGAGCTGCCAGAACTGCAGCCAGGATTTCAAGTCCAGACTAAGCATGATTTAGGCAGTGGCACGATGATGTTCTCTCTATTAGGAAGGGAAGAGAGAACAACCCCAACATGTGATTTCCCTTTTTTTTCTTTGAGAACAACCCCAACGTTTCATTTACTTTCCCCCCCCCGCCCCCCCGGACCTCTACTGCGTAGAATTTTCGTGGTGCCATCCTCTAGAAGGCCACTGTCCCCCTCTCGAAGGAGTAATGGTCAGGTCACAGTCTGTCATTCCGTGTTTCAAATCAGGACTAGTTTTCCCCTTGCAGACATACATATTTAGCTGGATCAGCACTTTTGTTTCTCAAATGTCTCATTTTTCCCCCCGCTGTCTGCTCTCAGACGGGCAATGTTGAACAGCTTTCTATTATTAGCAAACTTTGTCTTCTCACCCCTTTTTCCAGATCCAGGTGTTTAGAAATTTTGGACACAAATAATTGCCCAAACCATGCAATGTAAATAGAGACAAGTTTGAAAATTACTTTGACTAAAGCTTCAAGGGCAGAAACCTTCAGAATTGAGGAAAATAAGCACCCTGATTCGTAACTGAGTCGTATATGACTACGGCATCTTTTCCTACTTATTCAGGAGAATGCAATTGGAAAAGTTAAAGCACAAAAAAAAGTTGCTCCTTAGAATGACTAACAGAAGGCCAAAAAATATGTAAGAAATGGCCCTTCACAGCATCTGCCAGCCTCACCAGGACATCCTTTCTTTGCTTCTCGGTGCTCTCGAGTTTCCTTTCCAAAGATGCCACCTCTTGATGTAGAGTCATAGCCTCCTCCTTTAGAGACCCTTCGGAGTCTGCTAGCTGAGACGTCAACTCTTCCACCTCAAGTAAAACATAACAAAGCAGTCAAAGACTACAGCTTGTCGCCGTCAGCCATATCATATACTGTGAGGAAAGGGAAAGGACAACTTTAAATTTCACCCTATCGTGAGAGTACCAGATTCACAATGGATACAGCCAGCTTGTTTAACAATCTAAGTGCGTCACCATGTTCATCTGAAAAACCACCTTAAAAAACAAGGCTAGCAGTAACAGGCCAGCAGAAATCCACTCTGATGATTGCTGGCAAACAGGCAAAAGGAGCAGCCCATCTGGCCAGGGCAGCAGCTGAGATTCAGCTGACCAGTAAGCCTCCTTCAGACCAGCTGAGCTGGAGACCACAGTATGATGGCAGTCAGAGGGACTACCCCATCAGCCTGCTCTGCAATGGAAAGGCAAGAAGGGGAGAGACCACCTGTTTGATGACCAGAGTATCTACTGCTGTCTCAGTCACCTGTTTTTGCAGAGCATCCCTCTGCTGAAGAAGAACATTCTTTTCCTCTTTGATGGTTTTGATTTCTTCCTTGTGCCTCTTCTCCACTGCCTTGATCTTACTCCGAGTTTGCTGCAGCTCTGCTTGCAGCTTTTCTGTGATGTTCTGTAAACACAAATGGAGAGCAAGTTACTGGGACCTGCCATCGGGTTCAGCTTTTTCCTCTTTCTGTCTCAAAATCACATTCATTCAGCCACTTCTTTCTGCTTTTCTACCCAGCTCTGGTTCCACTGTAACCCACCCTTCCTGTTGCTGATCTCTGGAGCTTACCAGGCTCTGTGCTTTCAGTGCCTGCAGTAGTCCTTGCCTCCTCAGTCCCAGGACTTATGTTTTATTTCCTTGTTACTGCCCTCACTCTGTTACCTGGCCCTCAGCCTCTCTCTCAGCTTACGTCCAATTGCCAACTGCCTGTTCTTTCAACCTACCCTACTAGTCAACGACTTACCTGCCCATTCTCTTGCTGCTTTTTCAGGTCCTGCCTGAGCTGCTCTAGCTGCTGGCAGGCTTCTGTTAGCTCTCCCTGCGTTTGGAGTAGCGTCTCTAATAAAGCATTCTTCTCACGCTCCTTTTCTAGCAGGACCTGCACAGAAACAAAGAGAAGACGGGTTTAAACTTCCCATACAAAATTTGTGTGGCAAGACTCAAAGACCCATGGGCTCACACGGTCTCAAAGCACTGTGCTGCTGGTCTCCTAGGTCATTATCTGCCCACTTGGAGACACAGCTTCCTAAGTGAGATTGGCAGTATAAACATGGTCCATCCACGGTCCATCTGCGACTGAATCTCCAACAAACTCTTAGTCATCTAACAGGAGAATGTGTGGCAGTTCTCAAGTGTCTCGCCTTGCTGGTGAGGGTATCCCTCGTCTTGCGCTGTGTCCTGTTTGTCTTTCAGTAGCGACTTCTGCACCTACTTAGCGGTAGAGAAAACACAAGGCTGCCAGAGGGCTGAAGCTAGCAGCTCTTTCAGAAAACTCATGTACTCTGAGTGAGGTTTGGTGAAAATTACTTTGGTTTTAAGGTATTCAGTAGACTTTACCAAAGAAGTACTGACAGTACAGGGACACACTGTCATCTCTGAGCGCCGCCCTGTCATTTCAATACCTGTAGACACAGCTGGGGGTACTGCTGTCCCTAGGCAGCCTCCATAAAGAGGACTTTGGGTAGGACACAAGGAGGACTCTCAGCGTATCGCAGGGTTGCTCTGGCACAGGAGACCTGGGCACAAAATAGCTTACCAGCAAGTGACTTAAAACACAGCCCGGAAGACACCTCTGTTTTACTGCCCAGAAATATTTCAGAGGAGTCTTTAAAAAGATTTTTCTTTTGTCAACAATCCTGCTGCGCCCCTCCCCGTCCTCCCCAAACAAAAAGCCCATCCTCATGGGGATTCAGTCCTACAAACTCAGTTTGGTCTTTAATGGAGTTAAGGCTATAAACACGTATCAGTAAACGTCAAAAGAAGACCGTTAAGAGAACAGTGAAGATACTCTGAGGTAACTCTTAGAAAAACCAGAATACAATAGCAGCACAAAAATCTAAAATGAAAGGTGACATTTCTGCCTGGCTTCCTATGAGAGGTCTCATTCCTAGTCCCAAAGGTAGCCCTGCACGCCTTTCACCTCACCAAATTCAACGTAGAAAACATGTAGGGCATGCTCCACACAGCCCGATATCCAGTCATCTCCCACAGCTCTAGCTTTGCAAAGAACCACACACATTCTCCTTTCACAGCCTTTACCTCTTGCTTGGCGTTTTCGACTCTGGTTCGTTCCTCTTCTTGTTGAGCGTGCACGGTAGCAACTTTCTGCTTCATATCAAACAGCTTCTTCTCGTGCTCCCTTCCTGTCTCTGCCTTCTCCTTTTCCCATTGCTCCAGCATCTCCTGCAGCTCTGAATGGTGCCCTTCCCGCTCGCTTGCCTGATGAGTGGAGGAAAAGACTTCAAGATGAAGTCCCAGCCAAGCTCCTCAAAAAAATGTGAAGCTTCATCCCTCCCCCACAACCCCCGACCTGAACAGTGCACAGTGGCGGCTTTGTGCCCTCCATATATCGTGTCCTGTCAAGGAACTTAAAAGGAGGGTCAGCAGGTGGAAGAGAAGGAGATGTTACCTTCCCCTCTCTGATGGCTGCCTGTTTCCTAGGGCCTCTCTCCTCAGGATTTCTATCTATTCTCAGAGTCTCTATTTTCAAAGCTCACCTCCCTTTTCATCAGTGAAAAGGTGCAGATGGACTGCAGGGTGAGGAAGAGACCAGTACCCTGATGCCCTAGTCACAAGACAGGCCACGAACTGAAGTACCAGGAACAAGGGGCCTGTTCCATAAGCTTCAAGCCCAAAGATAATACCTCTGTCAACCGTGAAAGGACAGAAAGAAAGGAACAAAGTTTCCGTGACTGCAGTTGGCAGCAATGTTAGGAGTCTACTTCATGGTAGACGGGAGTCTGGTAAGATCCTACCCCTTGGCTGCCACGCTTTGGGTGGGGACCGTCCAACCTTCTGTTGAACTCGTCTTAGGCCCACACTGCATCTGTGGCTGCATTTACTGTCCCAGCATAGTCCTGTGGGTCTTCACGTGCCTTCAAGTACGAGCCATTGGCTCTGCTGCCTGGCCTACCAACGTGTGGCCTATGACAGGGGATTGCTGCCATTTCACACGCTCGGGCTAGTCGTCTTCTAAAGTCAGCCCACAAAGCTTGCTTGAAGAATTCAGAAGCATATTGTTTCCTACCAGGTCTTGCAGGAGCTTGTTTATTTCCACTTCATGATCAGTTTCGCAAAGTTTGAGGGTACTGTTATACTGCTGTTCTGTCCGCAAGAGCTGTTGCGCCATGTTTTCCCGTTCCTGCTTCACGAGAGATCTCTCTGCTTCCAGCTCACATTGAAGGCACTTCACTTCCCCTGCAAACACGACAAATGGCAAGATTCAGAGTCTACACAAACAATGGTTCTGACTTTACTGACCTTAAGCCGTTTGAATTTCAGTGCAGGAGGGATCTGCCTCCATCTCCTTCACTCCTCAGAAGCACTGCGGACAGAGAGCTATTTTTTATACCACCTTCCCTAGGTAGGGGGATCACCAGAAACAAAGCGCAGGAGGCTCTCACCTTGTATCACCTCCTTGGCCTGCGTGACTGTGTGAAGTTGGATTTCAAGCTGACTCCTGGCGATCTCCAGCTGCGATAAGTGCTGCTGAGCCTCAAACAGGCTGGATTCCAGGGTCTCCTTCACTGACCTGCAAGTTGTGAATACGGAGGGAAATGAGTTTCTTGCTCCTGACGCCCACAGGGAGTTATTCCAGTAAGAAGTCGTTCAAGATCCCTACACCTGAGTACGGAAAATGGGTTGCACGGAAACTTGTATACAGAAAACATATTTCTACCGTTTAAAATAGCAATGCGGGCCCCTCCGAGGGAATGTCCAGGCTTTCTTCATGACCTAGCATAACACAGAAAGCCCAGCTGAATTTGATCTCAACAGCCAAATCTTAAATTGCTGTGACACGCAGGTAGCTGTGCCCACAAAGTCTGTGCCAGCAAGGAAAAGCCCAGCCTCTGCTCACAGCCCTTATCTCCTCAGCCCTTCCAAGTTGCTCTGCAGGGGGACAGAACAAGAGTATTTCCCCGGCTGACTCGTGACTTTTTAGTGCTGTTCATATTGTAGGTATAGGTAGGTAATTTTCCAGACTCCCTATATTTAAAAGGGACTCCAGAAATACATCAGATGAGAGGGTAAAGTCTCATGCTTGTAGCAGCATTTGGAAGAAATCAGAACGAGATTTTATCTGAACAGGAACTATATGAAGGGAGAGACAGGTATCCTTTAGTTTAAACTGCTGGAAGTTCAAGAGAAACACTTGCTCCCTTTGTTTAAGCGTTGCTAACTAAGTAAGCAGTAGCCCAAATGACTTGTCGCTCTTTAAAAGGGAAGTTGTAGTACTGCAGATGCAAATTGTTACATCCATAGACTTCAACCAACTGGTGCGTATGACACACAGGATTCTGGAACCAGGAGCTGCAGTTACCTCCCTGACCTAACACAGCGTCCTGTGTGCCACGTTCCTACAATACACAGCGCTGCCTCCCGAGTACAGGCATGCGACCAGGATAACATCCTTCAAGGTAAAGGGGCACCTGAGTGGTACAACAATAAAACCCACAACAGAAGGATTTCCCTGCTTTGATGGACAATGGAGGCTCTATCTGCAAGAAGGAGAACAAGCACTATTTCTGATTATGCCCATCTCTGGCAGTCCAAGGTAAATGTGCCCCGTTTTAAGGACAAATAGAAGTCAGTCTCTAAAACAGAACAGAAAAGGTAGAGTCCAAAACCGTGACAACAAAAGGCTCTTGAGAACAACATCTGGCAAGAATAGTTGCTGATTTTTTCGTTATCTATTGCCAAAGGTTCTTCATAACTAGTTTATCTCTTTCTAACAAAATAATTGATCCCTCTTTTTTCTAAAAAAAAAAGGAACTGAACATCTAATCACTTAATAACAGCCCAGTAATTGACCAAACATAATTCAGCTGGATCAAATAAGAGAAGCTGGAGCTCAGAAGAAGCAGCAGCTCTCAGGAAACACACTGAGTCAAAATGGTGTTTATCAGCCTCGCTAACAACATACTCTGGAGTGGTAAAGTGTAAAAGTCAAGAAGCATGCCAAACAATCTGTGAAACATCATTTGTACAGCTCTGCAAGTTCAGGAGTCTTCTAAAAAACACCTAAGAGGAGGACAAACGTCTCAATGCTTTTTTTCTTCTTTTTGGAAAAGCAGAACTTGTCACATTTGGTCTTAGAAACCTGATACAGCAGAAGCAGAGAATCTTGTTCCTTCCCTGTATAACTTCGCCATGGCATCTGTCTCTAAACGACACGTGGTGAGGAGTACAGGACCCAGACATCAGTGATGGGCAAGAATCCCCGAAGACTGTCGAGAATTCACAAGAGGTTTCCCTGCTGCTGGTGTAACCAACTCGAGGTCCTGCACCACACTTAACAAGAGTTAGCTTAGAAACAGAAGGCCCTCGAGATTTTCAGCGTGAGCCTCGAGCTTCACCCTAAATGGCAGTGTCCTCCTCACAACGTCCGTATGTAATAGCCTTGAATTCTGACGATCCCATGTCAAACTACTTGACAAGGAAAGATCTATGTTCAAATGCAGAACAAGAAACCAAAACCAGGGAGAAACTTCAGGTTTCAGGAAACATCTGCATGGTTTAACGATTACTCAATTCAGAGCCAAGTTGGCTGGCTTTGGACTTCACACAGGAATGTGCAACGGGGCATAAACATGAGCGCAAGGCTCAGGAGAGCTTTGCTAGCTTTACCTGTCAGAAAAATAACATTCAAATCAAGGTATACTTTTTTTTTTCCCCCTCGAGATTCTTCCATTTTCTGTCCATGGAAGGTGAAAACATCTGAAAAGCACACAGGATGCAATAAATCCTCATGCAACGATTACCACCTTTATAACTACAGACATTGAATAAGGTCCTGCCTAGGGTGTCCTCCCTGCCTTTACCTGGCCTCTGCCAGCTGCTCTGAAAGGCCTCGTCTGTCCTGCTCCATGGCTGCCAGTCGCACCTCTAGGGCAGCCTTCTCACGCACCAGCAATTCCTTCTCTTTGGACACCTTGGCCAGTGCATGCCCTTGGCGAGAGGACTCCTGGCGCAACTGCTCCAGACCACTGCTAGCCGACTCTTGCTGGCGGTAAACCTGAAAGCGGGACAAAATACAGTTAGAGGCCTTTCTCTGGAGTTCTCTGCAGAGCCAGCCAGTGCCACTTCTGAATCAGCTCGAGGAGAAAGAGCTCCTGTACTGTGGGCTGAAAGCTTAAGAGCACCTGCTGTATACCGCACTAATACCCTGGGCTGCCAAAAGGCACTGGCACTGTTAACTTGACAGTGATGAGTAAGGCCATACTGGGTTGCCTGGGACCAGACAGCTCCTTCACGACAAACGTACATACCCCGGACTACGTGTTTTCATGCAAAAATACTGCCTTTTCCAGAACTCCAGAACCTTGCAAACTAAAACTCTATTAGAATCTATTCCAGTGCTGGAAATTTTCAGGAAAGGCTGAGCAAAAGCAACTTTGCTCGCTGAAGAAAGTGAAAACACACATGGTTTCTCCTTCTAGAAAAAAAAAGATCAAAGTGTCACCTACTGCAGCGTGTAAAGCAGTTGGATGCAATGAGGTGACGCTTGGCAGGGAAACAGCCCTTGCGGTCAGCAGTGTCATTTAGTGATTTATGAAAGTCTGGCTGACGTGGCCAGAGAGATGGTAGACTCTGTTTGTACAGTAGTTCATGTCAACAATACTGTTTACTTGTCTTACACAAAGAAGGTGTCTAATATACCTTGCTGGTATTCAAGCTTGAAGATTAACCATGATTTTTTAGCTCCTTTCTTCAGTATAACACCTCTGCTGTGCATTTGCCAAACATACCACGTACTCCAAAACTAAGACTATCTAACAGAGAACAGTCCATCAGAAACAAACAATTCTCTCAAAGTTATCCCATAATACCCAAGATTGTACATTATGAAACTGACATTTAAATGATGACAAACTCCCTAGTCTCCTACAGTGACATGATCCTCCCTAGCTCTTTTGCCAGGGTACCGAAATCAGTTAGTCCAGCGTGAAGAGTCTTGCGCGATCACCTATTTCTCATCTTCTTCCTCAAAGCCTAAAGAGGCTCTAACAATTCACAGAATCATAGAATCGTCTAGGTTGGAAAAGACCTTTAAGATCATCGAGTCCAACCGTAAACCTAACACTGCCAAGTCCGCCACTAAACCATGTCCCTAAGCGCCACATCTACATGTCTTTTAAATACCTCCAGGGATGGGGACTCAACCACTTCCCTGGGCAGCCTGTTCCAACGCTTGATAAGCCTTTCGGTGAAGAAATATTTCCAAATATCCAGTCTAAACCTCCCCTGGCGCAACTTGAGGCCATTGCCTCTCGTCCTATCGCTTGTTACTTGGGAAAAGGGACCGACCCCCACCTCGCTACAACCTCCTTTCAGGTAGTTGTAGAGAGCGATAAGGTCTCCCCTGAGCCTCCTTTTCTCCAGGCTAAACAACCCCAGTGCCCTCAGCCGCTCCTCAGAAGACTTGTGCTCTAGACCCTTCACCAGCTTCGTTGCCCTTCTCTGGACACGCTCCAGACCTCAATGTCTTTCTTGCAGTGAGGGACCCAAAACTGAACACAGTATTCGAGGTGCGGCCTCACCAGCGCCCCGCGTACACGGGGACGATCACTTCCCTAGTCCTGCTGGCCACGCTATTTCTGATCCAAGCCAGGATGCCATTGGCCTTCTTGGCCACCTGGGCACACTACCGGCTCATAGTCAGCCGGCTGTTGACCAACACCCCCAGGTCTTTTCCCCCAGGCAGCTTTCCAGCCACAAAGTTGCATGTATGTCTTAAAATACAATTTCAACAATTTCAAGATGTCATTCCCATTCTTAGCAATACAAGACAGCAGACACTGACTTGCAGCTTTGTCCCGCTCTCTAGGCTCAAACAAATGGGAGTTTTGAAAGTTGCAGACTTCACAACAAAAAGCATAAATAGAAACATGCAGCCCTGTTCTTGCCTCAGAAAAAGGATTCAGAGCTACACAGTTTGTTTCTTTTGCCACATGTGAGAGCAGTAGCCCCGCTCAGATTCACGGGCAACACAATCATCTCTCTGCAGCTTATCAAAAGCCAAAAAAGAGACCAACACAGACAGGTGGATCAAAAGAATCTGTAGAAGCAGAGGACAGCTCGGAGAATTGCAGAACAGCTCTGAAGGCCATCAACACGTTTCCAAAAAGAAGCAAACAAAGCCTTCTGACCTCCAGCACTACCAAGCGTCTCCTTGACAAAAACACTGCAGAATCCAACAGATAACAGCTTCACTGAGCCAAGCAGCCAAATGCCCACCCAGAAGCACCACGGTTTTGGTCTCACCTGACTGAGTTTCTCTTGGGTTTCTTCCTTCTCCTCTGCCAGTACCGTCAGCTGTACCCGCAGCCCCTCCTGTTGCTCCTCTGCTTTCTTCAGCAGCTGCTCCAGGTGGGCTTTCTCGGCACAGAGCTCTTCATTTGTTCTTCTACACAAGTTCAGCTTCTCCTGGTCAGAGATCTTTGCTCTCTCCATCCCGTCCACTTTTCCTGACAGAACTTCATTCTCTTGCTCCAGCTACAATCACAGAGGCACAGAGGAAATAAAATACAGTAAGAGTTACTATGAAGAAGGTTTGGCTTGGACAGGAAAAAGACCAACATTTCCATACTCAGTCAGTCATACTGTCGGAAGGCAAGAAGCCTGAGCAGAAGCAGCAGCTGGAGACGAACACCTGGCAAGATCTTTGGCAACTCTGCTCACCTGCAGCACAAGTTCGTTCAGTTGCGCTTTATCCAGTGCAAGAGCTTCATTGATACCGCCCGTGTTCGCTGTTGCAACACGTAGTTCAGCTATTTCAGCACTCAGCTTATTCTGAGCCCCTGTCAACTCTGCTACCGACCGCTCTGCCTGGAGAGACAAAAGAACAGCATGACAACAAAGGCAGGAAAACCCCTGACTTCAAGCAGCAACTCCACATCCCCTGTGTGTCTCTGACATACTCCCAGTTCCGCGCTCCCAGTAAGCACGTGGGGACTAACTACCCCAAAGAGCCTGTGTGGTCTGATCACCATTTTCCAAGAAGGAGGACAACATTTTCCCTGTCTTCTACTGCCAGAAACAGCATCTGTGGTGGTCCTGCTATCACAACTCCCTCTCCCACAGGTGCTACCTAGGAATAAGGTGACCACACCTTCTCCAGTGCCATGGCAAGCTCATGTTTCTCTTGCTTCAGCAGATCCCTCTGAAGGTGCGATTCCTCCAGTGTCTCTCTCGCGGCTACCAACTCACTCTGTAATAGTGAATGTTTTCCTTCAAGTGCAGCCAAGTCCTTCAGTCTATGAGAAGGGGAAAGACAAACAAGCTTTTAATGTAAAAACATTCTCATTTCCAAAACCAAGAGCACATACTATGTCCCAGATATGACAGTTAGAATGATTTCCAACAGCTTTCTATTTACACCTAAAGAATGCTGCAATTTCCTGACTAGAGCTGCATCACTCTCTGTCATTGATGCAGGTGAAACATTCGTCATTGAGAAAGTGAAACAAGCTTCCAGAAATCACAGAACGTTTCCAAAAAGTTCAGGTACTCTCAACTGAACGGCTTCCTGCCTGATGGTTCTCTCTCTCCTTTTTGGTACATCGGATACAAGACTTTCCAAAGTTGTTCTTTGGGTAAGACAGACTTTTTAAGTCCAGATTAATATTCCCACAATTGCTCTTGCCTTCAGCAGCGAAACAATGACAGAGCCTGCAATCTACTGGGGGAGGAGATGTGCGTGAATTTCCAATGCAATAACCATAGGATCACAGGATGATTCAGGCTGGCAGGGACCCCAGGACGCCTCTAGCCCAGTCTTCAGCTCAAAGCAGCTGGGGTCGGCTGTGGGATCAGTCCAGGTTGCTCAAGGCTCTATCCAGTTGGGTCTTCCAAATTTCCAGGGATGGAATCTGCACAACCTCTCTGAGCAACCTGTTCTGCTGCATGATTGCCTTCATGGTTCAATTTTTTGTTCTCCTTAAATCCAGTCCAAACCTCTCTTGTTTCCGCTTATGCCTGTCATCAACTACTCCGGTCGGGTTTGGAATGCTTTTTTTAAAGGGTCATAAAGAAAGTACAAGGAGGCAGCTATGCTGTATGTCAGTAGGTAGCCAGACCTGCCCACGTGCTCCCTTCACCTTTCTATGCTACAAATGATGAGCATGCAGAATTCATTCTTTTACAGTGGGCCTCCTAAAGTCCAGCAACGCCCACCCCTGCCCAGAGAAAGCTTTAACGCTCACAGGAGCTCCTGGTCACGACGCGCTCTCTCCATCGTCCGTTGCTGCTCCACCTTCTCCCCCTGCGCCGAATCTTCCTTCAGCTGCAGTTCAGTGTTACTTTGACGCAGACGCGAGGCTTCTTGCTCCGTTACTTCAAGCTGGTGCTGTAGCTCTTCCCTGGTTTTCTCGAGGTTTGCACAGTCACTGCAGAGACAAGGCTCAGTTAGAAGAATGAAGAGGCCTGAAGAGTCACGGGCCCCATTTTCGTCATTCCAGGATGGAGTTGTGGGGAGCACGGTAAAGAAGAACTTGCTCTTCCCCTCACAAGGCAACTGAAGAGGGAAAGAGAAAGGAAAGCAGGCTTTTGCCTTCGTTCAGTGAGAAGCGGCGGCTAGGAAAGAACGGAATTCACAGATGCAGCATGTTGAGAGGGAGGCGTCCTGTATTCCAACACCGCTCTGTATCGCCAAGACAGCCTTAGGATTCACAACAGAGCATGAAAAGCAGCAACAGGAGGATGCTAAAGTGCCCAACAGAGGCATACACGTGGTAGGGCAGGCGAGTTCTTTGCCCATAACGCCGCTGAACTCCCAGAACTGGAAGCAGATTGCCTCTAGAACGCAGGAGAAGGAGGAAACACTCACCTTCTGAGTGCTTCTACCAGAGAGTGGAGGTGCTGCCGGTGGCTGCTGGACGTCTTGCATTCCTCCTCCAGTTGCTCAAGCCTTTGCTGCAGCTTCCTGCACTGCTCTTCCTGCTGCCTGTGCTGGTGCTGCAGGAAATTGATAGAGTCCTGCCTGGCCGAAAGCTCTTCTTTTAGGGCCTGCAAGGAATGGGCAGGGAAAGAGCACAAACAAGCAATAAGAAGCAGGGAAGATGGCTCCAGGTAGCTGGGAGAAGAAGCAAGCAGAGAGACAGCTCACCTGAAGGCAAAAGCTGTGATGAGGGGGTGGGGATCAAGGAGAGAAAAGCACTAGGACACAGAGCTGGTGAGACTGGCAAGGCAATACGGTACCAAGAGTGAGAAGGCTAGAAAGAAACTGGCTAAGGAAACGGAAAGGTTTCAAGCTAAGTGAGGCATTAGCAGCTGAGCCTGTGGCCAGTGGTGAAGACAAGCAGAAATTCTCACCTGCCTTGCTCCTCGCCTCCTTGCCAGTGCTTCCTGAACCAATACAAAGGCATGCTCTGCATCAACGGAGCTCAGACAAGGGAGGACGTTGCTGGACTCTGCATGCTGGGAACTGTCAGTGCAGATAATGCTGACCGTGCTGTCACTGTCATCTAACACCACCTGAAAGCCCACATCAAGCTGTTACTCTTGGTTTTCTTTATCTATTTCTCCTTTTCCCCCCACTTCACCCTGGAGTCGTTAAAAACTCAATTCTCTCATTTCTTCAGTCAACAAAGAAGTTTTGTCCCCGTGGCCACAAGTACTCCAGGGGTTGGGTTTCTGAATACAGCTACTATAAACACGAAGAAACAAGTGTGAAGTGGCTGGAGGCTGCCTGAACGCTCAGTTTCTTGAAGCTCTCAGGAATGATTTTGGTCTCCGTCAGCTTCTTAGAGCCACATACACAAGCACCAGATCAACACGGGAAACAGCAATGAAAGGAAACAGTAACGCTGCCCAGGGAAGAAGGAAGCTGATGACTACTGGAAAACAGCAGTGAAAAAGCTAATGTTTATAATTACTCTGAGCAGTAGCACAAGAGGATAAAAATGACTAACTAAGGGGAAAGAACTGACTTTGTGAGAGGCTGCGTAAAAGATCTGACGACTAAGCCCCCCTCCACAGAGCGAAGTTTAGGACTAAGTTAAAGCTACCTCTAAACACTTAGACCAGTTGCGATTCTGGGGTCAGTGAATGTAGAGTGAAGGAGCAGAGCTGGCAAGTGCATCGATTGAGTCAGTGACCTTTTATAAAAATCTGAAGAACAACAGCGTCATTGCTCAAGGAGGGTGCGGGAAGCCTCCAAGCAACACTGGAATACAAATGTCACGTAGCCAACTCAGAAAGCACAGTCCAAGAGAGACCTTAGCGGGACGCCGAAGGCAAAGGCACTGAAAGTTCTAGCGACTCAGCTGAAGTGTCACAGGACAGCCAACTCGGAAGTTATAACAGGTTTTATGTCAGAAAAGTGGTATAAAAATTAGACAGCCAGTAGCAGTTAACATAGACAGTAATCAACATCTCTATCTGTTCCCTGGGTTAGTCTGTTGCCTTCCTCAAGTACTTTTAAGTCAAATTTACAGGGATGTGGTCCCAACTCTGTACTCACCTCAGTTATGTCTTTTATCAGCTTCTGGAGGGAAAGATTCTCTTCTTTGGCTCTCGTAGTCAATGCAGCTTCATATTCTTTCTCTAACCAACTTGCTTCCTGAGAACAGAATAAGGAAAGGGTGGGCAGGGAAGAGCTGCTCCCCTCTGTAGCATTCCCATCCTCAGTAGCATTGTCACGCCGATAAGCCTCAGCCCTGGTGATTCCAGTGTATTCCTTCCCATATCTATTCAATTTCTTCTTTGCTAAAACTAAGAAGAGAAAGACCAACAGCTAGTTTTTATAGGCTGCTATGAAGCCGTCCATTCCAAGGAACCTTGATCCCGAGAGACTTAAAGTCACAGGCAGAATTGGTTGCATTGGTGCAACCCCCCTGAGGAAGACACCTGAATTGTCTGCAGCTCCCCTGCCACTGCCTGCACCTGGACTGACTCCACGTGTGCCAAACACACAGGGAATATTTTGGCAGTGCGCCCGATGTTCCCATACAGCTAGCATCTTTACCGCTCCTTCTCTTGAGCAAGCCACACCTCTTTGTGCTAAGGCTGGAGAGCAAACACTGGGCTATCTCCCAGGTAAAGGTAAAACATACTAGAATCTCGACAGTGTCGTTAAGCGTTTTCACGGTCTTCTCCTTCTCCTCGTTCTGCTTCTGAGACTGTACAAGCAAGGCCGAGAGCTCCATCACCCTGAGAAGAGAAGGTCCACGTGCCATTCCAAAAGCATTGCACACCATCACCTGTTAAAGAGCTACGCAGCTCCCAGAAGCATAGCAGAGAAAGTTCAACCCAGAAAATACAGCAAAGGCAGCGTTCATCTCTACAGGTTAAAAAGCCTGATGCTGCAAAATGGCACTTCTTGCCCCAAAGGCCTTCCGCACTCAGTCTTGCAAGGAGGACTTGTCAGTACAGAGGTGCTACATTGCTTATGATGGCCCTGGGCAAATTCCTCCCAACTCCCTTATGCACAGTTCTGGATAGCAAAAGGGCTGTACAAGAGACAGAGCTCCCTTTATACTGGTCTTAATTTCTCACCGAGAACCAGTTAACAGCAAAAACATTGTAATATGCAATCTCTTTTCCAGTCTTGTCTTACTCAGTCAGTCAGACGGTTTTTTCTACCCTTTCTGTTGAAGGCAGTGGTTTGACTGGGGACAGAAACAGGGCTGTGCAGAATGGGTGTGCTTTAAATGTGAACACAGCCCATCTAAGAATCCAGGAAGCAGCCACAAAAGACGTTGTTGGTAACAGCAAAGTTTAAAACACCTTTACCTGTCCTGAAGCTCCTTCTTCTCCAGGTCCCCCCTGACTTGTAAGCACATCACTTCCTGAGTCTTCTGGCTTATTTCCTGTTCCGCTTGCTGCTGTGCCTGATCCTTCAGGACAGGTCTGCCCAGAGCGATGGACTCCCAGAGGTGTATGCCAGAGTTTAGACGGGAGCAGTTTACAAGTATAGCTCCAGAAAGCCTCATTTGCTCTGCCTTCAGCTCTGACAAATCTCTGAAGAAGAATAAAGAGAGAGCTAATCTTCACACCACCATCTTTATCAGCTGACTCACTTCTGAAGCACGTAATTGCGCAACAGTAAAAGCTGGCAGGAAAGATGACATCTTTGTCATTCATCTGACACTTTGGGATCAGGACTCATCTTGACAGTTGAGCAATGAGTCTACTGGGTAGCTGAGGAATGAGCCTGTTTTCTCCTCAGAGATAAGAAGACATGTATGGCACAGCCAGAAGGCTTCAAGGTCCTCTAATTACTCTTACTAATTGTTGCTCCTGCTCTCTCTTATCAACATACTCTAATTATCATTAACAGATGTAAGGAATTTTACCAAGGTCCCCGGCTTTTACACCTAAGGGATCAGCCCTAAGCGACCCATTATTATCAGCACTTGCACTGCTAAGAGGCTCGTGACAATAGCTACATAATAAACGTTTCAGGAAGGTGGTGTAAGAATAAGCCTAGAATGTTGTAACAAAACCCACAAACAATACAAGAATTAAATAGTAGGTCAGGCACACTCTCACATTAAGGAAAGCTTATAATCAAATAAGGTAAACGGCTGACAGTAACCCAGAGTTTGAAATTGCAAGCTGACACCAGAAGAAGGTACTATTAAGGCTACACTATTTTTGCTTGTGTAGAAGGCAACTGTGAGAAAGGAACCTCAGAGAGCCCAAGAACAAGAAAACAATCACAAAAAGAGGTATCAAACGAAGCAAAATAAATTGGATAAACGCAGTAACAGGGTGGAGGAGCTATTCTTTCTCTCAACGATGCTGGTACAGGAATAAGCGGATACAAACTGACCAGAATAAATGTAAGCTGGAAATGAGAAGAAAAATAATAGATATATTCAGGAGTGATCTTCCCATCAGGAGCAGTGGGAAAAGAAACTCCATGAGACTTAAGGCAGATTTCAGTCATTCTTTTAAATGGACTGCTCTACACGCTGCACGCATAGCTTTGGTGAGTCGCTTCCAATGTCTCCATATATGCCCGTGTCTGTGTCAATACGCCGAAACATCACCATAGTCAAGTTCATCTGTTTAGGGCCCCTGCATTGATTATAGCCCAAGCCCCACAGTTTTATCTGAAAACCAGCATCAAACAAAATGATTCTGAAAATAGCCTAAAGCATGCTTAACGGCATTGCTTCAGACTGTCAAAGGAGAAATCATACCGTTAGCCGCAACTAACGTAACATCGAGGCTCAAAAAGCGGGTGTGAAGGGAAGCTACACTTTTTTCTGCAAGACATCTAGCCTTAACTTCTACTCACCGGTCAGTGGCAGTCTTCATTCCCAGGAAATGATGGCGGAAGGTTACCACCTGACGCCACAGGCTGAGTAGACGGTTATGTTCACCCCTCAAGCAGTTGTCATAAAGCTAAACATGCAAAGACAGAAAGAAATGCCAACTGAGCCTTCACTGTCACTGTACAAGTCTTTCAGATAGGAGAGAGTACAACCACCGTCACCAGGTCTCCTTTAATAACTATTGCAACAGGGGCATCAAGGGCTGAAGAGGCACCACAGAAGCATCCTCAGTAGACCTGCCACCTGACTTCGAAGAAGGGAACATCCACGCTTCTCCTGCAGGAGTGGATATCAGCAGAGCAAACTGATCATGATTCATCCCCTCGCCTTGCAGAGGTGTCTAACAGTCTTGGTGGAGGAAGACAAAAACAAGCCCCTCCAAGACCAGTGTCAGATTTGCTTACAGCAGGCCGCTGGTAAGGGAGGCCTGTCTTGTTCTTCGGTTGGCTACTCTGAATCCGAAAACACACAGACCTCTCCGGTCTCCACTGCTCTAGACGGAGATTTAAGAACTATTAAAAAGATGAGCGGTCCTGTGTGACTGCCCTGCAGTGCCCAGCAACAGCAAGCGTTTGCCTTTAAGACCGAGCAGTATGGTCACAGCAGGTGGGCATCTTCCATCACCACAATTTGCTGACACTCCTCCATCTCACACCTCTGCCTTCTGCCCGTCAACACCAATACATCCTCAACAGAGCCACAACTTCACACAGCAAGTTCTCTGTGCCAGAAATAAAATGCATTCTCACTCCACCCTGGCAGCACATCTGACGTTCCTGTAGCCTATCCCTACCTCACGTTCGTTGCGCCATTCACTCTCCTTCAATTCCAGCTCCTGACGGGCCCTCATCCAGTCCGCCGTCAGCTTTCCAACATCTTCTTTAAGAGCTGAATTAACCTCATTCGCTCTATCGAGGTGCTCCCGCAGGAGAGCGTTCACTTCTGCCAGATTCTCACACCTTGGAAAGGGAGAAACAGCAATCAGGTCACTGAACAACTGCTATCCACAAGCAGCATCCCCGTGATTTTCCAGCTCCCTCAACACTGACTTTGTTGTCAAACTGAGAGGCAGTAGAAGTGCTTTCTAGGATTAACTAAGATCTCTCTGTCATGGCAAACTCATTTGCTTCTCTTTGCTTTAAGCCTTCAACTTCCATCTACAATTTTGGTTTCCCCTTCCTCGTCAACGCTGATGATGCCCACAGTGAACGTCTTGCGTCCCCTTCCTGCTGCTGATCTCCGGATGCGTCACCTTTCTCTAGCATTGTCCTGAGTCGCTCACCTACTGAGCCACGGAATAATTTAGGCTGGAAGGGGACCGTTGGAGGTCACCCGGAATAACCCCCCGCTCAAAACAGAGCCATTCAGCACACAACACTATTACTGCACCACAGAAAACAGATTGTGGACCTCTCTCCTTTCAAAGCAGCTTGGCCAGCCGCTTCCCTCGGGGAGGCTAGGTAGCACTGACAGGTTCTCCCTCACTTCCATGAGCATCCAGGATACCAAGTACGAGGGAACGCTTCTTCCGGGTACCTTTGCTGCTCCTCTTCCACCTGAAGCAGTGCTTTCTCCAGGCTGTGGTCTTCTGTGGCTTCCCACCTGCCTGGAAGGGATCCCTTAAGAAGAAAGGAAATGTTTAGTCAAATTCTTGTGTTCCCTTCACTACTGTTAGCATCCATCGCTTTCCCCTCCATTTGTTGGGTATCTCAGGAGCTCGTGGCTTCTTCCAGGCACAACAGTGTCGTGACTAGGGAGAGGAAGGGAGGGGAAGGGTGTTACTCAATGTGAGCAGCTCTCCTCAGTCTCCCACTGTTGCACTCTCACACCTAGGTATCCTAGGCTCATGACCGCAAGCGCTCACTTCGACTTGGAGCCTGGGAATGCTCTCCTGCCCTTCGTTTCCTAGGTCTACTTTAGCCGCGAAGCAGAAAGAAAAGCACAGAGCCAGCTCTGTATGTTGAACGCCAGCATTCTTGCCTTCCAAAATGCTACGTTTCAACCGATTCTTTTTCGGAGACAGCCATATAATGTAACAGGCAGTACAGCCCTCTCCTGAGACCTAGGACAAAATGTTACTCCAGCAATAAAGCACTCTTTCACAAAACTGAAATCCTTCTTGATAGCGTTGTCTGGACTGGCATTTCTGGGACTCCTGGCTGCTCTAAGAATGGCAACCGGACAAAACACGGACGGGCAAACTTACAGCGCTTCTTTAAAGGTGGTATGTAGGACTGAGTATAGGACTGTGAGCTGAAAGGTTGTTGGTTATTGTATTTGCTTTGTGATTATATATATGTGTCCTTGCAGTGGTGTCTTTGCAGTGTCGTACCACCTTTCCCATAAAGATATATGCTACCCTCAGGTAGCAAAATCTTGTCTTCCTCTGTCATTGCTTTGGGGAGCTTTTCTTTGTCTGCGTTAACGAATGCTACATACACTGTCTTTAGGTAGCAACCCGCACACACTCACCCCTCCTGCTTCCACTTGCTGCTCCAACTCTCGACACCAAGTCCGGTACTGCAGCACCTAGATGGACAGACAGAATGAAGAGGAGCCAATGCAGCTTGTAAGAGGCTCGGCTCCTCCTGCATTAGCTTTTCTCTAAGTCTTTACAGCCCAAGCACAGTACATTTCACAGTGCTGCTGATACAGTCCACAAGAAGTCCTTACGGTATAGGGAAGCTTCACTTTCCCTAGTATTAAAGAAAGTGAGACAGGGTTTCTTTCACACATAGTACTATCTGCTCATCCTAAGACAGCGATGGCAAGCAGAATGATGAGACAGACTTAGCCAGCCATGCCCGGCCTATGGCCACCACGTACCCCAAATGAGTATTTCCAACGGGCTAAAAGCCCAGTGGGTCCCTGCAGCTAGAGAAATGACTTTTCAAAATCGCTTTTCAATATTGAGCAGGTGAAGTTAGTTCTGACCACAGTCCTGCTCAGCCACTGCTCAGAGCTGCCTGCCTCTGCCCGGGGCCGCCCAAAACCACCCCCGCCGGCTCGAGCCCTACCTCTGGGACAGCCCCCTGCTAACGGGGCCAAACAAAGGCGTTTGCAAGCCAGGCATCTTTACCCAAGTGCGAAAAAGACCCAACGAGAGGCTCGGGGGGGTGACAGCGGCAGGGCGAGGCGCCCAGCACGCCGGGCCGGGCCGGGCCGGGCCGGGCGGAGCCGGGCGGCCCCCGGCGCCTCCCCCGAGCTCCGGGCTCGGCGCCGTCCCGCCCGCAGCAGCTCCGGGGAGGGCCCCGTTGGGGCCGCGCGTTCGCCCCCCGAGATCTCCGCCGCCGAGTCCCCTCTCCGCGCGGCGCGGGCGGCCCGGCCCCGCCACCGCGGCCCGGCCCTGGGCAGCTCCCCCCGGGCAGGCGCCCCCGCTCCTCACCTTCGCCTGCAGCTTCCGCACCAGCACCGCTTGGCGGTGCTGCGCCTCCTGCGAGCTCTGCAGCCGGCGCCGCAGGGAGGCCTGGCTCCGCGCCGCCATGCCCCCGCTCTCCAGCCGGGCCCGCCGCCCGCGGGGCTCCGCCGCCTGACGGGCCCCGCGTCGGGGGCTGCTCCGCGGCCTGCCCCGGCGGACCGCGCTCAGGCGGCCCCGGGCCGCGGCCTGGCGCCTGCCGGGGCGGGCGCAGCGGCTCACCCTGCCCGCCGGGCGCGGCCGGGAGCCGGGCCGCGGGGCGGGAGAGCCGGGCTCGCTCGGGCCGCTCTGGGGCAGCGGTTCCCTTCTCGCTCCTCGCTGACGGTGCCGCGCCGGGCTGCGGTGCTGCCGCGGGGGAGAGGCCGCCCCGGCAGCGCTTTGCTCCAGCGAGTTCTGCTCAGGGACTGTTAACGGCCCGGGAGAACGTTGGGGGCAAAAAGCGCTCCCTGTAGCGTCTGGGAGAGAAGGCGCGGGAGGAAACGGAGCCTCGCGTGGGGGGGGTATGGGGACGCTGGGGCAAGAAGGGTGGGACGGCAGCGACAGTAGGAAAGGTCCGTCGCACGGGGAAACCAACTGAACAGCTAGAACTTCCTGCTAAAAGCTCAAACGTCAGCCCTTGACTGCCACTGGAGCAGGAGTTCAAAGCTAGTACGAAAACCAAGCATACAGAGATGGAATTGTGGGCTCTTTTTCTCCCTGTTTTGCAGCATGAACGGGACAGACTTGCAAGCAGTTGAAGAAAAACTGGCATGGGAGAGAAAACGTCCCGTTTACAGGACGGCATACTCTGTGAATGGAACTTTATTTCATGAGCTCATGAAGAAACACAACAAACACACACGACAAACAGGGCTCAGTCCCCTTTGCCCGGACTAGTCTATTACGTGAATTCACTTATTCACCACTCAAGCCTTGAGGTTTCATAACTTACAACCCGCGACTCTTAATTCGTGCACTTACAAGCAAACAAAAAAGAATTCATTCCCTAGCCGACGGTGAGACTGCTCATCCTTCCTCCTCCGTCACGGTGCGGGCATCCCCCGTATCACTCTGGGAAGCACGAAAGCGTCAGCAGTCCAGCTGCTGTTGGATCCGCTTCAAAGGCTTTTTGGGTAAGCTGATGTTTTAAACCCTCCAGCTAGGAAGCTTGGTCTCTCCCATTTCCAAACGGCAGCAGATTCTGACAGAATGTCATACCAGTGATGTCCAACAGTTTGTTCAATTTCGGTTGTGATTCTGACAATCCAGTCAGTATCGTGTTTGATAACAATAGTCACTTGGTTTCGGTATGTAATAGCTGTTTCACAGCTGGTGATTGAGGATTCCAGTTCTTCAATTTGAGAGTATACAGTGTCCCGTATTGGTCCTAAGGGTACGGACCACGTTGTAGGCAAGAATTCCACCAGCGTTGATACGAGGTTTGCTTTATGGTTTCTATAAAGTTGTCCACAAGTTTTAGTGCTGTGACGTTTCAGAGAGGGACAAGGACCGGTTTCGTCTTCAGATAGGCATGATGATTGATCATCAGTCAACTAAAATTTCTATAAAGGATTCTAATGATGTTTCCCATAAAGATACGCAAATATATATATTCCCATAAATATATGTATGACCTGTTTGGCCAAAGAAACCATGATTGCGGCTGCCATAAGGAGCAAGTGGTGGGTTCTCGGCAGATTAATTCACTTGGTATTCTGTAGGAAGCCATAATCAAAGTAAAGGTAGTTATAGAATTTTGGTTTCCTAGGGGATCCTGATTGGTTTGAGTCATCTAACTTGGGTCCAAGCCTTCCTGGTTTACCTAAACAACCAGATCCAGCACATACCAACCCTTTTACAGGAAATAATTACATGATTAAGATTTATTTGTAGATTATACTGCCCTATTGACACAACTACCTGGGTAATACTGGATATGCGGAGAAAGGGCATTCAAGTATTTACCCGCAACCTGAGCTGAAAAGTGTATGCTAGGTGCATTAATACCATCCGCACAGGTTAGAAGCAGTATCTATTCTGCCTCTGTAGCTCTTAGCTACCGGTATATATGAGAAAAAGCGTTACAACCCTCTGATAGAGTGTGGCACTGAGTTCCACCTGCCTGTAAGAGCTTTTATCCCATGGTTAGGAGTTGTTGAACTACAAAGAGCTATTGCAAATGTGTCAATAGAATTAGAAAAAAGCCACTAATGAAACTGCGGATAGTATTATAATGCTAAAGGAAAAAATCAAATTATTATCACAAATGGTTAATACAGAATCGATTAGCCATAGACTACCTATTAGCAGCACAGGACGGAGTATGTGCATTATTGAATAACGGCTGCTGGGTTTATGTAAATCCAGACCAGAAAAATGAAACTGATAAAAACAAGATAAAGACACATTTAAAAGTATTACATGAATTAAGACAGGCATCTCCCCTAAATCTATTTGGGTGGTTAACCTCTTGGCCCCCAGACTTGGGTATAGGACTATGAGCTAAAAGGTTTTTGGTTATTGTATTTGCTTTGTGATTATGTATGTGTCTTTGCAGTGTTGTATCTACCTTATGCGCTCAACTTAGTACTAAAATAATGGATAATATAATGTGACACTGACGGTTAGAAGACAAGGAGGGACTGTTAAGAAAATCCCCTTTCCTACCTATTATAACAATCAGTCTTTATAGTATGAAAGTGTTCATATGTATTAGTTGTCAGTATGCATTATGTTGTATTATATACATATTAATATGTATTACGTTGTTAATATATATTCACCTTACACACTGTAATGCAATGAGGTAGTGGAGTTTTACTGGAGACTTTGGTCATGCTTAAGTAAAACAAACTAAAGGGCAGCCCGGCCCTGGAAGGAAGGACTTTGCTTCTTGGAAGCTTAGAGCTGTCCGTGAAGGATAAAGGATACCCCTGGACAACCAAGGTAGCACCCCAACCCCTGTGAAACATCTTTGAAACCCTCCAAGCATCATCTGGCATCATAGATCAGTAACTCCAGAAAGACTGACTCCATGGATGTCTGGATCAATAGACAAGCAGCAAGAATGCTGCAAAACTGGAGTTGCTTTGCCAAGTTTTACGATGATTACTAATCGGTAGCGCGGGTGTTAGTGATTAGTCAAGTTGTCTTGTACCTGAACATTTGAAGGGTGTAAGAACCCTGTATAAAACCACCTTCAGGGTCCCCCAGTTTGGCTGGGACACAGGAATAAATATTTACCCTTGTAATTCTATACTTTGTGTCCTCGCCTCTCTCCTCAGTCAGCATGGGCCAGTTGTGAATTTTCATGACAGTAGGCACTGCTCAGCAATAACTAAAACATAGGTGTGTTATCAATACTGTTGTCATTACCAATCCAAAACATAGCACCATACAAGCTACCATGAAGAAAATTAATTCTATGCCAGCCAAAACCAGCACACACAGGCACCGTTATAATTAAAGGCACGTACACACGTTCAATTGCAGATACAGGCATAAAATATATATAATTACAGATACAATTAGAGTCACAGACACCATAACACGCACAATTATAGATGCAAGAAAAGTCACACAAATGATTACACATACAATTGCAGATACAATTACAGATAAAGATACAATTACACGTACAATTGCAGATACAAGCATACATTCCATTACACCTACAACTACAGCTACTGCTCGTGATACCGTTACCAACAGAGGTGCCATTAAACAGGTGCTGATCCAAATGCAATTGAAGATACACATACAGGTACCAGTACAGACGCAGATACAGGTACAATTAGACATGCAGGTACCCATGTAGATACCACTACAGATACTGATACCAACATAGGCAGGGACACTGATACTGGAACCATTAGAGATGCTATTGCAGATGCAGATGCCGTTGTAGATGCCACAGCAGACGCAGATACCACCGCAGATACCCCTGCAGAAACACATACAATTTCAGATGCAATTGCAGATGGAGGTGCCATTGGAGATCCAGGTGCCACTCCAGATCATAGAATCATAAAATCATAGAATGGTTTGGGTTGGAAGGGACCTTTAAAGGTCACCTAGTCCAACCCCCACCCTGCAATGAGCAGGGACATCTTCAACTAGATCAGGTTGCTCAGAGCCCCATCCAACCTGACCTTGAATGTTTCCAGGGATGGGGCATCTACCACTTCTCCGAGCAACCCGTTCCGGTGTTTCACCACCCTCATCATAAAAAGATTTCTTCCTTATACCTAGTCTAAATCTACCCTCTTTTAGTTTAAAACCATTACCCCTTGTCCTATCACTGCAGGCCCTACCAAAAAGTCTGTCCCCATCTTTCTTATGAGTCCCCTTTAAGTACTGAAAGGCCGCAATAAGGTCTCCCCGGAGCCTTCTCTTCTCGAGGCTGAACAACCCCAACTCTCTCAGCCTTTCCTCATAGGAGAGGTGTTCCATTCTTCTGACCATGTTTGTGGCCTTCCTCTGGACCTGCTCCAACAGGTCCATGTCTTTCCTGTACTGAGATACCCTGCATGTGCCATTGCAGATGTAGACAAAATTGGAGATGCAGATACCCTTGCAGGTAGAGACAGAATTGTTGATGCAGATACCATTTCAGAGGAAGGTTATCTTTGTAGACGCCGTTGCAGCTGCAGATAAAATTCAAGATGCAAATGCAGATGGAGATACCTTTGCAGATGCAGATAGCATGGCAGATGAAGACACCGGTGCAGCTATGCTTGCAGATGCACAGAAAATTGCAGATGCCCGTACAGGTGCAGATACCATTGCAGATGGAGATATCATTGCAGATACTGATACAGGTACACTTACAGAAACCATTACAAGTACATGTGCAGATACAGATACCATTACTGATATACAGTTACAGGTACAGTTATGGATACATACAGAATACGAGACATAGATGCTGGTACCGTCAGAAATACAGGTACTTGGTACCATCACAGACACCATCACAGATACTGATATAATTACAGACACAGATATCAATTAAGTATGCAGATACAACTGCAGTTACAGGAAAGAAGTATAAAGAATTGACGATACCATTACAGACTCCATTGCTGATGCTGTAGCAGATACACACACCATTGCGGATGTCGATGCCACAGCAGGTGCAGATACCATTGCAAAGACCATTCCGGATCACATTGAAGATGCAGATGAAATTTCAGGTGGAACTATAGATGGAGATGCCATTGAAGATGCTGGTGCCACTGCAGATGCGATTGCCAATGAAGATACCTTTGAAGATGCTGATGCCATTGCAGACACCATTGCAGAAGCAGATGCCACTGCAGATGCCACTGCAGATACAGAGGGCCTTGCAGGTGCAGATACCCGTGCAAATGCAGAAGTAGTTGCTAATGACATTGCGCATGCAGACAGCATTGCAGACGTAGGTATCATGCAAATGCCATTGCAGTTGTAGGACATGCTCAATACCGTTGAAGGTGCCCTTGAAGATACCGCAGCAAATGCCATTGAAGATACCACGCCAGATGCAGATACCGCTGCAGATGCCACTGCAGATGGAGATACCATTGCAGATACTATTGTAGATGCGGAGGCCATTCCAGATGGAGGTACTGCTGCAGATGCAGATACCATTGGAGGTGGTGTTGCAGATGCAGAGACAGTAGAAGAAGAACATTCGATTGGAGATAGATACCACTAAAGATACCTTTGCAGATGCCATTCCAGCTGCAGATGCCATTCCAGATGCCATTCAAGATGCAAATACTATTCCAGATGGCATTACAGAATGAGTTCACATTGCGGAAACCATTGCAGATACATTATCAATGCAGATACAGTTGCAGGTACCATTAGAGACACAGATACTGGCACCATCAGAAATACAGGTACTGGTACCATCAGAGAGACCGCTATAATTACAGACATGGACTCACATGGAATTGCAGATACAATTGCAGATGCAGGCACAAAATAAATACAACTCCAGATACAGACACAATTGCACATACAATTCATGATACAAGTACAGTCACAGATAGAAGGACGCATTCAATTGCACAAACGGCAGCAGATACAGCAAGTGATACCATTACTGACTGAGGTACCATGACAGACAGAGGAACCATACACATAAAGGCATTGATACAAACACAGCTACCATTACACAGAGGTGTGCTGTTACAGGTAGAGGTACAGATAAATTTACAGATAACTACACAGCCAGTCACAGATAGGGATATGGATGAGGATACAGAGGTGAATACCATCACAGATACCTTTGCAGATGCACAATCCATTTCTCATAGCACTGCAGATGCAGAAACCAATGCTAGTAGCATTGCAGATGCAGATGCCGCTGCAGATTGAGATACCATTACAGATGCCAAAACAACCGCAGATACCTTTGAAGAAGCCAATTCAAGTGCAGGTGCAGATACCGGTGCAGATGCCATTGCAGATGCCATTCCAGGTGCAAGTACCAACAGAGATAGCGTTGCAGGTGAACATACTATTGCAGATGGAGATACCATTGGAGGTGCAGATACCATTGCTGATACCACTACAGATGCCACTGCAGATGCAGGCACCCTTGCAGACGCAGACACCGTTGCAGATGTCATTGCAGATGCAGATATCATGGCAGATACCACTGCGGATGAAGATACCATTGCGGATACCACTTTACACTCAAAGACCGTTGCATGCACCACTGCAGATAGCATTACTGGCACCATTTCAGATGCAGACACCGTCGCAGATGGAGGTACCGTTACCGATGCAGATGCCGTGGCAGATAGCATTACAGATGCAGGGACCATAGCAGATGCAGAGGATATTGCAGATGCTATTGCATTTCACGTACCTGTGCAGATACTTTTGAAGATGCGTCTACTGTTGCAGATGCCATTCCAGGTGGAAATGCAATTGCAGGCAACATTGCAGGTGAACATATGATTGCAGATGGAGGTGCCGTTGGAGAGCCCCGTCCAACCTGACCTTGAATGTTTCCAGGGATGGGGCATCCACCACCTCTCTGGGCAACCTGTTCCAGTGTTTCACCACCCTCAGCGTAAAAAATGTCTTCCTTATCTCTAGTCTAAATCTACCCCCCTTTAGTTTAAAGCCATTCCCCCTTGTCCTGTCGCAACAGGCCCTGCTAAAAAGTTTGCCCCCATCTTTTTTATAAGCCCCCTTTAAGCACTGACAGGCTGCAATAAGGTCTCCCCGGAGCCTTCTCTTCTCGAGGCTGAACAACCCCAACTCTCTCAGCCTTTCTTCATAGGAGAGGTGTTCCGTCCCCCTGATCATTTTCGTGGCCCTCTTCTGGACCCGCTCCAACAGGTCTTATGCTGAGGGCTCCAGAGCTGGACACAGTACTCCAGGTGGGGTCTCACCAGAGCACAGCAGAGGGGCAGAACCACCTCCCTAGACCTCCTGGCCATGCTGCTTTTGATGCAGCCCAGGATACGATTGGCCTTCTGGGCTGCGAGCGCACATTGCTGGCTCATGTCCAGCTTTTCATCCACCAGTACCCGCAAGTCCTTCTCGGCAGGGCTGCTCTCAATCCCTTCATCCCCCAGCCTGTATTGATACCGGGGGTTGCCCCGACCCAGGTGCAGGACCTTGCACTTGGCCTTGTTAAACCTCATGGGGTTCACACGGGCCCACTTCTTGAGCTTGTCCAGGTCCCGCTGGATGGCATCCCGCCCCTCAGGCGTGTCGACCGCACCACTCAGCTTGGTGTCATCTGCAAACTTGCTGAGGGTACACTCGATCCCACTGTCTATGTCCCTGACGAAGCTATTAAATAGTACTGGTCCCAGGATGGACCCCTGTGGGACACCACTCGTCACCAATCTCCATCTGGACATTGAGCCGTTGACCACTACCCTCTGGACGCGACCATCTAACCAATTCCTCACCCACCGGCCAGTCCACCCATCAAATCCATACCTCTCCAGTTTAGAGAGAAGGATGTTGTGGGGGACCGTGTCAAAGGCCTTACAGAGGTCCAGATGGACGACATCTGTAGCCCTTCCCGTGTCCACTGATGTGGTCGCTCCATCATAGAAGGCCACTAGGTTAGTCAGGCAGGCCTTGCCCTTGGTGAAGCCATGCTGGCTGTCTCAAATCACCTCCCTGTCCTCCATGTGCCTTAGCATAGCTTCCAGGAGGATCTGTTCCATGATCTTCCCAGGCACAGACGTGAGACTGACAGGCCTGTAGTTCCCCGGGTCTTCCTTTTTTCCCTTTTTAAAAGTGGGGGTTACTTTTCCAGTCAGTTGGAACTTCACCGGACTGCCATGACTTCTCAACTGTGATGGACAGTGGCTTAGCAACTTCATCCGCCGGTTCCTTCAGGACCCGTGGATGGATCTCATCGGGTCCCATGGACTTGTGCACCTTCAGGTGCCTTAGATGGTCTCGAACCTGATGTTCTCCCACAGTTGGCGGCTCTTCATTCTCCCAGTCCCCGCCTTTGTCTTCTGCTTTGTCTCTCTTGGCTTGGGCGGTGAGGCTCAAGCACTTGCCGGTAAAGACCGAGGCAAAAAAGTCATTGAGCACCTCTACCTTCTCCATGTCCCGGGTAACCAGGTCTCCCATTTCATTCCGGAGAGGGTCCACATTTTCCCTTGTCTTCCTTTTATCCCCGACGTACCTATAGAATCTTTTCTTGTTGCCCTTGATGTCCCTGGCCAGATTTAATTCCATCAGGGCTTTAGCTTTCCTAACCTGATCCCTGGCTGCTCAGACAATTTCTCTGTATTCCTCCCAGGCTACCTGTCCTTGCTTCCACCCTCTGTAGGCTTCCTTTTTGTGTTTGAGTTTGTCCAGGAGCTCCTTGTTCATCCACGCAGGCCTCCTGGCATTTTTGCCTGACTTCCTCTTTGTTGGGATGCATCGCTCCTGAGCTTGAAGGAGGTGATCCTTGAACATTACCCAGCTTTCTTGGGCCCCTCTTCCCTCCAAGGCTTTGTCCCATGGCACTCTACCAAGCAGACCCCTGAAGAGGCCAAAGTCTGCTCTCCTGAAGTCCAGGGTAGTGAGCTTGCTGTGCACCCTCCTCGGTGCCCTCAGTATCTTGAACTCCACCATTTCATGGTCACTGCAGCCCAGGCTGCCCTTGAGCTTCCCCACCAGCCCCTCCTTGTTGGTGAGAACAAGGTCCAGCATAGCACCTCTCCTCGTTGGCTCCTCTACCACTTGGAGAAGGAAGTTATCATCGACGCATTCCAGGAGCCTCCCGGATTGCTTATGCCCTGCCGTGTTGTCCCTCCAACAGATATCGGGGTGGTTGAAGTCCCCCATGCGGAGCAGGGCTTGTGAGCGTGAGGCTGCTCCTATCTGTCTATAGAGGGCCTCATCCGCTCGGTCTGCCTGGTCAGGTGGCCTGTAGCAGGCCCCCGCTGTAACGTCACTTGTCCCTCCCTTCCCTTTAATTCTGACCCATAAATATACCCTTGGATGATGATACCCTTGAGATGCCACTGCAGATGTAGACCAAATTGGAGATGCAGACACCATTGCAGATACAATTGCAGACGCAGGCAGCAATGCTGCTGCAGATACAATTGCAGCAGAATTTCTCATTGCAGAGGCTATTGATGATGCAGATAATGTTGCTGATGCCATAGCGGATGCAGATACCATTGTGGATGCTAGACACCATTTCAGATGCAGATACCACTGCAAATGGCACTGCAGATTCAAATACCGTTGCAAAAACCATTGCATAGACCTTTGCAGATGCATATACCTTTCCTTATAATGTCACACATGCCATATGACACATAATGTCACCAAAGCCAATACCATTGCAGGTGCAGATGCCATTTCAGATGCAGATACCATTGTAGAACCCACTGTAGACGCCACTGCTGATGCAAAGTCAGATGCACGTAACAACAGGAGATGCAGAGGCCACTGCAGGTGCTCATAGCATTACAAACGCCTTGCCGATGCAGAGGTCACTGCAGATATCAATAATGTTACACATACCAATGCTGATACAATTATCGTTACAGATGTAATTACCAGTACTCTTACAGATCCTGATACAGTACAGATAGCGACAGCAATAGTGTTACGCACATTCCAAGACCAATAATGCTACAGATACCATTAGAGATACCGTTGCAGGTAGAGCTAGAATTACTCGTACGCATCCAGAAACCAAACACACGTACACATACAAAAAACATTGCGAGTACCTGTGCAGATACAGATACCATTACTGATACAGTGACAGGTACAATTACAGATACAGATACCGTTAGATACCATTAGAGACACAGACAGCGGTACCATCACAGCTACAGGTACAAGTACCGTCACCCATACCATCACAGAAACCCTTAGAATTACATTCTCCCACTGACTTGTAGATACAGTTGCAGGTACAGGCACAAAATCTGCAAAGTTCCAGATACAATGACAGATGAAGATACAATTAACCGTACTTTCACAGGTACGAGTACGATCGCAGACACCATTACACCTACAATTGCAGATACAGTTGCGAGTACAGATTTAATTACACATGCAGCTACAGATACAAGTAGAGTCCATTGGAGGTACCATTAGAGATCGAGGTACCATCACACATAAAGCTATTGATACAAATACAGTTGTGGCTGCAGGTACGGGTACCAGGACAGATGCAGATATAAATACTGGTACAGATGCAGGCACTCATATAGATAGGGTTACAGACACCAACACCAAAACAGACAGAGACACCAATACTGAGACCTGCAGCTGCATCTGAAATTGTATCTGCATCTGCCATTGTATCTTCAATGGTAGCTGCATCTCCTATGGCATCTGTAATGGCATCTGCACTTGTCCCTGCATCTGCAATGATTCCTGCAATGGTACCAGCCTCTGCATCTGCAGTGGCATCTGCAAGGTCATCTGCATCTGCAATGGTGTCTGACATGGCACCTGCAGCTCCAGTGGTGTCTGTAACGGTATCTACATCGGCAATGGTATCCTCATCTGTAATAGCATCTGCTATGCATCCTGGTAGGTGGCAGGAGGAGGAGACACCACGGGCCACAGGGGAGAGGAGAGACCTGGCAATGCCCCTCCAGCCTGCTGCTGGCCTAGCAGCAGCTCCAGCTGAAGGGACCTCACCAGCCCCCGCCCCAGCCATGACCTCACTGCTGGCCCCCAGCCTGCCCTCCAACCTACCTCTCCTCTCCCCCACCCCGGCCCCAGCTCTCTGCTCTCTACACTGTCACTGGCAGTGAGGGGCTCAGTGCCACACGTCTTAATGTGCACCTCCTGTCTTAATCCACAACGACTCTGTCAATGTTTGCTTTGTTCCGATGGGGTGGAATAAAAAAAAAAATAAAATAAAAAGAAGGCAAGAATATTATGCAGAACACCTTATATTCCAAGTTTTTGTAAGCAAGTTGTAGACAGGTGCAGATGCCACTGCAGATGCAGATACCATTGCAGCTGCCATTGCAGATACAATTTCAGATGCAGATACCATTACAGATTAAGATACCGTGGCAGAGGCAAATGCCACTGCAGATGAAGAATACCATTGCAGAGGCAGATGCCACTATAGATTAAGATACCATTGGAGGTATTGTAGCACTTACCATTATGACAAACGTTTTCTATTCCAAGATTTTTTTAACTTGCATCCAAGCTCTGTCCTCCCCTGAAGCTTTTTCTCCATCTTCTACACCATCTCCTTCTGCCATCAGCCACAGAAGGAAGTCTGTCTCAGTAGGTTGAGTAACTGGACCAGAAGAAAGCAAGACAATGTGTTCTTGTATTAAGGATGAAGGGATTCATTTTCATTTTGTTACAATTATTAGGGATGACCATCCTTGCTAATAGAAATTCCCTTTGCAACAACCAAATGACATCTCTCAGGAGAAGTTAGCTGTTTTAACTCTTGACTGTTTTCTGACTTCCCCCACCTTTATGGAGCTGGACTAGAGCCCCCTCAGCCTCAGCAATTGTTCTGGAGTTAAGCAACAGTAACATCGAGTTTATAATGTTGTCTCGTTTCTGCCTTGCTCTGTTATAGCTTAAGAAAGATGCAGAAAGACTCAAAACCGTGACCTCTTTGGCCAGCCAAAATACATTTGTTACAATACAGATTTCTCCTCCATGGCCTACTTGTGCTGACCAGCAACTTAGTTCACAGGAATATGAAAGCAGCTCTTCTCAGGAAAAAAAACAACCACCACACAACAACCCCCCCCCTCCCCCCATGGAATCATAAAATCATTAAGGTTGGAAAAGACCTCTAAGATCATCGAGTCCAACCGTCGACCCAACACCACCCTGCCCACTAAACCATGTCCCTAAGCGTCGCATCTACACGTCTTCTAAATACCTCCAGGGATGGGGACTCAACCACTTCCCTGGGCAGCCTGTTCCAATGTTTCACCACTCTTTCAGTAAAGAAATTTTTCCTCACGTCCAGTCTAAACCTCCCCTGGCGCAACTTGAGGCCATTGCCTCTCGTCCTGTCGCTTGTTACTTGGGAGAAGAGACCGACCCCCACCTCGCTACAACCTCCTTTGTAGAGAGCGATGAGGTCTCCCCTGAGCCTCCTTTTCTCCAGGCTGAACAACCCCAGTGCCCTCAGCCGCTCCTCAGAAGACTTGTTCTCCAGACCCTTCACCAGCTTCGTCGCCCTTCTCTGGACACGCTCCAGCACCTCGACGTCCTTCTTGTAGTGAGGGGCCCAAAACTGAACACAGTATTCGAGGGGCGAAAAAACCCAATAAGAAAAAACCCCAAAACCCAATAAGAAAACTACAGATTACCAGAAATGTTAGTTTTCAAACTGGCATTGTTTGAAAACAAAAACACTCTGTCTAGCAACAAATGTAAAGGAATAAGTAAATTAAGTTTCCTTTTAGTACATAAAATTAAAAAAAACCAAGCCCGTCAACTGCGTTTTATGGCTATTGTGCATGTTACATTGCTATGTTCACATATAAAAAGAGGGGTAGAAACCTCTATTAACTGGGTCAGAGGGATAGTCATTCTCACAAAGATGGTTCCAGATTGACTTAACAATATCAGCCACGAGATGCTGAGCAAATGCCCCAGCTGCAGTTTTCTTGGGGGGGGGCCTCCTGTTTCTGCAGCGCTTGCATCTACACATTCAGCCTCTTGCTGGTACATCTTTGACCTGGATTTGGAAGAGTGATCCACATAAAATCAAGACCCCTCCAGTCTCTGTTTATGTAAAAAACCAAAACGTTCCTATGAGGAAGGGTTTGAAAGCAGGCTCATATTCCACCTATAGAGTAGCAAAATCCCAGTGGGCTAGAGGGAAACTTCTTCCTTGGCGTACCGGTTTTCTTTTTGGTAAGTAAGTCTGTAAGGCAAGTCTTATGATGGGCCAAACTAACCCTCTCTTGCTGCCTCAGCATGCACTAATCTAATGACACATTGCTTTACTGGGCTTGCAGATAAAGCTGACGGTTAGCCTTGGGCCAAGCTGACAGTTTTCCTGGATTTTCTGCACTTTTCAGCATTCATGTTTTATATCCTGTTTGTTTTAAGTGAAGACTGAAAAAAGAAATGGGTAAGATTGATGAATGGTGAATAATTATTGTTCTAAAAGTGGATACTTATTATTATAATGGTGACATTTTTTTATTATGAATAAGATTATATTATTATAAAGAAATACCATTTTAAAGAAAAAGGCTTGCCTTTTCTGTTGACTACTGATTGGGTGGAATTCCCAGTCTTGAGGGATGTGGTCCAGGTGAAGAGTTGAGTCAGGGACCCTGAATTTTAGGAGAGCAAGCTTTCAGTTGTTTGAGGACTTAGTGGCTGGGATCCCCAGGACACCGCCCTCAGAGGAATGGAGCTGAACAGAGCTGGCAACTCTTTAAGGACATCTTTCTTAGAGCACAAAAGCTCTTGATTCCCATTTGTAAAAAATCAGGCAAGAAAGGCAGGAGACCGGCGTGGCTCAGTGTCGTGGTTTAACCCCAGCCAGCAACTAAGCACCACACAGCCGCTCACTCACCCCCCCGCCCCAGTGGAATGAGGGAGAGAATCGGAAGAGCAAAAGTGAGAAAACTCGTGGGTTGAGATAAAGACAGTTGAATAGGTAAAGCAAAAGCCACACGTGCAAGCAAAGCAAAATAATGAACTCATTCACTACTTCCCATCAGCAGGCAGGTGTTCAGCCATCTCCAGGAAAGCAAGGCTCCATCACGCATAGCAGTTACTTGGGAAGACCTCCCAGTCAAACTAAAGTGTACGAAGGAAAAACACAGGCAGTGGAACCAGGGATGCTGCCCACATGTGTAGGGATGGGATCAGGGAAGCTAGGGCACAGTTGGAGCTGAATTTGACAAGGGATGTGAAGAATTATAAGGGCTTCTACAGATGCGTTGGCCAGAAAAGGAAGATTAAAGAAAATGTATCCCCTGCCACCACCCCAATAAATAAGACTAGTGACAACCAACAAGGTGAGGGCTGCGGTAGAATTTCTTTTGCCTCAGTTTTCACTGGCAGTCACTACTCCCACCTCTGTCAACTCCCCAAACCTCAAGGCAGGGACTGGGGGAACAAAGTCCCTCCCATTGTAAGAGAAGATCAGAAAACCACCTGAGGAACCTGAACCTACTTAACTCCATGGGATCCAATGAGATGCATCCCAGGGTCCTGAAGGAATTGGCTGATATAGTTGCCAAGTCACTCTCCCTCGTATTTGAAAAGTTGTGGCAGTCAGGCAAAGTCCCCAGTCACTGGAGAAAAGGGACGCCCATTTTTAAAAGTGGTAATAAGGAGGACCCTGGGAACTACCGACCAGTCAGCCTCACCTCCGTGCCCAGTGGGATCATGGAACAGATCCTCCTGGAAGATATGTCAGAACATATGGAGGGGAGGGAGGTGATTAGAGAAAGCCAGCATGGCTTCGCCAAGGGCAAATTGTGCCCGACTAATCTAGTGGCCTTCTACAATGGTGTGACTGCGTCAGTGTACGAGGGAAGAGCTACGGATGTCATCTACCTAGACTTCATTAAGGCCTTTGATACAGCGCCCCCCCCTCCCCGCCCCCAACTGTATTGCCGCTAAATTGGAGAGATATGGGATTGATGCATGGACTGCTGGATGGATCAGGAATTGGCTGGATGGCTGAATCCAAAGAGTTACAGTCAGCGGCTCAATGTTGTCATGCCCCTCCTGCGGGAAGGGGAGAGTGACTAAGATCCGCAAATCCCCTCGGTGTGGATTAAGGTGAAATAACACCCAAGGTCCAAAAACAAACTCCAACTTTAATGGCACAAACACTTCTATAAGCATCAACCCTCTATGTCTTAATATACAACACAAGCTAAGCGGCTTTGTGGTGAGTTGAGGTAGGCCTTGTATTACTTAACAACATCAAGAACAGAGAGCAAGAAGGAGAAGGAGGAGAGAGAAAGAGAAAGAGAGAGCTGAGCAGCAGGAGAGAGGTAGAGGGAGAGAGACAAAGAACTCACCAGTCCTGGATCCAGCGTCAGACCTGCCAACGGGGGGCGGGGGGCGGTGCGGAGAGTGCCCCAAGGGGGCCCACGTGCGCCCCTATTTGTTGGCTCCAGCCCAAGGTTTCTAGAGTCTTCTCTCACCCCAGCTCCAGGAGTGGTTGAGACATTAGTCAGTCAAGGAGAGTGACACCGGGCCCCTCCCCGTGGCTGGCTTCTGGAGCTTTCTCTTGGGGCATTGTCTGTGCTTACAGCACAGTCATGTGAGCCTCGTCCCTTACACCACCCCGTGGCTCAACCACTCCGAGGTCCTCTTTGATGGTGGTGATCTGAACATAGCGCAGAGAGGAAGAGATAGAAGAGAAGGAGCGGCGAATCAGGCACCTCATTACAGCAAAGCCGATAGCTAGACCGATTAATATTGACAAAAACATTACTAAGGCTTCTACTATCCAATCCCACCATCCCGTAAGTCCGAGGCTTTTGAGCAAAGTTGAAATCCATGAGGCTGGGTTCCAATTCCCCGTCCAATCACTCGGCAACATTGATTGGAACAAGTCTCCTGTCTTGGCTGTGATTTCCTGCATCCTCTGACGGGCTTCCTCGATCGTGGTCGTAGCATTGTGTATGGTAACGCAGCATTCTCCAGCCGTATGGTTTAGTACTCCACACACACCTTGTTCTTTAACTAGCAGCATGTCCAAGGCTAAGCGGTTTTGCAAGGCCATCTTCGACACCTGCTGAACCTGTAAGTTCAATTCTCCAAAAGCGTGTGAGGTCCAATTACTTAAAACATGCATTTGCCAGGTTAAATTTGCTAACACAAACTGGTGTCTTTTGGGAGTTACATATGGGGTAAATATATTTTCTAACATCAGAGATGTTGTCATGCCCCAAGTATAATAGTCAGGTATTGGGACCCCATGCACTGCCCACTCAGGTGCAGATTGGGGTTTTTGAGTATCTCGTTTCTTTCGGTTGTACCCAGAATTAATAAAATCAAATGTTTTGGAAGGGCACATTGATGGAATCCCGATGGCACAGCGTAAACCTGCCATTTCATGTACATGTAGGTGTGAGTACGTCTTCCCATTTGAACATGCCCAAAAGGTACCTTGAGGGGCTGGATATTTAGCAGTGGAGCATGTTGATGGGTCGTGAGGTTCGGCTAGTTTGGCTTCCCCTTCCCATGCAAGATTCCACTTCGTTTCGTGGGTGAGTGTAACTCCACATTTTAACGCAGTTTCTTGATTGATAATGTTTCCATAACACGTGGGATCTCCAGGCTTAAATCCTGGTACTGAGAAACCCCAACAAATGCACATATCTCGGATAAAGGTTCGTAGTTCTGGTACATACCAGGTTTCTATTGGATCTCATGATAACGAATCACAGCTAATTGTTCGTGAGCAGTTCATTAGAGGAGTATCCTCATAGGGTAGGGGATCTACTTCTCGCGTATCAACTATACTATCTGGGCTGGATAGGAAATGCTTAAAGGACCAAGCATATTCATAACGAGAACGATCATGGTGGGCGTAGCCACCCCATTTGGTAGGAATTTGAATACACCAACCAGGGGAAAACCGGACATTATATTCGTGGTCTAGGGGTTCACTGTGAGGCGGGGAGTCCCACCACCGTACCAAATTACAGGGGATCTCCACCTCTCGGGGACACCATGTCCATTCCAGTACACGATTGCAAGGGATCTTCACTTCCTGGGGACATAATGTCCAGTTCTTTCGGGCTGCGAAGGCAGCGCTTGTAGTTCCCTTACAAAGTTGTTGCTTCCAACAGGTAGCATTCCACATGTCTCTCCAGGTCCTGTTAATTGGAAATAGGTAGGCCACTGGAGAGGGTGTATACCACGTTGTCCCGCTATATTCTTGGAATGGGAATGGATCTGCTCCCCACAAACATTTTCCTTTCCCATGTGGATTTTGGATGCACTTTTGGTTTAGTATCTCTAGCTTTGAATTTAGAATTCGTGAAAAATTTAACCAGATAATGGCAAATTTAAATCCCGCTGACGCGGATGTGGGGAGGTCCACACAAAGACCTTGGTCTGTTCGATTCCAGATTCGGGTAAAGCCAGTAATCAACTCCCATGCCAAGTTAGGTTGGTTATTCAAACTCCCAGCTGGTTGAAACAAGATTGTACATTCACAAAGTAAGAATATAAACTTCTCCCACACCATCTCTCTCTAGTAAAGAAACAGAGCAAGCTTAGTAAAATCAGACAAACAATGCAAAGAATGACCCACTCAACAACCGAAAGCTTAAGTCCCACGGTGGGCTTCTGACAACCTGCAAAATATATTCATAAAGATGAACAATGATTAATAGGATGGAACAATCCATCGGGTATGGATTCGGTGACCCTTCCCATGTGCGTCGGTGGCCACCCAGGTATAGAGATTTAGCGGCTTTTTTAAAGTTAAAGGCACCGCTCCCACCGTCGGTAGGTCCACCAGGACGGGTTGTCCTGGATAATGGAGCAGATTCACCGGGTCTTTAGCCTCCCTTTTTCCAGGGAGTATGGACGGAGGCTTGGGGCAGAATGCGGTGAGTCGTGGGCACCCGTTAATTCCCCAGCGGCTATTAACTTTATATACTGCATCTGATAGTCGCTGTGCCCACCCAGGTTCATGCGGTTTCAGAGCTCGCTTTAAGAGTCCGTTGGTGCGCTCGACAATGCCGTTTGCCTGGGGGTAGTATGGGGTGTGGAAGATCCACTGTATTCCTTCGCTTCGTGCCCACTCTTGAACCACCCCGCCAGTAAAGTGGCTTCCATTATCCGATTGGATCGATTGGGGTTTAGGTAGATAACTGAACCATAACTTTAAACCTTTTACAGTATTATCTCCCGTCGCTCATCGTACTGCTTCTGCTTGGGTCAATCCCGACACCACTTCAACTCCTACTAGTACATATGGTTTTCCTTCAGAGATCCAAAATGGACCAATGTAGTCCACCTGCCAAGTGTCCCACAACCCTTTATTATCTCTTATGTGCAGAGGTGGGTCCTTAAGGGGGTTGTGCTCCCCTAATCGGGTGCGACATAAGCTGCACACGGAAATAATAGTGTTACACAGCTCTCTGGTTACAGACCACCCTCTGCTAATTGCTTCCCTAAATAGGTCTTTACTTCCCGAATGGCCTCGTTTTACATGTAACCATTCCAACAGGTGTTCCCATTTTTCCCCCTCACCTTCTATGGCCATTCCTGCTAAACGGGTTAATGAGTCCACCTGATTATTCAGAAGGTGAGCTGGGTGATTCCCAGCTTGGTGTGCGGCAACCCACCCTACTAGAAAGGGTTTCTGCTTGGCGATATTTAGGATTTCTTCCCATTTTTCTCGTTGCCACACTGGTACCCGATTGACCTCCCACTGATTCTGTTCCCAAAACGGGAGCCATTTGGTGCATCCCTTGAATACAGCATATGAGTCTCTGTAAATAAACACCGGGCCCCTCCCCGTGGCTGGCTTCTGGAGCTTTCTCTTGGGGCATTGTCTGTGCTTACAGCACAGTCATGTGAGCCTCGTCCCTTACAAATGTCCAAATGGAAACTCGTAACTTCTGGTGTCCCTCAGGGGTCTGTACTGCGACCAACATTATTTAGTATCTTCATCAGTGACATAGACTTCAGTGCACCCTCAGCAAGTTTGCAGCTGACACCAAGCTGAGTAGTGCAGTTGATATGCTTGAGGGAAGGGATACCATCCAGAGGGACCTTGACAAGCTGGAGGAGTGGGTTCATGCAAAGCTCATGAAGTTCAACGAGGCCGAAAGTGCAAGGTCCTGCGCCTTGGTCGGAGCAATCCCCACTGTCAGTAGAGACGGGGGGATAAATGGATTGAGAGCAGCCCTGTGGAGAAGGGCTTGAGGATACTGGTGGACAAAATTTGAACATGAGACTGCACTGCGCGCTTGCAGCCCAGAAAGCCAGTCATATCCTGGGCTGCATCAAAAGAAGCGTGACCAGCAGGTCGAGGGAGGTGATTGTCTCCCTCTGCTCCACCCTCGTGAGACCCCACCTGGAGTACTGCATCCAGCTCTGGGGTCTCCAGCACAAGACAGACATGGACCTGTTAGAGTGGGTCCAGAGAAGGGCCACAAAAATGACGGAGGGCTGGAACACATCTACTATGAAGAAAGGCTGAGAGAGTGTTGTTTTTTATCCGAGAGAAGAGAAGGCTGCAGGGACACTGTACTGTGGCCTTTCAGTATATAAGGGGGCTTATAAAGAAACATGCAGAGAGACTTTTTACCAGGGCCTGTAGTGACAGAGCAAGGGCCAATGGTTTTAAACTGAAAGAGGTTAGGGTTAGATTGGACATAAGGAAGAAATGTTTTACAATGATGGTGGTGAGGCACCGGAACAGGTTGCCCAGAGAAGCTGTGGACGCCCCATCACTGGAAGTGTTCAAAGTCAGGTTGGAAAGGTCTTTGAGCAACCTGATCTAGTGAAAGATATCCCTGCCCAGGATTCGGGGGGAGGGGACGACACACAGACGGAGTAGACTAGAAGACCTTTCCAGCCCAAACCGTTCTATGTTTGTATCATTTTTGCTCCCTACTGAGGGAGGACAAAACACTCCGGGAGATGCCTGGGAGGAGTTCCAGGGAGCTACCGGGTATGGACCTGCCTCAAATGTACACAGAACTGCTCAGGTAGCTTCCTTGGAGAAGTCTGGGGCTGCTAGGTTTTCTCCCTTCTGAAGCAAACACAAGGCAATAGTTTTATGTTCCCGAGTTCGTCCACGAATGTGGACTGCTGTCAGGACATGCTGTGCGGAACAGCCAACAGCTCTGGACTCATGACAGTACTGCAGCTGCGAGAGCTGGTTGTGTTAAGACTGCTGTAAGCAGGAGTCTGGACCTAGCCGTGTGGTGCCTGGTGATGGGTGCTGAATTGGGATGTCCCTTTGGCAGTGACAGGCTGGAAAGCTCTTGGAAAGGGAACATATTTTAAGGAGCAGAAATCAAGGGCCAAACTCCCCCAAAACCCTGCCAAAACCCTGCCAAAACCCAAAACCAGGGCAGGAGGGCAGGGACCAGTCGCCTCGGAAAGCTCATACACAGACATGGGAGCAGGGTTGGACCATTGGTGCAAGGGCAGCACAGGGTTATCGACTGCCAATTCGTCCAGGATGCTGATATTTCACTGCTTCTTCCTTAACTACACAAGGTCCCTTGATTTGAATCCCCCTTCATAACCTTGCTGAAGAGGGGACAGTTAAATGGTCCTGACCACACGGCTTCCTTGGTGAGGCCTTGTAATTTCCCTTGGACCCCAGGGCCAGAGCTTTTTTTAAGCTTAGCGGCTGAGAGGATATAACCTCTGCAAAAGCCCCTCCTGGTGCTCAGAGGGGAGGCCGTCCTGCATCCTCAGCTCTCCCCACATTTCCTGGGGCATGTGCTGGGTCAGCTGATCTGCGATGGAGCAAAAGTTCCTGGGGAAATCTCTGCTATCTCTAAAGTCATTAGACTGTGATTTTTTTGCATGCTCTCCACTTTGGCTGAAAACTGGAACTAAGTCTAGGTCTTAATTTGCCCTCCCCAAGTGACACAGGCAGGTGGTCTGGAAAAACACAACCCCTTTCCGGCTGGCACAGCAACTCCCCGATAACGAGACACATGCAGACACGGAGCTGAAACCTCCCCTTTGTCTGGGAGCTCTGGAAGCACGAGGATTTTCCTGCTTCAAGTAAATTTGCAGGCAGCAAGTCCTGGGCACGGTCAGCAATGCTCTGAGAGCTGCATCTTCCAGGCAGGTGCTAGTGGATCTCCACTCCTCACACGGGAGGATTTGTTATTGGGGGAATGAGCTCCCGCGATGGCCAGGAGGGCCGTGCTGTCCCTGGGCAGAGAAGCAGCTGCACAAAGTGCTGGAATGTAACCATCCCAGCTTACATTGGGAGCACAAGCGAAATTATTTCCAAGAGTCTCTAATTCCAGCTTTATATTCAACTGCATGAGGCAGAAATGCCTACGCTGAAAGTGCTTGTGCAGTCACCTGCCTGCCCTCACCACTCTCCATGCTCTGTGACTGAGCGCAACCGCAGCAGACAAGGTCATCCTCATCCTATTTGACTGCCGCAGCTGAGACAGGTGAAGCACTAAGACTCATACTGTGGGAGGTTTCAGATCTTCCTTGCCATAGTTTAGCATCAATGATGAGCTCCATTGGGTGTGATGGGAATGTCATCCCTAGGCTTGAAGTACTTTCTACAGCAGGAGAAATTATGTCAGGCTGCTCTTTATTAAGAGCCAGAACCTATGTGGTGGCATTCCTCCTCCCATTTCACTCACTTACAGGAAAAGCAGCATGCCGGGTGCATAGAGCAAATGACCCAACCAGATCTGAGGCAAGCACAAGCCAGCTAGCTTTTAGATGCTCTTCCCGATGCATTGGCAAGAAGAAAAGAGGACAGAAATACTGTAGCTTATGAAAAACGAGACACCTTTCCTTTCTGACCCTCTTCACTCAAATGAATTGGGGCTAGGAAGCAAAGGTTCAAGGCATCAGACTTTTTCCCGCACAAATAATGCTTCGTACATGAACAGTCGTCTTCATTTGAAAGTATTTACAGGACCATGCTTTTTTTTTTAATTTCGTATTCAAATTTCTGTAACTTGGTGAAAGAAGAAACAGTAGTTTTATTTCCTGTGATTGCTTAATAGCAAGGCCTAGAGGTGACAGCTTTTGAAGTGCTGCGCTTTAGTCCTGCTCATGCTAACTTGCACAACTCCAAGGCACGTGCATGTGCTCAGCAGTCGGCCAAGAGCAGAAAAATTGGTTTGAGAATCAGGACAAGCAGTATGACAGTTAGGACAAAAGCCTAGAGTTAGCCTGGAGCTGTAGGCTCGGCAGGGGAAAGACAGGATGCTGACTCACAGCTGATGCTTCAGAAAAAAGGTTCTGAGGAGGAGGAGGAGGAAAAGGAACTGGAGGAGGAGGACAATGAAAAGGAGTAACAGGAGGAGAAGAAGGAGGTACCAGGAGGAGAAGAAGAATGAGAAAAAAGAAGGAACAGGAGAAGGAGGAACAGGGAACGGAAGGACAGGAACAGAAAGAGGATAAAGAGGACAAACAGGAGGAATATGAAAAGAAAGAGGAGGAGGAGGAGGAGGAGGAGAAAGAGGAGGAGGACAAGTAGGAGGTAGAACAGGAGGAAAACATGGAATAGGAGTAGGAAGAGCAAGAGAAGGAAGAGGAGGAGGAGGCAGTTGAATAGGAGGAGGTGGAAGAGGAGAAGGAAGAGAATGGAGGAACAGGAATGTTAGGAGGGAAGAGGAGGAAAAGTAGAAAGAAGACAAGAAAAAGGAGAAGGAGGTGGTAGAGGAGAAGAATGAACAGGAGAAGAAGAAGAAGAAGGAGGAGGAAAACAAGAAATGGAGTATGAAGAGGAGGAGAAACAGGAAGAGGAGAAACAGGAGGAATAGGAACAGGAGAAGGAGTAACAAGAGGAGGAGGAACGAGAGCAGGAAAAGGAGAAGCAAGGAAGAAGGTGAGGATGTACAAGGAAAAGGAACAAGAGGGGAAGTAGGACGTGGAGGAGGAGGAGGAAAAGAATTAAAAGGAGAAAGAAGAAAAGGAGGAACAGGAAGATGAATAGGAGAAGCAGGAGGAAAATGAAGAGGAGAAGGACAAGGAAGACAAGGAGTAGGAGGGCAACCATGAACAAGAGGAGGAACAAGAGGACTAGGAGAAACAAGAGGAGGAGGAGGAGCAAGAGGAAAAGGAGGAACAGGAGGAGGAACAGAGGAACAAGAGGAGAAGGAGGATGAAGACAAGGAGGAGGAACAGGAAGAGGAGCAGCAGAGGGAGGAGGAGGAACAGGAGGAGAACAAGGAAAACAGGAGGACGGGGAACATGAGCAGAAACAGGAACTGGAACAGAAAAAGGAGGACTAGCAGGGCAAGAGAAGGATGGAAAGGAGGATGAAGAAGAGGATGGGGTGGAAGAGGAAGAAGAGCAAGTGGAGGAGGAGAACAACAAAAAGAACTTGACTACTGGGGGTCGGTAGTCAAGGGCATAAGGGCCCAGGTGGTGTTCTCAGCCCTTCTGGTGAGGGGAAAGGTTGTGAGGAGCAGGGCAGTCATAGGACAAGCCAGTAATTGGCTGCAGAACTGTTGTCAGTGACAGGGGTTTGGGTTCTGTGACCATGGGACCCATTTGCAGGTCAGCATCTGCTGGGGCGAGATGGGATCCACCTCACTAAGCAGAGCAAAGCTGTTTTTGCCAACATGATGACTGACCTCATCAGGAGGGCTTTAAACTGAGAACGAGGGGAGGCAGAGAGCAACCAGCAGTCCTGTGAAGGAGTGACAGAGAGGATCACTGAGCAAAGGGCAGGGGGTGATGTGATTGGATCATGAAATCTACAAATGGGGCTTAAGTGGGTCACTCCAGCACTTGCTCGTAAGCAAGAAAGTGCCTACAAGGCACCACAATGGAGCAATCCCCCATACCTTCTCCAGGAACTCAACATGCTGGGGTGCCTTTCTAAAGCACCTGTACATTAATGCACACAGTATGGGGAATGAACATGAGGAATTAGAGATCTGTGTGCACTTGCAGGATAGTGGAGACACGGTTGGATGGCTCCCATGACTGGAGTGTTGCAATGGAGGCATATAAGGCTCTTTAGGAAGGACATACTCGAAAGACGAGGAGAGGGAGTTTCCCTTCATGTGAGAGAGCAGCTGGAGTGCATGGAGCTCTCCCTGGGGATGCATGAGGAGCCAGCTGAGAGCTTATGGGTTAGGATTAAAGAGAGGACAGGTAAAGCTGACATTATAGTGTGTGTCTGACCTGACTGGGAAGAACAAGTGGATCATGTCCTCCGTAAACACATAGGAGCAGCTTGAAATTTGCAGGCCCTGGTCCTCATGGGGGACTTCAACCACCCCAATACTTGCTGGAGGGAAAACAATGCAGGATATAAGCAATCCAGGAGGTTCCTGGAGTGCACTGATGATAAAGTCCTCCTCCAAGTGACAGAGGAGCCAAAAAGGAGAGGTGCTTTGCTGGATCTCATCTTCACCAACAAGGAGAGGCTAGCTGGGGATGTGAAGGTCAATGGAAGCCTTGGTTGCAGTGACCATGAGATGGTGGAGTTGAGGATCCTGAGGGCAGGGAGGAGAGTGAAAAGCAAGCTCACAACCCTGGACTTCAGGAGAGCAGACTTTGGACTCTTCAAAGATCTGCTTGGAAGAGTCCCATAGGATAAGGCCCTGGAGGGAAGGGGAGGTCCAGGAAAGCTGGCCAATATTCAAGGATCACCTAGTCCAAGCTCAAGAGAGCTGCATCCCAACAACTATGAAGTCAGGCAAAAATGCCAGGAGGCCTGCATGGGTGAACAAGGACCTGCTGGGAAAACTGAAACACAAAAAAGGAAGTGTTAAGAGGGTTGAAGCAAGGACAGGTAACCTGGGAGGAATACAGAAACATTGTCTGAGCATCCAGAGACAAAAGTAGGAAAGCTAAAGCCCAAATGGAATTGAATCTGGCCAGGGATGACAAAGGCAGCAAGAAGCACATGGGAGACAAAAGGCAGACAAGGGAGAATGTGGGCCCCTTGCTCAACAAGCCAGGGGGCCTGCTTACACAGGACATGGAAAAAGCTGAGGTACTGAATGCCTTCTTTGCCTCAGGCTTTACTAGCAAGGTTGGCCTTCAGGAATCCCAGGTCCCAGAGACAAGGGGAGAAGTCAGGAGAAAGGAAGGCATAGCCTTGGTGCAATAATGGGAATACTTGGGAATACTTAAGCAAACTAGACATACATAAGTCCATGGGCCATGGTGGGACATACCCATGTACCCATGAGCTGATGTCATTGCAAGGCCACACTCTCTACAACCTAACCCTTACCTACCCCTCTCCTCGTCGGAATCCAGCTCCAAAATGGTCACCCACCACCTAGGGCTCCCACACAGAAGTTCCCAAAATGGAAAGATATCGTTGGCCCTAGACTTCCCTTTTCAGCCCCTTCATAGTCCCACCAACACCAGGGCTCTGCACTTGCACTGGCACATAACCCTAACCCTCACCTACCTGCCCACTGCAGCTGGAGCCCAGCTCCAAACTGAAAGCCAGCACCAAGGCTCCCAAAGAAAAGTTGCCAGGATGGCAAGCTGTGGGTGGCCCTCACCTTTCTTGCCATACAGTTTCTAGGCCATAAAGCTTCAGACACTACCTCAGTAGATGTCTGAATCGTTTCCTTTTTTTGGGACACAGCTGCATGCCTGGTAGCTTCTTGGGAATCCTCCCAGGCATCTCGAACAGTTTTAGGTATATTTGGAGACAGCCCTGGTTCGCAGACCCTGACTACTCCTTTGCTGGCATTTCAAGACATTTATTTCTGATGGAAGCAGAGGCATACTCTGCAGCTTTCTGGCACTCGTCCCATGCACCGCTGGAGTACATGTCCTTCCCTGGAGACAGCTAAAGTTCTTTGGAAGAAGCCGTATACGATGCCTAAACAGTTAACTGAAGAGTTTTCTTCATGTTAGAGGCAGGTCCATGCCTGGTAACAACCTAGGACTCCTCCCAGGCATCTCCAGGTTCATTTGGGTTTCTTCTGGAGAGAGGTGAATTCCCAGGGAGCAGTCCCCGACTCTTTTAAGGCAGCTAGCTACCCGAAGACCGTCTTGTATGTTGGGGGAGGTCCATGCCATCCGTTACTCTGGAAATTCTCACAGGCAGCTCCACGAGTGTTACTTTCCTCTGCAGACAGCTGAATTTCGTAGATAGCAGCACCAGACTCCTACAGAGAAAACACCTGAGGAGTTTTGTCGATGTTACAGGAAGGTTGATGACGGGTAGACCTTCTGGTCCTCTTGCAGGCAGCTTGGGAATGTTTTAGCCTCCCCTGGACACAGCTGAATTCTACAGGGAGCAGCCCCAGACTCCTCCAGGGAAGACACCTGAGGAGTTTTATGTATCTTCAGACAAGTGAATTCCCAGGTAGCAGCCCCCCACATCTTCCAAGGTACCTTCACAAAGAGCATTGAGTATGTTGGGGAAAGGTCTCTTCCTGGTACGACAATGAACTTACACAGGAATCTACAGGAGTGCATTGGCATTCTATTGTGACAGAAGAATTCCCAGAGACTAGATTCTGAATCTTCTAATGGGCTATAAAAGCGCTGCCAAGGGAAAGTGAGGGCCAGCAACAGCTTTCAATCCCAGCACCATTCATGTGGGAGCACTAGCTACACATTTTCAATTTCGCAGCAGGGCTCTGGCAAATGTGACAGGGAACGTCTGCACAGCGACATGGCTACAAACCGCAGAGCGCCAGCGCTTGTGGGGCTGTGGAAGGGCTGCGTAGGGAAGGTGATGGCCAGCAAGAGCTTTCCGTGCTGGCCCCTTTCGTGTGGGAGCAGTCCCTGGACGACTGCATTCTTTTGATGCAGCCCAGGATATGACTGGCTTTCTGGGCTGCAAGCGCGCAGTGCAGTCTCATGTTCAAATTTTGTCCACCAGTATCCTCAAGCCCTTCTCCACAGGGCTGCTCTCAATCCATTTATCCCCCCGTCTCTACTGACAGTGGGGATTGCTCCGACCAAGGCGCAGGACCTTGCACTTTTGGCCTCGTTGAACTTCATGAGCTTTGCATGAACCCACTCCTCCAGCCTGTCAAGGTCCCTCTGGATATCAAGCATATCAACTGCACTACTCAGCTTGGTGTCAGCTGCAAACTTGCTGAGGGTGCACTGAAGTCTATGTCACTGATGAAGATACTAAATAAAGTTGGTCGCAGTACAGACCCCTGAGGGACACCAGAAGTTACGAGTTTCCATTTGGACATTGAGCCGCTGACTGTAACTCTTTGGATTCAGCCATCCAGCCAATTCCTGATCCATCTAGCAGTCCATGCATCAATCCCATATCTCTGCAATTTAGCGGCAATACAGTTGGGGGCGGGGTGTGTGTGTGTGTGTGTGCTGTATCAAAGGCCTTAATGAAGTCTAGGTAGATGACATCCGTAGCTCTTCCCTCGTACACTGACGCAGTCACACCATTGTAGAAGGCCACTAGATTAGTCGGGCACAATTTGCCCTTGGCGAAGCCATGCTGGCTTTCTCTAATCACCTCCCTCCCCTCCATATGTTCTGACATATCTTCCAGGAGGATCTGTTCCATGATCCCACTGGGCACGGAGGTGAGGCTGACTGGTCGGTAGTTCCCAGGGTCCTCCTTATTACCACTTTTAAAAATGGGCGTCCCTTTTCTCCAGTGACTGGGGACTTTGCCTGACTGCCACAACTTTTCAAATACGAGGGAGAGTGACTTGGCAACTATATCAGCCAATTCCTTCAGGACCCTGGGATGCATCTCATTGGATCCCATGGAGTTAAGTAGGTTCAGGTTCCTCAGGTGGTTTTCTGATCTTCTCTTACAATGGGAGGGACTTTGTTCCCCCAGTCCCTGCCTTGAGGTTTGGGGAGTTGACAGAGGTGGGAGTAGTGACTGCCAGTGAAAACTGAGGCAAAAGAAATTCTACCGCAGCCCTCACCTTGTTGGTTGTCACTAGTCTTATTTATTGGGGTGGTGGCAGGGGATACATTTTCTTTAATCTTCCTTTTCTGGCCAACGCATCTGTAGAAGCCCTTATAATTCTTCACATCCCTTGTCAAATTCAGCTCCAACTGTGCCCTAGCTTCCCTGATCCCATCCCTACACATGTGGGCAGCATCCCTGGTTCCACTGCCTGTGTTTTTCCTTCGTACACTTTAGTTTGACTGGGAGGTCTTCCCAAGTAACTGCTATGCGTGATGGAGCCTTGCTTTCCTGGAGATGGCTGAACACCTGCCTGCTGATGGGAAGTAGTGAATGAGTTCATTATTTTGCTTTGCTTGCACGTGTGGCTTTTGCTTTACCTATTCAACTGTCTTTATCTCAACCCACGAGTTTTCTCACTTTTGCTCTTCCGATTCTCTCCCTCATTCCACTGGGGCGGGGGGGTGAGTGAGCGGCTGTGTGGTGCTTAGTTGCTGGCTGGGGTTAAACCACGACACTGAGCCACGCCGGTCTCCTGCCTTTCTTGCCTGATTTTTTACAAATGGGAATCAAGAGCTTTTGTGCTCTAAGAAAGATGTCCTTAAAGAGCTGCCAGCTCTGTTCAGCTCCATTCCTCTGAGGGCGGTGTCCTGGGGATCCCAGCCACTAAGTCCTCAAACAACTGAAAGCTTGCTCTCCTAAAATTCAGGGTCCCTGACTCGACTCTTCACCTGGACCACATCCCTCAAGACTGGGAATTCCACCCAATCAGTAGTCAACAGAAAAGGCAAGCCTTTTTCTTTAAAATGGTATTTCTTTATAATAATATAATCTTATTCATAATAAAAAAATGTCACCATTATAATAATAAGTATCCACTTTTAGAACAATAATTATTCACCATTCATCAATCTTACCCATTTCTTTTTTCAGTCTTCACTTAAAACAAACAGGATATAAAACATGAATGCTGAAAAGTGCAGAAAATCCAGGAAAACTGTCAGCTTGGCCCAAGGCTAACCGTCAGCTTTATCTGCAAGCCCAGTAAAGCAATGTGTCATTAGATTAGTGCATGCTGAGGCAGCAAGAGAGGGTTAGTTTGGCCCATCATAAGACTTGCCTTACAGACTTACTTACCAAAAAGAAAACCGGTACGCCAAGGAAGAAGTTTCCCTCTAGCCCACTGGGATTTTGCTACTCTATAGGTGGAATATGAGCCTGCTTTCAAACCCTTCCTCATAGGAACGTTTTGGTTTTTTACATAAACAGAGGCTGGAGGGGTCTTGATTTTATGTGGATCACTCTTCCAAATCCAGGTCAAAGATGTACCAGCAAGAGGCTGAATGTGTAGATGCAAGCGCTGCAGAAACAGGAGGCCCCCCCCCAAGAAAACTGCAGCTGGGGCATTTGCTCAGCATCTCGTGGCTGATATTGTTAAGTCAATCTGGAACCATCTTTGTGAGAATGACTATCCCTCTGACCCAGTTAATAGAGGTTTCTACCCCTCTTTTTATATGTGAACATAGCAATGTAACATGCACAATAGCCATAAAACGCAGTTGACGGGCTTGGTTTTTTTTAATTTTATGTACTAAAAGGAAACTTAATTTACTTATTCCTTTACATTTGTTGCTAGACAGAGTGTTTTTGTTTTCAAACAATGCCAGTTTGAAAACTAACATTTCTGGTAATCTGTAGTTTTCTTATTGGGTTTTGGGGTTTTTTCTTATTGGGTTTTTTCGCCCCTCGAATACTGTGTTCAGTTTTGGGCCCCTCACTACAAGAAGGACGTCGAGGTGCTGGAGCGTGTCCAGAGAAGGGCGACGAAGCTGGTGAAGGGTCTGGAGAACAAGTCTTCTGAGGAGCGGCTGAGGGCACTGGGGTTGTTCAGCCTGGAGAAAAGGAGGCTCAGGGGAGACCTCATCGCTCTCTACAAAGGAGGTTGTAGCGAGGTGGGGGTCGGTCTCTTCTCCCAAGTAACAAGCGACAGGACGAGAGGCAATGGCCTCAAGTTGCGCCAGGGGAGGTTTAGACTGGACGTGAGGAAAAATTTCTTTACTGAAAGAGTGGTGAAACATTGGAACAGGCTGCCCAGGGAAGTGGTTGAGTCCCCATCCCTGGAGGTATTTAGAAGACGTGTAGATGCGATGCTTAGGGACATGGTTTAGTGGGCAGGGTGGTGTTGGGCCGACGGTTGGACTCGATGATCTTAGAGGTCTTTTCCAACCTTAATGATTTTATGATTCCATGGGGGGAGGGGGGGGGTTGTTGTGTGGTGGTTGTTTTTTTTCCTGAGAAGAGCTGCTTTCATATTCCTGTGAACTAAGTTGCTGGTCAGCACAAGTAGGCCATGGAGGAGAAATCTGTATTGTAACAAATGTATTTTGGCTGGCCAAAGAGGTCACGGTTTTGAGTCTTTCTGCATCTTTCTTAAGCTATAACAGAGCAAGGCAGAAACGAGACAACATTATAAACTCGATGTTACTGTTGCTTAACTCCAGAACAATTGCTGAGGCTGAGGGGGCTCTAGTCCAGCTCCATAAAGGTGGGGGAAGTCAGAAAACAGTCAAGAGTTAAAACAGCTAACTTCTCCTGAGAGATGTCATTTGGTTGTTGCAAAGGGAATTTCTATTAGCAAGGATGGTCATCCCTAATAATTGTAACAAAATGAAAATGAATCCCTTCATCCTTAATACAAGAACACATTGTCTTGCTTTCTTCTGGTCCAGTTACTCAACCTACTGAGACAGACTTCCTTCTGTGGCTGATGGCAGAAGGAGATGGTGTAGAAGATGGAGAAAAAGCTTCAGGGGAGGACAGAGCTTGGATGCAAGTTAAAAAAATCTTGGAATAGAAAACGTTTGTCATAATGGTAAGTGCTACAATACCTCCAATGGTATCTTAATCTATAGTGGCATCTGCCTCTGCAATGGTATTCTTCATCTGCAGTGGCATTTGCCTCTGCCACGGTATCTTAATCTGTAATGGTATCTGCATCTGAAATTGTATCTGCAATGGCAGCTGCAATGGTATCTGCATCTGCAGTGGCATCTGCACCTGTCTACAACTTGCTTACAAAAACTTGGAATATAAGGTGTTCTGCATAATATTCTTGCCTTCTTTTTATTTTATTTTTCTTTTTTTATTCCACCCCATCGGAACAAAGCAAACATTGACAGAGTCGTTGTGGATTAAGACAGGAGGTGCACATTAAGACGTGTGGCACTGAGCCCCTCACTGCCAGTGACAGTGTAGAGAGCAGAGAGCTGGGGCTGGGGTGGGGGAGAGGAGAGGTAGGTTGGAGGGCAGGCTGGGGGCCAGCAGTGAGGTCATGGCTGGGGCGGGGGCTGGTGAGGTCCCTTCAGCTGGAGCTGCTGCTAGGCCAGCAGCAGGCTGGAGGGGCATTGCCAGGTCTCTCCTCTCCCCTGTGGCCCGTGGTGTCTCCTCCTCCTGCCACCTACCAGGATGAATAGCAGATGCTATTACAGATGAGGATACCATTGCCGATGTAGATACCGTTACAGACACCACTGGAGCTGCAGGTGCCATGTCAGACACCATTGCAGATGCAGATGACCTTGCAGATGCCACTGCAGATGCAGAGGCTGGTACCATTGCAGGAATCATTGCAGATGCAGGGACAAGTGCAGATGCCATTACAGATGCCATAGGAGATGCAGCTACCATTGAAGATACAATGGCAGATGCAGATACAATTTCAGATGCAGCTGCAGGTCTCAGTATTGGTGTCTCTGTCTGTTTTGGTGTTGGTGTCTGTAACCCTATCTATATGAGTGCCTGCATCTGTACCAGTATTTATATCTGCATCTGTCCTGGTACCGGTACCTGCAGCCACAACTGTATTTGTATCAATAGCTTTATGTGTGATGGTACCTCGATCTCTAATGGTACCTCCAATGGACTCTACTTGTATCTGTAGCTGCATGTGTAATTAAATCTGTACTCGCAACTGTATCTGCAATTGTAGGTGTAATGGTGTCTGCGATCGTACTCGTACCTGTGAAAGTACGGTTAATTGTATCTTCATCTGTCATTGTATCTGGAACTTTGCAGATTTTGTGCCTGTACCTGCAACTGTATCTACAAGTCAGTGGGAGAATGTAATTATAAGGGTTTCTGTGATGGTATGGGTGACGGTACTTGTACCTGTAGCTGTGATGGTACCGCTGTCTGTGTCTCTAATGGTATCTAACGGTATCTGTATCTGTAATTGTACCTGTCACTGTATCAGTAATGGTATCTGTATCTGCACAGGTACTCGCAATGTTTTTTGTATGTGTACGTGTGTTTGGTTTCTGGATGCGTACGAGTAATTCTAGCTCTACCTGCAACGGTATCTCTAATGGTATCTGTAGCATTATTGGTCTTGGAATGTGCGTAACACTATTGCTGTCGCTATCTGTACTGTATCAGGATCTGTAAGAGTACTGGTAATTACATCTGTAACGATAATTGTATCAGCATTGGTATGTGTAACATTATTGATATCTGCAGTGACCTCTGCATCGGCAAGGCGTTTGTAATGCTATGAGCACCTGCAGTGGCCTCTGCATCTCCTGTTGTTACGTGCATCTGACTTTGCATCAGCAGTGGCGTCTACAGTGGGTTCTACAATGGTATCTGCATCTGAAATGGCATCTGCACCTGCAATGGTATTGGCTTTGGTGACATTATGTGTCATATGGCATGTGTGACATTATAAGGAAAGGTATATGCATCTGCAAAGGTCTATGCAATGGTTTTTGCAACGGTATTTGAATCTGCAGTGCCATTTGCAGTGGTATCTGCATCTGAAATGGTGTCTAGCATCCACAATGGTATCTGCATCCGCTATGGCATCAGCAACATTATCTGCATCATCAATAGCCTCTGCAATGAGAAATTCTGCTGCAATTGTATCTGCAGCAGCATTGCTGCCTGCGTCTGCAATTGTATCTGCAATGGTGTCTGCATCTCCAATTTGGTCTACATCTGCAGTGGCATCTCAAGGGTATCATCATCCAAGGGTATATTTATGGGTCAGAATTAAAGGGAAGGGAGGGACAAGTGACGTTACAGCGGGGGCCTGCTACAGGCCACCTGACCAGGCAGACCGAGCGGATGAGGCCCTCTATAGACAGATAGGAGCAGCCTCACGCTCACAAGCCCTGCTCCGCATGGGGGACTTCAACCACCCCGATATCTGTTGGAGGGACAACACGGCAGGGCATAAGCAATCCGGGAGGCTCCTGGAATGCGTCGATGATAACTTCCTTCTCCAAGTGGTAGAGGAGCCAACGAGGAGAGGTGCTATGCTGGACCTTGTTCTCACCAACAAGGAGGGGCTGGTGGGGAAGCTCAAGGGCAGCCTGGGCTGCAGTGACCATGAAATGGTGGAGTTCAAGATACTGAGGGCACCGAGGAGGGTGCACAGCAAGCTCACTACCCTGGACTTCAGGAGAGCAGACTTTGGCCTCTTCAGGGGTCTGCTTGGTAGAGTGCCATGGGACAAAGCCTTGGAGGGAAGAGGGGCCCAAGAAAGCTTGTTAATGTTCAAGGATCACCTCCTTCAAGCTCAGGAGCGATGCATCCCAACAAAGAGGAAGTCAGGCAAAAACGCCAGGAGGCCTGCGTGGATGAACAAGGAGCTCCTGGACAAACTCAAACACAAAAAGGAAGCCTACAGAGGGTGGAAGCAAGGACAGGTAGCCTGGGAGGAATACAGAGAAATTGTCTGAGCAGCCAGGGATCAGGTTAGGAAAGCTAAAGCCCTGATGGAATTAAATCTGGCCAGGGACATCAAGGGCAACAAGAAAAGATTCTATAGGTACGTCGGGGATAAAAGGAAGACAAGGGAAAATGTGGACCCTCTCCAGAATGAAATGGGAGACCTGGTTACCCGGGACATGGAGAAGGTAGAGGTGCTCAATGACTTTTTTGCCTCGGTCTTTACCGGCAAGTGCTTGAGCCTCACCGCCCAAGCCAAGAGAGACAAAGCAGAAGACAAAGGCGGGGACTGGGAGAATGAAGAGCCGCCAACTGTGGGAGAACATCAGGTTCGAGACCATCTAAGGCACCTGAAGGTGCACAAGTCCATGGGACCCGATGAGATCCATCCACGGGTCCTGAAGGAACCGGCGGATGAAGTTGCTAAGCCACTGTCCATCACAGTTGAGAAGTCATGGCAGTCCGGTGAAGTTCCAACTGACTGGAAAAGTAACCCCCACTTTTAAAAAGGGAAAAAAGGAAGACCCGGGGAACTACAGGCCTGTCAGTCTCACGTCTGTGCCTGGGAAGATCATGGAACAGATCCTCCTGGAAGCTATGCTAAGGCACATGGAGGACAGGGAGGTGATTTGAGACAGCCAGCATGGCTTCACCAAGGGCAAGGCCTGCCTGACTAACCTAGTGGCCTTCTATGATGGAGCGACCACATCAGTGGACACGGGAAGGGCTACAGATGTCGTCCATCTGGACCTCTGTAAGGCCTTTGACACGGTCCCCCACAACATCCTTCTCTCTAAACTGGAGAGGTATGGATTTGATGGGTGGACTGGCCGGTGGGTGAGGAATTGGTTAGATGGTCGCGTCCAGAGGGTAGTGGTCAACGGCTCAATGTCCAGATGGAGATTGGTGACGAGTGGTGTCCCACAGGGGTCCATCCTGGGACCAGTACTATTTAATAGCTTCGTCAGGGACATAGACAGTGGGATCGAGTGTACCCTCAGCAAGTTTGCAGATGACACCAAGCTGAGTGGTGCGGTCGACACGCCTGAGGGGCGGGATGCCATCCAGCGGGACCTGGACAAGCTCAAGAAGTGGGCCCGTGTGAACCCCATGAGGTTTAACAAGGCCAAGTGCAAGGTCCTGCACCTGGGTCGGGGCAACCCCCGGTATCAATACAGGCTGGGGGATGAAGGGATTGAGAGCAGCCCTGCCGAGAAGGACTTGCGGGTACTGGTGGATGAAAAGCTGGACATGAGCCAGCAATGTGCGCTCGCAGCCCAGAAGGCCAATCGTATCCTGGGCTGCATCAAAAGCAGCATGGCCAGGAGGTCTAGGGAGGTGGTTCTGCCCCTCTGCTGTGCTCTGGTGAGACCCCACCTGGAGTACTGTGTCCAGCTCTGGAGCCCTCAGCATAAGAAAGACCTGTTGGAGTGGGTCCAGAAGAGGGCCACGAAAATGATCAGGGGGACGGAACACCTCTCCTATGAAGAAAGGCTGAGAGAGTTGGGGTTGTTCAGCCTCGAGAAGAGAAGGCTCCGGGGAGACCTTATTGCAGCCTGTCAGTACTTAAAGGGGGCTTATAAAAAAGATGGGGGCAAACTTTTTAGCAGGGCCTGTTGCAACAGGACAAGGGGGAATGGCTTTAAACTAAAGGGGGGTAGATTTAGACTAGAGATAAGGAAGACATTTTTTACGCTGAGGGTGGTGAAACACTGGAACAGGTTGCCCAGAGAGGTGGTGGATGCCCCATCCCTGGAAACATTCAAGGTCAGGTTGGACGGGGCTCTCCAACGGCACCTCCATCTGCAATCATATGTTCACCTGCAATGTTGCCTGCAATTGCATTTCCACCTGGAATGGCATCTGCAACAGTAGACGCATCTTCAAAAGTATCTGCACAGGTACGTGAAATGCAATAGCATCTGCAATATCCTCTGCATCTGCTATGGTCCCTGCATCTGTAATGCTATCTGCCACGGCATCTGCATCGGTAACGGTACCTCCATCTGCGACGGTGTCTGCATCTGAAATGGTGCCAGTAATGCTATCTGCAGTGGTGCATGCAACGGTCTTTGAGTGTAAAGTGGTATCCGCAATGGTATCTTCATCCGCAGTGGTATCTGCCATGATATCTGCATCTGCAATGACATCTGCAACGGTGTCTGCGTCTGCAAGGGTGCCTGCATCTGCAGTGGCATCTGTAGTGGTATCAGCAATGGTATCTGCACCTCCAATGGTATCTCCATCTGCAATAGTATGTTCACCTGCAACGCTATCTCTGTTGGTACTTGCACCTGGAATGGCATCTGCAATGGCATCTGCACCGGTATCTGCACCTGCACTTGAATTGGCTTCTTCAAAGGTATCTGCGGTTGTTTTGGCATCTGTAATGGTATCTCAATCTGCAGCGGCATCTGCATCTGCAATGCTACTAGCATTGGTTTCTGCATCTGCAGTGCTATGAGAAATGGATTGTGCATCTGCAAAGGTATCTGTGATGGTATTCATCTCTGTATCCTCATCCATATCCCTATCTGTGACTGGCTGTGTAGTTATCTGTAAATTTATCTGTACCTCTACCTGTAACAGCACACCTCTGTGTAATGGTAGCTGTGTTTGTATCAATGCCTTTATGTGTATGGTTCCTCTGTCTGTCATGGTACCTCAGTCAGTAATGGTATCACTTGCTGTATCTGCTGCCGTTTGTGCAATTGAATGCGTCCTTCTATCTGTGACTGTACTTGTATCATGAATTGTATGTGCAATTGTGTCTGTATCTGGAGTTGTATTTATTTTGTGCCTGCATCTGCAATTGTATCTGCAATTCCATGTGAGTCCATGTCTGTAATTATAGTGGTCTCTCTGATGGTACCAGTACCTGTATTTCTGATGGTGCCAGTATCTGTGTCTCTAATGGTACCTGCAACTGTATCTGCATTGATAATGTATCTGCAATGGTTTCCGCAATGTGAACTCATTCTGTAATGCCATCTGGAATAGTATTTGCATCTTGAATGGCATCTGGAATGGCATCTGCAGCTGGAATGGCATCTGCAAAGGTATCTTTAGTGGTATCTATCTCCAATCGAATGTTCTTCTTCTACTGTCTCTGCATCTGCAACACCACCTCCAATGGTATCTGCATCTGCAGCAGTACCTCCATCTGGAATGGCCTCCGCATCTACAATAGTATCTGCAATGGTATCTCCATCTGCAGTGGCATCTGCAGCGGTATCTGCATCTGGCGTGGTATCTTCAATGGCATTTGCTGCGGTATCTTCAAGGGCACCTTCAACGGTATTGAGCATGTCCTACAACTGCAATGGCATTTGCATGATACCTACGTCTGCAATGCTGTCTGCATGCGCAATGTCATTAGCAACTACTTCTGCATTTGCACGGGTATCTGCACCTGCAAGGCCCTCTGTATCTGCAGTGGCATCTGCAGTGGCATCTGCTTCTGCAATGGTGTCTGCAATGGCATCAGCATCTTCAAAGGTATCTTCATTGGCAATCGCATCTGCAGTGGCACCAGCATCTTCAATGGCACCTCCATCTATAGTTCCACCTGAAATTTCATCTGCATCTGCAATGTGATCCGGAATGGTCTTTGCAATGGTATCTGCACCTGCTGTGGCATCGACATCCGCAATGGTGTGTGTATCTGCTACAGCATCAGCAATGGAGTCTGTAATGGTATCGTCAATTCTTTATACTTCTTTCCTGTAACTGCAGTTGTATCTGCATACTTAATTGATATCTGTGTCTGTAATTATATCAGTATCTGTGATGGTGTCTGTGATGGTACCAAGTACCTGTATTTCTGACGGTACCAGCATCTATGTCTCGTATTCTGTATGTATCCATAACTGTACCTGTAACTGTATATCAGTAATGGTATCTGTATCTGCACATGTACTTGTAATGGTTTCTGTAAGTGTACCTGTATCAGTATCTGCAATGATATCTCCATCTGCAATGGTATCTGCACCTGTACGGGCATCTGCAATTTTCTGTGCATCTGCAAGCATAGCTGCACCGGTGTCTTCATCTGCCATGCTATCTGCATCTGCAAAGGTATCTCCATCTGCATTTGCATCTTGAATTTTATCTGCAGCTGCAACGGCGTCTACAAAGATAACCTTCCTCTGAAATGGTATCTGCATCAACAATTCTGTCTCTACCTGCAAGGGTATCTGCATCTCCAATTTTGTCTACATCTGCAATGGCACATGCAGGGTATCTCAGTACAGGAAAGACATGGACCTGTTGGAGCAGGTCCAGAGGAAGGCCACAAACATGGTCAGAAGAATGGAACACCTCTCCTATGAGGAAAGGCTGAGAGAGTTGGGGTTGTTCAGCCTCGAGAAGAGAAGGCTCCGGGGAGACCTTATTGCGGCCTTTCAGTACTTAAAGGGGACTCATAAGAAAGATGGGGACAGACTTTTTGGTAGGGCCTGCAGTGATAGGACAAGGGGTAATGGTTTTAAACTAAAAGAGGGTAGATTTAGACTAGGTATAAGGAAGAAATCTTTTTATGATGAGGGTGGTGAAACACCGGAACGGGTTGCTCGGAGAAGTGGTAGATGCCCCATCCCTGGAAACATTCAAGGTCAGGTTGGACGGGGCTCTGAGCAACCTGATCTAGTTGAAGATGTCCCTGCTCATTGCAGGGTGGGGGTTGGACTAGGTGACCTTTAAAGGTCCCTTCCAACCCAAACCATTCTATGATTTTATGATTCTATGATCTGGAGTGGCACCTGGATCTCCAATGGCACCTCCATCTGCAACTGCATCTGAAATTGTATGTGTTTCTGCAGGGGTATCTGCGGTGGTATCTGCGTCTGCTGTGGCATCTACAACGGCATCTGCATCTGCAATAGCATCTCTAATGGTTCCAGTATCAGTGTCCCTGCCTATGTTGGTATCAGTATCTGTAGTGGTATCTACATGGGTACCTGCATGTCTAATTGTACCTGTATCTGCGTCTGTACTGGTACCTGTATGTGTATCTTCAATTGCATTTGGATCAGCACCTGTTTAATGGCACCTCTGTTGGTAACGGTATCACGAGCAGTAGCTGTAGTTGTAGGTGTAATGGAATGTATGCTTGTATCTGCAATTGTACGTGTAATTGTATCTTTATCTGTAATTGTATCTGCAATTGTATGTGTAATCATTTGTGTGACTTTTCTTGCATCTATAATTGTGCGTGTTATGGTGTCTGTGACTCTAATTGTATCTGTAATTATATATATTTTATGCCTGTATCTGCAATTGAACGTGTGTACGTGCCTTTAATTATAACGGTGCCTGTGTGTGCTGGTTTTGGCTGGCATAGAATTAATTTTCTTCATGGTAGCTTGTATGGTGCTATGTTTTGGATTGGTAATGACAACAGTATTGATAACACACCTATGTTTTAGTTATTGCTGAGCAGTGCCTACTGTCATGAAAATTCACAACTGGCCCATGCTGACTGAGGAGAGAGGCGAGGACACAAAGTATAGAATTACAAGGGTAAATATTTATTCCTGTGTCCCAGCCAAACTGGGGGACCCTGAAGGTGGTTTTATACAGGGTTCTTACACCCTTCAAATGTTCAGGTACAAGACAACTTGACTAATCACTAACACCCGCGCTACCGATTAGTAATCATCGTAAAACTTGGCAAAGCAACTCCAGTTTTGCAGCATTCTTGCTGCTTGTCTATTGATCCAGACATCCATGGAGTCAGTCTTTCTGGAGTTACTGATCTATGATGCCAGATGATGCTTGGAGGGTTTCAAAGATGTTTCACAGGGGTTGGGGTGCTACCTTGGTTGTCCAGGGGTATCCTTTATCCTTCACGGACAGCTCTAAGCTTCCAAGAAGCAAAGTCCTTCCTTCCAGGGCCGGGCTGCCCTTTAGTTTGTTTTACTTAAGCATGACCAAAGTCTCCAGTAAAACTCCACTACCTCATTGCATTACAGTGTGTAAGGTGAATATATATTAACAACGTAATACATATTAATATGTATATAATACAACATAATGCATATTGACAACTAATACATATGAACACTTTCATACTATAAAGACTGATTGTTATAATAGGTAGGAAAGGGGATTTTCTTAACAGTCCCTCCTTGTCTTCTAACCGTCAGTGTCACATTATATTATCCATTATTTTAGTACTAAGTTGAGCGCATAAGGTAGATACAACACTGCAAAGACACATACATAATCACAAAGCAAATACAATAACCAAAAACCTTTTAGCTCATAGTCCTATACCCAAGTCTGGGGGCCAAGAGGTTAACCACCCAAATAGATTTAGGGGAGATGCCTGTCTTAATTCATGTAATACTTTTAAATGTGTCTTTATCTTGTTTTTATCAGTTTCATTTTTCTGGTCTGGATTTACATAAACCCAGCAGCCGTTATTCAATAATGCACATACTCCGTCCTGTGCTGCTAATAGGTAGTCTATGGCTAATCGATTCTGTATTAACCATTTGTGATAATAATTTGATTTTTTCCTTTAGCATTATAATACTATCCGCAGTTTCATTAGTGGCTTTTTTCTAATTCTATTGACACATTTGCAATAGCTCTTTGTAGTTCAACAACTCCTAACCATGGGATAAAAGCTCTTACAGGCAGGTGGAACTCAGTGCCACACTCTATCAGAGGGTTGTAACGCTTTTTCTCATATATACCGGTAGCTAAGAGCTACAGAGGCAGAATAGATACTGGTTCTAACCTGTGCGGATGGTATTAATGCACCTAGCATACACTTTTCAGCTCAGGTTGCGGGTAAATACTTGAATGCCCTTTCTCCGCATATCCAGTATTACCCAGGTAGTTGTGTCAATAGGGCAGTATAATCTACAAATAAATCTTAATCATGTAATTATTTCCTGTAAAAGGGTTGGTATGTGCTGGATCTGGTTGTTTAGGTAAACCAGGAAGGCTTGGACCCAAGTTAGATGACTCAAACCAATCAGGATCCCCTAGGAAACCAAAATTCTATAACTACCTTTACTTTGATTATGGCTTCCTACAGAATACCAAGTGAATTAATCTGCCGAGAACCCACCACTTGCTCCTTATGGCAGCCGCAATCATGGTTTCTTTGGCCAAACAGGTCATACATATATTTATGGGAATATATATATTTGCGTATCTTTATGGGAAACATCATTAGAATCCTTTATAGAAATTTTAGTTGACTGATGATCAATCATCGTGCCTATCTGAAGACGAAACCGGTCCTTGTCCCTCTCTGAAACGTCACAGCACTAAAACTTGTGGACAACTTTATAGAAACCATAAAGCAAACCTCGTATCAACGCTGGTGGAATTCTTGCCTACAACGTGGTCCGTACCCTTAGGACCAATACGGGACACTGTATACTCTCAAATTGAAGAACTGGAATCCTCAATCACCAGCTGTGAAACAGCTATTACATACCGAAACCAAGTGACTATTGTTATCAAACACGATACTGACTGGATTGTCAGAATCACAACCGAAATTGAACAAACTGTTGGACATCACTGGTATGACATTCTGTCAGAATCTGCTGCCGTTTGGAAATGGGAGAGACCAAGCTTCCTAGCTGGAGGGTTTAAAACATCAGCTTACCCAAAAAGCCTTTGAAGCGGATCCAACAGCAGCTGGACTGCTGACGCTTTCGTGCTTCCCAGAGTGATACGGGGGATGCCCGCACCGTGACGGAGGAGGAAGGATGAGCAGTCTCACCGTCGGCTAGGGAATGAATTCTTTTTTGTTTGCTTGTAAGTGCACGAATTAAGAGTCGCGGGTTGTAAGTTATGAAACCTCAAGGCTTGAGTGGTGAATAAGTGAATTCACGTAATAGACTAGTCCGGGCAAAGGGGACTGAGCCCTGTTTGTCGTGTGTGTTTGTTGTGTTTCTTCATGAGCTCATGAAATAAAGTTCCATTCACAGAGTATGCCGTCCTGTAAACGGGACGTTTTCTCTCCCATGCCAGTTTTTCTTCAACTGCTTGCAAGTCTGTCCCGTTCATGCTGCAAAACAGGGAGAAAAAGAGCCCACAATTCCATCTCTGTATGCTTGGTTTTCGTACTAGCTTTGAACTCCTGCTCCAGTGGCAGTCAAGGGCTGACGTTTGAGCTTTTAGCAGGAAGTTCTAGCTGTTCAGTTGGTTTCCCTGTGCGACGGACCTTTCCTACTGTCGCTGCCGTCCCACCCTTCTTGCCCCAGCGTCCCCATACCCCCCCCACGCGAGGCTCCGTTTCCTCCCGCGCCTTCTCTCCCAGACGCTACAGGGAGCGCTTTTTGCCCCCAACGTTCTCCCGGGCCGTTAACAGTCCCTGAGCAGAACTCGCTGGAGCAAAGCGCTGCCGGGGCGGCCTCTCCCCCGCGGCAGCACCGCAGCCCGGCGCGGCACCGTCAGCGAGGAGCGAGAAGGGAACCGCTGCCCCAGAGCGGCCCGAGCGAGCCCGGCTCTCCCGCCCCGCGGCCCGGCTCCCGGCCGCGCCCGGCGGGCAGGGTGAGCCGCTGCGCCCGCCCCGGCAGGCGCCAGGCCGCGGCCCGGGGCCGCCTGAGCGCGGTCCGCCGGGGCAGGCCGCGGAGCAGCCCCCGACGCGGGGCCCGTCAGGCGGCGGAGCCCCGCGGGCGGCGGGCCCGGCTGGAGAGCGGGGGCATGGCGGCGCGGAGCCAGGCCTCCCTGCGGCGCCGGCTGCAGAGCTCGCAGGAGGCGCAGCACCGCCAAGCGGTGCTGGTGCGGAAGCTGCAGGCGAAGGTGAGGAGCGGGGGCGCCTGCCCGGGGGGAGCTGCCCGGGGCCGGGCCGCGGTGGCGGGGCCGGGCCGCCCGCGCCGCGCGGAGAGGGGACTCGGCGGCGGAGATCTCGGGGGGCGAACGCGCGGCCCCAACGGGGCCCTCCCCGGAGCTGCTGCGGGCGGGACGGCGCCGAGCCCGGAGCTCGGGGGAGGCGCCGGGGGCCGCCCGGCTCCGCCCGGCGCGGCCCGGCCCGGCCCGGCCCGGCCCGGCGTGCTGGGCGCCTCGCCCTGCCGCTGTCACCCCCCCGAGCCTCTCGTTGGGTCTTTTTCGCACTTGGGTAAAGATGCCTGGCTTGCAAACGCCTTTGTTTGGCCCCGTTAGCAGGGGGCTGTCCCAGAGGTAGGGCTCGAGCCGGCGGGGGTGGTTTTGGGCGGCCCCGGGCAGAGGCAGGCAGCTCTGAGCAGTGGCTGAGCAGGACTGTGGTCAGAACTAACTTCACCTGCTCAATATTGAAAAGCGATTTTGAAAAGTCATTTCTCTAGCTGCAGGGACCCACTGGGCTTTTAGCCCGTTGGAAATACTCATTTGGGGTACGTGGTGGCCATAGGCCGGGCATGGCTGGCTAAGTCTGTCTCATCATTCTGCTTGCCATCGCTGTCTTAGGATGAGCAGATAGTACTATGTGTGAAAGAAACCCTGTCTCACTTTCTTTAATACTAGGGAAAGTGAAGCTTCCCTATACCGTAAGGACTTCTTGTGGACTGTATCAGCAGCACTGTGAAATGTACTGTGCTTGGGCTGTAAAGACTTAGAGAAAAGCTAATGCAGGAGGAGCCGAGTCTCTTACAAGCTGCATTGGCTCCTCTTCATTCTGTCTGTCCATCTAGGTGCTGCAGTACCGGACTTGGTGTCGAGAGTTGGAGCAGCAAGTGGAAGCAGGAGGGGTGAGTGTGTGCGGGTTGCTACCTAAAGACAGTGTATGTAGCATTCGTTAACGCAGACAAAGAAAAGCTCCCCAAAGCAATGACAGAGGAAGACAAGATTTTGCTACCTGAGGGTAGCATATATCTTTATGGGAAAGGTGGTACGACACTGCAAAGACACCACTGCAAGGACACATATATATAATCACAAAGCAAATACAATAACCAACAACCTTTCAGCTCACAGTCCTATACTCAGTCCTACATACCACCTTTAAAGAAGCGCTGTAAGTTTGCCCGTCCGTGTTTTGTCCGGTTGCCATTCTTAGAGCAGCCAGGAGTCCCAGAAATGCCAGTCCAGACAACGCTATCAAGAAGGATTTCAGTTTTGTGAAAGAGTGCTTTATTGCTGGAGTAACATTTTGTCCTAGGTCTCAGGAGAGGGCTGTACTGCCTGTTACATTATATGGCTGTCTCCGAAAAAGAATCGGTTGAAACGTAGCATTTTGGAAGGCAAGAATGCTGGCGTTCAACATACAGAGCTGGCTCTGTGCTTTTCTTTCTGCTTCGCGGCTAAAGTAGACCTAGGAAACGAAGGGCAGGAGAGCATTCCCAGGCTCCAAGTCGAAGTGAGCGCTTGCGGTCATGAGCCTAGGATACCTAGGTGTGAGAGTGCAACAGTGGGAGACTGAGGAGAGCTGCTCACATTGAGTAACACCCTTCCCCTCCCTTCCTCTCCCTAGTCATGACACTGTTGTGCCTGGAAGAAGCCACGAGCTCCTGAGATACCCAACAAATGGAGGGGAAAGCGATGGATGCTAACAGTAGTGAAGGGAACACAAGAATTTGACTAAACATTTCCTTTCTTCTTAAGGGATCCCTTCCAGGCAGGTGGGAAGCCACAGAAGACCACAGCCTGGAGAAAGCACTGCTTCAGGTGGAAGAGGAGCAGCAAAGGTACCCGGAAGAAGCGTTCCCTCGTACTTGGTATCCTGGATGCTCATGGAAGTGAGGGAGAACCTGTCAGTGCTACCTAGCCTCCCCGAGGGAAGCGGCTGGCCAAGCTGCTTTGAAAGGAGAGAGGTCCACAATCTGTTTTCTGTGGTGCAGTAATAGTGTTGTGTGCTGAATGGCTCTGTTTTGAGCGGGGGGTTATTCCGGGTGACCTCCAACGGTCCCTTTCCAGCCTAAATTATTCCGTGGCTCAGTAGGTGAGCGACTCAGGACAATGCTAGAGAAAGGTGACGCATCCGGAGATCAGCAGCAGGAAGGGGAGGCAAGACGTTCACTGTGGGCATCATCAGCGTTGACGAGGAAGGGGAAACCAAAATTGTAGATGGAAGTTGAAGGCTTAAAGCAAAGAGAAGCAAATGAGTTTGCCATGACAGAGAGATCTTAGTTAATCCTAGAAAGCACTTCTACTGCCTCTCAGTTTGACAACAAAGTCAGTGTTGAGGGAGCTGGAAAATCACGGGGATGCTGCTTGTGGATAGCAGTTGTTCAGTGACCTGATTGCTGTTTCTCCCTTTCCAAGGTGTGAGAATCTGGCAGAAGTGAACGCTCTCCTGCGGGAGCACCTCGATAGAGCGAATGAGGTTAATTCAGCTCTTAAAGAAGATGTTGGAAAGCTGACGGCGGACTGGATGAGGGCCCGTCAGGAGCTGGAATTGAAGGAGAGTGAATGGCGCAACGAACGTGAGGTAGGGATAGGCTACAGGAACGTCAGATGTGCTGCCAGGGTGGAGTGAGAATGCATTTTATTTCTGGCACAGAGAACTTGCTGTGTGAAGTTGTGGCTCTGTTGAGGATGTATTGGTGTTGACGGGCAGAAGGCAGGGGTGTGAGATGGAGGAGTGTCAGCAAATTGTGGTGATGGAAGATGCCCACCTGCTGTGACCATACTGCTCGGTCTTAAAGGCAAACGCTTGCTGTTGCTGGGCACTGCAGGGCAGTCACACAGGACCGCTCATCTTTTTAATAGTTCTTAAATCTCCGTCTAGAGCAGTGGAGACCGGAGAGGTCTGTGTGTTTTCGGATTCAGAGTAGCCAACCGAAGAACAAGACAGGCCTCCCTTACCAGCGGCCTGCTGTAAGCAAATCTGACACTGGTCTTGGAGGGGCTTGTTTTTGTCTTCCTCCACCAAGACTGTTAGACACCTCTGCAAGGCGAGGTGATGAATCATGATCAGTTTGCTCTGCTGATATCCACTCCTGCAGGAGAAGCGTGGATGTTCCCTTCTTCGAAGTCAGGTGGCGGGTCTACTGAGGATGCTTCTGTGGTGCCTCTTCAGCCCTTGATGCCCCTGTTGCAATAGTTATTAAAGGAGACCTGGTGACGGTGGTTGTACTCTCTCCTATCTGAAAGACTTGTACAGTGACAGTGAAGGCTCAGTTGGCATTTCTTTCTGTCTTTGCATGTTTAGCTTTATGACAACTGCTTGAGGGGTGAACATAACCGTCTACTCAGCCTGTGGCGTCAGGTGGTAACCTTCCGCCATCATTTCCTGGGAATGAAGACTGCCACTGACCGGTGAGTAGAAGTTAAGGCTAGATGTCTTGCAGACAAAAGTGTAGCTTCCCTTCACACCCGCTTTTTGAGCCTCGATGTTACGTTAGTTGCGGCTAACGGTATGATTTCTCCTTTGACAGTCTGAAGCAATGCCGTTAAGCATGCTTTAGGCTATTTTCAGAATCATTTTGTTTGATGCTGGTTTTCAGATAAAACTGTGGGGCTTGGGCTATAATCAATGCAGGGGCCCTAAACAGATGAACTTGACTATGGTGATGTTTGGGCGTATTGACACAGACACGGGCATATATGGAGACATTGGAAGCGACTCACCAAAGCTATGCGTGCAGCGTGTAGAGCAGTCCATTTAAAAGAATGACTAAAATCTGCCTTAAGTCTCACGGAGTTTCTTTTCCCACTGCTCCTGATGGGAAGATCACTCCTGAATATATCTATTATTTTTCTTCTCATTTCCAGCTTACATTTATTCTGGTCAGTTTGTATCCGCTTATTCCTGTACCAGCATCGTTGAGAGAAAGAATAGCTCCTCCACCCTGTTACTGCGTTTATCCAATTTATTTTGCTTCGTTTGATACCTCTTTTTGTGATTGTTTTCTTGTTCTTGGGCTCTCTGAGGTTCCTTTCTCACAGTTGCCTTCTACACAAGCAAAAATAGTGTAGCCTTAATAGTACCTTCTTCTGGTGCCAGCTTGCAATTTCAAACTCTGGGTTACTGTCAGCCGTTTACCTTATTTGATTATAAGCTTTCCTTAATGTGAGAGTGTGCCTGACCTACTATTTAATTCTTGTATTGTTTGTGGGTTTTGTTACAACATTCTAGGCTTATTCTTACACCACCTTCCTGAAACGTTTATTATGTAGCTATTGTCACGAGCCTCTTAGCAGTGCAAGTGCTGATAATAATGGGTCGCTTAGGGCTGATCCCTTAGGTGTAAAAGCCGGGGACCTTGGTAAAATTCCTTACATCTGTTAATGATAATTAGAGTATGTTGATAAGAGAGAGCAGGAGCAACAATTAGTAAGAGTAATTAGAGGACCTTGAAGCCTTCTGGCTGTGCCATACATGTCTTCTTATCTCTGAGGAGAAAACAGGCTCATTCCTCAGCTACCCAGTAGACTCATTGCTCAACTGTCAAGATGAGTCCTGATCCCAAAGTGTCAGATGAATGACAAAGATGTCATCTTTCCTGCCAGCTTTTACTGTTGCGCAATTACGTGCTTCAGAAGTGAGTCAGCTGATAAAGATGGTGGTGTGAAGATTAGCTCTCTCTTTATTCTTCTTCAGAGATTTGTCAGAGCTGAAGGCAGAGCAAATGAGGCTTTCTGGAGCTATACTTGTAAACTGCTCCTGTCTAAACTCTGGCATACACCTCTGGGAGTCCATCGCTCTGGGCAGACCTGTCCTGAAGGATCAGGCACAGCAGCAAGCGGAACAGGAAATAAGCCAGAAGACTCAGGAAGTGATGTGCTTACAAGTCAGGGGGGACCTGGAGAAGAAGGAGCTTCAGGACAGGTAAAGGTGTTTTAAACTTTGCTGTTACCAACAACGTCTTTTGTGGCTGCTTCCTGGATTCTTAGATGGGCTGTGTTCACATTTAAAGCACACCCATTCTGCACAGCCCTGTTTCTGTCCCCAGTCAAACCACTGCCTTCAACAGAAAGGGTAGAAAAAACCGTCTGACTGACTGAGTAAGACAAGACTGGAAAAGAGATTGCATATTACAATGTTTTTGCTGTTAACTGGTTCTCGGTGAGAAGTTAAGACCAGTATAAAGGGAGCTCTGTCTCTTGTACAGCCCTTTTGCTATCCAGAACTGTGCTAAAGGGAGTTGGGAGGAATTTGCCCAGGGCCATCATAAGCAATGTAGCACCTCTGTACTGACAAGTCCTCCTTGCAAGACTGAGTGCGGAAGGCCTTTGGGGCAAGAAGTGCCATTTTGCAGCATCAGGCTTTTTAACCTGTAGAGATGAACGCTGCCTTTGCTGTATTTTCTGGGTTGAACTTTCTCTGCTATGCTTCTGGGAGCTGCGTAGCTCTTTAACAGGTGATGGTGTGCAATGCTTTTGGAATGGCACGTGGACCTTCTCTTCTCAGGGTGATGGAGCTCTCGGCCTTGCTTGTACAGCCTCAGAAGCAGAACGAGGAGAAGGAGAAGACCGTGAAAACGCTTAACGACACTGTCGAGATTCTAGTATGTTTTACCTTTACCTGGGAGATAGCCCAGTGTTTGCTCTCCAGCCTTAGCACAAAGAGGTGTGGCTTGCTCAAGAGAAGGAGCGGTAAAGATGCTAGCTGTATGGGAACATCGGGCGCACTGCCAAAATATTCCCTGTGTGTTTGGCACACGTGGAGTCAGTCCAGGTGCAGGCAGTGGCAGGGGAGCTGCAGACAATTCAGGTGTCTTCCTCAGGGGGGTTGCACCAATGCAACCAATTCTGCCTGTGACTTTAAGTCTCTCGGGATCAAGGTTCCTTGGAATGGACGGCTTCATAGCAGCCTATAAAAACTAGCTGTTGGTCTTTCTCTTCTTAGTTTTAGCAAAGAAGAAATTGAATAGATATGGGAAGGAATACACTGGAATCACCAGGGCTGAGGCTTATCGGCGTGACAATGCTACTGAGGATGGGAATGCTACAGAGGGGAGCAGCTCTTCCCTGCCCACCCTTTCCTTATTCTGTTCTCAGGAAGCAAGTTGGTTAGAGAAAGAATATGAAGCTGCATTGACTACGAGAGCCAAAGAAGAGAATCTTTCCCTCCAGAAGCTGATAAAAGACATAACTGAGGTGAGTACAGAGTTGGGACCACATCCCTGTAAATTTGACTTAAAAGTACTTGAGGAAGGCAACAGACTAACCCAGGGAACAGATAGAGATGTTGATTACTGTCTATGTTAACTGCTACTGGCTGTCTAATTTTTATACCACTTTTCTGACATAAAACCTGTTATAACTTCCGAGTTGGCTGTCCTGTGACACTTCAGCTGAGTCGCTAGAACTTTCAGTGCCTTTGCCTTCGGCGTCCCGCTAAGGTCTCTCTTGGACTGTGCTTTCTGAGTTGGCTACGTGACATTTGTATTCCAGTGTTGCTTGGAGGCTTCCCGCACCCTCCTTGAGCAATGACGCTGTTGTTCTTCAGATTTTTATAAAAGGTCACTGACTCAATCGATGCACTTGCCAGCTCTGCTCCTTCACTCTACATTCACTGACCCCAGAATCGCAACTGGTCTAAGTGTTTAGAGGTAGCTTTAACTTAGTCCTAAACTTCGCTCTGTGGAGGGGGGCTTAGTCGTCAGATCTTTTACGCAGCCTCTCACAAAGTCAGTTCTTTCCCCTTAGTTAGTCATTTTTATCCTCTTGTGCTACTGCTCAGAGTAATTATAAACATTAGCTTTTTCACTGCTGTTTTCCAGTAGTCATCAGCTTCCTTCTTCCCTGGGCAGCGTTACTGTTTCCTTTCATTGCTGTTTCCCGTGTTGATCTGGTGCTTGTGTATGTGGCTCTAACAAGCTGACGGAGACCAAAATCATTCCTGAGAGCTTCAAGAAACTGAGCGTTCAGGCAGCCTCCAGCCACTTCACACTTGTTTCTTCGTGTTTATAGTAGCTGTATTCAGAAACCCCTGGAGTACTTGTGGCCACGGGGACAAAACTTCTTTGTTGACTGAAGAAATGAGAGAATTGAGTTTTTAACGACTCCAGGGTGAAGTGGGGGGAAAAGGAGAAATAGATAAAGAAAACCAAGAGTAACAGCTTGATGTGGGCTTTCAGGTGGTGTTAGATGACAGTGACAGCACGGTCAGCATTATCTGCACTGACAGTTCCCAGCATGCAGAGTCCAGCAACGTCCTCCCTTGTCTGAGCTCCGTTGATGCAGAGCATGCCTTTGTATTGGTTCAGGAAGCACTGGCAAGGAGGCGAGGAGCAAGGCAGGTGAGAATTTCTGCTTGTCTTCACCACTGGCCACAGGCTCAGCTGCTAATGCCTCACTTAGCTTGAAACCTTTCCGTTTCCTTAGCCAGTTTCTTTCTAGCCTTCTCACTCTTGGTACCGTATTGCCTTGCCAGTCTCACCAGCTCTGTGTCCTAGTGCTTTTCTCTCCTTGATCCCCACCCCCTCATCACAGCTTTTGCCTTCAGGTGAGCTGTCTCTCTGCTTGCTTCTTCTCCCAGCTATCTGGAGCCATCTGCCCTGCTTCTTATTGCTTGTTTGTGCTCTTTCCCTGCCCATTCCTTGCAGGCCCTAAAAGAAGAGCTTTCGGCCAGGCAGGACTCTATCAATTTCCTGCAGCACCAGCACAGGCAGCAGGAAGAGCAGTGCAGGAAGCTGCAGCAAAGGCTTGAGCAACTGGAGGAGGAATGCAAGACGTCCAGCAGCCACCGGCAGCACCTCCACTCTCTGGTAGAAGCACTCAGAAGGTGAGTGTTTCCTCCTTCTCCTGCGTTCTAGAGGCAATCTGCTTCCAGTTCTGGGAGTTCAGCGGCGTTATGGGCAAAGAACTCGCCTGCCCTACCACGTGTATGCCTCTGTTGGGCACTTTAGCATCCTCCTGTTGCTGCTTTTCATGCTCTGTTGTGAATCCTAAGGCTGTCTTGGCGATACAGAGCGGTGTTGGAATACAGGACGCCTCCCTCTCAACATGCTGCATCTGTGAATTCCGTTCTTTCCTAGCCGCCGCTTCTCACTGAACGAAGGCAAAAGCCTGCTTTCCTTTCTCTTTCCCTCTTCAGTTGCCTTGTGAGGGGAAGAGCAAGTTCTTCTTTACCGTGCTCCCCACAACTCCATCCTGGAATGACGAAAATGGGGCCCGTGACTCTTCAGGCCTCTTCATTCTTCTAACTGAGCCTTGTCTCTGCAGTGACTGTGCAAACCTCGAGAAAACCAGGGAAGAGCTACAGCACCAGCTTGAAGTAACGGAGCAAGAAGCCTCGCGTCTGCGTCAAAGTAACACTGAACTGCAGCTGAAGGAAGATTCGGCGCAGGGGGAGAAGGTGGAGCAGCAACGGACGATGGAGAGAGCGCGTCGTGACCAGGAGCTCCTGTGAGCGTTAAAGCTTTCTCTGGGCAGGGGTGGGCGTTGCTGGACTTTAGGAGGCCCACTGTAAAAGAATGAATTCTGCATGCTCATCATTTGTAGCATAGAAAGGTGAAGGGAGCACGTGGGCAGGTCTGGCTACCTACTGACATACAGCATAGCTGCCTCCTTGTACTTTCTTTATGACCCTTTAAAAAAAGCATTCCAAACCCGACCGGAGTAGTTGATGACAGGCATAAGCGGAAACAAGAGAGGTTTGGACTGGATTTAAGGAGAACAAAAAATTGAACCATGAAGGCAATCATGCAGCAGAACAGGTTGCTCAGAGAGGTTGTGCAGATTCCATCCCTGGAAATTTGGAAGACCCAACTGGATAGAGCCTTGAGCAACCTGGACTGATCCCACAGCCGACCCCAGCTGCTTTGAGCTGAAGACTGGGCTAGAGGCGTCCTGGGGTCCCTGCCAGCCTGAATCATCCTGTGATCCTATGGTTATTGCATTGGAAATTCACGCACATCTCCTCCCCCAGTAGATTGCAGGCTCTGTCATTGTTTCGCTGCTGAAGGCAAGAGCAATTGTGGGAATATTAATCTGGACTTAAAAAGTCTGTCTTACCCAAAGAACAACTTTGGAAAGTCTTGTATCCGATGTACCAAAAAGGAGAGAGAGAACCATCAGGCAGGAAGCCGTTCAGTTGAGAGTACCTGAACTTTTTGGAAACGTTCTGTGATTTCTGGAAGCTTGTTTCACTTTCTCAATGACGAATGTTTCACCTGCATCAATGACAGAGAGTGATGCAGCTCTAGTCAGGAAATTGCAGCATTCTTTAGGTGTAAATAGAAAGCTGTTGGAAATCATTCTAACTGTCATATCTGGGACATAGTATGTGCTCTTGGTTTTGGAAATGAGAATGTTTTTACATTAAAAGCTTGTTTGTCTTTCCCCTTCTCATAGACTGAAGGACTTGGCTGCACTTGAAGGAAAACATTCACTATTACAGAGTGAGTTGGTAGCCGCGAGAGAGACACTGGAGGAATCGCACCTTCAGAGGGATCTGCTGAAGCAAGAGAAACATGAGCTTGCCATGGCACTGGAGAAGGTGTGGTCACCTTATTCCTAGGTAGCACCTGTGGGAGAGGGAGTTGTGATAGCAGGACCACCACAGATGCTGTTTCTGGCAGTAGAAGACAGGGAAAATGTTGTCCTCCTTCTTGGAAAATGGTGATCAGACCACACAGGCTCTTTGGGGTAGTTAGTCCCCACGTGCTTACTGGGAGCGCGGAACTGGGAGTATGTCAGAGACACACAGGGGATGTGGAGTTGCTGTTTGAAGTCAGGGGTTTTCCTGCCTTTGTTGTCATGCTGTTCTTTTGTCTCTCCAGGCAGAGCGGTCGGTAGCAGAGTTGACAGGGGCTCAGAATAAGCTGAGTGCTGAAATAGCTGAACTACGTGTTGCAACAGCGAACACGAGCGGTATCAATGAAGCTCTTGCACTGGATAAAGCGCAACTGAACAAACTTGTGCTGCAGGTGAGCAGAGTTGCCAAAGATCTTGCCAGGTGTTCGTCTCCAGCTGCTGCTTCTGCTCAGGCTTCTTGCCTTCCGACAGTATGACTGACTGAGTATGGAAATGTTGGTCTTTTTCCTGTCCGAGCCAAACCTTCTTCATAGTAACTCTTACTGTATTTTATTTCCTCTGTGCCTCTGTGATTGTAGCTGGAGCAAGAGAATGAAGTTCTGTCAGGAAAAGTGGACGGGATGGAGAGAGCAAAGATCTCTGACCAGGAGAAGCTGAACTTGTGTAGAAGAACAAATGAAGAGCTCTGTGCCGAGAAAGCCCACCTGGAGCAGCTGCTGAAGAAAGCAGAGGAGCAACAGGAGGGGCTGCGGGTACAGCTGACGGTACTGGCAGAGGAGAAGGAAGAAACCCAAGAGAAACTCAGTCAGGTGAGACCAAAACCGTGGTGCTTCTGGGTGGGCATTTGGCTGCTTGGCTCAGTGAAGCTGTTATCTGTTGGATTCTGCAGTGTTTTTGTCAAGGAGACGCTTGGTAGTGCTGGAGGTCAGAAGGCTTTGTTTGCTTCTTTTTGGAAACGTGTTGATGGCCTTCAGAGCTGTTCTGCAATTCTCCGAGCTGTCCTCTGCTTCTACAGATTCTTTTGATCCACCTGTCTGTGTTGGTCTCTTTTTTGGCTTTTGATAAGCTGCAGAGAGATGATTGTGTTGCCCGTGAATCTGAGCGGGGCTACTGCTCTCACATGTGGCAAAAGAAACAAACTGTGTAGCTCTGAATCCTTTTTCTGAGGCAAGAACAGGGCTGCATGTTTCTATTTATGCTTTTTGTTGTGAAGTCTGCAACTTTCAAAACTCCCATTTGTTTGAGCCTAGAGAGCGGGACAAAGCTGCAAGTCAGTGTCTGCTGTCTTGTATTGCTAAGAATGGGAATGACATCTTGAAATTGTTGAAATTGTATTTTAAGACATACATGCAACTTTGTGGCTGGAAAGCTGCCTGGGGGAAAAGACCTGGGGGTGTTGGTCAACAGCCGGCTGACTATGAGCCGGTAGTGTGCCCAGGTGGCCAAGAAGGCCAATGGCATCCTGGCTTGTATCAGAAATAGCGTGGCCAGCAGGACTAGGGAAGTGATCGTCCCCGTGTACGCGGGGCGCTGGTGAGGCCGCACCTCGAATACTGTGTTCAGTTTTGGGTCCCTCACTGCAAGAAAGACATTGAGGTCTGGAGCGTGTCCAGAGAAGGGCAACGAAGCTGGTGAAGGGTCTAGAGCACAAGTCTTCTGAGGAGCGGCTGAGGGCACTGGGGTTGTTTAGCCTGCAGAAAAGGAGGCTCAGGGGAGACCTTATCGCTCTCTACAACTACCTGAAAGGAGGTTGTAGCGAGGTGGGGGTCGGTCCCTTTTCCCAAGTAACAAGCGATAGGACGAGAGGCAATGGCCTCAAGTTGCGCCAGGGGAGGTTTAGACTGGATATTCGGAAATATTTCTTCACCGAAAGGCTTATCAAGCATTGGAACAGGCTGCCCAGGGAAGTGGTTGAGTCCCCATCCCTGGAGGTATTTAAAAGACATGTAGATGTGGCGCTTAGGGACATGGTTTAGTGGTGGACTTGGCAGTGTTAGGTTTACGGTTGGACTCGATGATCTTAAAGGTCTTTTCCAACCTAGACGATTCTATGATTCTATGAATTGTTAGAGCCTCTTTAGGCTTTGAGGAAGAAGATGAGAAATAGGTGATCGCGCAAGACTCTTCACGCTGGACTAACTGATTTCGGTACCCTGGCAAAAGAGCTAGGGAGGATCATGTCACTGTAGGAGACTAGGGAGTTTGTCATCATTTAAATGTCAGTTTCATAATGTACAATCTTGGGTATTATGGGATAACTTTGAGAGAATTGTTTGTTTCTGATGGACTGTTCTCTGTTAGATAGTCTTAGTTTTGGAGTACGTGGTATGTTTGGCAAATGCACAGCAGAGGTGTTATACTGAAGAAAGGAGCTAAAAAATCATGGTTAATCTTCAAGCTTGAATACCAGCAAGGTATATTAGACACCTTCTTTGTGTAAGACAAGTAAACAGTATTGTTGACATGAACTACTGTACAAACAGAGTCTACCATCTCTCTGGCCACGTCAGCCAGACTTTCATAAATCACTAAATGACACTGCTGACCGCAAGGGCTGTTTCCCTGCCAAGCGTCACCTCATTGCATCCAACTGCTTTACACGCTGCAGTAGGTGACACTTTGATCTTTTTTTTTCTAGAAGGAGAAACCATGTGTGTTTTCACTTTCTTCAGCGAGCAAAGTTGCTTTTGCTCAGCCTTTCCTGAAAATTTCCAGCACTGGAATAGATTCTAATAGAGTTTTAGTTTGCAAGGTTCTGGAGTTCTGGAAAAGGCAGTATTTTTGCATGAAAACACGTAGTCCGGGGTATGTACGTTTGTCGTGAAGGAGCTGTCTGGTCCCAGGCAACCCAGTATGGCCTTACTCATCACTGTCAAGTTAACAGTGCCAGTGCCTTTTGGCAGCCCAGGGTATTAGCGCGGTATACAGCAGGTGCTCTTAAGCTTTCAGCCCACAGTACAGGAGCTCTTTCTCCTCGAGCTGATTCAGAAGTGGCACTGGCTGGCTCTGCAGAGAACTCCAGAGAAAGGCCTCTAACTGTATTTTGTCCCGCTTTCAGGTTTACCGCCAGCAAGAGTCGGCTAGCAGTGGTCTGGAGCAGTTGCGCCAGGAGTCCTCTCACCAAGGGCATGCACTGGCCAAGGTGTCCAAAGAGAAGGAATTGCTGGTGCGTGAGAAGGCTGCCCTAGAGGTGCGACTGGCAGCCATGGAGCAGGACAGACGAGGCCTTTCAGAGCAGCTGGCAGAGGCCAGGTAAAGGCAGGGAGGACACCCTAGGCAGGACCTTATTCAATGTCTGTAGTTATAAAGGTGGTAATCGTTGCATGAGGATTTATTGCATCCTGTGTGCTTTTCAGATGTTTTCACCTTCCATGGACAGAAAATGGAAGAATCTCGAGGGGGAAAAAAAAAAGTATACCTTGATTTGAATGTTATTTTTCTGACAGGTAAAGCTAGCAAAGCTCTCCTGAGCCTTGCGCTCATGTTTATGCCCCGTTGCACATTCCTGTGTGAAGTCCAAAGCCAGCCAACTTGGCTCTGAATTGAGTAATCGTTAAACCATGCAGATGTTTCCTGAAACCTGAAGTTTCTCCCTGGTTTTGGTTTCTTGTTCTGCATTTGAACATAGATCTTTCCTTGTCAAGTAGTTTGACATGGGATCGTCAGAATTCAAGGCTATTACATACGGACGTTGTGAGGAGGACACTGCCATTTAGGGTGAAGCTCGAGGCTCACGCTGAAAATCTCGAGGGCCTTCTGTTTCTAAGCTAACTCTTGTTAAGTGTGGTGCAGGACCTCGAGTTGGTTACACCAGCAGCAGGGAAACCTCTTGTGAATTCTCGACAGTCTTCAGGGATTCTTGCCCATCACTGATGTCTGGGTCCTGTACTCCTCACCATGTGTCGTTTAGAGACAGATGCCATGGCGAAGTTATACAGGGAAGGAACAAGATTCTCTGCTTCTGCTGTATCAGGTTTCTAAGACCAAATGTGACAAGTTCTGCTTTTCCAAAAAGAAGAAAAAAAGCATTGAGACGTTTGTCCTCCTCTTAGGTGTTTTTTAGAAGACTCCTGAACTTGCAGAGCTGTACAAATGATGTTTCACAGATTGTTTGGCATGCTTCTTGACTTTTACACTTTACCACTCCAGAGTATGTTGTTAGCGAGGCTGATAAACACCATTTTGACTCAGTGTGTTTCCTGAGAGCTGCTGCTTCTTCTGAGCTCCAGCTTCTCTTATTTGATCCAGCTGAATTATGTTTGGTCAATTACTGGGCTGTTATTAAGTGATTAGATGTTCAGTTCCTTTTTTTTTTAGAAAAAAGAGGGATCAATTATTTTGTTAGAAAGAGATAAACTAGTTATGAAGAACCTTTGGCAATAGATAACGAAAAAATCAGCAACTATTCTTGCCAGATGTTGTTCTCAAGAGCCTTTTGTTGTCACGGTTTTGGACTCTACCTTTTCTGTTCTGTTTTAGAGACTGACTTCTATTTGTCCTTAAAACGGGGCACATTTACCTTGGACTGCCAGAGATGGGCGTAATCAGAAATAGTGCTTGTTCTCCTTCTTGCAGATAGAGCCTCCATTGTCCATCAAAGCAGGGAAATCCTTCTGTTGTGGGTTTTATTGTTGTACCACTCAGGTGCCCCTTTACCTTGAAGGATGTTATCCTGGTCGCATGCCTGTACTCGGGAGGCAGCGCTGTGTATTGTAGGAACGTGGCACACAGGACGCTGTGTTAGGTCAGGGAGGTAACTGCAGCTCCTGGTTCCAGAATCCTGTGTGTCATACGCACCAGTTGGTTGAAGTCTATGGATGTAACAATTTGCATCTGCAGTACTACAACTTCCCTTTTAAAGAGCGACAAGTCATTTGGGCTACTGCTTACTTAGTTAGCAACGCTTAAACAAAGGGAGCAAGTGTTTCTCTTGAACTTCCAGCAGTTTAAACTAAAGGATACCTGTCTCTCCCTTCATATAGTTCCTGTTCAGATAAAATCTCGTTCTGATTTCTTCCAAATGCTGCTACAAGCATGAGACTTTACCCTCTCATCTGATGTATTTCTGGAGTCCCTTTTAAATATAGGGAGTCTGGAAAATTACCTACCTATACCTACAGTATGAACAGCACTAAAAAGTCACGAGTCAGCCGGGGAAATACTCTTGTTCTGTCCCCCTGCAGAGCAACTTGGAAGGGCTGAGGAGATAAGGGCTGTGAGCAGAGGCTGGGCTTTTCCTTGCTGGCACAGACTTTGTGGGCACAGCTACCTGCGTGTCACAGCAATTTAAGATTTGGCTGTTGAGATCAAATTCGGCTGGGCTTTCTGTGTTATGCTAGGTCATGAAGAAAGCCTGGACATTCCCTCGGAGGGGCCCGCGTTGCTATTTTAAACGGTAGAAATATGTTTTCTGTATACAAGTTTCCGTGCAACCCATTTTCCGTACTCAGGTGTAGGGATCTTGAACGACTTCTTACTGGAATAACTCCCTGTGGGCGTCAGGAGCAAGCAACTCATTTCCCTCCGTATTCACAACTTGCAGGTCAGTGAAGGAGACCCTGGAATCCAGCCTGTTTGAGGCTCAGCAGCACTTATCGCAGCTGGAGATCGCCAGGAGTCAGCTTGAGATCCAACTTCACACAGTCACGCAGGCCAAGGAGGTGATACAAGGTGAGAGCCTCCTGCGCTTTGTTTCTGGTGATCCCCCTACCTAGGGAAGGTGGTATAAAAAATAGCTCTCTGTCCGCAGTGCTTCTGAGGAGTGAAGGAGATGGAGGCAGATCCCTCCTGCACTGAAATTCAAACGGCTTAAGGTCAGTAAAGTCAGAACCATTGTTTGTGTAGACTCTGAATCTTGCCATTTGTCGTGTTTGCAGGGGAAGTGAAGTGCCTTCAATGTGAGCTGGAAGCAGAGAGATCTCTCGTGAAGCAGGAACGGGAAAACATGGCGCAACAGCTCTTGCGGACAGAACAGCAGTATAACAGTACCCTCAAACTTTGCGAAACTGATCATGAAGTGGAAATAAACAAGCTCCTGCAAGACCTGGTAGGAAACAATATGCTTCTGAATTCTTCAAGCAAGCTTTGTGGGCTGACTTTAGAAGACGACTAGCCCGAGCGTGTGAAATGGCAGCAATCCTCTGTCATAGGCCACACGTTGGTAGGCCAGGCAGCAGAGCCAATGGCTCGTACTTGAAGGCACGTGAAGACCCACAGGACTATGCTGGGACAGTAAATGCAGCCACAGATGCAGTGTGGGCCTAAGACGAGTTCAACAGAAGGTTGGACGGTCCCCACCCAAAGCGTGGCAGCCAAGGGGTAGGATCTTACCAGACTCCCGTCTACCATGAAGTAGACTCCTAACATTGCTGCCAACTGCAGTCACGGAAACTTTGTTCCTTTCTTTCTGTCCTTTCACGGTTGACAGAGGTATTATCTTTGGGCTTGAAGCTTATGGAACAGGCCCCTTGTTCCTGGTACTTCAGTTCGTGGCCTGTCTTGTGACTAGGGCATCAGGGTACTGGTCTCTTCCTCACCCTGCAGTCCATCTGCACCTTTTCACTGATGAAAAGGGAGGTGAGCTTTGAAAATAGAGACTCTGAGAATAGATAGAAATCCTGAGGAGAGAGGCCCTAGGAAACAGGCAGCCATCAGAGAGGGGAAGGTAACATCTCCTTCTCTTCCACCTGCTGACCCTCCTTTTAAGTTCCTTGACAGGACACGATATATGGAGGGCACAAAGCCGCCACTGTGCACTGTTCAGGTCGGGGGTTGTGGGGGAGGGATGAAGCTTCACATTTTTTTGAGGAGCTTGGCTGGGACTTCATCTTGAAGTCTTTTCCTCCACTCATCAGGCAAGCGAGCGGGAAGGGCACCATTCAGAGCTGCAGGAGATGCTGGAGCAATGGGAAAAGGAGAAGGCAGAGACAGGAAGGGAGCACGAGAAGAAGCTGTTTGATATGAAGCAGAAAGTTGCTACCGTGCACGCTCAACAAGAAGAGGAACGAACCAGAGTCGAAAACGCCAAGCAAGAGGTAAAGGCTGTGAAAGGAGAATTTGTGTGGTTCTTTGCAAAGCTAGAGCTGTGGGAGATGACTGGATATCGGGCTGTGTGGAGCATGCCCTACATGTTTTCTACGTTGAATTTGGTGAGGTGAAAGGCGTGCAGGGCTACCTTTGGGACTAGGAATGAGACCTCTCATAGGAAGCCAGGCAGAAATGTCACCTTTCATTTTAGATTTTTGTGCTGCTATTGTATTCTGGTTTTTCTAAGAGTTACCTCAGAGTATCTTCACTGTTCTCTTAACGGTCTTCTTTTGACGTTTACTGATACGTGTTTATAGCCTTAACTCCATTAAAGACCAAACTGAGTTTGTAGGACTGAATCCCCATGAAGATGGGCTTTTTGTTTGGGGAGGATGTGGAGGGGCGCAGCAGGATTGTTGACAAAAGAAAAATCTTTTTAAAGACTCCTCTGAAATATTTCTGAGCTGTAAAACAGAGGTGTCTTCCGGGCTGTGTTTTAAGTCACTTGCTGGTAAGCTATTTTGTGCCCAGGTCTCCTGTGCCAGAGCAACCCTGCGATACGCTGAGAGTCCTCCTTGTGTCCTACCCAAAGTCCTCTTTATGGAGGCTGCCTAGGGACAGCAGTACCCCCAGCTGTGTCTACAGGTATTGAAATGACAGGGCGGCGCTCAGAGATGACAGTGTGTCCCTGTACTGTCAGTACTTCTTTGGTAAAGTCTACTGAATACCTTAAAACCAAAGTAATTTTCACCAAACCTCACTCAGAGTACATGAGTTTTCTGAAAGAGCTGCTAGCTTCAGCCCTCTGGCAGCCTTGTGTTTTCTCTACCGCTAAGTAGGTGCAGAAGTCGCTACTGAAAGACAAACAGGACACAGCGCAAGACGAGGGATACCCTCACCAGCAAGGCGAGACACTTGAGAACTGCCACACATTCTCCTGTTAGATGACTAAGAGTTTGTTGGAGATTCAGTCGCAGATGGACCGTGGATGGACCATGTTTATACTGCCAATCTCACTTAGGAAGCTGTGTCTCCAAGTGGGCAGATAATGACCTAGGAGACCAGCAGCACAGTGCTTTGAGACCGTGTGAGCCCATGGGTCTTTGAGTCTTGCCACACAAATTTTGTATGGGAAGTTTAAACCCGTCTTCTCTTTGTTTCTGTGCAGGTCCTGCTAGAAAAGGAGCGTGAGAAGAATGCTTTATTAGAGACGCTACTCCAAACGCAGGGAGAGCTAACAGAAGCCTGCCAGCAGCTAGAGCAGCTCAGGCAGGACCTGAAAAAGCAGCAAGAGAATGGGCAGGTAAGTTGTTGACTAGTAGGGTAGGTTGAAAGAACAGGCAGTTGGCAATTGGACGTAAGCTGAGAGAGAGGCTGAGGGCCAGGTAACAGAGTGAGGGCAGTAACAAGGAAATAAAACCTAAGTCCTGGGACTGAGGAGGCAAGGACTACTGCAGGCACTGAAAGCACAGAGCCTGGTAAGCTCCAGAGATCAGCAACAGGAAGGGTGGGTTACAGTGGAACCAGAGCTGGGTAGAAAAGCAGAAAGAAGTGGCTGAATGAATGTGATTTTGAGACAGAAAGAGGAAAAAGCTGAACCCGATGGCAGGTCCCAGTAACTTGCTCTCCATTTGTGTTTACAGAACATCACAGAAAAGCTGCAAGCAGAGCTGCAGCAAACTCGGAGTAAGATCAAGGCAGTGGAGAAGAGGCACAAGGAAGAAATCAAAACCATCAAAGAGGAAAAGAATGTTCTTCTTCAGCAGAGGGATGCTCTGCAAAAACAGGTGACTGAGACAGCAGTAGATACTCTGGTCATCAAACAGGTGGTCTCTCCCCTTCTTGCCTTTCCATTGCAGAGCAGGCTGATGGGGTAGTCCCTCTGACTGCCATCATACTGTGGTCTCCAGCTCAGCTGGTCTGAAGGAGGCTTACTGGTCAGCTGAATCTCAGCTGCTGCCCTGGCCAGATGGGCTGCTCCTTTTGCCTGTTTGCCAGCAATCATCAGAGTGGATTTCTGCTGGCCTGTTACTGCTAGCCTTGTTTTTTAAGGTGGTTTTTCAGATGAACATGGTGACGCACTTAGATTGTTAAACAAGCTGGCTGTATCCATTGTGAATCTGGTACTCTCACGATAGGGTGAAATTTAAAGTTGTCCTTTCCCTTTCCTCACAGTATATGATATGGCTGACGGCGACAAGCTGTAGTCTTTGACTGCTTTGTTATGTTTTACTTGAGGTGGAAGAGTTGACGTCTCAGCTAGCAGCCTCCGAAGGGTCTCTAAAGGAGGAGGCTATGACTCTACATCAAGAGGTGGCGTCTTTGGAAAGGAAACTCGAGAGCACTGAGAAGCAAAGAAAGGATGTCCTGGTGAGGCTGGCAGATGCTGTGAAGGGCCATTTCTTACATATTTTTTGGCCTTCTGTTAGTCATTCTAAGGAGCAACTTTTTTTTGTGGTTTAACTTTTCCAATTGCATTCTCCTGAATAAGTAGGAAAAGATGCCGTAGTCATATACGACTCAGTTACGAATCAGGGTGCTTATTTTCCTCAATTCTGAAGGTTTCTGCCCTTGAAGCTTTAGTCAAAGTAATTTTCAAACTTGTCTCTATTTACATTGCATGGTTTGGGCAATTATTTGTGTCCAAAATTTCTAAACATCTGGATCTGGAAAAAGGAGTGAGAAGACAAAGTTTGCTAATAATAGAAAGCTGTTCAACATTGCCCGTCTGAGAGCAGACAGCGGGGGGAAAAATGAGACATTTGAGAAACAAAAGTGCTGATCCAGCTAAATATGTATGTCTGCAAGGGGAAAACTAGTCCTGATTTGAAACACGGAATGACAGACTGTGACCTGACCATTACTCCTTCGAGAGGGGGACAGTGGCCTTCTAGAGGATGGCACCACGAAAATTCTACGCAGTAGAGGTCCAGGGGGGGAAGTAAATGAAACGTTGGGGTTGTTCTCAAAGAAAAAAAAGGGAAATCACATGTTGGGGTTGTTCTCTCTTCCCTTCCTAATAGAGAGAACATCATCGTGCCACTGCCTAAATCATGCTTAGTCTGGACTTGAAATCCTGGCTGCAGTTCTGGCAGCTCCTCCCCAAAAGAACACCCTAGAGCCAGCAGAGGTTCAGCGAAGGGCAAAAGGGAAGATGGGACCGGCTGAGTAAGCTGGGAAAGACGCAGCCTAAAGAGTGGCGCAGGAAAGGTCTACAACATCCTGAGAGGCAGGGAGAGAGGGGGCAGCGGTCGTTCACTCTCTTGTCCAAGAGATGAACGAGAGCCATCTGATGAAGGTAGTGAGAGCCACGCTGCAAGCAAATGACAGGAGGTGGTATATTTACAGCAGAGCAGACCTGTTGAACTCCTTGACGAAGGGTGTTGTAAATACAGCAGGTCTATATGGGGTCAGGAGGAGACTGAGAAAGTTCTCACAAGCTGGAACAGTGCTGGGGTTGGGGAGGGGAGGTATCACGTAAGTCCACCCAACTCTTAGGCTTTCTTCCCTGGGTGTGCACTTACAGGCACCGTTACATACGGGAGACTAGCCTAGACAGTTGAGCCAGTGCAGCTGTTCCTACATGGTCGGTATTTTCCCACTCCTCCATTTACAATGACTCCAAAAATCAGTTATGGACAGAGTTTGATAGATACAGTACAGTTCTCAAATCTTTTTTGAGTGACAGTAGAAAATTTACATCGAACAGGGAAACCAACTGGAGAGCTCGAATTTTCTACTAAAAGCTCCAACTTCAGCCCTTGACTGCCACTGGAGCAGGAGTTCCAATCTAGTATGACAACCAAACATATATAGATGGAATTATTGAACCTCTTCCTCCCTGTTCTGCAGCATGACCGGGACAGACTGCAAGCACTTAAAGAAAAACTGGTATGGGAGAGAAGACTCCTTCAGGAATCAGTCACAGCCTCCGAGACCCGAGCAAATACAGCAACAGATATGAATCACTGCCTTGAACAAGAACTCCAAACTACACTGTCTATCTTAAAAATTAAAAATGAGGAAGTGGAAACGCAGTGGGAGAAAATCCAGACGCTACAGAAAGAGGCAGCAGAGGTAAAAGCTTTGCAGGAGAATCTCACTCGTATGACTGCCATCCTGTCAGAGAGGGAGGGAGAAATGAAGTTATACCAGGAACAGATGAGAATGCTGGAAAAGCAGAAAGAAATGCATAAAACTACTCTCGATCAGGGTATTAAGGACATAACAGAGAAAGAATAGAAGACAGGATCCCAGCAAGAACAGATACAGGAGCTGGAGAAGCAGCAAGAAAAACAAAGGATTGCTGTAAACAAAATGAACAAAGACCTGGAAGAGAGAGACCGGGAGATCAGATCCCAGCGAGAACAGATACGGGAGCTGGAGAAGCAGCGAGAAATGCAGAGGACTGCTGTCAGCAAGATGAGCAAGGCGCTGGAGGAGAGGGACCAGGAGATCAAATTCCAGGAGGGGAAGATAACGATTCTGGAACAACACGGTACCTCACAAGTGAGAAATCTGCTCGTGGATCTTGATCATATGAAAGGGAACTTGAAGGAGAAAAACATAGAGCTTATGTCTCTGACCCAGCAGATCCAAGAACTGGAAAAGGAGAGAGAACAGGTGAAATCTCTGCACGCAAGCCTTGAACACCTGAGGGCAGTTCTTAAGGACAGAGAGAGTGAGTGTGCTTCTCAAAGGGAGCAGTTCAGGCTCTTCCAGCAGTACAAGGATCAGCGAGAGGGGCACCTGCAAGAGCTTCATGGTAAAGTAGAAAAGATGACACTTGCTTTATCTAAAAAAGATCAAGAGCTTGAGTCACAACAAAAGCAAATCCAGGAAGCTGAAGAAGTCATGGAAATGCAGTTAAGAACTGTCCGTGACCAACTGGAGCAGACCTTAGAAAGCTTGAAAGAAAAGGACAGGCTCATAGACATCCAAAAGCAACAAACACGGAACTATGAGGAAAAAACAGAAGAACGGATGAATGTCTTACAGAGAGACTTAGAACACGCTAAGGCAATACTGAAAGAAAAGGATTTCATGATTGAATCTCAGAAGGAAGTGATTGAGACCTTCCAAAACCAAGAACAGGACTCTGCACAGCAGAAGGAAATTCTGCATCATCTTCAAGTGGCACTAAAGGAACAAGAGCAAGAAATTTTATCCCTTAGAAAACAATGTGAGGCATGCAAGGAAAAGGAGGAGAAGCGTGAAGCTGAGCAAACAAATCTTCAAGCAACAAAACTGACTCTGAAAGAAAGAGAAGAAAAGATAGAGGCTCTGGAGGAGGCTATCTCTAAGCTTCAAGAGCAAAAGGAGGAGGCAGCGATGCAGACTAAAGCCATACTGCAAAAACTAGAATATGCTGAACCTTCTCGAGAAGCTAGAGATCAAGAGAGGGTGTCTTTGCAAGAGCATGCCCAGGACCTTCGAGAGCAGAAGGAGTTAGAAGGCAAGCAGGCCAAGAGCCTACAGCAGGATCTAGACGAAATGAGCCACGCAGTGAAGAACCACCGCTTGGAGTGCCTCAGGCAGACAGAGCAAATGAACACGTTCCAGCCTGGTGAAGAAAGCATGAAAGTAGCACTAACATCATGCCAGAAGCAAGTGAATCTGCTTGAGGAAGCGGTGAGGAAGAGAGATGAAGACAATGAAACTCTTCTGCAAAAACTCCAGCGCCAAGAAGAAGAACTGAAGACCTTGCAGAATCTCCAGCTTAGGCTAACCAAGAAGAATGAAGAGGTTAGACACCACAGAGAGCAAGAGAAGCTCCTGGAAGCAGCCTTGCCTGAGAGGGAACGAGAGACCAAGGCTCAAGGTGGGCAAGAAGAGTTAGAAGAGGAAATAAGAGGTCTTCGGGAAGATCTCCAGCACGTTCGGCAGACTCTGACAAAGAAGGATGCAGAGATCAAGTACCAGAGAGGCAGAGTCAGGTATTTAGAGGAGACTCTGACAGGCAGAGAACAGGAGCTTAGGAGGCAGAGTGAACTCCTGAAACAACTAACATCAGCTTTGCGATGGGAAGATGAAGGCGAGACCCTAAAGAAACAAATCCAGAAACTCCAGAACTGGGAGGCAGAGGAAGCAGAGAAGAGGAAAGTTCTCCAGGAGAGAGACCGTCTCTTGAAAAGGCAGGAGGAGCTAACCCAGCAGCTGGAAGATGAGAGGAAAGCAAAGGGGGAAGAATTGGAGCGTGTGGTGGCTATTTTGAAGCGGAATGAAAGCGGAGAAATCGAATGGAAAGAGAAGGCACAAGCACTGACTCTTGCCCTTACCAGGAGTGAAATGGCCAATGGGACTCCGAGGGAAGAAATAGCCATCGTGCAGAGTATGGTTTCAGAGAGGGACAAGGACCGGTTTCATCTTCAGGTAGGCACTGTGGCTGATCATCAGTCAACTAAAATGTCTGTGAAGGATTCTAAAGACGTTTTCCATAAAGATATGGGAATATATGTTCCCATACATATATGACCTGCTTGGCCAAAGAAACCACGATTGCGGCCAGCAGGCTTGCCTGTCTTTCTAGCTCCGTCCAGAGCCCATTCACCTGCCAGAATGTTTTCTGTCAAGCCCAGAACTACTGGAAGAGCTACAGAGCTTGCCGTTAAAATTAAAGCAAGTCCAAAGGTTGGGGGTGGGTAATTGGTTCTCTCCTATCTAGGCAAGCTTAGCCAACGTCTCGCGGTTAGGATTTGGCATGGAAAGGAAAGGGCACAGTTGACCAGACTAATGCACTAAACTTAGTAGAATTTTGTAACGATGGCTGAACAGCAGCTGCACTGATGGCGCTTAGAGGATGCTTTCAGAGACGTCGATTTCTGAGGTACAGCTTTTCCGGTGTATTGAAAAGAATGGAATTCGTACCGTTGCCTGATGAGGTTAAAGGCTTCACTGCACATGCAGGATGTACTTGTGCCGCAGTCCAAAAAGCACGAAGGCGAAGTTGTGTGGATTTCTCCAAGGTGATCTGACTCGGGTACTGCTAGTGGAACAGCTGCAACAGCCTGTGCTGCAAACTTGCCTGGGACTCTGCCAATACTTTTAGCATTACGTTAGTCCACAGGCATGTAGAAACTGCTACTAATAAAATACTGTATTTATGCACTATACAGTTGTACATGACTTGAGAAATATTACTGCCAGCCTGATCAGGATGATGACGGGTATTGTGATCTGTTGATGGGAAGCAGACAAGGGCAGGGAGCATGAAAACAATGGGAGGTTGCAGTTGCATCCGTATAGATCAGGTATGCAACAGCATTAGATCAGGTAATGCGCTTGCATCCGTATAGATCGGTATAGTGCTGATATCAAGACTACATTTATAGATGCTGTCAGAGAGCGCTTCAAGGAGCACTTGATGAACTCATCAAGAAACCCACGAGGGGGGAGGTGGCTCTTGACTAGGTTCAGAGCAGTGCACAGGGCTTGGTTGATAATGGGATTTTTTCAAAGAGCAGTTCTGTAATGATGATGTAACAGGTAAAGGGAATAGAGAACAAAACCTTGGCATTTTATCACTGCAGAAACGCATGCTTCACCCACATGTTGTTTGGTTGTCCGAGGACAGAGCGTAGAACTACAGATAGGAGGATATACAGTGAAGGTCAAAGAGGATGACCAAAGATGTTAGATAGCTTCCCTAAGAGCAACATGTCGATGTGGAAGTCTTCATGACGGACAAGAAATGGCTGAGAGAGAGGGAGCTGGAAATACTACAGACCTTTGTGAAAGCATGAAGTGGCTGAATAGGAAACGAATGTTTCCAGTCTCTCTCGGGAGGAGAAGAAGGGACTTGGCACTGTCCATTCCTGAGTCCGGTCACTCTCCCCGACGTGTTGGTTCTGGCCCTCCTAACCTTTATGTGGCACCAGCTCACGTAATCTCCTCTCTGAACACCCAGCAGGCTATCGCAGAAGGGGAGCAGCTATCGTGGCTCTCGGAGAAGAGACTCCTGTCGCAGCGGCTGGAATGTCTGCAGCGAGCAGTTGCAAGGCTGGAACATGAGAAGACGGAGCTGAAGCAACTCAACGCTGAGCTCAGGAGGACTCTTGAGCAGGTAAAACAGGCTCTCATTGCCTCTGCAAAGCCTCACGGTCCTCTGGAACACAACACGTTTCCACAGGCAGCCCTTTGGGGTCCTCTGTTTGTCTCCTTCCCTCTCCCACTTTCCCCTGTGGACACACACTTTTGTATTCTCTCTCTCTTCTGGCACCCCGCTGCCTTCACAAAGGCACATTCACTCCGGAACCACCCTTCTTGCCCCAGCGTCCCCGTACACACCCATTTGACTCTCTTGTGTCAGGAACTGTTTCCTCTTGCGCTTTCTCTTCCATAGTCTACATCGAGTGCTTTTTGCCGCCAACGTTCTCTGGTGCAATTAACGGTCTCTGAGCAGACATCTCCTTGCCATGACGTCCAGAGGTCCTTTTGCTCCTTGTTTGGTGGCAGGTTTCTGTGACCCTTTCTCCTGTCCAACGTGCAGGTGGAACGCGAACGGAGGAGACTGAAGAGAGATCACGGTGGTCGGTCACTGCCAGATGCATGCGGCTTTTCTCTCTCTGAGTCTGACCAGCACAAGATGCCTGCTTCTAGACAGGTGAGAACAGAATCTTACTTGGTGGGAGGAGGCTCTGGCCACACGGAGCAACGATGGCAAATCCCAGTGGCAGCAGCCCCCCAGTATAGACCTAATAGAAGTCAAATATAGACCATGGCCCTGACCAAACTGGAGGCAAAAAAAAGAAATCCTTGCATTTTCTTCACAGGAGGAGTCTCACGCTCGCTGCAGTCGATTAGCTGAGTTACAGAACCAGGTGAGGAGTAGGAAAGCTCTCATCAAAAGCCACTGTGGCTGTACTGATGGGCACAACTTTGCATGATGCCACAGCCCAAGTTTTGTTTGGCTGTCAGGAAGTGAGTACACCAGGCAGTGTCTACACCAGGTAGTACCAGTTAGACACACCTCTTGGCCACGGCCAAACAACATCATTCACCTAGGTCTAGTCTCTGACTTGCCTAAAGGGCAAGTGGGAGAAGGATTGGAGGAAATTCAGAAAACTGGCACTCGCCTGAAAGTAGAGACTATTCTAAGGATGTTCCCCTTGAGCTTACTCATCTTGTTGACTGTTTCCATTTTCCCTTGACTCCGTTAACAGTGGAGCTTGCATCATATCAGAGCTCCGGGGATCTGAGGCAGTGCCAGAGCTTATAGCCTTCAGGCAATCGTTAGTGTCATACTGCTATGCTGTGCTAATCGTGATCCCAGTATCGGACCGAGTCAGAGACCTAAGCACTGTATGGACATGGGTTTTGTCAGTGCAAGAACGTACATTCCAGCTACTGAAGCCTATTGCATCCTTTGACAGTGGTCTTGGCAGTAGCAGCAGTCGCCAGACGTCTCTTCCGTGTACTTTTATGGGTCTGGTACACCCTGGTCTCCCTGAGGAGGCGAATCTTCACAGGCGCTCAGGGCGAAATGCATATAATATTTGTATCGGTAGACTACATGATGCTTAGCTCCGGCAAGTGAGCTGAGAATACTGCTGAAGCCATCAAGGTATATCTTAAGGATGTTTTCACCAGGAAGCCTCAGTGTCCGAAGTTCTGTTGCTACAGATAACTAACTGAACCCCCTTCCCCTTGTGACTGACTGTTGCGTCTGCCTGCACCGTGGACCCACTTCAGCAGTTCAGCAGGAAAACGGAGGTGCTCTGCTCAAAGAATAGTCCTCACCTGGCTGGTTAGGGCACTCCTCTGGGCCTGGGAAACAGCAGAACTGGAACTTGATCTCCCACTTCCTGGGAGATGCTCGTAGCAGCAGCTGGCCACTTCTCCCACTCATACCTCTGGGTTACCTACCAGAGCGTGGGAGGGTTTTTCAGGCTTGCAAGCCCAGTTTCACAAAGGTGCCCTTATTATTTCAGACAGAAGGTCAGATCTGTCCCTCTCTTCAGTGGTGGTGGTCCCCAGCCTATGCACAGAGTTTGTTGTGAAGTCCCTTTGATGTCTTACTTTCCATGTGCATCTCCTCCACTCCAGAGCAGGCAGAGGGCAACATGCCAGAGCTGCTGTGGCTGCACTGCACTGCAAACCTAACAGGAGGTGAGAGCAGCTGGGTCTCTCCCACCAAAAAGCCCAGCAGGCAGAGCTCCGTGTTGTCAGGAAAGAATAGAATCTGAGGCGTTTCAAGGCCTCAGCAGTCCTGTAAGGCTCATTTCCCCCCTGGGCTTTGTTCATCAGGTTATGCTCTGCTCCTCTGTGAAATGCTCTGAAGTTAGGAAAAATGAGAGTTTGCTCCCTTTTCATGTGCTAGCTGTCACGTTTTTAAGCTGGATCGCAACAGAACAGTTCTTCAGTACCTTGTGTAACCAGTAGCCCTCCTGCTGAGGAAAAAGCACGTGGAACTAAGGTGTCGGTAGCCCGAATCTCTCTTTTGAGAAAAAGAGTTGGGTTACTAAACCCTGTAGGAACCTCTCTCCTTAATATACATGTAATGTCTCGGTGTTGTACACGTGAATGGTATGCCAGAAAGAAACTCGGAACTGTTGATAATCTGAGTTTGGTTCAGGGTGACTCTGGGAACCTGTTACTTCCCATTCCACAATGACAAAGTGTTTGTCAGGGCTGGAGTTAGCGGGTGCGTCTTCCCCGACGTCCGCAGATGGTCCTAACAGCGTGGGCTTGCCTGAGCTCGGCCTTTTGCCTCTTTCAGGTGTCCCTTCTGCAGACGCAGCTGGCACAGGAGCGAAAATACAAGCAGGACTATATTGAGTGCTGCGCCAAGACCAGCCAGGAGCTGTCAGACCTTCACCAAGAGCTGTCTTACTCCTTAGCAGCTGTGGTCAGGGAGCCCAGAGCTGCTGTTCTGGAAGCAGAGACTCGGAAGATGGATCGGTCTCTGAACCTTCATTTCCTGTAGAGGAACAGCTGCAGCATCACGGGGCTCCTGTCTTGTGCCCTTCCCGGAAATGTATTTTGTTTTGCTGTGGGAAATGGGGGCGCATTTGTTCTGTTTGCATTTGGAAGCATTTCCTAGCGGCAGTGATTTTTAAGATTTTTTTAAATAAAAGCAGTTTTGCAGGATCGCACTATTTCAGTAAGAAAAAGCAAGTGGTAGGTATGTGGCTTAGGAAAAGATTATACTAGTTGTTTACGTGCGCAAGTAAGCTATTACGAGCTGTTGTCTGATTTAACCTCTCGAGTTCATAGCCGGTCCCTGTGATGACAGAGGGAAAAGGAGGTGTTAACAAAATGAAGGGGTGAAGAGTACACGCCAGGGATCGAAGGTGGGGCAAGAGAGTGGGTTTTCCTTCCTTCCTTCCTTCCCTCCTTCCTTCTTTCCTTCTTTCCTTCCTTCCCTTCTTCCCTCCTTCCTTCCTCACAGAAAGCGCCGGTACTCTCCCGAGATGATTTGCTTTCCGCTTTGTTGCTGCAACAGCCAGCCTGAGGGAGAGCTCGGTGGTTCTCAAAAGGACATTAGTAACAAACTCCAGACCTTCCAAAGACGGAGGCAATGGATGGGGCGGGGAGGATGTCAAACCGAGTGAAAAGTGCTCTCTGCCCGCAGCTTCGCCTGGGTGTCAAGCCCTTTCCAGCTAACCGATGTCGGCACAGTCAGCGTCTCTCGGGTGTCCTTCAGAGGCCTGGGGGCCGTTGCCAGGGAGGGTCAGAAGAGGGCGGGGCGGCAGCGAGGACCTTCCCGCCCCGGAGGAGACCGGGAGCCCCAGCCCCTTGGCCGGCTTCGGGCGGGGGCGGTGCCGGCCCGGCGCCTGAAGGCGGGTTTGGTTCCGGGCCGCACGGCACCATGGACTCGCTGTGGCGGTTGAAGCGGTTCGATGCCTTCCCCAAGGCCCTGGAAGACTTTTGGGTCAGGACGTGCGGGGGCGCGCTGGGTGAGCGGGCGCGCTGAGGGCGGCCGGGGGCCGGCGGGCGGGCCCGGGCCTTGCTGTGGGGCGGTGGCCGGCCAGGGGACCTTGTGGGCCGGCGCTCGGCGGCGGGGGGCAGCGGCTCGGGGTGGCGGCGGGCGGGCTGAGGCGGGGCTGAGGCGAGACGGGCGGGCGGCCGCGACCGGCGGGGCTGACGGCGGTTCTCGCCTCCCCGGCAGTGAGGGTTGTCAGCGGGCTCATCATGGTGGTGCCTTTGTTCTCGGACCTGCAGTACTACCTCACCAAAGAGGCGAGTAGCGGCGGCGGGGTGGGCCCGGTCCACTGGTGCTGCCTCCTGCCCGCGGTGCCCCAGTGGAGAGGCGGCCCTGCGGCCCGGGGCGGCCTGCCGTGCCTCCGCACCCCCGCCGAGCTCCCGCCTCCTCCTCCGGGCTGGCCACGCAGCAGCTTCACCGGCTGCGGATCTGTTGGGGTTTTTTTGTTTGCCCCGGCTGGTCGCCTTGACGATGGGAGCGGGCTGCCCTCCCCCGAAAGCCGCTTGGCGCAAAGGTTGGCTTGCGGCCTCCCGTAGCGCTGTCGCAGGAGAGCGTCTCAAGATCTCTTCTTGCTGTCTCCGCCGTCTACAAGCAGGCAATACGAAGAAAAGAAAGCAACCGCAGGAACCCCCGTCCCCACCCCAAATTTTAAGATTCCCAAATTACTCTCTTTTTTTGAAGTCTTACAAATGGCAAGTGCTTAGCTACCATGGAAGGTGTGGGAGGCAGCAGCAGCTCAGGTGTCTCGCAAATCCCACCTCTTAAAAGTCAGCTCGTGAGGCAGAGCAGTCGAGGGAAAGAGGCCCTTTGATTTCCTTCCAAGTGAAACAGGAGACTGTTTTTTCTTTGTTCCTAGGTTCATCCGGAATTGTACGTTGGCAAATCAAGGGGAGAGAAACTGAAGGTCGACCTAGATGTTATTTTTCCACGTACGCCTTGTGCTTGTGAGTCAGACTTCTGAATATTTGGGATAATTTTCATCCTTGCCGAGGGCCCGAGAGGCTCAGCGTGCCTGGTGCTTCCGAGTGCTGCACTGCTGCTTGGGCCACGGACAGGGAGGCATTGGTGATCCCTTGAGGTTAGGCAGTGATTCCAGCCAGGCCCGCTGGGCACTTAAACCAGCGCTTCCAGTCAGGCAGTAGTATTTTTCTAGATTATAAATGAGGATAAGCTATAAACCCACTTACACTTCTGTATGGTGTTGTACTTTGTCAGAGGGCGCAGTAATACTGAAAAAGCTGACACGGAGTTCACTTGGGACTCAAGATTTGACTGTATTGTTGTTGGAAAGCTTTAGTCTCCTTTGGAAGTTACTGGACAAGGGATAGCTCTTCTGTGATTTTTGTGCTTAAATTCTGACTGTAATGCCAATGGCACGTGGTAACCTTTCTCCAAAATTTTTAAAATCAGAATGAGCGTTAATAATCTGATTAGCTTTTAACTAAATTCAAAATAAAGTTGCAGGATGAAGCGATTGAAAATTGTGCAAATCTTACTGTGTATTACTGCTGTGCACGTTGTCCGACTGTCCACCAATCTGCCCTCCCTCTTGTTCTGTTGTAGTAATTCCTTTGGGTAATGCATTGGGCTCTAAATGTAGTGAGTCTGACTTCCTTCTGACCACCCAAGAGATTGCTGGTCTTTGCCTTCTTCGCATTTAAAAGGGCGTGGGAAGGCCGGAGAGACTGGAAGCCTCTGCTGTTTTGTGCAGAGAAGCTGTGAGTCTTACAAGAGAGCGTGTAGCCAGCAAGTGCATCGTGGCGCTTCGACGCCAGGCCGAGACCACAGACCTTCTCAATCTTCTTTGTGAAAAGGGATCACGAGGAAATGTGCTGATGTTGAAGGGGGAAGGGTGAGGGGGTAGAGGTGGGAGGCAGCTTTCAACCAATTTTAAGCTTAACTCCTGAAGCGGTGTTTGTGAAAATGGTTATGGGCTTTGAGGGGTTGGGTTTTGGTTTTTTGCCTTACGTGTATTTACCTTTCAGGGTAATGATTTCTGTGGCAGCTGGAAACAGTCCTTCCTGTACACCAAACCAAACCCCGTATTTGGAGGGATCATTTAGGGTGCTGCAATGTGCATCTTACTCCCCATACGTCACTTGGCCCCAGCCATACACACTCTTCCAGTTTGGCACGTTCTTATCTCCCCTGGCTGAAAAGATTCTGTATTTTCACTGGTTGAAGGCTTCCTCAGCCTGCCTCGGGCCATAACAAATGTGCGTTTATAGACCACTTCCCTTGCTCGTGGGTTTCAGATTTGAGCATCGATGCCACGGACGTAGCAGGGGAGCAGCAGCTGGATGTGGAGCACAATCTGTTTAAGCAACGTTTGGATAAAGCTGGCAATCGTGCGACTCCAGAGGCCGAGAGACACAGTAAGACGCTATTCTGCCTTTCTTGGATGGATGCTCTGGTAGTCTTCCCATCACTGTATGCCCGTTCTGACTTTCACGGGAACGAGTGACAGCTGAAAAGCATTTAAACACCATAAACTCTTGAAGAGTTTATAGCACCCAGATCTTTTAAGCTGGCGGATCAGACAAACTCCTATTAACGCTTGCTACTTTTGCGAGGCAAATCTTTGCCTAGTCCCTCTGAAATTATGACAGGGACTCATGGGTGCGTTTCAGGAGTAAAGCTGCTGAGTTATTAGCGGTCTTTTATGACTAGAAATCAAGCAGCTGTTCTGGCAAAACTTGGCTTTGGTTGTATCTTTAAATCACAGTGGGCTGACAAACGGGACGACGTGGTTAGAGGAAAGAGCCTCTCTCCAGGGAAGGCTCCAGTGACTCGACCCTTAAGCCTAAACTTGCACCTTACTGCATTTACTTTGTGTGTGGTAATGCATACCTGATAAATACATTTTAGTGGATTTATCGGTTGCGAGTTGTAGTAAGTGGTCCTTGGCTACATAAACCTCTCCTCTACATTATTTGCGTATTATGACTCATTGTTGTACTTCGATACAAACGATTCTGGCAAAGTGTTGCAGTCTAACAGTAATACTGTCCTGACTTTTCCTTTCCAAAACATGAGCTCCTTATTACCTTTTCTGGGAGAGAGTGTAGTTCTGTGTATCAGCATAAACTAAATGTTTTGATTTGTATCACTCGGATTTAACTTTTCTGTTGTTGAAGTTGAAAGGCTAAACTAAGCCAAGAGCTGAACAATACCCGTAGGTACGCGGGTTTCTCCAGTTGTCATGGGAATGTGGTGATAGTGTTCTTACTGCTGTGTCACTTGGCAGCCTTTCTGTATTCACAGGTTGTGGCATTACAGAGTTAATGTCTGGGCACAAAAACTATCTAAAATTTTGTGTAACAGGTCCTGTATCAGTCGCGATGTGCTGATTGGGTCTACTTTAGACAATGTTTTAACAAAGCCTTTATGCAAGTAACATCTGGTCGATGCTCCAGGAAGGCTTACAGATAGCCAGTTCTTTCTGTGGAGGGTGTTCTTGAGATGACAAACGCTACTCTGTTAATTGGTCTTATTTGACACCTCAGCAGGCTCTATGCCTACCATTTCAGGTGGGCTTTGGGTGCGGGATGCACAGCTTCAACACAAAATCGTTGCATTCATGTGTAGAACAGTTATTGTGCGTAGAACAAAACAAGAGTACAAGACAGCATTTCTAGACATGCCTCATCACTTTGAATCCTCTTTTGTCTTAGAGCTGGGGAAAGAAGAAGGAGAAGAAGTGTTTGATCCAAATTCTTGGGATGCTGATTGTTGCGAGGGCTGTTATGGGGCAGAGTCAGAGGACATTCGGTAACCTTTACACCTTTTCATATCTTCTTAGCACTTGAATTTGCACTGTTATGTTGCATGCACCTTTTTCTTTTTTTTTTCAAATGTCTGCGAAGGTCTGTGCAACGAAATCCTCCCGGGCACGTGTTCAGAGAATGATGAGAACTGTTGTGGTTTCGGTATGTCTTTGGAAGCTGCACTCGTGATTGTTAAGAACGTGCAGTGCAGAGTTAGGTTGTCTACATTGTCTACGTGCCTGTTTAATAAGGGCAGTGCAAATTGCACTGCCTTTGCAGTAGCACAAAGATTGTATCTCAGGACACTGTATCTTTTCTGGGATTATATGGTGTCCAGAGGGGAGCTGTGTAAATTATTTCACTGTTACGTGAGCTGTCTTGGAATAAAACCTGGTTATGGCCTTGCCTTCTCACTCCTGCTGCAGGCTCTGCATCCTTACAGGAGCAAAGACCAGACATTCATCGCTCACACAAACAACGGGTGTCGCTTGGTGTTTCTCATTTGTCCTACCTGCAAATTCCTCTAAGAATGGATCTGTGATAGTCCATAGGTTCTGGACTATCCTTCGCTGCTATTGTCTCTTTAGTAACTTGGTCTATCCTGTCTGTCAAGTTGGGTCCTTCCCCAGAGGTGTTTCCATCTTGAGGGATTCATGATTCCAGCCTCCAACTTCTTGTTTGGCCCAGCAAAACACGGAACCGAGAAAGAAAACTGGTTTTTCCAGTGACCAAGGTGTTATCCAGAGGTAGAAAAGTAAGGAAGAAAGTTTGCCATTAACCCTCCCTCCCATTTTGACGGTCTTGGCCTAAAAACAGAGAAAAGGAGGAACAGAAACAGGCAGATGCTTTGTTCACACGGGGAGTTCCAAACTACTCGGAACTGTGGGACACTGATGTCGTTTTTGGAGCAAATTTCTTTGCCAAGGAGTGATGTGACTGTCTAAATGGACAGGCAGAGCCCTTTTCAGACTCAAGAACTGCATTCAAACAGCTTGCATCCTCATGCCAAACTCTCGAAAAGTACATCAAGAAGCTTGAGCTCCTTCAGGAGCATTAGACCAGCTTTCAAGGTCCAGTCCCTGATGTTTGCTTTATTGCTTTGTTGAAGAAGAATCCGCCAAGGATTCAAGTCCTGAGCTGGAGCATCTCTTTCTAGCGATAGAGATGGTAAGATGGTGCTTGTGCTTTTGCAGGTGTTGTAATACTTGTGACGACGTCAGAGAAGCATACAGGCGGCGAGGCTGGGCCTTCAAGAAGCCGGATACCATAGAGCAGTGCAAGAGGGAAGGGTTTAGCCAGCAAATGCAAGAGCAGAAGAACGAGGGCTGCCAGGTGTATGGTTTCCTAGAGGTCAACAAGGTGAGAGATGGGTTTTGCTGTAAACGTGCTGCATGATGGTGAGGACTGTGAAAAGGCAGAGTTCCTCTCCTTTTCCAGCTTTAGGTGTTCACGGCACTGTAATATGATAACCCCTGGCCTCAGCAGGGTACTTGTGCCTGTAAGGGGGTTCAATAGGAGAGTCAGGAAAAGCAGCGGGAAGGGGATAATCCTGTGTTTCGTTGTGCGGGCTGGTAGGAAGCACGCTGGCTGGAGAAGCTTAGTTTTTCCTGCCGTCCAGCTAGCGAGTCTTTTTGCCAAGGTTTCTGGAGGAGGAGAGGCAGCTTCTTTGAGGTTAGATTGTCCCACCTGCCCGTCTAGTCTTAAAACAGAGGCCACCAGTGGATGCTGGAGATAACAGTAGTCAACAGCTTGCCAGCAGAGGTGCTGGAGGGAGTGAAATGTTATCTTCTTTAGAAAAACAGTGGAAGCAAGACTATTTGAGTTGGTTGTCAAAGCTGGAAATGCTCAGAGGAGTGGTTTTTTTGCAACTGGTGTATGGAACAGTAGTAGGAGGTATACCAAATAACTATGTAACTACCCTGTCATTTGAAGGGTTACTAAACCCAGAACACTTGGACGTGCAAATTACGTACCCAGGTACCTTCTAGAAGTCAGGCCCAGGCTAATTTTTTTTTTTTAATTCAAGCTCTGTTTTTTTTACATATTTGTGTACTCTTCCTGGAGACTACAGTCTTTATTTCTGGAAAGTCAACCTTTTACTCACGAAGCCAGACACTGTGATTTGAGCATTATCATGGGTACCAAACCGTTATGGGACCCTCTGTCACAAAGCGTGATGAGCACGAAAGATTCCAAGGGGAATGCTGGAGGTAGCAAGGGTCCAAGGGTGGGTGTCACTGGGGAAATTTTTGGGGACCATGGTTATGCACTCGGAATTCTGCACATCTCCATTCTCATCAGGTCTGCAGTTAACACAAGCAATAGGTTTGCACGGACATTGAATGCCTCACGTAGCACGTGAGTTTGGGCCATTCAGATCTTCCAGGGGAGAGCGTGTATGATTGCTAGTAGGCGTCAGTGAGGATTGGCACCTAATATCCGTATCCCTTTCAAATTCCAGGATGAAGTTTGAACAACCTTTTTCTTTTTGGGTTTGGTTTGGTTTTGTTGGCTTAGTGCTTTATTTTTGCATGCAGCTTATTTTCACGGATGTATACACTGGATCACGGTTGTGTATTGTATTAAGGGTTTTTTTTACCCTGCTCACTCTCCCCCTCAATTACTTTCTCCACTCCTTTTCCGTGATACTGTTTTGTATTTCCTGCAGCAACAGTCAGTTCCCTCCCAGTAGAGTTAATTCCTCCTTCTTCCCATTTTTATGTCCACTAAAATAATTTGCATAAAACAGTTATTATCAACATCAGTATGTAGTTATGGCTTTCCACATGACTGCCTGTGAGGAACAGGGGAAATTCATACCTCTTTTAGGACAACATCTGCTGATATTGTCACCTATGAAAATGAGTTGCTTGGTGTCTGTCTTGTTTAAACAAAAATCTAAAAATCCAAGCACCAGCACGACTGCTTTAGTTATATAGATTGAGACCTTTTAATGAAGGACTACTATCTCCTGCAGGTAGCTGGAAATTTCCACTTTGCACCGGGAAAAAGTTTCCAACGGTCTCATGTACATGGTATTTTCTTTTCCTTTTTATTGTGGCCTTTAGCTTCCAAGCGTATCTGACCGTTTTCTTTGAATATCTTTGCATTGCTATCCATAACAGTAGCAGGACTGCTTCAGTGGGGAGGACGTTGTTGAAGTTTTGTTACAGAGGTTTAGAACCATCGTGAACAAATAGGAAACCGGTTTCTGGAGGTGCCGCCGCGCGGGTGTGGGAGAACTTGGAGGAGAATGAGAGACTGCCCAGAAACGGTCTCACTTGTTCCATAAAACTTTGCTGCTCTGTTGTAAAACGACCTCGAGTAAGGTGTTCAGTCCAGGACCTGAATATCAGTATCTCTGGAAGGGATATTTTGGAGAGTATCTCAGGAGAATTTTAAAGCAGTTCAGAACTTCTCAGAGTAACGTGTAAGTTGTAAGGGACTTCCGCAAGCATCTATATAAATGCACAGTGGCCAGAGTAATAGTGGTAGTTTATGCCTTGTATCTTTAACGGGAACTTGATTAAAAAGACTTGTGGTTTAATGGAATGTTTGCAGTTCCCTTGATCAAGTCTTTGAAGCGTGAAGTTTGTAGTAAAGGCTTCAGAAAGAGCTTTAGTTTCAGCCTGATTTTTTTCCCCTTCCTCTCACTCACTCCAGTTTAACGTGTACCACTGAGGCAAAGGTCGGGAGGAGAACGTGAATGTGCTTTGTGAGAGTAGCTGGTGTATTTGGAGAAAAACTAGCAAGCTTTTGAGCAGTTTCTAAAGATGAAATGAAGAAGCACTGTTGTGCAAAAACCTTGCCTGCTTTTCCCCACAGTATTAGTTGTCCTAATGAAATATTTCACTCCTTCCCGCAGAACTTGCTTTATGTGCTTAAACTAGCATGACAACAGCAACCTTACTACAGCCAGGATTTACAACTTCACAGCATGTATCTACGTTAACGAGAAGCATCTCTGCATTGCACCTGTTCTCTGCAATAGGCGTGAATGCAAGCTGGCCGTCCTGAGAGCAAGTACTTTGTGTACATGGAGGAGGGGGTGAGGTCAGGATAGCTCTCTAATCGCGTGTGCCCCGGAAGTCTTGCACAACTGAATTGAAAAATGAAGGGCTTACACTGGGGAAAATACAGTAAAAACCAGAAGGGACTATATAGTAACTGCAGACCTTTTGGAGGCAGAGTTAGGAATATTAGTGTTTTGAGGACAGTGAAAAGGAGCAGGAGGAGGGATGATGGGCAGACAAACTTTCCGCTTTCTGGGAATTCTGTCACGTTAAATAGTGAGGAATAAAGGCTCCTAATACTTTTCTCCATGTGCAACTGTTTTCGGCTCTCGGGATCTCCGGCATCTGTTACGGTCTATTGAGAGTCCTCAGTGGCTCTCTTTTCAGGTACTTTTCCCATCTCGCCATGAACCCATGTAAACAGTTTGCATTTACAACACCCTGTTGCAAGGCGTTCAGCAGGCCTGCTCTGCTGTAAGAAAAAACACCTCCCCTCCCTTGCTTGCTCCCACTAGCTGTATCTGATGGCCCTTGTTCCTCTGTTGGAAAAGAGTGAATGGTCGCTGCCCGGGCTCTCTCCCTGCCTCTCAGGATGTCGTAGACGTTTCCTGGGCCAGCCTACAGGCCATGCCTTTCCCCCGCTGAAGAGTCCCAGCTTACGCAGATGGTCCTTTGTGGAAGCCATTTGACCCCTGAGCTTCCTTGCTAGATTTCTCTGAACCTCTTTCAGTTCAGCTCTGTCTGGAGGTACAAGACTGCACCCAGGATTAAGATCCAGGCTAAGCATGACGTAGGCAGTGGCATAATGATTTTCTTCCTTTTGTTCTCTCTTGCTTTCCTAGTTATTTGTAACATTTGATCCCCCTCCCCCCCCCCCCCCCCCCCCCCCCCGCTTTTTTTGTTTTGTCCAACCTTTTCCTGGGCAATGTTTTCATGGCACCAACCAACAACCGAGGAGTCTTCCCTGACCCCCGAGGGAAATGGACAGCTCAGAGCCTGGTCTTTTTTTTTGTACGTGAAGCTGAGACTGTTTTCTGCCTCAGTATAACCTTTCTTCGTAATCTTTTTTTTTTTTTTTTTTTTTTTTTTTTAATTTACAGAAAGAAGGCCTGAGAAAGGGAAGGTGAAGGAGCAGGGGAAAGTGTCCGCCCCCATCTCCCCCATAGATTGGTTCCCCGAGGAGAAAAGGTAAAAGGTGTAATTATTAATAGTTTCCGAAAAGTGGCTCCTGAGGTACGGAGATGACGGCAATGCCGAGTCCAAGTGTATGAAAGTACAAATACAAAAATCAGTCTCACGACCAAAAATCTTATCACATCATAAACCAGTAGTGTTACGCAGTGCAGCAAAATGATATCCTTGACCCAGCTCCCAGAGGTGATAAACAGCCCAACAGGGAACATATACAGCAAGTAAGGTGTTACATAACACAACTTGGAGAGCAAGCACGACAACTTTGAGAGTAAATCAATCAACATTGTGACCAATGGCGACCGTTAAACCAAGGTAATGAATGCTTATAACAAGTTTGCCTTAACACGCTCTGGTCTGTCATTATTTCAGTCCTTCGTGCCCCACGTTGGGCGCCAAAAGGACTGTTGTGGTTTAACCCGGCAGGCAGCTAAACACCACACAGCCGTTCGCTCACTGCCCCCCACCCAGTGGCATCAGGGAGAGAATCGGGAATAAGAAGTAAAATTCACGGGTTGAGATAAAGACGTTTGACAGGACAGAAAAGGAAGGGAAAATAATGATAATGATAATAATGATAAAAGAGTATACAAAATAAGTGATGCATAATGCAGTTGCTCACCACCCGCCGACCGATGCCCAGCCAGTTCCCGAGCAGCAGTCGCCGCCCCCCGGCTAACTCCCCCCAGTTTATATACATCACATGGTATGGAATATCCCTTTGGCCAGTTTGGGTCAGCTGTCCTGGCTGTGCCCCCTCCCAGCTTCTCACTGGCAGGGCATGAGAAGCTGAAAAGTCCTTGACTAGTGTAAGCACTACTTAGCAACAACTAAAACATCGGCGTGTTATCAACATTATTCTCATCCTAAATCCAAAACGCAGCACTGTACCAGCCACTAGGAAGAAAATTAACTCTATCGCAGCTGAAACCAGGACACCCCTTTAGTTACAGATAAAGATCTTGACCAGTATTGGTCAAAGCTCTGTGAGCTCCCCTGGAAGTATCCCGTTTGGATGATAATTCCACATAAGAACGTCTGTGCATGTGATTTTTGATCCCTTTAATAAGGTCTACGTTAATGCTCAGTCCTATTAATACGCTTAACAGAATGTCACGCAGGATAAAGTTGAAAGTCTAAGAGAAGACTGAATATTCCAAACTGTTATCATCATAAACCACATTAACGTTCCAATAAAAATAATAATTTCACTAGACCTATTTGGCACAAAGCTGTGATGACTCACAGTATTTTTGCTCCTGCCTTCTATTCCCTACTGACTTGAATCGGTAGAGAATGGGGGGGTGAGCAAGAATGTCAGTACTACGGAAAGTTCCCTTGCACCCCTCTCCTTGCCTCATGTTGGAGTAGCTGTACCACGTTTGTACAACTGATGGTTAGTCGCGAGTCCGTACTTATGGTGCTATTCAAATACTGAAGCTAGCACACCAGCCTTTCAGTTTCTTGCGCTGTTACTCTCTCCTTATCCTGAGGGTTACTGTTGTTTAATAGATCTCCAGCTAGGGAATCTGCACAGGCGTCTTTGTGACAGTGCGAAGGGTCCTATTCAGAAGCACTTTGTAAATGTGACCGTAAATGTAACTCTGATCTGAGCTTCTGAACTTTTGCCGTGTGCTTGGTGTTAACATCTTCAAAACTGTAACTTCTCTCCTGGGTAGAAGCAAGTTGAAATTGCTTTTTTCAGAAAGTAGAATAAGAAGTAAGAGGAGACACGGGGCTAACACACATGCAAACCAGAACCAGCACTGCATAAGGTGCAATTATATTTCTGTTTAGTTATGTTAGCTTTAGTTGCGTGTAGCTCAGTCTTCGTGTCCTTTTTATTTTGTTTGAGTAGCTGCCCTAGGATAGATGTGTCCCGGAGGAAGTCTTATTTTTCAGGGATTATTCATTTCTTGTTGGGGCTTCCTTTTCCATACACAGTTCTCTCTCCTTGCCTATGCTTGTGTTCTTGCATACTCATATTTTGTCCCCAGAAATCATTTGCCTGAAATAATGCTTTATAGATTCTAATACTCATCATAAGGTGAGGTTTGACAGCACCAGCTGAATGTGAGAGGAATACAGGTAAAAGGCAGGGAGCAGCCTCGCCCAGAGGAGTTCATCCCATTTCTCACATCCATGAGCCTTGATTCTTTGTCTTTGGCTTGGCAGAAGTCCTTCCATTAAGACAGAGAAGACCAGAGGTCCTGTTTAGACTAGGAAAAAAAAGATGGAAGTTACATACAAGTTTGCTAACATTAACTAAATTCAGTTACCTTCCTAATCAGGAGAATGCTAATGGGTAGCCACCGAAATCAGATTATCAGCAATTGCTCTCCAATTTTTTTCACTTTTAAATACTGTGCGAGTGGGTAAGCCTCGTGAAGGTCCTTCTTAAGAGTTACTGAACGTCAGGTTTTCTTAGTTACAACCACATTTGGATATTCTGAGTTATTTATTGGCAATATGGTACGTATATGTGTTTTAAGGCAGACCCGTATATTGACTAATGGGAATCAAAGTTTTGAAACAGGTAGCCTATGAATCTCATGCTCGTAAGAGATGCAAGTGTGTTATCTCATTGTAGGGTAACATCTGCTGAAGTAAGATTCAAACCGCATTTCATTTGTGTTTGGCATTCTAAATGTCCTCAGGGTTTTTCATAGAAAATCAAGCCCCTAAGATCTCAGGCTTTCTCAGAAAAAAAAGCATTACCCAAATCTTATGTGACCCCAGAATTATTTCTTAAATATCCTTATACCATGGTAATCTTTACGCCCAAAGGACCTCTGATGGTCTCCTGATAATCTTTTTTTTGCAAAGTGTCGGACATTTCACTTGTTTTAACACACGTTCTCCTCCCTGTCTTTATGCAATATTCATGTGTCTGAAGGAACAAGAAACACTGGAAATGCTGAAAAACTGAAACTGTGTTTAAAAAAAAAAAAAGTTTGTCCACTTGTAAGAAAAAGTTATTTTGTCCTTTCTACTTTTTGTTTCTGCCTGCATGAATGTTAAATCCCCGTGAGATTTATTTCGCTTCACTTACTGTTGTTTGCGTGGATGTTTTTCTATGCTTTTATGTAACCTTTGGTCTCATGTTCTTTTGATGTTGGTTCTGTATTTATACATATGTACCCATCCTAGATGAAAGTTGTTGTGCACAGTCATTAAATACGAATTTGCTTTCCTTTTGGTTTGTCATAATCCCCAGGCCCGGAAGGAAACGTAATTTGGAAACTGAGGGAGGGTGTTTTTCTGTCTTTAGATAACTGAAGAGAAAGGTCAGGCTCTGCTGGGTTAATTCAATTTTTATCCATCCATATTGACAGTTCCAGTATACCTAACTGGAAGACTCAAGAATTGATAATGTTTGACTCCTGTTGTGTCTACAAAAGACAGACTTCTACTGTGCTTTCCCTCTTGGCTGGTTCCTGAGTAAGGAGATGCTGTGTTCTTCTCAGCTGACCACTGGAGGCTGAGCACTTTATTACTAGAGGTATTTCTGCAGCACAGACTTTGCTCATATTTTATCTCAGTTCTCGTCATTATTAGATGTTTTAGAATGTGTTGCTATTCATTCCTCATCTCAGGTCACAGAAATTGTTCTCTTTTGTCTCTCCAGGCAGAGCGGTCGGTAGCAGAGTTGACAGGGGCTCAGCTTATTAGCTGAGTGCTGAAATAGCTGAACTACGTGTTGCAACAGCGAACACGAGCGGTATCAGTGAAGCTCTTGCACTGGATAAAGCGCAACTGAACAAACTTGTGCTGCAGGTGAGCAGAGTTGCCAAAGATCTTGCCAGGTGTTCGTCTCCAGCTGCTGCTTCTGCTCAGGCTTCTTGCCTTCCGACAGTATGACTGACTGAGTATGGAAATGTTGGTCTTTTTCCTGTCCAAGCCAAACCTTCTTCATAGTAACTCTTACTGTATTTTATTTCCTCTGTGCCTCTGTGATTGTAGCTGGAGCAAGAGAATGAAGTTCTGTCAGGAAAAGTGGACGGGATGGAGAGAGCAAAGATCTCTGACCAGGAGAAGCTGAACTTGTGTAGAAGAACAAATGAAGAGCTCTGTGCCGAGAAAGCCCACCTGGAGCAGCTGCTGAAGAAAGCAGAGGAGCAACAGGACATCATTGCAAGGAGATTTCTGCTCAGAGCCTGAGCAGTGTTTTGGAGAAATAAGTGTATTGAAGAAATAAAACCAGACAACAAGTCTTTGTATACAGTACAGAAACTGACAGGAACAACCTAATGTGGAGGGCTGTGTGGAGACTGACGAGGCATGCTGTGATGGAGTGCTTTGGAAAAGGAAGACATTTTACCTGCTCCTCAGGTTCACCTCAGGTTCACCGTAGGCTTTTCCAGGCCTACGACTCACCCCATCCACACAAGCCAGCACCGGTTTTGTCCCACCTTCTGCTGCTTCTGCTGGGGAACCTGCTGGTGAACGCTGTCCTCTGCACTTTTATCTTACTTCAGGACTCGTGCTTGAAGCAAGCCCCCTGCCACAGTTCACCTGGTACAGCAGGTCCCCGACTTGGCTCCTGCTGAGGCCTTTTGTTGTACACTGGTCCTGTTACCTCAGGTCATCGCTTCTGGGGGATCTGGCAGTTGAATGCAACGGCTGTCTCTCAGGAGACTGATGGTCCAGAGATATTAGTGCCAAGTTAACGTTCAGAGACCGATCCAGCTTCCGAGTCTCTGCTTCCAGAACAGCAGCTCTGGGCTCCCTGACCACAGCTGCTAACGAGTAAGACAGCTCTTGGTGAAGGTCTGACAGCTCCTGGCTGGTCTTGGCACAGCACTCAATATAGCCCTGCTTGTATTTTCGCTCCTGTGCGAACCTCCTGACAACCCTCACTGCCGGGGAGGCGAGAACCGCCGTCAGCCCCGCCGGTCGCGGCCGCCCGCCCGTCTCGCCTCAGCCCCGCCTCAGCCCGCCCGCCGCCACCCCGAGCCGCTGCCCCCCGCTGCCGAGCGCCGGCCCACAAGGTCCCCTGGCCGGCCACCGCCCCACAGCAAGGCCCGGGCCCGCCCGCCGGCCCCCGGCCGCCCTCAGCGCGCCCGCTCACCCAGCGCGCCCCCGCACGTCCTGACCCAAAAGTCTTCCAGGGCCTTGGGGAAGGCATCGAACCGCTTCAACCGCCACAGCGAGTCCATGGTGCCGTGCGGCCCGGAACCAAACCCGCCTTCAGGCGCCGGGCCGGCACCGCCCCCGCCCGAAGCCGGCCAAGGGGCTGGGGCTCCCGGTCTCCTCCGGGGCGGGAAGGTCCTCGCTGCCGCCCCGCCCTCTTCTGACCCTCCCTGGCAACGGCCCCCGGGCCTCTGAAGGACACCCGAGAGACGCTGACTGTGCCGACATCGGTTAGCTGGAAAGGGCTTGACACCCAGGCGAAGCTGCGGGCAGAGAGCACTTTTCACTCGGTTTGACATCCTCCCGGCCTCATCCATTGCCTCCGTCTTTGGAAGCTCTGGAGTTTGTTACTAATGTCCTTTTGAGAACCACCGAGCTCTCCCTCAGGCTGGCTGTTGCAGCAACAAAGCGGAAAGCAAATCATCTCGGGAGAGTACCGGCGCTTTCTGTGAGGAAGGAAGGAGGGAAGAAGGGAAGGAAGGAAAGAAGGAAAGAAGGAAGGAGGGAAGGAAGGAAGGAAGGAAAACCCACTCTCTTGCCCCACCTTCGATCCCTGGCGTGTACTCTTCACCCCTTCATTTTGTTAACACCTCCTTTTCCCTCTGTCATCACAGGGACCGGCTATGAACTCGAGAGGTTAAATCAGACAACAGCTCGTAATAGCTTACTTGCGCACGTAAACAACTAGTATAATCTTTTCCTAAGCCACATATATACCTACCACTTGCTTTTTCTTACTGAAATAGTGCGATCCTGCAAAACTGCTTTTATTTAAAAAAATCTTAAAAATCACTGCCGCTAGGAAATGCTTCCAAATGCAAACAGAACAAATGCGCCCCCATTTCCCACAGCAAAACATAATACATTTCCGGGAAGGGCACAAGACAGGAGCCCCGTGATGCTGCAGCTGTTCCTCTACAGGAAATGAAGGTTCAGAGACCGATCCAGCTTCCGAGTCTCTGCTTCCAGAACAGCAGCTCTGGGCTCCCTGACCACAGCTGCTAAGGAGTAAGACAGCTCTTGGTGAAGGTCTGACAGCTCCTGGCTAGTCTTGGCGCAGCACTCAATATAGTCCTGCTTGTATTTTCGCTCCTGTGCCAGCTGCGTCTGCAGAAGGGACACCTGAAAGAGGCAAAAGGCCGAGCTCAGGCAAGCCCACGCTGTTAGGACCATCTGCGGACGTCGGGGAAGACGCACCCGCTAACTCCAGCCCTGACAAACACTTTGTCGTTGTGGAATGGGAAGTAACAGGTTCCCAGAGTCACCCTGAACCAAACTCAGATTATCAACAGTTCCGAGTTTCTTTCTGGCATACCATTCACGTGTACAACACCGAGACATTACATGTATATTAAGGAGAGAGGTTCCTACAGGGTTTAGTAACCCAACTCTTTTTCTCAAAAGAGAGATTCGGGCTACCGACACCTTAGTTCCACGTGCTTTTTCCTCAGCAGGAGGGCTACTGGTTACACAAGGTACTGAAGAACTGTTCTGTTGCGATCCAGCTTAAAAACGTGACAGCTAGCACATGAAAAGGGAGCAGACTCTCATTTTTCCTAACTTCAGAGCATTTCACAGAGGAGCAGAGCATAACCTGATGAACAAAGCCCAGGGGGGAAATGAGCCTTACAGGACTGCTGAGGCCTTGAAACTCCTCAGATTCTATTCTTTCCTGACAACACGGAGCTCTGCCTGCTGGGCTTTTTGGTGGGAGAGACCCAGCTGCTCTCACCTCCTGTTAGGTTTGCAGTGCAGTACAGCCACAGCAGCTCTGGCATGTTGCCCTCTGCCTGCTCTGGAGTGGAGGAGATGCACATGGAAAGTAAGACATCAAAGGGACTTCACAACAAACTCTGTGCATGGGCTGGGGACCACCACCACTGAAGAGAGGGACAGATCTGACCTTCTGTCTGAAATAATAAGGGCACCTTTGTGAAACTGGGCTTGCAAGCCTGAAAAACCCTCCCACGCTCTGGTAGGTAACCCAGAGGTATGAGTGGGAGAAGTGGCCAGCTGCTGCTACGAGCATCTCCCAGGAAGTGGGAGATCAAGTTCCAGTTCTGCTGTTTCCCAGGCCCAGAGGAGTGCCCTAACCAGCCAGGTGAGGACTATTCTTTGAGCAGAGCACCTCCGTTTTCCTGCTGAACTGCTGAAGTGGGTCCACGGTGCAGGCAGACGCAACAGTCAGTCACAAGGGGAAGGGGGTTCAGTTAGTTATCTGTAGCAACAGAACTTCGGACACTGAGGCTTCCTGGTGAAAACATCCTTAAGATATACCTTGATGGCTTCAGCAGTATTCTCAGCTCACTTGCCGGAGCTAAGCATCATGTAGTCTACCGATACAAATATTATATGCATTTCGCCCTGAGCGCCTGTGAAGATTCGCCTCCTCAGGGAGACCAGGGTGTACCAGACCCATAAAAGTACACGGAAGAGACGTCTGGCGACTGCTGCTACTGCCAAGACCACTGTCAAAGGATGCAATAGGCTTCAGTAGCTGGAATGTACGTTCTTGCACTGACAAAACCCATGTCCATACAGTGCTTAGGTCTCTGACTCGGTCCGATACTGGGATCACGATTAGCACAGCATAGCAGTATGACACTAACGATTGCCTGAAGGCTATAAGCTCTGGCACTGCCTCAGATCCCCGGAGCTCTGATATGATGCAAGCTCCACTGTTAACGGAGTCAAGGGAAAATGGAAACAGTCAACAAGATGAGTAAGCTCAAGGGGAACATCCTTAGAATAGTCTCTACTTTCAGGCGAGTGCCAGTTTTCTGAATTTCCTCCAATCCTTCTCCCACTTGCCCTTTAGGCAAGTCAGAGACTAGACCTAGGTGAATGATGTTGTTTGGCCGTGGCCAAGAGGTGTGTCTAACTGGTACTACCTGGTGTAGACACTGCCTGGTGTACTCACTTCCTGACAGCCAAACAAAACTTGGGCTGTGGCATCATGCAAAGTTGTGCCCATCAGTACAGCCACAGTGGCTTTTGATGAGAGCTTTCCTACTCCTCACCTGGTTCTGTAACTCAGCTAATCGACTGCAGCGAGCGTGAGACTCCTCCTGTGAAGAAAATGCAAGGATTTCTTTTTTTTGCCTCCAGTTTGGTCAGGGCCATGGTCTATATTTGACTTCTATTAGGTCTATACTGGGGGGCTGCTGCCACTGGGATTTGCCATCGTTGCTCCGTGTGGCCAGAGCCTCCTCCCACCAAGTAAGATTCTGTTCTCACCTGTCTAGAAGCAGGCATCTTGTGCTGGTCAGACTCAGAGAGAGAAAAGCCGCATGCATCTGGCAGTGACCGACCACCGTGATCTCTCTTCAGTCTCCTCCGTTCGCGTTCCACCTGCACGTTGGACAGGAGAAAGGGTCACAGAAACCTGCCACCAAACAAGGAGCAAAAGGACCTCTGGACGTCATGGCAAGGAGATGTCTGCTCAGAGACCGTTAATTGCACCAGAGAACGTTGGCGGCAAAAAGCACTCGATGTAGACTATGGAAGAGAAAGCGCAAGAGGAAACAGTTCCTGACACAAGAGAGTCAAATGGGTGTGTACGGGGACGCTGGGGCAAGAAGGGTGGTTCCGGAGTGAATGTGCCTTTGTGAAGGCAGCGGGGTGCCAGAAGAGAGAGAGAATACAAAAGTGTGTGTCCACAGGGGAAAGTGGGAGAGGGAAGGAGACAAACAGAGGACCCCAAAGGGCTGCCTGTGGAAACGTGTTGTGTTCCAGAGGACCGTGAGGCTTTGCAGAGGCAATGAGAGCCTGTTTTACCTGCTCAAGAGTCCTCCTGAGCTCAGCGTTGAGTTGCTTCAGCTCTGTCTTCTCATGTTCCAGCCTTGCAACTGCTCGCTGCAGACATTCCAGCCGCTGCGACAGGAGTCTCTTCTCCGAGAGCCACGATAGCTGCTCCCCTTCTGCGATAGCCTGCTGGGTGTTCAGAGAGGAGATTACGTGAGCTGGTGCCACATAAAGGTTAGGAGGGCCAGAACCAACACGTCGGGGAGAGTGACCGGACTCAGGAATGGACAGTGCCAAGTCCCTTCTTCTCCTCCCGAGAGAGACTGGAAACATTCGTTTCCTATTCAGCCACTTCATGCTTTCACAAAGGTCTGTAGTATTTCCAGCTCCCTCTCTCTCAGCCATTTCTTGTCCGTCATGAAGACTTCCACATCGACATGTTGCTCTTAGGGAAGCTATCTAACATCTTTGGTCATCCTCTTTGACCTTCACTGTATATCCTCCTATCTGTAGTTCTACGCTCTGTCCTCGGACAACCAAACAACATGTGGGTGAAGCATGCGTTTCTGCAGTGATAAAATGCCAAGGTTTTGTTCTCTATTCCCTTTACCTGTTACATCATCATTACAGAACTGCTCTTTGAAAAAATCCCATTATCAACCAAGCCCTGTGCACTGCTCTGAACCTAGTCAAGAGCCACCTCCCCCCTCGTGGGTTTCTTGATGAGTTCATCAAGTGCTCCTTGAAGCGCTCTCTGACAGCATCTATAAATGTAGTCTTGATATCAGCACTATACCGATCTATACGGATGCAAGCGCATTACCTGATCTAATGCTGTTGCATACCTGATCTATACGGATGCAACTGCAACCTCCCATTGTTTTCATGCTCCCTGCCCTTGTCTGCTTCCCATCAACAGATCACAATACCCGTCATCATCCTGATCAGGCTGGCAGTAATATTTCTCAAGTCATGTACAACTGTATAGTGCATAAATACAGTATTTTATTAGTAGCAGTTTCTACATGCCTGTGGACTAACGTAATGCTAAAAGTATTGGCAGAGTCCCAGGCAAGTTTGCAGCACAGGCTGTTGCAGCTGTTCCACTAGCAGTACCCGAGTCAGATCACCTTGGAGAAATCCACACAACTTTGCCTTCGTGCTTTTTGGACTGCGGCACAAGTACATCCTGCATGTGCAGTGAAGCCTTTAACCTCATCAGGCAACGGTACGAATTCCATTCTTTTCAATACACCGGAAAAGCTGTACCTCAGAAATCGACGTCTCTGAAAGCATCCTCTAAGCGCCATCAGTGCAGCTGCTGTTCAGCCATCGTTACAAAATTCTACTAAGTTTAGTGCATTAGTCTGGTCAACTGTGCCCTTTCCTTTCCATGCCAAATCCTAACCGCGAGACGTTGGCTAAGCTTGCCTAGATAGGAGAGAACCAATTACCCACCCCCAACCTTTGGACTTGCTTTAATTTTAACGGCAAGCTCTGTAGCTCTTCCAGTAGTTCTGGGCTTGACAGAAAACATTCTGGCAGGTGAATGGGCTCTGGACGGAGCTAGAAAGACAGGCAAGCCTGCTGGCCGCAATCGTGGTTTCTTTGGCCAAGCAGGTCATATATGTATGGGAATATATATTCCCATATCTTTATGGAAAACGTCTTTAGAATCCTTCACAGACATTTTAGTTGACTGATGATCAGCCACAGTGCCTACCTGAAGATGAAACCGGTCCTTGTCCCTCTCTGAAACCATACTCTGCAGGATGGCTATTTCTTCCCTCGGAGTCCCATTGGCCATTTCACTCCTGGTAAGGGCAAGAGTCAGTGCTTGTGCCTTCTCTTTCCATTCGATTTCTCCGCTTTCATTCCGCTTCAAAATAGCCACCACACGCTCCAATTCTTCCCCCTTTGCTTTCCTCTCATCTTCCAGCTGCTGGGTTAGCTCCTCCTGCCTTTTCAAGAGACGGTCTCTCTCCTGGAGAACTTTCCTCTTCTCTGCTTCCTCTGCCTCCCAGTTCTGGAGTTTCTGGATTTGTTTCTTTAGGGTCTCGCCTTCATCTTCCCATCGCAAAGCTGATGTTAGTTGTTTCAGGAGTTCACTCTGCCTCCTAAGCTCCTGTTCTCTGCCTGTCAGAGTCTCCTCTAAATACCTGACTCTGCCTCTCTGGTACTTGATCTCTGCATCCTTCTTTGTCAGAGTCTGCCGAACGTGCTGGAGATCTTCCCGAAGACCTCTTATTTCCTCTTCTAACTCTTCTTGCCCACCTTGAGCCTTGGTCTCTCGTTCCCTCTCAGGCAAGGCTGCTTCCAGGAGCTTCTCTTGCTCTCTGTGGTGTCTAACCTCTTCATTCTTCTTGGTTAGCCTAAGCTGGAGATTCTGCAAGGTCTTCAGTTCTTCTTCTTGGCGCTGGAGTTTTTGCAGAAGAGTTTCATTGTCTTCATCTCTCTTCCTCACCGCTTCCTCAAGCAGATTCACTTGCTTCTGGCATGATGTTAGTGCTACTTTCATGCTTTCTTCACCAGGCTGGAACGTGTTCATTTGCTCTGTCTGCCTGAGGCACTCCAAGCGGTGGTTCTTCACTGCGTGGCTCATTTCGTCTAGATCCTGCTGTAGGCTCTTGGCCTGCTTGCCTTCTAACTCCTTCTGCTCTCGAAGGTCCTGGGCATGCTCTTGCAAAGACACCCTCTCTTGATCTCTAGCTTCTCGAGAAGGTTCAGCATATTCTAGTTTTTGCAGTATGGCTTTAGTCTGCATCGCTGCCTCCTCCTTTTGCTCTTGAAGCTTAGAGATAGCCTCCTCCAGAGCCTCTATCTTTTCTTCTCTTTCTTTCAGAGTCAGTTTTGTTGCTTGAAGATTTGTTTGCTCAGCTTCACGCTTCTCCTCCTTTTCCTTGCATGCCTCACATTGTTTTCTAAGGGATAAAATTTCTTGCTCTTGTTCCTTTAGTGCCACTTGAAGATGATGCAGAATTTCCTTCTGCTGTGCAGAGTCCTGTTCTTGGTTTTGGAAGGTCTCAATCACTTCCTTCTGAGATTCAATCATGAAATCCTTTTCTTTCAGTATTGCCTTAGCGTGTTCTAAGTCTCTCTGTAAGACATTCATCCGTTCTTCTGTTTTTTCCTCATAGTTCCGTGTTTGTTGCTTTTGGATGTCTATGAGCCTGTCCTTTTCTTTCAAGGTTTCTAAGGTCTGCTCCAGTTGGTCACGGACAGTTCTTAACTGCATTTCCATGACTTCTTCAGCTTCCTGGATTTGCTTTTGTTGTGACTCAAGCTCTTGATCTTTTTTAGATAAAGCAAGTGTCATCTTTTCTACTTTACCATGAAGCTCTTGCAGGTGCCCCTCTCGCTGATCCTTGTACTGCTGGAAGAGCCTGAACTGCTCCCTTTGAGAAGCACACTCACTCTCTCTGTCCTTAAGAACTGCCCTCAGGTGTTCAAGGCTTGCGTGCAGAGATTTCACCTGTTCTCTCTCCTTTTCCAGTTCTTGGATCTGCTGGGTCAGAGACATAAGCTCTATGTTTTTCTCCTTCAAGTTCCCTTTCATATGATCAAGATCCACGAGCAGATTTCTCACTTGTGAGGTACCGTGTTGTTCCAGAATCGTTATCTTCCCCTCCTGGAATTTGATCTCCTGGTCCCTCTCCTCCAGCGCCTTGCTCATCTTGCTGACAGCAGTCCTCTGCATTTCTCGCTGCTTCTCCAGCTCCCGTATCTGTTCTCGCTGGGATCTGATCTCCCGGTCTCTCTCTTCCAGGTCTTTGTTCATTTTGCTTACAGCAATCCTTTGTTTTTCTTGCTGCTTCTCCAGCTCCTGTATCTGTTCTTGCTGGGATCCTGTCTTCTGTTCTTTCTCTGTTATGTCCTTAATACCCTGATCGAGAGTAGTTTTATGCATTTCTTTCTGCTTTTCCAGCATTCTCATCTGTTCCTGGTATAACTTCATTTCTCCCTCCCTCTCTGACAGGATGGCAGTCATACGAGTGAGATTCTCCTGCAAAGCTTTTACCTCTGCTGCCTCTTTCTGTAGCGTCTGGATTTTCTCCCACTGCGTTTCCACTTCCTCATTTTTAATTTTTAAGATAGACAGTGTAGTTTGGAGTTCTTGTTCAAGGCAGTGATTCATATCTGTTGCTGTATTTGCTCGGGTCTCGGAGGCTGTGACTGATTCCTGAAGGAGTCTTCTCTCCCATACCAGTTTTTCTTTAAGTGCTTGCAGTCTGTCCCGGTCATGCTGCAGAACAGGGAGGAAGAGGTTCAATAATTCCATCTATATATGTTTGGTTGTCATACTAGATTGGAACTCCTGCTCCAGTGGCAGTCAAGGGCTGAAGTTGGAGCTTTTAGTAGAAAATTCGAGCTCTTCAGTTGGTTTCCCTGTTCGATGTAAATTTTCTACTGTCACTCAAAAAAGATTTGAGAACTGTACTGTATCTATCAAACTCTGTCCATAACTGATTTTTGGAGTCATTGTAAATGGAGGAGTGGGAAAATACCGACCATGTAGGAACAGCTGCACTGGCTCAACTGTCTAGGCTAGTCTCCCGTATGTAACGGTGCCTGTAAGTGCACACCCAGGGAAGAAAGCCTAAGAGTCGGGTGGACTTACATGATACCTCCCCTCCCCAACCCCAGCACTGTTCCAGCTTGTGAGAACTTTCTCAGTCTCCTCCTGACCCCATATAGACCTGCTGTATTTACAACACCCTTCGTCAAGGAGTTCAACAGGTCTGCTCTGCTGTAAATATACCACCTCCTGTCATTTGCTTGCAGCGTGGCTCTCACTACCTTCATCAGATGGCTCTCGTTCATCTCTTGGACAAGAGAGTGAACGACCGCTGCCCCCTCTCTCCCTGCCTCTCAGGATGTTGTAGACCTTTCCTGCGCCACTCTTTAGGCTGCGTCTTTCCCAGCTTACTCAGCCGGTCCCATCTTCCCTTTTGCCCTTCGCTGAACCTCTGCTGGCTCTAGGGTGTTCTTTTGGGGAGGAGCTGCCAGAACTGCAGCCAGGATTTCAAGTCCAGACTAAGCATGATTTAGGCAGTGGCACGATGATGTTCTCTCTATTAGGAAGGGAAGAGAGAACAACCCCAACATGTGATTTCCCTTTTTTTTCTTTGAGAACAACCCCAACGTTTCATTTACTTTCCCCCCCCCGCCCCCCCGGACCTCTACTGCGTAGAATTTTCGTGGTGCCATCCTCTAGAAGGCCACTGTCCCCCTCTCGAAGGAGTAATGGTCAGGTCACAGTCTGTCATTCCGTGTTTCAAATCAGGACTAGTTTTCCCCTTGCAGACATACATATTTAGCTGGATCAGCACTTTTGTTTCTCAAATGTCTCATTTTTCCCCCCCGCTGTCTGCTCTCAGACGGGCAATGTTGAACAGCTTTCTATTATTAGCAAACTTTGTCTTCTCACCCCTTTTTCCAGATCCAGGTGTTTAGAAATTTTGGACACAAATAATTGCCCAAACCATGCAATGTAAATAGAGACAAGTTTGAAAATTACTTTGACTAAAGCTTCAAGGGCAGAAACCTTCAGAATTGAGGAAAATAAGCACCCTGATTCGTAACTGAGTCGTATATGACTACGGCATCTTTTCCTACTTATTCAGGAGAATGCAATTGGAAAAGTTAAACCACAAAAAAAAGTTGCTCCTTAGAATGACTAACAGAAGGCCAAAAAATATGTAAGAAATGGCCCTTCACAGCATCTGCCAGCCTCACCAGGACATCCTTTCTTTGCTTCTCAGTGCTCTCGAGTTTCCTTTCCAAAGACGCCACCTCTTGATGTAGAGTCATAGCCTCCTCCTTTAGAGACCCTTCGGAGGCTGCTAGCTGAGACGTCAACTCTTCCACCTCAAGTAAAACATAACAAAGCAGTCAAAGACTACAGCTTGTCGCCGTCAGCCATATCATATACTGTGAGGAAAGGGAAAGGACAACTTTAAATTTCACCCTATCGTGAGAGTACCAGATTCACAATGGATACAGCCAGCTTGTTTAACAATCTAAGTGCGTCACCATGTTCATCTGAAAAACCACCTTAAAAAACAAGGCTAGCAGTAACAGGCCAGCAGAAATCCACTCTGATGATTGCTGGCAAACAGGCAAAAGGAGCAGCCCATCTGGCCAGGGCAGCAGCTGAGATTCAGCTGACCAGTAAGCCTCCTTCAGACCAGCTGAGCTGGAGACCACAGTATGATGGCAGTCAGAGGGACTACCCCATCAGCCTGCTCTGCAATGGAAAGGCAAGAAGGGGAGAGACCACCTGTTTGATGACCAGAGTATCTACTGCTGTCTCAGTCACCTGTTTTTGCAGAGCATCCCTCTGCTGAAGAAGAACATTCTTTTCCTCTTTGATGGTTTTGATTTCTTCCTTGTGCCTCTTCTCCACTGCCTTGATCTTACTCCGAGTTTGCTGCAGCTCTGCTTGCAGCTTTTCTGTGATGTTCTGTAAACACAAATGGAGAGCAAGTTACTGGGACCTGCCATCGGGTTCAGCTTTTTCCTCTTTCTGTCTCAAAATCACATTCATTCAGCCACTTCTTTCTGCTTTTCTACCCAGCTCTGGTTCCACTGTAACCCACCCTTCCTGTTGCTGATCTCTGGAGCTTACCAGGCTCTGTGCTTTCAGTGCCTGCAGTAGTCCTTGCCTCCTCAGTCCCAGGACTTAGGTTTTATTTCCTTGTTACTGCCCTCACTCTGTTACCTGGCCCTCAGCCTCTCTCTCAGCTTACGTCCAATTGCCAACTGCCTGTTCTTTCAACCTACCCTACTAGTCAACAACTTACCTGCCCATTCTCTTGCTGCTTTTTCAGGTCCTGCCTGAGCTGCTCTAGCTGCTGGCAGGCTTCTGTTAGCTCTCCCTGCGTTTGGAGTAGCGTCTCTAATAAAGCATTCTTCTCACGCTCCTTTTCTAGCAGGACCTGCACAGAAACAAAGAGAAGACGGGTTTAAACTTCCCATACAAAATTTGTGTGGCAAGACTCAAAGACCCATGGGCTCACACGGTCTCAAAGCAGTGTGCTGCTGGTCTCCTAGGTCATTATCTGCCCACTTGGAGACACAGCTTCCTAAGTGAGATTGGCAGTATAAACATGGTCCATCCACGGTCCATCTGCGACTGAATCTCCAACAAACTCTTAGTCATCTAACAGGAGAATGCGTGGCAGTTCTCAAGTGTCTCGCCTTGCTGGTGAGGGTATCCCTCGTCTTGCGCTGTGTCCTGTTTGTCTTTCAGTAGCGACTTCTGCACCTACTTAGCGGTAGAGAAAACACAAGGCTGCCAGAGGGCTGAAGCTAGCAGCTCTTTCAGAAAACTCATGTACTCTGAGTGAGGTTTGGTGAAAATTACTTCGGTTTTAAGGTATTCAGTAGACTTTACCAAAGAAGTACTGACAGTACAGGGACACACTGTCATCTCTGAGCGCCGCCCTGTCATTTCAATACCTGTAGACACAGCTGGGGGTACTGCTGTCCCTAGGCAGCCTCCATAAAGAGGACTTTGGGTAGGACACAAGGAGGACTCTCAGCGTATCGCAGGGTTGCTCTGGCACAGGAGACCTGGGCACAAAATAGCTTACCAGCAAGTGACTTAAAACACAGCCCGGAAGACACCTCTGTTTTACTGCCCAGAAATATTTCAGAGGAGTCTTTAAAAAGATTTTTCTTTTGTCAACAATCCTGCTGCGCCCCTCCCCGTCCTCCCCAAACAAAAAGCCCATCCTCATGGGGATTCAGTCCTACAAACTCAGTTTGGTCTTTAATGGAGTTAAGGCTATAAACATGTATCAGTAAACGTCAAAAGAAGACCGTTAAGAGAACAGTGAAGATACTCTGAGGTAACTCTTAGAAAAACCAGAATACAATAGCAGCACAAAAATCTAAAATGAAAGGTGACATTTCTGCCTGGCTTCCTATGAGAGGTCTCATTCCTAGTCCCAAAGGTAGCCCTGCACGCCTTTCACCTCACCAAATTCAACGTAGAAAACATGTAGGGCATGCTCCACACAGCCCGATATCCAGTCATCTCCCACAGCTCTAGCTTTGCAAAGAACCACACACATTCTCCTTTCACAGCCTTTACCTCTTGCTTGGCGTTTTCGACTCTGGTTCGTTCCTCTTCTTGTTGAGCGTGCACGGTAGCAACTTTCTGCTTCATATCAAACAGCTTCTTCTCGTGCTCCCTTCCTGTCTCTGCCTTCTCCTTTTCCCATTGCTCCAGCATCTCCTGCAGCTCTGAATGGTGCCCTTCCCGCTCGCTTGCCTGATGAGTGGAGGAAAAGACTTCAAGATGAAGTCCCAGCCAAGCTCCTCAAAAAAATGTGAAGCTTCATCCCTCCCCCACAACCCCCGACCTGAACAGTGCACAGTGGCGGCTTTGTGCCCTCCATATATCGTGTCCTGTCAAGGAACTTAAAAGGAGGGTCAGCAGGTGGAAGAGAAGGAGATGTTACCTTCCCCTCTCTGATGGCTGCCTGTTTCCTAGGGCCTCTCTCCTCAGGATTTCTATCTATTCTCAGAGTCTCTATTTTCAAAGCTCACCTCCCTTTTCATCAGTGAAAAGGTGCAGATGGACTGCAGGGTGAGGAAGAGACCAGTACCCTGATGCCCTAGTCACAAGACAGGCCACGAACTGAAGTACCAGGAACAAGGGGCCTGTTCCATAAGCTTCAAGCCCAAAGATAATACCTCTGTCAACCGTGAAAGGACAGAAAGAAAGGAACAAAGTTTCCGTGACTGCAGTTGGCAGCAATGTTAGGAGTCTACTTCATGGTAGACGGGAGTCTGGTAAGATCCTACCCCTTGGCTGCCACGCTTTGGGTGGGGACCGTCCAACCTTCTGTTGAACTCGTCTTAGGCCCACACTGCATCTGTGGCTGCATTTACTGTCCCAGCATAGTCCTGTGGGTCTTCACGTGCCTTCAAGTACGAGCCATTGGCTCTGCTGCCTGGCCTACCAACGTGTGGCCTATGACAGAGGATTGCTGCCATTTCACACGCTCGGGCTAGTCGTCTTCTAAAGTCAGCCCACAAAGCTTGCTTGAAGAATTCAGAAGCATATTGTTTCCTACCAGGTCTTGCAGGAGCTTGTTTATTTCTACTTCATGATCAGTTTCGCAAAGTTTGAGGGTACTGTTATACTGCTGTTCTGTCCGCAAGAGCTGTTGCGCCATGTTTTCCCGTTCCTGCTTCACGAGAGATCTCTCTGCTTCCAGCTCACATTGAAGGCACTTCACTTCCCCTGCAAACACGACAAATGGCAAGATTCAGAGTCTACACAAACAATGGTTCTGACTTTACTGACCTTAAGCCGTTTGAATTTCAGTGCAGGAGGGATCTGCCTCCATCTCCTTCACTCCTCAGAAGCACTGCGGACAGAGAGCTATTTTTTATACCACCTTCCCTAGGTAGGGGGATCACCAGAAACAAAGCGCAGGAGGCTCTCACCTTGTATCACCTCCTTGGCCTGCGTGACTGTGTGAAGTTGGATCTCAAGCTGACTCCTGGCGATCTCCAGCTGCGATAAGTGCTGCTGAGCCTCAAACAGGCTGGATTCCAGGGTCTCCTTCACTGACCTGCAAGTTGTGAATACGGAGGGAAATGAGTTGCTTGCTCCTGACGCCCACAGGGAGTTATTCCAGTAAGAAGTCGTTCAAGATCCCTACACCTGAGTACGGAAAATGGGTTGCACGGAAACTTGTATACAGAAAACATATTTCTACCGTTTAAAATAGCAATGCGGGCCCCTCCGAGGGAATGTCCAGGCTTTCTTCATGACCTAGCATAACACAGAAAGCCCAGCCGAATTTGATCTCAACAGCCAAATCTTAAATTGCTGTGACACGCAGGTAGCTGTGCCCACAAAGTCTGTGCCAGCAAGCAAAAGCCCAGCCTCTGCTCACAGCCCTTATCTCCTCAGCCCTTCCAAGTTGCTCTGCAGGGGGACAGAACAAGAGTATTTCCCCGGCTGACTCGTGACTTTTTAGTGCTGTTCATACTGTAGGTATAGGTAGGTAATTTTCCAGACTCCCTATATTTAAAAGGGACTCCAGAAATACATCAGATGAGAGGGTAAAGTCTCATGCTTGTAGCAGCATTTGGAAGAAATCAGAACGAGATTTTATCTGAACAGGAACTATATGAAGGGAGAGACAGGTATCCTTTAGTTTAAACTGCTGGAAGTTCAAGAGAAACACTTGCTCCCTTTGTTTAAGCGTTGCTAACTAAGTAAGCAGTAGCCCAAATGACTTGTCGCTCTTTAAAAGGGAAGTTGTAGTACTGCAGATGCAAATTGTTACATCCATAGACTTCAACCAACTGGTGCGTATGACACACAGGATTCTGGAACCAGGAGCTGCAGTTACCTCCCTGACCTAACACAGCGTCCTGTGTGCCACGTTCCTACAATACACAGCGCTGCCTCCCGAGTACAGGCATGCGACCAGGATAACATCCTTCAAGGTAAAGGGGCACCTGAGTGGTACAACAATAAAACCCACAACAGAAGGATTTCCCTGCTTTGATGGACAATGGAGGCTCTATCTGCAAGAAGGAGAACAAGCACTATTTCTGATTACGCCCATCTCTGGCAGTCCAAGGTAAATGTGCCCCGTTTTAAGGACAAATAGAAGTCAGTCTCTAAAACAGAACAGAAAAGGTAGAGTCCAAAACCGTGACAACAAAAGGCTCTTGAGAACAACATCTGGCAAGAATAGTTGCTGATTTTTTCGTTATCTATTGCCAAAGGTTCTTCATAACTAGTTTATCTCTTTCTAACAAAATAATTGATCCCTCTTTTTTCTAAAAAAAAAAAGGAACTGAACATCTAATCACTTAATAACAGCCCAGTAATTGACCAAACATAATTCAGCTGGATCAAATAAGAGAAGCTGGAGCTCAGAAGAAGCAGCAGCTCTCAGGAAACACACTGAGTCAAAATGGTGTTTATCAGCCTCGCTAACAACATACTCTGGAGTGGTAAAGTGTAAAAGTCAAGAAGCATGCCAAACAATCTGTGAAACATCATTTGTACAGCTCTGCAAGTTCAGGAGTCTTCTAAAAAACACCTAAGAGGAGGACAAACGTCTCAATGCTTTTTTTCTTCTTTTTGGAAAAGCAGAACTTGTCACATTTGGTCTTAGAAACCTGATACAGCAGAAGCAGAGAATCTTGTTCCTTCCCTGTATAACTTCGCCATGGCATCTGTCTCTAAACGACACGTGGTGAGGAGTACAGGACCCAGACATCAGTGATGGGCAAGAATCCCCGAAGACTGTCGAGAATTCACAAGAGGTTTCCCTGCTGCTGGTGTAACCAACTCGAGGTCCTGCACCACACTTAACAAGAGTTAGCTTAGAAACAGAAGGCCCTCGAGATTTTCAGCGTGAGCCTCGAGCTTCACCCTAAATGGCAGTGTCCTCCTCACAACGTCCGTATGTAATAGCCTTGAATTCTGACGATCCCATGTCAAACCTCTTGACAAGGAAAGATCTATGTTCAAATGCAGAACAAGAAACCAAAACCAGGGAGAAACTTCAGGTTTCAGGAAACATCTGCATGGTTTAACGATTACTCAATTCAGAGCCAAGTTGGCTGGCTTTGGACTTCACACAGGAATGTGCAACGGGGCATAAACATGAGCGCAAGGCTCAGGAGAGCTTTGCTAGCTTTACCTGTCAGAAAAATAACATTCAAATCAAGGTATACTTTTTTTTTTCCCCCTCGAGATTCTTCCATTTTCTGTCCATGGAAGGTGAAAACATCTGAAAAGCACACAGGATGCAATAAATCCTCATGCAACGATTACCACCTTTATAACTACAGACATTGAATAAGGTCCTGCCTAGGGTGTCCTCCCTGCCTTTACCTGGCCTCTGCCAGCTGCTCTGAAAGGCCTCGTCTGTCCTGCTCCATGGCTGCCAGTCGCACCTCTAGGGCAGCCTTCTCACGCACCAGCAATTCCTTCTCTTTGGACACCTTGGCCAGTGCATGCCCTTGGCGAGAGGACTCCTGGCGCAACTGCTCCAGACCACTGCTAGCCGACTCTTGCTGGCGGTAAACCTGAAAGCGGGACAAAATACAGTTAGAGGCCTTTCTCTGGAGTTCTCTGCAGAGCCAGCCAGTGCCACTTCTGAATCAGCTCGAGGAGAAAGAGCTCCTGTACTGTGGGCTGAAAGCTTAAGAGCACCTGCTGTATACCGCGCTAATACCCTGGGCTGCCAAAAGGCACTGGCACTGTTAACTTGACAGTGATGAGTAAGGCCATACTGGGTTGCCTGGGACCAGACAGCTCCTTCACGACAAACGTACATACCCCGGACTACGTGTTTTCATGCAAAAATACTGCCTTTTCCAGAACTCCAGAACCTTGCAAACTAAAACTCTATTAGAATCTATTCCAGTGCTGGAAATTTTCAGGAAAGGCTGAGCAAAAGCAACTTTGCTCGCTGAAGAAAGTGAAAACACACATGGTTTCTCCTTCTAGAAAAAAAAAGATCAAAGTGTCACCTACTGCAGCGTGTAAAGCAGTTGGATGCAATGAGGTGACGCTTGGCAGGGAAACAGCCCTTGCGGTCAGCAGTGTCATTTAGTGATTTATGAAAGTCTGGCTGACGTGGCCAGAGAGATGGTAGACTCTGTTTGTACAGTAGTTCATGTCAACAATACTGTTTACTTGTCTTACACAAAGAAGGTGTCTAATATACCTTGCTGGTATTCAAGCTTGAAGATTAACCATGATTTTTTAGCTCCTTTCTTCAGTATAACACCTCTGCTGTGCATTTGCCAAACATACCACGTACTCCAAAACTAAGACTATCTAACAGAGAACAGACCATCAGAAACAAACAATTCTCTCAAAGTTATCCCATAATACCCAAGATTGTACATTATGAAACTGACATTTAAATGATGACAAACTCCCTAGTCTCCTACAGTGACATGATCCTCCCCAGCTCTTTTGCCAGGGTACCGAAATCAGTTAGTCCAGCGTGAAGAGTCTTGCGCGATCACCTATTTCTCATCTTCTTCCTCAAAGCCTAAAGAGGCTCTAACAATTCATAGAATCATAGAATCGTCTAGGTTGGAAAAGACCTTTAAGATCATCGAGTCCAACCGTAAACCTAACACTGCCAAGTCCACCACTAAACCATGTCCCTAAGCGCCACATCTACATGTCTTTTAAATACCTCCAGGGATGGGGACTCAACCACTTCCCTGGGCAGCCTGTTCCAATGCTTGATAAGCCTTTCGGTGAAGAAATATTTCCGAATATCCAGTCTAAACCTCCCCTGGCGCAACTTGAGGCCATTGTCTCTCGTCCTATCGCTTGTTACTTGGGAAAAGGGACCGACCCCCACCTCGCTACAACCTCCTTTCAGGTAGTTGTAGAGAGCGATAAGGTCTCCCCTGAGCCTCCTTTTCTGCAGGCTAAACAACCCCAGTGCCCTCAGCCGCTCCTCAGAAGACTTGTGCTCTAGACCCTTCACCAGCTTCGTTGCCCTTCTCTGGACACGCTCCAGACCTCAATGTCTTTCTTGCAGTGAGGGACCCAAAACTGAACACAGTATTCGAGGTGCGGCCTCACCAGCGCCCCGCGTACACGGGGACGATCACTTCCCTAGTCCTGCTGGCCACGCTATTTCTGATACAAGCCAGGATGCCATTGGCCTTCTTGGCCACCTGGGCACACTACCGGCTCATAGTCAGCCGGCTGTTGACCAACACCCCCAGGTCTTTTCCCCCAGGCAGCTTTCCAGCCACAAAGTTGCATGTATGTCTTAAAATACAATTTCAACAATTTCAAGATGTCATTCCCATTCTTAGCAATACAAGACAGCAGACACTGACTTGCAGCTTTGTCCCGCTCTCTAGGCTCAAACAAATGGGAGTTTTGAAAGTTGCAGACTTCACAACAAAAAGCATAAATAGAAACATGCAGCCCTGTTCTTGCCTCAGAAAAAGGATTCAGAGCTACACAGTTTGTTTCTTTTGCCACATGTGAGAGCAGTAGCCCCGCTCAGATTCACGGGCAACACAATCATCTCTCTGCAGCTTATCAAAAGCCAAAAAAGAGACCAACACAGACAGGTGGATCAAAAGAATCTGTAGAAGCAGAGGACAGCTCGGAGAATTGCAGAACAGCTCTGAAGGCCATCAACACGTTTCCAAAAAGAAGCAAACAAAGCCTTCTGACCTCCAGCACTACCAAGCGTCTCCTTGACAAAAACACTGCAGAATCCAACAGATAACAGCTTCACTGAGCCAAGCAGCCAAATGCCCACCCAGAAGCACCACGGTTTTGGTCTCACCTGACTGAGTTTCTCTTGGGTTTCTTCCTTCTCCTCTGCCAGTACCGTCAGCTGTACCCGCAGCCCCTCCTGTTGCTCCTCTGCTTTCTTCAGCAGCTGCTCCAGGTGGGCTTTCTCGGCACAGAGCTCTTCATTTGTTCTTCTACACAAGTTCAGCTTCTCCTGGTCAGAGATCTTTGCTCTCTCCATCCCGTCCACTGTTCCTGACAGAACTTCATTCTCTTGCTCCAGCTACAATCACAGAGGCACAGAGGAAATAAAATACAGTAAGAGTTACTATGAAGAAGGTTTGGCTCGGACAGGAAAAAGACCAACATTTCCATACTCAGTCAGTCATACTGTCGGAAGGCAAGAAGCCTGAGCAGAAGCAGCAGCTGGAGACGAACACCTGGCAAGATCTTTGGCAACTCTGCTCACCTGCAGCACAAGTTTGTTCAGTTGCGCTTTATCCAGTGCAAGAGCTTCATTGATACCGCTCGTGTTCGCTGTTGCAACACGTAGTTCAGCTATTTCAGCACTCAGCTTATTCTGAGCCCCTGTCAACTCTGCTACCGACCGCTCTGCCTGGAGAGACAAAAGAACAGCATGACAACAAAGGCAGGAAAACCCCTGACTTCAAGCAGCAACTCCACATCCCCTGTGTGTCTCTGACATACTCCCAGTTCCGCGCTCCCAGTAAGCACGTGGGGACTAACTACCCCAAAGAGCCTGTGTGGTCTGATCACCATTTTCCAAGAAGGAGGACAACATTTTCCCTGTCTTCTACTGCCAGAAACAGCATCTGTGGTGGTCCTGCTATCACAACTCCCTCTCCCACAGGTGCTACCTAGGAATAAGGTGACCACACCTTCTCCAGTGCCATGGCAAGCTCATGTTTCTCTTGCTTCAGCAGATCCCTCTGAAGGTGCGATTCCTCCAGTGTCTCTCTCGCGGCTACCAACTCACTCTGTAATAGTGAATGTTTTCCTTCAAGTGCAGCCAAGTCCTTCAGTCTATGAGAAGGGGAAAGACAAACAAGCTTTTAATGTAAAAACATTCTCATTTCCAAAACCAAGAGCACATACTATGTCCCAGATATGACAGTTAGAATGATTTCCAACAGCTTTCTATTTACACCTAAAGAATGCTGCAATTTCCTGACTAGAGCTGCATCACTCTCTGTCATTGATGCAGGTGAAACATTCGTCATTGAGAAAGTGAAACAAGCTTCCAGAAATCACAGAACGTTTCCAAAAAGTTCAGGTACTCTCAACTGAACGGCTTCCTGCCTGATGGTTCTCTCTCTCCTTTTTGGTACATCGGATACAAGACTTTCCAAAGTTGTTCTTTGGGTAAGACAGACTTTTTAAGTCCAGATTAATATTCCCACAATTGCTCTTGCCTTCAGCAGCGAAACAATGACAGAGCCTGCAATCTACTGGGGGAGGAGATGTGCGTGAATTTCCAATGCAATAACCATAGGATCACAGGATGATTCAGGCTGGCAGGGACCCCAGGACGCCTCTAGCCCAGTCTTCAGCTCAAAGCAGCTGGGGTCGGCTGTGGGATCAGTCCAGGTTGCTCAAGGCTCTATCCAGTTGGGTCTTCCAAATTTCCAGGGATGGAATCTGCACAACCTCTCTGAGCAACCTGTTCTGCTGCATGATTGCCTTCATGGTTCAATTTTTTGTTCTCCTGAAATCCAGTCCAAACCTCTCTTGTTTCCGCTTATGCCTGTCATCAACTACTCCGGTCGGGTTTGGAATGCTTTTTTTAAAGGGTCATAAAGAAAGTACAAGGAGGCAGCTATGCTGTATGTCAGTAGGTAGCCAGACCTGCCCACGTGCTCCCTTCACCTTTCTATGCTACAAATGATGAGCATGCAGAATTCATTCTTTTACAGTGGGCCTCCTAAAGTCCAGCAACGCCCACCCCTGCCCAGAGAAAGCTTTAACGCTCACAGGAGCTCCTGGTCACGACGCGCTCTCTCCATCGTCCGTTGCTGCTCCACCTTCTCCCCCTGCGCCGAATCTTCCTTCAGCTGCAGTTCAGTGTTACTTTGACGCAGACGCGAGGCTTCTTGCTCCGTTACTTCAAGCTGGTGCTGTAGCTCTTCCCTGGTTTTCTCGAGGTTTGCACAGTCACTGCAGAGACAAGGCTCAGTTAGAAGAATGAAGAGGCCTGAAGAGTCACAGGCCCCATTTTCGTCATTCCAGGATGGAGTTGTGGGGAGCACGGTAAAGAAGAACTTGCTCTTCCCCTCACAAGGCAACTGAAGAGGGAAAGAGAAAGGAAAGCAGGCTTTTGCCTTCGTTCAGTGAGAAGCGGCGGCTAGGAAAGAACGGAATTCACAGATGCAGCATGTTGAGAGGGAGGCGTCCTGTATTCCAACACCGCTCTGTATCGCCAAGACAGCCTTAGGATTCACAACAGAGCATGAAAAGCAGCGACAGGAGGATGCTAAAGTGCCCAACAGAGGCATACACGTGGTAGGGCAGGCGAGTTCTTTGCCCATAACGCCGCTGAACTCCCAGAACTGGAAGCAGATTGCCTCTAGAACGCAGGAGAAGGAGGAAACACTCACCTTCTGAGTGCTTCTACCAGAGAGTGGAGGTGCTGCCGGTGGCTGCTGGACGTCTTGCATTCCTCCTCCAGTTGCTCAAGCCTTTGCTGCAGCTTCCTGCACTGCTCTTCCTGCTGCCTGTGCTGGTGCTGCAGGAAATTGATAGAGTCCTGCCTGGCAGAAAGCTCTTCTTTTAGGGCCTGCAAGGAATGGGCAGGGAAAGAGCACAAACAAGCAATAAGAAGCAGGGCAGATGGCTCCAGATAGCTGGGAGAAGAAGCAAGCAGAGAGACAGCTCACCTGAAGGCAAAAGCTGTGATGAGGGGGTGGGGATCAAGGAGAGAAAAGCACTAGGACACAGAGCTGGTGAGACTGGCAAGGCAATACGGTACCAAGAGTGAGAAGGCTAGAAAGAAACTGGCTAAGGAAACGGAAAGGTTTCAAGCTAAGTGAGGCATTAGCAGCTGAGCCTGTGGCCAGTGGTGAAGACAAGCAGAAATTCTCACCTGCCTTGCTCCTCGCCTCCTTGCCAGTGCTTCCTGAACCAATACAAAGGCATGCTCTGCATCAACGGAGCTCAGACAAGGGAGGACGTTGCTGGACTCTGCATGCTGGGAACTGTCAGTGCAGATAATGCTGACCGTGCTGTCACTGTCATCTAACACCACCTGAAAGCCCACATCAAGCTGTTACTCTTGGTTTTCTTTATCTATTTCTCCTTTTCCCCCTCTTCACCCTAGAGTCGTTAAAAACTCAATTCTCTCATTTCTTCAGTCAACAAAGAAGTTTTGTCCCCGTGGCCACAAGTACTCCAGGGGTTGGGTTTCTGAATACAGCTACTATAAACACGAAGAAACAAGTGTGAAGTGGCTGGAGGCTGCCTGAACGCTCAGTTTCTTGAAGCTCTCAGGAATGATTTTGGTCTCCGTCAGCTTCTTAGAGCCACATACACAAGCACCAGATCAACACGGGAAACAGCAATGAAAGGAAACAGTAACGCTGCCCAGGGAAGAAGGAAGCTGATGACTACTGGAAAACAGCAGTGAAAAAGCTAATGTTTATAATTACTCTGAGCAGTAGCACAAGAGGATAAAAATGACTAACTAAGGGGAAAGAACTGACTTTGTGAGAGGCTGCGTAAAAGATCTGACGACTAAGCCCCCCTCCACAGAGCGAAGTTTAGGACTAAGTTAAAGCTACCTCTAAACACTTAGACCAGTTGCGATTCTGGGGTCAGTGAATGTAGAGTGAAGGAGCAGAGCTGGCAAGTGCATCGATTGAGTCAGTGACCTTTTATAAAAATCTGAAGAACAACAGCGTCATTGCTCAAGGAGGGTGCGGGAAGCCTCCAAGCAACACTGGAATACAAATGTCACGTAGCCAACTCAGAAAGCACAGTCCAAGAGAGACCTTAGCGGGACGCCGAAGGCAAAGGCACTGAAAGTTCTAGCGATTCAGCTGAAGTGTCACAGGACAGCCAACTCGGAAGTTATAACAGGTTTTATGTCAGAAAAGTGGTATAAAAATTAGACAGCCAGTAGCAGTTAACATAGACAGTAATCAACATCTCTATCTGTTCCCTGGGTTAGTCTGTTGCCTTCCTCAAGTACTTTTAAGTCAAATTTACAGGGATGTGGTCCCAACTCTGTACTCACCTCAGTTATGTCTTTTATCAGCTTCTGGAGGGAAAGATTCTCTTCTTTGGCTCTCGTAGTCAATGCAGCTTCATATTCTTTCTCTAACCAACTTGCTTCCTGAGAACAGAATAAGGAAAGGGTGGGCAGGGAAGAGCTGCTCCCCTCTGTAGCATTCCCATCCTCAGTAGCATTGTCACGCCGATAAGCCTCAGCCCTGGTGATTCCAGTGTATTCCTTCCCATATCTATTCAATTTCTTCTTTGCTAAAACTAAGAAGAGAAAGACCAACAGCTAGTTTTTATAGGCTGCTATGAAGCCGTCCATTCCAAGGAACCTTGATCCCGAGAGACTTAAAGTCACAGGCAGAATTGGTTGCATTGGTGCAACCCCCCTGAGGAAGACACCTGAATTGTCTGCAGCTCCCCTGCCACTGCCTGCACCTGGACTGACTCCACGTGTGCCAAACACACAGGGAATATTTTGGCAGTGCGCCCGATGTTCCCATACAGCTAGCATCTTTACCGCTCCTTCTCTTGAGCAAGCCACACCTCTTTGTGCTAAGGCTGGAGAGCAAACACTGGGCTATCTCCCAGGTAAAGGTAAAACATACTAGAATCTCGACAGTGTCGTTAAGCGTTTTCACGGTCTTCTCCTTCTCCTCGTTCTGCTTCTGAGACTGTACAAGCAAGGCCGAGAGCTCCATCACCCTGAGAAGAGAAGGTCCACGTGCCATTCCAAAAGCATTGCACACCATCACCTGTTAAAGAGCTACGCAGCTCCCAGAAGCATAGCAGAGAAAGTTCAACCCAGAAAATACAGCAAAGGCAGCGTTCATCTCTACAGGTTAAAAAGCCTGATGCTGCAAAATGGCACTTCTTGCCCCAAAGGCCTTCCGCACTCAGTCTTGCAAGGAGGACTTGTCAGTACAGAGGTGCTACATTGCTTATGATGGCCCTGGGCAAATTCCTCCCAACTCCCTTTAGCACAGTTCTGGATAGCAAAAGGGCTGTACAAGAGACAGAGCTCCCTTTATACTGGTCTTAATTTCTCACCGAGAACCAGTTAACAGCAAAAACATTGTAATATGCAATCTCTTTTCCAGTCTTGTCTTACTCAGTCAGTCAGACGGTTTTTTCTACCCTTTCTGTTGAAGGCAGTGGTTTGACTGGGGACAGAAACAGGGCTGTGCAGAATGGGTGTGCTTTAAATGTGAACACAGCCCATCTAAGAATCCAGGAAGCAGCCACAAAAGACGTTGTTGGTAACAGCAAAGTTTAAAACACCTTTACCTGTCCTGAAGCTCCTTCTTCTCCAGGTCCCCCCTGACTTGTAAGCACATCACTTCCTGAGTCTTCTGGCTTATTTCCTGTTCCGCTTGCTGCTGTGCCTGATCCTTCAGGACAGGTCTGCCCAGAGCGATGGACTCCCAGAGGTGTATGCCAGAGTTTAGACGGGAGCAGTTTACAAGTATAGCTCCAGAAAGCCTCATTTGCTCTGCCTTCAGCTCTGACAAATCTCTGAAGAAGAATAAAGAGAGAGCTAATCTTCACACCACCATCTTTATCAGCTGACTCACTTCTGAAGCACGTAATTGCGCAACAGTAAAAGCTGGCAGGAAAGATGACATCTTTGTCATTCATCTGACACTTTGGGATCAGGACTCATCTTGACAGTTGAGCAATGAGTCTACTGGGTAGCTGAGGAATGAGCCTGTTTTCTCCTCAGAGATAAGAAGACATGTATGGCACAGCCAGAAGGCTTCAAGGTCCTCTAATTACTCTTACTAATTGTTGCTCCTGCTCTCTCTTATCAACATACTCTAATTATCATTAACAGATGTAAGGAATTTTACCAAGGTCCCCGGCTTTTACACCTAAGGGATCAGCCCTAAGCGACCCATTATTATCAGCACTTGCACTGCTAAGAGGCTCGTGACAATAGCTACATAATAAACGTTTCAGGAAGGTGGTGTAAGAATAAGCCTAGAATGTTGTAACAAAACCCACAAACAATACAAGAATTAAATAGTAGGTCAGGCACACTCTCACATTAAGGAAAGCTTATAATCAAATAAGGTAAACGGCTGACAGTAACCCAGAGTTTGAAATTGCAAGCTGACACCAGAAGAAGGTACTATTAAGGCTACACTATTTTTGCTTGTGTAGAAGGCAACTGTGAGAAAGGAACCTCAGAGAGCCCAAGAACAAGAAAACAATCACAAAAAGAGGTATCAAACGAAGCAAAATAAATTGGATAAACGCAGTAACAGGGTGGAGGAGCGATTCTTTCTCTCAACGATGCTGGTACAGGAATAAGCGGATACAAACTGACCAGAATAAATGTAAGCTGGAAATGAGAAGAAAAATAATAGATATATTCAGGAGTGATCTTCCCATCAGGAGCAGTGGGAAAAGAAACTCCGTGAGACTTAAGGCAGATTTTAGTCATTCTTTTAAATGGACTGCTCTACACGCTGCACGCATAGCTTTGGTGAGTCGCTTCCAATGTCTCCATATATGCCCGTGTCTGTGTCAATACGCCCAAACATCACCATAGTCAAGTTCATCTGTTTAGGGCCCCTGCATTGATTATAGCCCAAGCCCCACAGTTTTATCTGAAAACCAGCATCAAACAAAATGATTCTGAAAATAGCCTAAAGCATGCTTAACGGCATTGCTTCAGACTGTCAAAGGAGAAATCATACCGTTAGCCGCAACTAACGTAACATCGAGGCTCAAAAAGCGGGTGTGAAGGGAAGCTACACTTTTTTCTGCAAGACATCTAGCCTTAACTTCTACTCACCGGTCAGTGGCAGTCTTCATTCCCAGGAAATGATGGCGGAAGGTTACCACCTGACGCCACAGGCTGAGTAGACGGTTATGTTCACCCCTCAAGCAGTTGTCATAAAGCTAAACATGCAAAGACAGAAAGAAATGCCAACTGAGCCTTCACTGTCACTGTACAAGTCTTTCAGATAGGAGAGAGTACAACCACCGTCACCAGGTCTCCTTTAATAACTATTGCAACAGGGGCATCAAGGGCTGAAGAGGCACCACAGAAGCATCCTCAGTAGACCCGCCACCTGACTTCGAAGAAGGGAACATCCACGCTTCTCCTGCAGGAGTGGATATCAGCAGAGCAAACTGATCATGATTCATCACCTCGCCTTGCAGAGGTGTCTAACAGTCTTGGTGGAGGAAGACAAAAACAAGCCCCTCCAAGACCAGTGTCAGATTTGCTTACAGCAGGCCGCTGGTAAGGGAGGCCTGTCTTGTTCTTCGGTTGGCTACTCTGAATCCGAAAACACACAGACCTCTCCGGTCTCCACTGCTCTAGACGGAGATTTAAGAACTATTAAAAAGATGAGCGGTCCTGTGTGACTGCCCTGCAGTGCCCAGCAACAGCAAGCGTTTGCCTTTAAGACCGAGCAGTATGGTCACAGCAGGTGGGCATCTTCCATCACCACAATTTGCTGACACTCCTCCATCTCACACCCCTGCCTTCTGCCCGTCAACACCAATACATCCTCAACAGAGCCACAACTTCACACAGCAAGTTCTCTGTGCCAGAAATAAAATGCATTCTCACTCCACCCTGGCAGCACATCTGACGTTCCTGTAGCCTATCCCTACCTCACGTTCGTTGCGCCATTCACTCTCCTTCAATTCCAGCTCCTGACGGGCCCTCATCCAGTCCGCCGTCAGCTTTCCAACATCTTCTTTAAGAGCTGAATTAACCTCATTCGCTCTATCGAGGTGCTCCCGCAGGAGAGCGTTCACTTCTGCCAGATTCTCACACCTTGGAAAGGGAGAAACAGCAATCAGGTCACTGAACAACTGCTATCCACAAGCAGCATCCCCGTGATTTTCCAGCTCCCTCAACACTGACTTTGTTGTCAAACTGAGAGGCAGTAGAAGTGCTTTCTAGGATTAACTAAGATCTCTCTGTCATGGCAAACTCATTTGCTTCTCTTTGCTTTAAGCCTTCAACTTCCATCTACAATTTTGGTTTCCCCTTCCTCGTCAACGCTGATGATGCCCACAGTGAACGTCTTGCCTCCCCTTCCTGCTGCTGATCTCCGGATGCGTCACCTTTCTCTAGCATTGTCCTGAGTCGCTCACCTACTGAGCCACGGAATAATTTAGGCTGGAAAGGGACCGTTGGAGGTCACCCGGAATAACCCCCCGCTCAAAACAGAGCCATTCAGCACACAACACTATTACTGCACCACAGAAAACAGATTGTGGACCTCTCTCCTTTCAAAGCAGCTTGGCCAGCCGCTTCCCTCGGGGAGGCTAGGTAGCACTGACAGGTTCTCCCTCACTTCCATGAGCATCCAGGATACCAAGTACGAGGGAACGCTTCTTCCGGGTACCTTTGCTGCTCCTCTTCCACCTGAAGCAGTGCTTTCTCCAGGCTGTGGTCTTCTGTGGCTTCCCACCTGCCTGGAAGGGATCCCTTAAGAAGAAAGGAAATGTTTAGTCAAATTCTTGTGTTCCCTTCACTACTGTTAGCATCCATCGCTTTCCCCTCCATTTGTTGGGTATCTCAGGAGCTCGTGGCTTCTTCCAGGCACAACAGTGTCGTGACTAGGGAGAGGAAGGGAGGGGAAGGGTGTTACTCAATGTGAGCAGCTCTCCTCAGTCTCCCACTGTTGCACTCTCACACCTAGGTATCCTAGGCTCATGACCGCAAGCGCTCACTTCGACTTGGAGCCTGGGAATGCTCTCCTGCCCTTCGTTTCCTAGGTCTACTTTAGCCGCGAAGCAGAAAGAAAAGCACAGAGCCAGCTCTGTATGTTGAACGCCAGCATTCTTGCCTTCCAAAATGCTACGTTTCAACCGATTCTTTTTCGGAGACAGCCATATAATGTAACAGGCAGTACAGCCCTCTCCTGAGACCTAGGACAAAATGTTACTCCAGCAATAAAGCACTCTTTCACAAAACTGAAATCCTTCTTGATAGCGTTGTCTGGACTGGCATTTCTGGGACTCCTGGCTGCTCTAAGAATGGCAACCGGACAAAACACGGACGGGCAAACTTACAGCGCTTCTTTAAAGGTGGTATGTAGGACTGAGTATAGGACTGTGAGCTGAAAGGTTGTTGGTTATTGTATTTGCTTTGTGATTATATATATGTGTCCTTGCAGTGGTGTCTTTGCAGTGTCGTACCACCTTTCCCATAAAGATATATGCTACCCTCAGGTAGCAAAATCTTGTCTTCCTCTGTCATTGCTTTGGGGAGCTTTTCTTTGTCTGCGTTAACGAATGCTACATACACTGTCTTTAGGTAGCAACCCGCACACACTCACCCCTCCTGCTTCCACTTGCTGCTCCAACTCTCGACACCAAGTCCGGTACTGCAGCACCTAGATGGACAGACAGAATGAAGAGGAGCCAATGCAGCTTGTAAGAGGCTCGGCTCCTCCTGCATTAGCTTTTCTCTAAGTCTTTACAGCCCAAGCACAGTACATTTCACAGTGCTGCTGATACAGTCCACAAGAAGTCCTTACGGTATAGGGAAGCTTCACTTTCCCTAGTATTAAAGAAAGTGAGACAGGGTTTCTTTCACACATAGTACTATCTGCTCATCCTAAGACAGCGATGGCAAGCAGAATGATGAGACAGACTTAGCCAGCCATGCCCGGCCTATGGCCACCACGTACCCCAAATGAGTATTTCCAACGGGCTAAAAGCCCAGTGGGTCCCTGCAGCTAGAGAAATGACTTTTCAAAATCGCTTTTCAATATTGAGCAGGTGAAGTTAGTTCTGACCACAGTCCTGCTCAGCCACTGCTCAGAGCTGCCTGCCTCTGCCCGGGGCCGCCCAAAACCACCCCCGCCGGCTCGAGCCCTACCTCTGGGACAGCCCCCTGCTAACGGGGCCAAACAAAGGCGTTTGCAAGCCAGGCATCTTTACCCAAGTGCGAAAAAGACCCAACGAGAGGCTCGGGGGGGTGACAGCGGCAGGGCGAGGCGCCCAGCACGCCGGGCCGGGCCGGGCCGGGCCGGGCCGGGCGGAGCCGGGCGGCCCCCGGCGCCTCCCCCGAGCTCCGGGCTCGGCGCCGTCCCGCCCGCAGCAGCTCCGGGGAGGGCCCCGTTGGGGCCGCGCGTTCGCCCCCCGAGATCTCCGCCGCCGAGTCCCCTCTCCGCGCGGCGCGGGCGGCCCGGCCCCGCCACCGCGGCCCGGCCCCGGGCAGCTCCCCCCGGGCAGGCGCCCCCGCTCCTCACCTTCGCCTGCAGCTTCCGCACCAGCACCGCTTGGCGGTGCTGCGCCTCCTGCGAGCTCTGCAGCCGGCGCCGCAGGGAGGCCTGGCTCCGCGCCGCCATGCCCCCGCTCTCCAGCCGGGCCCGCCGCCCGCGGGGCTCCGCCGCCTGACGGGCCCCGCGTCGGGGGCTGCTCCGCGGCCTGCCCCGGCGGACCGCGCTCAGGCGGCCCCGGGCCGCGGCCTGGCGCCTGCCGGGGCGGGCGCAGCGGCTCACCCTGCCCGCCGGGCGCGGCCGGGAGCCGGGCCGCGGGGCGGGAGAGCCGGGCTCGCTCGGGCCGCTCTGGGGCAGCGGTTCCCTTCTCGCTCCTCGCTGACGGTGCCGCGCCGGGCTGCGGTGCTGCCGCGGGGGAGAGGCCGCCCCGGCAGCGCTTTGCTCCAGCGAGTTCTGCTCAGGGACTGTTAACGGCCCGGGAGAACGTTGGGGGCAAAAAGCGCTCCCTGTAGCGTCTGGGAGAGAAGGCGCGGGAGGAAACGGAGCCTCGCGTGGGGGGGGTATGGGGACGCTGGGGCAAGAAGGGTGGGACGGCAGCGACAGTAGGAAAGGTCCGTCGCACGGGGAAACCAACTGAACAGCTAGAACTTCCTGCTAAAAGCTCAAACGTCAGCCCTTGACTGCCACTGGAGCAGGAGTTCAAAGCTAGTACGAAAACCAAGCATACAGAGATGGAATTGTGGGCTCTTTTTCTCCCTGTTTTGCAGCATGAACGGGACAGACTTGCAAGCAGTTGAAGAAAAACTGGCATGGGAGAGAAAACGTCCCGTTTACAGGACGGCATACTCTGTGAATGGAACTTTATTTCATGAGCTCATGAAGAAACACAACAAACACACACGACAAACAGGGCTCAGTCCCCTTTGCCCGGACTAGTCTATTACGTGAATTCACTTATTCACCACTCAAGCCTTGAGGTTTCATAACTTACAACCCGCGACTCTTAATTCGTGCACTTACAAGCAAACAAAAAAGAATTCATTCCCTAGCCGACGGTGAGACTGCTCATCCTTCCTCCTCCGTCACGGTGCGGGCATCCCCCGTATCACTCTGGGAAGCACGAAAGCGTCAGCAGTCCAGCTGCTGTTGGATCCGCTTCAAAGGCTTTTTGGGTAAGCTGATGTTTTAAACCCTCCAGCTAGGAAGCTTGGTCTCTCCCATTTCCAAACGGCAGCAGATTCTGACAGAATGTCATACCAGTGATGTCCAACAGTTTGTTCAATTTCGGTTGTGATTCTGACAATCCAGTCAGTATCGTGTTTGATAACAATAGTCACTTGGTTTCGGTATGTAATAGCTGTTTCACAGCTGGTGATTGAGGATTCCAGTTCTTCAATTTGAGAGTATACAGTGTCCCGTATTGGTCCTAAGGGTACGGACCACGTTGTAGGCAAGAATTCCACCAGCGTTGATACGAGGTTTGCTTTATGGTTTCTATAAAGTTGTCCACAAGTTTTAGTGCTGTGACGTTTCAGAGAGGGACAAGGACCGGTTTCGTCTTCAGATAGGCACGATGATTGATCATCAGTCAACTAAAATTTCTATAAAGGATTCTAATGATGTTTCCCATAAAGATACGCAAATATATATATTCCCATAAATATATGTATGACCTGTTTGGCCAAAGAAACCATGATTGCGGCTGCCATAAGGAGCAAGTGGTGGGTTCTCGGCAGATTAATTCACTTGGTATTCTGTAGGAAGCCATAATCAAAGTAAAGGTAGTTATAGAATTTTGGTTTCCTAGGGGATCCTGATTGGTTTGAGTCATCTAACTTGGGTCCAAGCCTTCCTGGTTTACCTAAACAACCAGATCCAGCACATACCAACCCTTTTACAGGAAATAATTACATGATTAAGATTTATTTGTAGATTATACTGCCCTATTGACACAACTACCTGGGTAATACTGGATATGCGGAGAAAGGGCATTCAAGTATTTACCCGCAACCTGAGCTGAAAAGTGTATGCTAGGTGCATTAATACCATCCGCACAGGTTAGAAGCAGTATCTATTCTGCCTCTGTAGCTCTTAGCTACCGGTATATATGAGAAAAAGCGTTACAACCCTCTGATAGAGTGTGGCACTGAGTTCCACCTGCCTGTAAGAGCTTTTATCCCATGGTTAGGAGTTGTTGAACTACAAAGAGCTATTGCAAATGTGTCAATAGAATTAGAAAAAAGCCACTAATGAAACTGCGGATAGTATTATAATGCTAAAGGAAAAAATCAAATTATTATCACAAATGGTTAATACAGAATCGATTAGCCATAGACTACCTATTAGCAGCACAGGACGGAGTATGTGCATTATTGAATAACGGCTGCTGGGTTTATGTAAATCCAGACCAGAAAAATGAAACTGATAAAAACAAGATAAAGACACATTTAAAAGTATTACATGAATTAAGACAGGCATCTCCCCTAAATCTATTTGGGTGGTTAACCTCTTGGCCCCCAGACTTGGGTATAGGACTATGAGCTAAAAGGTTTTTGGTTATTGTATTTGCTTTGTGATTATGTATGTGTCTTTGCAGTGTTGTATCTACCTTATGCGCTCAACTTAGTACTAAAATAATGGATAATATAATGTGACACTGACGGTTAGAAGACAAGGAGGGACTGTTAAGAAAATCCCCTTTCCTACCTATTATAACAATCAGTCTTTATAGTATGAAAGTGTTCATATGTATTAGTTGTCAGTATGCATTATGTTGTATTATATACATATTAATATGTATTACGTTGTTAATATATATTCACCTTACACACTGTAATGCAATGAGGTAGTGGAGTTTTACTGGAGACTTTGGTCATGCTTAAGTAAAACAAACTAAAGGGCAGCCCGGCCCTGGAAGGAAGGACTTTGCTTCTTGGAAGCTTAGAGCTGTCCGTGAAGGATAAAGGATACCCCTGGACAACCAAGGTAGCACCCCAACCCCTGTGAAACATCTTTGAAACCCTCCAAGCATCATCTGGCATCATAGATCAGTAACTCCAGAAAGACTGACTCCATGGATGTCTGGATCAATAGACAAGCAGCAAGAATGCTGCAAAACTGGAGTTGCTTTGCCAAGTTTTACGATGATTACTAATCGGTAGCGCGGGTGTTAGTGATTAGTCAAGTTGTCTTGTACCTGAACATTTGAAGGGTGTAAGAACCCTGTATAAAACCACCTTCAGGGTCCCCCAGTTTGGCTGGGACACAGGAATAAATATTTACCCTTGTAATTCTATACTTTGTGTCCTCGCCTCTCTCCTCAGTCAGCATGGGCCAGTTGTGAATTTTCATGACAGTAGGCACTGCTCAGCAATAACTAAAACATAGGTGTGTTATCAATACTGTTGTCATTACCAATCCAAAACATAGCACCATACAAGCTACCATGAAGAAAATTAATTCTATGCCAGCCAAAACCAGCACACACAGGCACCGTTATAATTAAAGGCACGTACACACGTTCAATTGCAGATACAGGCATAAAATATATATAATTACAGATACAATTAGAGTCACAGACACCATAACACGCACAATTATAGATGCAAGAAAAGTCACACAAATGATTACACATACAATTGCAGATACAATTACAGATAAAGATACAATTACACGTACAATTGCAGATACAAGCATACATTCCATTACACCTACAACTACAGCTACTGCTCGTGATACCGTTACCAACAGAGGTGCCATTAAACAGGTGCTGATCCAAATGCAATTGAAGATACACATACAGGTACCAGTACAGACGCAGATACAGGTACAATTAGACATGCAGGTACCCATGTAGATACCACTACAGATACTGATACCAACATAGGCAGGGACACTGATACTGGAACCATTAGAGATGCTATTGCAGATGCAGATGCCGTTGTAGATGCCACAGCAGACGCAGATACCACCGCAGATACCCCTGCAGAAACACATACAATTTCAGATGCAATTGCAGATGGAGGTGCCATTGGAGATCCAGGTGCCACTCCAGATCATAGAATCATAAAATCATAGAATGGTTTGGGTTGGAAGGGACCTTTAAAGGTCACCTAGTCCAACCCCCACCCTGCAATGAGCAGGGACATCTTCAACTAGATCAGGTTGCTCAGAGCCCCGTCCAACCTGACCTTGAATGTTTCCAGGGATGGGGCATCTACCACTTCTCCGAGCAACCCGTTCCGGTGTTTCACCACCCTCATCATAAAAAGATTTCTTCCTTATACCTAGTCTAAATCTACCCTCTTTTAGTTTAAAACCATTACCCCTTGTCCTATCACTGCAGGCCCTACCAAAAAGTCTGTCCCCATCTTTCTTATGAGTCCCCTTTAAGTACTGAAAGGCCGCAATAAGGTCTCCCCGGAGCCTTCTCTTCTCGAGGCTGAACAACCCCAACTCTCTCAGCCTTTCCTCATAGGAGAGGTGTTCCATTCTTCTGACCATGTTTGTGGCCTTCCTCTGGACCTGCTCCAACAGGTCCATGTCTTTCCTGTACTGAGATACCCTGCATGTGCCATTGCAGATGTAGACAAAATTGGAGATGCAGATACCCTTGCAGGTAGAGACAGAATTGTTGATGCAGATACCATTTCAGAGGAAGGTTATCTTTGTAGACGCCGTTGCAGCTGCAGATAAAATTCAAGATGCAAATGCAGATGGAGATACCTTTGCAGATGCAGATAGCATGGCAGATGAAGACACCGGTGCAGCTATGCTTGCAGATGCACAGAAAATTGCAGATGCCCGTACAGGTGCAGATACCATTGCAGATGGAGATATCATTGCAGATACTGATACAGGTACACTTACAGAAACCATTACAAGTACATGTGCAGATACAGATACCATTACTGATATACAGTTACAGGTACAGTTATGGATACATACAGAATACGAGACATAGATGCTGGTACCGTCAGAAATACAGGTACTTGGTACCATCACAGACACCATCACAGATACTGATATAATTACAGACACAGATATCAATTAAGTATGCAGATACAACTGCAGTTACAGGAAAGAAGTATAAAGAATTGACGATACCATTACAGACTCCATTGCTGATGCTGTAGCAGATACACACATCATTGCGGATGTCGATGCCACAGCAGGTGCAGATACCATTGCAAAGACCATTCCGGATCACATTGAAGATGCAGATGAAATTTCAGGTGGAACTATAGATGGAGATGCCATTGAAGATGCTGGTGCCACTGCAGATGCGATTGCCAATGAAGATACCTTTGAAGATGCTGATGCCATTGCAGACACCGTTGCAGAAGCAGATGCCACTGCAGATGCCACTGCAGATACAGAGGGCCTTGCAGGTGCAGATACCCGTGCAAATGCAGAAGTAGTTGCTAATGACATTGCGCATGCAGACAGCATTGCAGACGTAGGTATCATGCAAATGCCATTGCAGTTGTAGGACATGCTCAATACCGTTGAAGGTGCCCTTGAAGATACCGCAGCAAATGCCATTGAAGATACCACGCCAGATGCAGATACCGCTGCAGATGCCACTGCAGATGGAGATACCATTGCAGATACTATTGTAGATGCGGAGGCCATTCCAGATGGAGGTACTGCTGCAGATGCAGATACCATTGGAGGTGGTGTTGCAGATGCAGAGACAGTAGAAGAAGAACATTCGATTGGAGATAGATACCACTAAAGATACCTTTGCAGATGCCATTCCAGCTGCAGATGCCATTCCAGATGCCATTCAAGATGCAAATACTATTCCAGATGGCATTACAGAATGAGTTCACATTGCGGAAACCATTGCAGATACATTATCAATGCAGATACAGTTGCAGGTACCATTAGAGACACAGATACTGGCACCATCAGAAATACAGGTACTGGTACCATCAGAGAGACCGCTATAATTACAGACATGGACTCACATGGAATTGCAGATACAATTGCAGATGCAGGCACAAAATAAATACAACTCCAGATACAGACACAATTGCACATACAATTCATGATACAAGTACAGTCACAGATAGAAGGACGCATTCAATTGCACAAACGGCAGCAGATACAGCAAGTGATACCATTACTGACTGAGGTACCATGACAGACAGAGGAACCATACACATAAAGGCATTGATACAAACACAGCTACCATTACACAGAGGTGTGCTGTTACAGGTAGAGGTACAGATAAATTTACAGATAACTACACAGCCAGTCACAGATAGGGATATGGATGAGGATACAGAGATGAATACCATCACAGATACCTTTGCAGATGCACAATCCATTTCTCATAGCACTGCAGATGCAGAAACCAATGCTAGTAGCATTGCAGATGCAGATGCCGCTGCAGATTGAGATACCATTACAGATGCCAAAACAACCGCAGATACCTTTGAAGAAGCCAATTCAAGTGCAGGTGCAGATACCGGTGCAGATGCCATTGCAGATGCCATTCCAGGTGCAAGTACCAACAGAGATAGCGTTGCAGGTGAACATACTATTGCAGATGGAGATACCATTGGAGGTGCAGATACCATTGCTGATACCACTACAGATGCCACTGCAGATGCAGGCACCCTTGCAGACGCAGACACCGTTGCAGATGTCATTGCAGATGCAGATATCATGGCAGATACCACTGCGGATGAAGATACCATTGCGGATACCACTTTACACTCAAAGACCGTTGCATGCACCACTGCAGATAGCATTACTGGCACCATTTCAGATGCAGACACCGTCGCAGATGGAGGTACCGTTACCAATGCAGATGCCGTGGCAGATAGCATTACAGATGCAGGGACCATAGCAGATGCAGAGGATATTGCAGATGCTATTGCATTTCACGTACCTGTGCAGATACTTTTGAAGATGCGTCTACTGTTGCAGATGCCATTCCAGGTGGAAATGCAATTGCAGGCAACATTGCAGGTGAACATATGATTGCAGATGGAGGTGCCGTTGGAGAGCCCCGTCCAACCTGACCTTGAATGTTTCCAGGGATGGGGCATCCACCACCTCTCTGGGCAACCTGTTCCAGTGTTTCACCACCCTCAGCGTAAAAAATGTCTTCCTTATCTCTAGTCTAAATCTACCCCCCTTTAGTTTAAAGCCATTCCCCCTTGTCCTGTCGCAACAGGCCCTGCTAAAAAGTTTGCCCCCATCTTTTTTATAAGCCCCCTTTAAGTACTGACAGGCTGCAATAAGGTCTCCCCGGAGCCTTCTCTTCTCGAGGCTGAACAACCCCAACTCTCTCAGCCTTTCTTCATAGGAGAGGTGTTCCGTCCCCCTGATCATTTTCGTGGCCCTCTTCTGGACCCGCTCCAACAGGTCTTTCTTATGCTGAGGGCTCCAGAGCTGGACACAGTACTCCAGGTGGGGTCTCACCAGAGCACAGCAGAGGGGCAGAACCACCTCCCTAGACCTCCTGGCCACGCTGCTTTTGATGCAGCCCAGGATACGATCGGCCTTCTGGGCTGCGAGCGCACATTGCTGGCTCATGTCCAGCTTTTCATCCACCAGTACCCGCAAGTCCTTCTCGGCAGGGCTGCTCTCAATCCCTTCATCCCCCAGCCTGTGTTGATACCGGGGGTTGCCCCGACCCAGGTGCAGGACCTTGCACTTGGCCTTGTTAAACCTCATGGGGTTCACACGGGCCCACTTCTTGAGCTTGTCCAGGTCCCGCTGGATGGCATCCCGCCCCTCAGGCGTGTCGACCGCACCACTCAGCTTGGTGTCATCTGCAAACTTGCTGAGGGTACACTCGATCCCACTGTCTATGTCCCTGACGAAGCTATTAAATAGTACTGGTCCCAGGATGGACCCCTGTGGGACACCACTCGTCACCAATCTCCATCTGGACATTGAGCCGTTGACCACTACCCTCTGGACGCGACCATCTAACCAATTCCTCACCCACCGGCCAGTCCACCCATCAAATCCATACCTCTCCAGTTTAGAGAGAAGGATGTTGTGGGGGACCGTGTCAAAGGCCTTACAGAGGTCCAGATGGACGACATCTGTAGCCCTTCCCGTGTCCACTGATGTGGTCGCTCCATCATAGAAGGCCACTAGGTTAGTCAGGCAGGCCTTGCCCTTGGTGAAGCCATGCTGGCTGTCTCAAATCACCTCCCTGTCCTCCATGTGCCTTAGCATAGCTTCCAGGAGGATCTGTTCCATGATCTTCCCAGGCACAGACGTGAGACTGACAGGCCTGTAGTTCCCCGGGTCTTCCTTTTTTCCCTTTTTAAAAGTGGGGGTTACTTTTCCAGTCAGTTGGAACTTCACCGGACTGCCATGACTTCTCAACTGTGATGGACAGTGGCTTAGCAACTTCATCCGCCGGTTCCTTCAGGACCCGTGGATGGATCTCATCGGGTCCCATGGACTTGTGCACCTTCAGGTGCCTTAGATGGTCTCGAACCTGATGTTCTCCCACAGTTGGCGGCTCTTCATTCTCCCAGTCCCCGCCTTTGTCTTCTGCTTTGTCTCTCTTGGCTTGGGCGGTGAGGCTCAAGCACTTGCCGGTAAAGACCGAGGCAAAAAAGTCATTGAGCACCTCTACCTTCTCCATGTCCCGGGTAACCAGGTCTCCCATTTCATTCTGGAGAGGGTCCACATTTTCCCTTGTCTTCCTTTTATCCCCGACGTACCTATAGAATCTTTTCTTGTTGCCCTTGATGTCCCTGGCCAGATTTAATTCCATCAGGGCTTTAGCTTTCCTAACCTGATCCCTGGCTGCTCAGACAATTTCTCTGTATTCCTCCCAGGCTACCTGTCCTTGCTTCCACCCTCTGTAGGCTTCCTTTTTGTGTTTGAGTTTGTCCAGGAGCTCCTTGTTCATCCACGCAGGCCTCCTGGCGTTTTTGCCTGACTTCCTCTTTGTTGGGATGCATCGCTCCTGAGCTTGAAGGAGGTGATCCTTGAACATTACCCAGCTTTCTTGGGCCCCTCTTCCCTCCAAGGCTTTGTCCCATGGCACTCTACCAAGCAGACCCCTGAAGAGGCCAAAGTCTGCTCTCCTGAAGTCCAGGGTAGTGAGCTTGCTGTGCACCCTCCTCGGTGCCCTCAGTATCTTGAACTCCACCATTTCATGGTCACTGCAGCCCAGGCTGCCCTTGAGCTTCCCCACCAGCCCCTCCTTGTTGGTGAGAACAAGGTCCAGCATAGCACCTCTCCTCGTTGGCTCCTCTACCACTTGGAGAAGGAAGTTATCATCGACGCATTCCAGGAGCCTCCCGGATTGCTTATGCCCTGCCGTGTTGTCCCTCCAACAGATATCGGGGTGGTTGAAGTCCCCCATGCGGAGCAGGGCTTGTGAGCGTGAGGCTGCTCCTATCTGTCTATAGAGGGCCTCATCCGCTCGGTCTGCCTGGTCAGGTGGCCTGTAGCAGGCCCCCGCTGTAACGTCACTTGTCCCTCCCTTCCCTTTAATTCTGACCCATAAATATACCCTTGGATGATGATACCCTTGAGATGCCACTGCAGATGTAGACCAAATTGGAGATGCAGACACCATTGCAGATACAATTGCAGACGCAGGCAGCAATGCTGCTGCAGATACAATTGCAGCAGAATTTCTCATTGCAGAGGCTATTGATGATGCAGATAATGTTGCTGATGCCATAGCGGATGCAGATACCATTGTGGATGCTAGACACCATTTCAGATGCAGATACCACTGCAAATGGCACTGCAGATTCAAATACCGTTGCAAAAACCATTGCATAGACCTTTGCAGATGCATATACCTTTCCTTATAATGTCACACATGCCATATGACACATAATGTCACCAAAGCCAATACCATTGCAGGTGCAGATGCCATTTCAGATGCAGATACCATTGTAGAACCCACTGTAGACGCCACTGCTGATGCAAAGTCAGATGCACGTAACAACAGGAGATGCAGAGGCCACTGCAGGTGCTCATAGCATTACAAACGCCTTATGACAAACCATTATGACAAACGTTTTCTATTCCAAGATTTTTTTAACTTGCATCCAAGCTCTGTCCTCCCCTGAAGCTTTTTCTCCATCTTCTACACCATCTCCTTCTGCCATCAGCCACAGAAGGAAGTCTGTCTCAGTAGGTTGAGTAACTGGACCAGAAGAAAGCAAGACAATGTGTTCTTGTATTAAGGATGAAGGGATTCATTTTCATTTTGTTACAATTATTAGGGATGACCATCCTTGCTAATAGAAATTCCCTTTGCAACAACCAAATGACATCTCTCAGGAGAAGTTAGCTGTTTTAACTCTTGACTGTTTTCTGACTTCCCCCACCTTTATGGAGCTGGACTAGAGCCCCCTCAGCCTCAGCAATTGTTCTGGAGTTAAGCAACAGTAACATCGAGTTTATAATGTTGTCTCGTTTCTGCCTTGCTCTGTTATAGCTTAAGAAAGATGCAGAAAGACTCAAAACCGTGACCTCTTTGGCCAGCCAAAATACATTTGTTACAATACAGATTTCTCCTCCATGGCCTACTTGTGCTGACCAGCAACTTAGTTCACAGGAATATGAAAGCAGCTCTTCTCAGGAAAAAAAACAACCACCACACAACAACCCCCCCCCTCCCCCCATGGAATCATAAAATCATTAAGGTTGGAAAAGACCTCTAAGATCATCGAGTCCAACCGTCGGCCCAACACCACCCTGCCCACTAAACCATGTCCCTAAGCGTCGCATCTACACGTCTTCTAAATACCTCCAGGGATGGGGACTCAACCACTTCCCTGGGCAGCCTGTTCCAATGTTTCACCACTCTTTCAGTAAAGAAATTTTTCCTCACGTCCAGTCTAAACCTCCCCTGGCGCAACTTGAGGCCATTGCCTCTCGTCCTGTCGCTTGTTACTTGGGAGAAGAGACCGACCCCCACCTCGCTACAACCTCCTTTGTAGAGAGCGATGAGGTCTCCCCTGAGCCTCCTTTTCTCCAGGCTGAACAACCCCAGTGCCCTCAGCCGCTCCTCAGAAGACTTGTTCTCCAGACCCTTCACCAGCTTCGTCGCCCTTCTCTGGACACGCTCCAGCACCTCGACGTCCTTCTTGTAGTGAGGGGCCCAAAACTGAACACAGTATTCGAGGGGCGAAAAAACCCAATAAGAAAAAACCCCAAAACCCAATAAGAAAACTACAGATTACCAGAAATGTTAGTTTTCAAACTGGCATTGTTTGAAAACAAAAACACTCTGTCTAGCAACAAATGTAAAGGAATAAGTAAATTAAGTTTCCTTTTAGTACATAAAATTAAAAAAAACCAAGCCCGTCAATTGCGTTTTATGGCTATTGTGCATGTTACATTGCTATGTTCACATATAAAAAGAGGGGTAGAAACCTCTATTAACTGGGTCAGAGGGATAGTCATTCTCACAAAGATGGTTCCAGATTGACTTAACAATATCAGCCACGAGATGCTGAGCAAATGCCCCAGCTGCAGTTTTCTTGGGGGGGGCCCTCCTGTTTCTGCAGCGCTTGCATCTACACATTCAGCCTCTTGCTGGTACATCTTTGACCTGGATTTGGAAGAGTGATCCACATAAAATCAAGACCCCTCCAGTCTCTGTTTATGTAAAAAACCAAAACGTTCCTATGAGGAAGGGTTTGAAAGCAGGCTCATATTCCACCTATAGAGTAGCAAAATCCCAGTGGGCTAGAGGGAAACTTCTTCCTTGGCGTACCGGTTTTCTTTTTGGTAAGTAAGTCTGTAAGGCAAGTCTTATGATGGGCCAAACTAACCCTCTCTTGCTGCCTCAGCATGCACTAATCTAATGACACATTGCTTTACTGGGCTTGCAGATAAAGCTGACGGTTAGCCTTGGGCCAAGCTGACAGTTTTCCTGGATTTTCTGCACTTTTCAGCATTCATGTTTTATATCCTGTTTGTTTTAAGTGAAGACTGAAAAAAGAAATGGGTAAGATTGATGAATGGTGAATAATTATTGTTCTAAAAGTGGATACTTATTATTATAATGGTGACATTTTTTTATTATGAATAAGATTATATTATTATAAAGAAATACCATTTTAAAGAAAAAGGCTTGCCTTTTCTGTTGACTACTGATTGGGTGGAATTCCCAGTCTTGAGGGATGTGGTCCAGGTGAAGAGTCGAGTCAGGGACCCTGAATTTTAGGAGAGCAAGCTTTCAGTTGTTTGAGGACTTAGTGGCTGGGATCCCCAGGACACCGCCCTCAGAGGAATGGAGCTGAACAGAGCTGGCAGCTCTTTAAGGACATCTTTCTTAGAGCACAAAAGCTCTTGATTCCCATTTGTAAAAAATCAGGCAAGAAAGGCAGGAGACCGGCGTGGCTCAGTGTCGTGGTTTAACCCCAGCCAGCAACTAAGCACCACACAGCCGCTCACTCACCCCCCCGCCCCAGTGGAATGAGGGAGAGAATCGGAAGAGCAAAAGTGAGAAAACTCGTGGGTTGAGATAAAGACAGTTGAATAGGTAAAGCAAAAGCCACACGTGCAAGCAAAGCAAAATAATGAACTCATTCACTACTTCCCATCAGCAGGCAGGTGTTCAGCCATCTCCAGGAAAGCAAGGCTCCATCACGCATAGCAGTTACTTGGGAAGACCTCCCAGTCAAACTAAAGTGTACGAAGGAAAAACACAGGCAGTGGAACCAGGGATGCTGCCCACATGTGTAGGGATGGGATCAGGGAAGCTAGGGCACAGTTGGAGCTGAATTTGACAAGGGATGTGAAGAATTATAAGGGCTTCTACAGATGCGTTGGCCAGAAAAGGAAGATTAAAGAAAATGTATCCCCTGCCACCACCCCAATAAATAAGACTAGTGACAACCAACAAGGTGAGGGCTGCGGTAGAATTTCTTTTGCCTCAGTTTTCACTGGCAGTCACTACTCCCACCTCTGTCAACTCCCCAAACCTCAAGGCAGGGACTGGGGGAACAAAGTCCCTCCCATTGTAAGAGAAGATCAGAAAACCACCTGAGGAACCTGAACCTACTTAACTCCATGGGATCCAATGAGATGCATCCCAGGGTCCTGAAGGAATTGGCTGATATAGTTGCCAAGTCACTCTCCCTCGTATTTGAAAAGTTGTGGCAGTCAGGCAAAGTCCCCAGTCACTGGAGAAAAGGGACGCCCATTTTTAAAAGTGGTAATAAGGAGGACCCTGGGAACTACCGACCAGTCAGCCTCACCTCCGTGCCCAGTGGGATCATGGAACAGATCCTCCTGGAAGATATGTCAGAACATATGGAGGGGAGGGAGGTGATTAGAGAAAGCCAGCATGGCTTCGCCAAGGGCAAATTGTGCCCGACTAATCTAGTGGCCTTCTACAATGGTGTGACTGCGTCAGTGTACGAGGGAAGAGCTACGGATGTCATCTACCTAGACTTCATTAAGGCCTTTGATACAGCGCCCCCCCCTCCCCGCCCCCAACTGTATTGCCGCTAAATTGCAGAGATATGGGATTGATGCATGGACTGCTGGATGGATCAGGAATTGGCTGGATGGCTGAATCCAAAGAGTTACAGTCAGCGGCTCAATGTCCAAATGGAAACTCGTAACTTCTGGTGTCCCTCAGGGGTCTGTACTGCGACCAACTTTATTTAGTATCTTCATCAGTGACATAGACTTCAGTGCACCCTCAGCAAGTTTGCAGCTGACACCAAGCTGAGTAGTGCAGTTGATATGCTTGATATCCAGAGGGACCTTGACAGGCTGGAGGAGTGGGTTCATGCAAAGCTCATGAAGTTCAACGAGGCCAAAAGTGCAAGGTCCTGCGCCTTGGTCGGAGCAATCCCCACTGTCAGTAGAGACGGGGGGATAAATGGATTGAGAGCAGCCCTGTGGAGAAGGGCTTGAGGATACTGGTGGACAAAATTTGAACATGAGACTGCACTGTGCGCTTGCAGCCCAGAAAGCCAGTCATATCCTGGGCTGCATCAAAAGAATGCAGTCGTCCAGGGACTGCTCCCACACGAAAGGGGCCAGCACGGAAAGCTCTTGCTGGCCATCACCTTCCCTACGCAGCCCTTCCACAGCCCCACAAGCGCTGGCGCTCTGCGGTTTGTAGCCATGTCGCTGTGCGGACGTTCCCTGTCACGTTTGCCAGAGCCCTGCTGCGAAATTGAAAATGTGTAGCTAGTGCTCCCACATGAATGGTGCTGGGATTGAAAGCTGTTGCTGGCCCTCACTTTCCCTTGGCAGCGCTTTTATAGCCCATTAGAAGATTCAGAATCTAGTCTCTGGGAATTCTTCTGTCACAATAGAATGCCAATGCACTCCTGTAGATTCCTGTGTAAGTTCATTGTCGTACCAGGAAGAGACCTTTCCCCAACATACTCAATGCTCTTTGTGAAGGTACCTTGGAAGATGTGGGGGGCTGCTACCTGGGAATTCACTTGTCTGAAGATACATAAAACTCCTCAGGTGTCTTCCCTGGAGGAGTCTGGGGCTGCTCCCTGTAGAATTCAGCTGTGTCCAGGGGAGGCTAAAACATTCCCAAGCTGCCTGCAAGAGGATCAGAAGGTCTACCCGTCATCAACCTTCCTGTAACATCGACAAAACTCCTCAGGTGTTTTCTCTGTAGGAGTCTGGTGCTGCTATCTACGAAATTCAGCTGTCTGCAGAGGAAAGTAACACTCGTGGAGCTGCCTGTGAGAATTTCCAGAGTAACGGATGGCATGGACCTCCCCCAACATACAAGACGGTCTTCAGGTAGCTAGCTGCCTTAAAAGAGTCGGGGACTGCTCCCTGGGAATTCACCTCTCTCCAGAAGAAACCCAAATGAACCTGGAGATGCCTGGGAGGAGTCCTAGGTTGTTACCAGGCATGGACCTGCCTCTAACATGAAGAAAACTCTTCAGTTAACTGTTTAGGCATCGTATACGGCTTCTTCCAAAGAACTTTAGCTGTCTCCAGGGAAGGACATGTACTCCAGCGGTGCATGGGACGAGTGCCAGAAAGCTGCAGAGTATGCCTCTGCTTCCATCAGAAATAAATGTCTTGAAATGCCAGCAAAGGAGTAGTCAGGGTCTGCGAACCAGGGCTGTCTCCAAATATACCTAAAACAGTTCGAGATGCCTGGGAGGATTCCCAAGAAGCTACCAGGCATGCAGCTGTGTCCCAAAAAAAGGAAACGATTCAGACATCTACTGAGGTAGTGTCTGAAGCTTTATGGCCTAGAAACTGTATGGCAAGAAAGGTGAGGGCCACCCACAGCTTGCCATCCTGGCAACTTTTCTTTGGGAGCCTTGGTGCTGGCTTTCAGTTTGGAGCTGGGCTCCAGCTGCAGTGGGCAGGTAGGTGAGGGTTAGGGTTATGTGCCAGTGCAAGTGCAGAGCCCTGGTGTTGGTGGGACTATGAAGGGGCTGAAAAGGGAAGTCTAGGGCCAACGATATCTTTCCATTTTGGGAACTTCTGTGTGGGAGCCCTAGGTGGTGGGTGACCATTTTGGAGCTGGATTCCGACGAGGAGAGGGGTAGGTAAGGGTTAGGTTGTAGAGAGTGTGGCCTTGCAATGACATCAGCTCATGGGTACATGGGTATGTCCCACCATGGCCCATGGACTTATGTATGTCTAGTTTGCTTAAGTATTCCCAAGTATTCCCATTATTGCACCAAGGCTACGCCTTCCTTTCTCCTGACTTCTCCCCTTGTCTCTGGGACCTGGGATTCCTGAAGGCCAACCTTGCTAGTAAAGCCTGAGGCAAAGAAGGCATTCAGTACCTCAGCTTTTTCCATGTCCTGTGTAAGCAGGCCCCCTGGCTTGTTGAGCAAGGGGCCCACATTCTCCCTTGTCTGCCTTTTGTCTCCCATGTGCTTCTTGCTGCCTTTGTCATCCCTGGCCAGATTCAATTCCATTTGGGCTTTAGCTTTCCTACTTTTGTCTCTGGATGCTCAGACAATGTTTCTGTATTCCTCCCAGGTTACCTGTCCTTGCTTCAACCCTCTTAACACTTCCTTTTTTGTGTTTCAGTTTTCCCAGCAGGTCCTTGTTCACCCATGCAGGCCTCCTGGCATTTTTGCCTGACTTCATAGTTGTTGGGATGCAGCTCTCTTGAGCTTGGACTAGGTGATCCTTGAATATTGGCCAGCTTTCCTGGACCTCCCCTTCCCTCCAGGGCCTTATCCTATGGGACTCTTCCAAGCAGATCTTTGAAGAGTCCAAAGTCTGCTCTCCTGAAGTCCAGGGTTGTGAGCTTGCTTTTCACTCTCCTCCCTGCCCTCAGGATCCTCAACTCCACCATCTCATGGTCACTGCAACCAAGGCTTCCATTGACCTTCACATCCCCAGCTAGCCTCTCCTTGTTGGTGAAGATGAGATCCAGCAAAGCACCTCTCCTTTTTGGCTCCTCTGTCACTTGGAGGAGGACTTTATCATCAGTGCACTCCAGGAACCTCCTGGATTGCTTATATCCTGCATTGTTTTCCCTCCAGCAAGTACTGGGGTGGTTGAAGTCCCCCATGAGGACCAGGGCCTGCAAATTTCAAGCTGCTCCTATGTGTTTACGGAGGACGTGATCCACTTGTTCTTCCCAGTCAGGTCAGACACACACTATAATGTCAGCTTTACCTGTCCTCTCTTTAATCCTAACCCATAAGCTCTCAGCTGGCTCCTCATGCATCCCCAGGGAGAGCTCCATGCACTCCAGCTGCTCTCTCACATGAAGGGAAACTCCCTCTCCTCGTCTTTCGAGTATGTCCTTCCTAAAGAGCCTTATATGCCTCCATTGCAACACTCCAGTCATGGGAGCCATCCAACCGTGTCTCCACTATCCTGCAAGTGCACACAGATCTCTAATTCCTCATGTTCATTCCCCATACTGTGTGCATTAATGTACAGGTGCTTTAGAAAGGCACCCCAGCATGTTGAGTTCCTGGAGAAGGTATGGGGGATTGCTCCATTGTGGTGCCTTGTAGGCACTTTCTTGCTTACGAGCAAGTGCTGGAGTGACCCACTTAAGCCCCATTTGTAGATTTCATGATCCAATCACATCACCCCCTGCCCTTTGCTCAGTGATCCTCTCTGTCACTCCTTCACAGGACTGCTGGTTGCTCTCTGCCTCCCCTCGTTCTCAGTTTAAAGCCCTCCTGATGAGGTCAGTCATCATGTTGGCAAAAACAGCTTTGCTCTGCTTAGTGAGGTGGATCCCATCTCGCCCCAGCAGATGCTGACCTGCAAATGGGTCCCATGGTCACAGAACCCAAACCCCTGTCACTGACAACAGTTCTGCAGCCAATTACTGGCTTGTCCTATTACTGCCCTGCTCCTCACAACCTTTCCCCTCACCAGAAGGGCTGAGAACACCACCTGGGCCCTTATGCCCTTGACTACCGACCCCCAGTAGTCAAGTTCTTTTTGTTGTTCTCCTCCTCCACTTGCTCTTCTTCCTCTTCCACCCCATCCTCTTCTTCATCCTCCTTTCCATCCTTCTCTTGCCCTGCTAGTCCTCCTTTTTCTGTTCCAGTTCCTGTTTCTGCTCATGTTCCCCGTCCTCCTGTTTTCCTTGTTCTCCTCCTGTTCCTCCTCCTCCCTCTGCTGCTCCTCTTCCTGTTCCTCCTCCTTGTCTTCATCCTCCTTCTCCTCTTGTTCCTCTGTTCCTCCTCCTGTTCCTCCTTTTCCTCTTGCTCCTCCTCCTCCTCTTGTTTCTCCTAGTCCTCTTGTTCCTCCTCTTGTTCATGGTTGCCCTCCTACTCCTTGTCTTCCTTGTCCTTCTCCTCTTCATTTTCCTCCTGCTTCTCCTATTCATCTTCCTGTTCCTCCTTTTCTTCTTTCTCCTTTTAATTCTTTTCCTCCTCCTCCTCCACGTCCTACTTCCCCTCTTGTTCCTTTTCCTTGTACATCCTCACCTTCTTCCTTGCTTCTCCTTTTCCTGCTCTCGTTCCTCCTCCTCTTGTTACTCCTTCTCCTGTTCCTATTCCTCCTGTTTCTCCTCTTCCTGTTTCTCCTCCTCTTCATACTCCATTTCTTGTTTTCCTCCTCCTTCTTCTTCTTCTTCTCCTGTTCATTCTTCTCCTCTACCACCTCCTTCTCCTTTTTCTTGTCTTCTTTCTACTTTTCCTCCTCTTCCCTCCTAACATTCCTGTTCCTCCATTCTCTTCCTTCTCCTCTTCCACCTCCTCCTATTCAACTGCCTCCTCCTCCTCTTCCTTCTCTTGCTCTTCCTACTCCTATTCCATGTTTTCCTCCTGTTCTACCTCCTACTTGTCCTCCTCCTCTTTCTCCTCCTCCTCCTCCTCCTCCTCTTTCTTTTCATATTCCTCCTGTTTGTCCTCTTTATCCTCTTTCTGTTCCTGTCCTTCCGTTCCCTGTTCCTCCTTCTCCTGTTCCTTCTTTTTTCTCATTCTTCTTCTCCTCCTGGTACCTCCTTCTTCTCCTCCTGTTACTCCTTTTCATTGTCCTCCTCCTCCAGTTCCTTTTCCTCCTCCTCTTCCTGTTTCGTACTCCTCCTCTTTTTCCTCCTCCTCCTCCTCAGAACCTTTTTTCTGAAGCATCAGCTGTGAGTCAGCATCCTCGCACAGCCAGGAAACCCCTGTCTTTCCCCTGCCGAGCCTACAGCTCCAGGCTAACTCTAGGCTTTTGTCCTAACTGTCATACTGCTTGTCCTGATTCTCAAACCAATTTTTCTGCTCTTGGCCGACTGCTGAGCACATGCACGTGCCTTGGAGTTGTGCAAGTTAGCATGAGCAGGACTAAAGCGCAGCACTTCAAAAGCTGTCACCTCTAGGCCTTGCTATTAAGCAATCACAGGAAATAAAACTACTGTTTCTTCTTTCACCAAGTTACAGAAATTTGAATACGAAATTAAAAAAAAAAGCATGGTCCTGTAAATACTTTCAAATGAAGACGACTGTTCATGTACGAAGCATTATTTGTGCGGGAAAAAGTCTGATGCCTTGAACCTTTGCTTCCTAGCCCCAATTCATTTGAGTGAAGAGGGTCAGAAAGGAAAGGTGTCTCGTTTTTCATAAGCTACAGTATTTCTGTCCTCTTTTTTTCTTGCCAATGCATCGGGAAGAGCATCTAAAAGCTAACTGGCTTGTGCTTGCCTCAGATCTGGTTGGGTCATTTGCTCTATGCACCCGGCATGCTGCTTTTCCTGTAAGTGAGTGAAATGGGAGGAGGAATGCCACCACATAGGTTCTGGCTCTTAATAAAGAGCAGCCTGACATAATTTCTCCTGCTGTAGAAAGTACTTCAAGCCTAGGGATGACATTCCCATCACACCCAATGGAGCTCATCATTGATGCTAAACTATGGCAAGGAAGATCTGAAACCTCCCACAGTATGAGTCTTAGTGCTTCACCTGTCTCAGCTGCGGCAGTCAAATAGGATGAGGATGACCTTGTCTGCTGCGGTTGCGCTCAGTCACAGAGCATGGAGAGTGGTGAGGGCAGGCAGGTGACTGCACAAGCACTTTCAGCGTAGGCATTTCTGCCTCATGCAGTTGAATATAAAGCTGGAATTAGAGACTCTTGGAAATAATTTCGCTTGTGCTCCCAATGTAAGCTGGGATGGTTACATTCCAGCACTTTGTGCAGCTGCTTCTCTGCCCAGGGACAGCACGGCCCTCCTGGCCATCGCGGGAGCTCATTCCCCCAATAACAAATCCTCCCGTGTGAGGAGTGGAGATCCACTAGCACCTGCCTGGAAGATGCAGCTCTCAGAGCATTGCTGACCGTGCCCAGGACTTGCTGCCTGCAAATTTACTTGAAGCAGGAAAATCCTCGTGCTTCCAGAGCTCCCAGACAAAGGGGAGGTTTCAGCTCCGTGTCTGCATGTGTCTCGTTATCGGGGAGTTGCTGTGCCAGCCGGAAAGGGGTTGTGTTTTTCCAGACCACCTGCCTGTGTCACTTGGGGAGGGCAAATTAAGACCTAGACTTAGTTCCAGTTTTCAGCCAAAGTGGAGAGCATGCAAAAAAATCACAGTCTAATGACTTTAGAGATAGCAGAGATTTCCCCAGGAACTTTTGCTCCATCGCAGATCAGCTGACCCAGCACATGCCCCAGGAAATGTGGGGAGAGCCGAGGATGCAGGACGGCCTCCCCTCTGAGCACCAGGAGGGGCTTTTGCAGAGGTTATATCCTCTCAGCCGCTAAGCTTAAAAAAAGCTCTGGCCCTGGGGTCCAAGGGAAATTACAAGGCCTCACCAAGGAAGCCGTGTGGTCAGGACCATTTAACTGTCCCCTCTTCAGCAAGGTTATGAAGGGGGATTCAAATCAAGGGACCTTGTGTAGTTAAGGAAGAAGCAGTGAAATATCAGCATCCTGGACGAATTGGCAGTCGATAACCCTGTGCTGCCCTTGCACCAATGGTCCAACCCTGCTCCCATGTCTGTGTATGAGCTTTCCGAGGCGACTGGTCCCTGCCCTCCTGCCCTGGTTTTGGGTTTTGGCAGGGTTTTGGCAGGGTTTTGGGGGAGTTTGGCCCTTGATTTCTGCTCCTTAAAATATGTTCCCTTTCCAAGAGCTTTCCAGCCTGTCACTGCCAAAGGGACATCCCAATTCAGCACCCATCACCAGGCACCACACGGCTAGGTCCAGACTCCTGCTTACAGCAGTCTTAACACAACCAGCTCTCGCAGCTGCAGTACTGTCATGAGTCCAGAGCTGTTGGCTGTTCCGCACAGCATGTCCTGACAGCAGTCCACATTCGTGGACGAACTCGGGAACATAAAACTATTGCCTTGTGTTTGCTTCAGAAGGGAGAAAACCTAGCAGCCCCAGACTTCTCCAAGGAAGCTACCTGAGCAGTTCTGTGTACATTTGAGGCAGGTCCATACCCGGTAGCTCCCTGGAACTCCTCCCAGGCATCTCCCGGAGTGTTTTGTCCTCCCTCAGTAGGGAGCAAAAATGATACAAACATAGAACGGTTTGGGCTGGAAAGGTCTTCTAGTCTACTCCGTCTGTGTGTCGTCCCCTCCCCCCGAATCCTGGGCAGGGATATCTTTCACTAGATCAGGTTGCTCAAAGACCTTTCCAACCTGACTTTGAACACTTCCAGTGATGGGGCGTCCACAGCTTCTCTGGGCAACCTGTTCCGGTGCCTCACCACCATCATTGTAAAACATTTCTTCCTTATGTCCAATCTAACCCTAACCTCTTTCAGTTTAAAACCATTGGCCCTTGCTCTGTCACTACAGGCCCTGGTAAAAAGTCTCTCTGCATGTTTCTTTATAAGCCCCCTTATATACTGAAAGGCCACAGTACAGTGTCCCTGCAGCCTTCTCTTCTCTCGGATAAAAAACAACACTCTCTCAGCCTTTCTTCATAGTAGATGTGTTCCAGCCCTCCGTCATTTTTGTGGCCCTTCTCTGGACCCACTCTAACAGGTCCATGTCTGTCTTGTGCTGGAGACCCCAGAGCTGGATGCAGTACTCCAGGTGGGGTCTCACGAGGGTGGAGCAGAGGGAGACAATCACCTCCCTCGACCTGCTGGTCACGCTTCTTTTGATGCAGCCCAGGATATGACTGGCTTTCTGGGCTGCAAGCGCGCAGTGCAGTCTCATGTTCAAATTTTGTCCACCAGTATCCTCAAGCCCTTCTCCACAGGGCTGCTCTCAATCCATTTATCCCCCCGTCTCTACTGACAGTGGGGATTGCTCCGACCAAGGCGCAGGACCTTGCACTTTCGGCCTCGTTGAACTTCATGAGCTTTGCATGAACCCACTCCTCCAGCCTGTCAAGGTCCCTCTGGATGGTATCCCTTCCCTCAAGCATATCAACTGCACTACTCAGCTTGGTGTCAGCTGCAAACTTGCTGAGGGTGCACTGAAGTCTATGTCACTGATGAAGATACTAAATAATGTTGGTCGCAGTACAGACCCCTGAGGGACACCAGAAGTTACGGGTTTCCATTTGGACATTTGTAAGGGACGAGGCTCACATGACTGTGCTGTAAGCACAGACAATGCCCCAAGAGAAAGCTCCAGAAGCCAGCCACGGGGAGGGGCCCGGTGTTTATTTACAGAGACTCATATGCTGTATTCAAGGGATGCACCAAATGGCTCCCGTTTTGGGAACAGAATCAGTGGGAGGTCAATCGGGTACCAGTGTGGCAACGAGAAAAATGGGAAGAAATCCTAAATATCGCCAAGCAGAAACCCTTTCTAGTAGGGTGGGTTGCCGCACACCAAGCTGGGAATCACCCAGCTCACCTTCTGAATAATCAGGTGGACTCATTAACCCGTTTAGCAGGAATGGCCATAGAAGGTGAGGGGGAAAAATGGGAACACCTGTTGGAATGGTTACATGTAAAACGAGGCCATTCGGGAAGTAAAGACCTATTTAGGGAAGCAATTAGCAGAGGGTGGTCTGTAACCAGAGAGCTGTGTAACACTATTATTTCCGTGTGCAGCTTATGTCGCACCCGATTAGGGGAGCACAACCCCCTTAAGGACCCACCTCTGCACATAAGAGATAATAAAGGGTTGTGGGACACTTGGCAGGTGGACTACATTGGTCCATTTCGGATCTCTGAAGGAAAACAATATGTACTAGTAGGAGTTGAAGTGGTGTCGGGATTGACCCAAGCAGAAGCAGTACGATGAGCGACGGGAGATAATACTGTAAAAGGTTTAAAGTTATGGTTCAGTTATCTACCTAAACCCCAATCGATCCAATCGGATAATGGAAGCCACTTTACTGGCGGGGTGGTTCAAGAGTGGGCACGAAGCGAAGGAATACAGTGGATCTTCCACACCCCATACTACCCCCAGGCAAACGGCATTGTCGAGCGCACCAACGGACTCTTAAAGCGAGCTCTGAAACCGCATGAACCTGGGTGGGCACAGCGACTATCAGATGCAGTATATAAAGTTAATAGCCGCTGGGGAATTAACGGGTGCCCACGACTCACCGCATTCTGCCCCAAGCCTCCGTCCATACTCCCTGGAAAAAGGGAGGCTAAAGACCCGGTGAATCTGCTCCATTATCCAGGACAACCCGTCCTGGTGGACCTACCGACGGTGGGAGCGGTGCCTTTAACTTTAAAAAAGCCGCTAAATCTCTATACCTGGGTGGCCACCGACGCACATGGGAAGGGTCACCGAATCCATACCCGATGGATTGTTCCATCCTATTAATCATTGTTCATCTTTATGAATATATTTTGCAGGTTGTCAGAAGCCCACCGTGGGACTTAAGCTTTCGGTTGTTGAGTGGGTCATTCTTTGCATTGTTTGTCTGATTTTACTAAGCTTGCTCTGTTTCTTTACTAGAGAGAGATGGTGTGGGAGAAGTTTATATTCTTACTTTGTGAATGTACAATCTTGTTTCAACCAGCTGGGAGTTTGAATAACCAACCTAACTTGGCATGGGAGTTGATTACTGGCTTTACCCGAATCTGGAATCGAACAGACCAAGGTCTTTGTGTGGACCTCCCCACATCCGCGTCAGCGGGATTTAAATTTGCCATTATCTGGTTAAATTTTTCACGAATTCTAAATTCAAAGCTAGAGATACTAAACCAAAAGTGCATCCAAAATCCACATGGGAAAGGAAAATGTTTGTGGGGAGCAGATCCATTCCCATTCCAAGAATATAGCGGGACAACGTGGTATACACCCTCTCCAGTGGCCTACCTGTTTCCAATTAACAGGACCTGGAGAGACATGTGGAATGCTACCTGTTGGAAGCAACAACTTTGTAAGGGAACTACAAGCGCTGCCTTCGCAGCCCGAAAGAACTGGACATTATGTCCCCAGGAAGTGAAGATCCCTTGCAATCGTGTACTGGAATGGACATGGTGTCCCCGAGAGGTGGAGATCCCCTGTAATTTGGTACGGTGGTGGGACTCCCCGCCTCACAGTGAACCCCTAGACCACGAATATAATGTCCGGTTTTCCCCTGGTTGGTGTATTCAAATTCCTACCAAATGGGGTGGCTACGCCCACCATGATCGTTCTCGTTATGAATATGCTTGGTCCTTTAAGCATTTCCTATCCAGCCCAGATAGTATAGTTGATACGCGAGAAGTAGATCCCCTACCCTATGAGGATACTCCTCTAATGAACTGCTCACGAACAATTAGCTGTGATTCGTTATCATGAGATCCAATAGAAACCTGGTATGTACCAGAACTACGAACCTTTATCCGAGATATGTGCATTTGTTGGGGTTTCTCAGTACCAGGATTTAAGCCTGGAGATCCCACGTGTTATGGAAACATTATCAATCAAGAAACTGCGTTAAAATGTGGAGTTACACTCACCCACGAAACGAAGTGGAATCTTGCATGGGAAGGGGAGGCCAAACTAGCCGAACCTCACGACCCATCAACATGCTCCACTGCTAAATATCCAGCCCCTCAAGGTACCTTTTGGGCATGTTCAAATGGGAAGACGTACTCACACCTACATGTACATGAAATGGCAGGTTTACGCTGTGCCATCGGGATTCCATCAATGTGCCCTTCCAAAACATTTGATTTTATTAATTCTGGGTACAACCGAAAGAAACGAGATACTCAAAAACCCCAATCTGCACCTGAGTGGGCAGTGCATGGGGTCCCAATACCTGACTATTATACTTGGGGCATGACAACATCTCTGATGTTAGAAAATATATTTACCCCATATGTAACTCCTAAAAGACACCAGTTTGTGTTAGCAAATTTAACCTGGCAAATGCATGTTTTAAGTAATTGGACCTCACACGCTTTTGGAGAATTGAACTTACAGGTTCAGCAGGTGTCGAAGATGGCCTTGCAAAACCGCTTAGCCTTGGACATGCTGCTAGTTAAAGAACAAGGTGTGTGTGGAGTACTAAACCATACGGCTGGAGAATGCTGCGTTACCATACACAATGCTACGACCACGATCGAGGAAGCCCGTCAGAGGATGCAGGAAATCACAGCCAAGACAGGAGACTTGTTCCAATCAATGTTGCCGAGTGATTGGACGGGGAATTGGAACCCAGCCTCATGGATTTCAACTTTGCTCAAAAGCCTCGGACTTACGGGATGGTGGGATTGGATAGTAGAAGCCTTAGTAATGTTTTTGTCAATATTAATCGGTCTAGCTATCGGCTTTGCTGTAATGAGGTGCCTGATTCGCCGCTCCTTCTCTTCTATCTCTTCCTCTCTGCGCTATGTTCAGATCACCACCATCAAAGAGGACCTCGGAGTGGTTGAGCCACGGGGTGGTGTAAGGGACGAGGCTCACATGACTGTGCTGTAAGCACAGACAATGCCCCAAGAGAAAGCTCCAGAAGCCAGCCACGGGGAGGGGCCCGGTGTCACTCTCCTTGACTGACTAATGTCTCAACCACTCCTGGAGCTGGGGTGAGAGAAGACTCTAGAAACCTTGGGCTGGAGCCAACAAATAGGGGCGCACGTGGGCCCCCTTGGGGCACTCTCCGCACCGCCCCCCGCCCCCTGTTGGCAGGTCTGACGCTGGATCCAGGACTGGTGAGTTCTTTGTCTCTCTCCCTCTACCTCTCTCCTGCTGCTCAGCTCTCTCTTTCTCTTTCTCTCTCCTCCTTCTCCTTCTTGCTCTCTGTTCTTGATGTTGTTAAGTAATACAAGGCCTACCTCAACTCACCACAAAGCCGCTTAGCTTGTGTTGTATATTAAGACATAGAGGGTTGATGCTTATAGAAGTGTTTGTGCCATTAAAGTTGGAGTTTGTTTTTGGACCTTGGGTGTTATTTCACCTTAATCCACACCGAGGGGATTTGCGGATCTTAGTCACTCTCCCCTTCCCGCAGGAGGGGCATGACAACATTGAGCCGCTGACTGTAACTCTTTGGATTCAGCCATCCAGCCAATTCCTGATCCATCCAGCAGTCCATGCATCAATCCCGTATCTCTCCAATTTAGTGGCAATACAGTTGGGGGCGGGGAGGGGGGGGCGCTGTATCAAAGGCCTTAATGAAGTCTAGGTAGATGACATCCGTAGCTCTTCCCTCGTACACTGACGCAGTCACACCATTGTAGAAGGCCACTAGATTAGTCGGGCACAATTTGCCCTTGGCGAAGCCATGCTGGCTTTCTCTAATCACCTCCCTCCCCTCCATATGTTCTGACATATCTTCCAGGAGGATCTGTTCCATGATCCCACTGGGCACGGAGGTGAGGCTGACTGGTCGGTAGTTCCCAGGGTCCTCCTTATTACCACTTTTAAAAATGGGCGTCCCTTTTCTCCAGTGACTGGGGACTTTGCCTGACTGCCACAACTTTTCAAATACGAGGGAGAGTGACTTGGCAACTATATCAGCCAATTCCTTCAGGACCCTGGGATGCATCTCATTGGATCCCATGGAGTTAAGTAGGTTCAGGTTCCTCAGGTGGTTTTCTGATCTTCTCTTACAATGGGAGGGACTTTGTTCCCCCAGTCCCTGCCTTGAGGTTTGGGGAGTTGACAGAGGTGGGAGTAGTGACTGCCAGTGAAAACTGAGGCAAAAGAAATTCTACCGCAGCCCTCACCTTGTTGGTTGTCACTAGTCTTATTTATTGGGGTGGTGGCAGGGGATACATTTTCTTTAATCTTCCTTTTCTGGCCAACGCATCTGTAGAAGCCCTTATAATTCTTCACATCCCTTGTCAAATTCAGCTCCAACTGTGCCCTAGCTTCCCTGATCCCATCCCTACACATGTGGGCAGCATCCCTGGTTCCACTGCCTGTGTTTTTCCTTCGTACACTTTAGTTTGACTGGGAGGTCTTCCCAAGTAACTGCTATGCGTGATGGAGCCTTGCTTTCCTGGAGATGGCTGAACACCTGCCTGCTGATGGGAAGTAGTGAATGAGTTCATTATTTTGCTTTGCTTGCACGTGTGGCTTTTGCTTTACCTATTCAACTGTCTTTATCTCAACCCACGAGTTTTCTCACTTTTGCTCTTCCGATTCTCTCCCTCATTCCACTGGGGCGGGGGGGTGAGTGAGCGGCTGTGTGGTGCTTAGTTGCTGGCTGGGGTTAAACCACGACACTGAGCCACGCCGGTCTCCTGCCTTTCTTGCCTGATTTTTTACAAATGGGAATCAAGAGCTTTTGTGCTCTAAGAAAGATGTCCTTAAAGAGCTGCCAGCTCTGTTCAGCTCCATTCCTCTGAGGGCGGTGTCCTGGGGATCCCAGCCACTAAGTCCTCAAACAACTGAAAGCTTGCTCTCCTAAAATTCAGGGTCCCTGACTCGACTCTTCACCTGGACCACATCCCTCAAGACTGGGAATTCCACCCAATCAGTAGTCAACAGAAAAGGCAAGCCTTTTTCTTTAAAATGGTATTTCTTTATAATAATATAATCTTATTCATAATAAAAAAAGTCACCATTATAATAATAAGTATCCACTTTTAGAACAATAATTATTCACCATTCATCAATCTTACCCATTTCTTTTTTCAGTCTTCACTTAAAACAAACAGGATATAAAACATGAATGCTGAAAAGTGCAGAAAATCCAGGAAAACTGTCAGCTTGGCCCAAGGCTAACCGTCAGCTTTATCTGCAAGCCCAGTAAAGCAATGTGTCATTAGATTAGTGCATGCTGAGGCAGCAAGAGAGGGTTAGTTTGGCCCATCATAAGACTTGCCTTACAGACTTACTTACCAAAAAGAAAACCGGTACGCCAAGGAAGAAGTTTCCCTCTAGCCCACTGGGATTTTGCTACTCTATAGGTGGAATATGAGCCTGCTTTCAAACCCTTCCTCATAGGAACGTTTTGGTTTTTTACATAAACAGAGACTGGAGGGGTCTTGATTTTATGTGGATCACTCTTCCAAATCCAGGTCAAAGATGTACCAGCAAGAGGCTGAATGTGTAGATGCAAGCGCTGCAGAAACAGGAGGGCCCCCCCCAAGAAAACTGCAGCTGGGGCATTTGCTCAGCATCTCGTGGCTGATATTGTTAAGTCAATCTGGAACCATCTTTGTGAGAATGACTATCCCTCTGACCCAGTTAATAGAGGTTTCTACCCCTCTTTTTATATGTGAACATAGCAATGTAACATGCACAATAGCCATAAAACGCAATTGACGGGCTTGGTTTTTTTTAATTTTATGTACTAAAAGGAAACTTAATTTACTTATTCCTTTACATTTGTTGCTAGACAGAGTGTTTTTGTTTTCAAACAATGCCAGTTTGAAAACTAACATTTCTGGTAATCTGTAGTTTTCTTATTGGGTTTTGGGGTTTTTTCTTATTGGGTTTTTTCGCCCCTCGAATACTGTGTTCAGTTTTGGGCCCCTCACTACAAGAAGGACGTCGAGGTGCTGGAGCGTGTCCAGAGAAGGGCGACGAAGCTGGTGAAGGGTCTGGAGAACAAGTCTTCTGAGGAGCGGCTGAGGGCACTGGGGTTGTTCAGCCTGGAGAAAAGGAGGCTCAGGGGAGACCTCATCGCTCTCTACAAAGGAGGTTGTAGCGAGGTGGGGGTCGGTCTCTTCTCCCAAGTAACAAGCGACAGGACGAGAGGCAATGGCCTCAAGTTGCGCCAGGGGAGGTTTAGACTGGACGTGAGGAAAAATTTCTTTACTGAAAGAGTGGTGAAACATTGGAACAGGCTGCCCAGGGAAGTGGTTGAGTCCCCATCCCTGGAGGTATTTAGAAGACGTGTAGATGCGACGCTTAGGGACATGGTTTAGTGGGCAGGGTGGTGTTGGGCCGACGGTTGGACTCGATGATCTTAGAGGTCTTTTCCAACCTTAATGATTTTATGATTCCATGGGGGGAGGGGGGGGGTTGTTGTGTGGTGGTTGTTTTTTTTCCTGAGAAGAGCTGCTTTCATATTCCTGTGAACTAAGTTGCTGGTCAGCACAAGTAGGCCATGGAGGAGAAATCTGTATTGTAACAAATGTATTTTGGCTGGCCAAAGAGGTCACGGTTTTGAGTCTTTCTGCATCTTTCTTAAGCTATAACAGAGCAAGGCAGAAACGAGACAACATTATAAACTCGATGTTACTGTTGCTTAACTCCAGAACAATTGCTGAGGCTGAGGGGGCTCTAGTCCAGCTCCATAAAGGTGGGGGAAGTCAGAAAACAGTCAAGAGTTAAAACAGCTAACTTCTCCTGAGAGATGTCATTTGGTTGTTGCAAAGGGAATTTCTATTAGCAAGGATGGTCATCCCTAATAATTGTAACAAAATGAAAATGAATCCCTTCATCCTTAATACAAGAACACATTGTCTTGCTTTCTTCTGGTCCAGTTACTCAACCTACTGAGACAGACTTCCTTCTGTGGCTGATGGCAGAAGGAGATGGTGTAGAAGATGGAGAAAAAGCTTCAGGGGAGGACAGAGCTTGGATGCAAGTTAAAAAAATCTTGGAATAGAAAACGTTTGTCATAATGGTAAGTGCTACAATACCTCCAATGGTATCTTAATCTATAGTGGCATCTGCCTCTGCAATGGTATTCTTCATCTGCAGTGGCATTTGCCTCTGCCACGGTATCTTAATCTGTAATGGTATCTGCATCTGAAATTGTATCTGCAATGGCAGCTGCAATGGTATCTGCATCTGCAGTGGCATCTGCACCTGTCTACAACTTGCTTACAAAAACTTGGAATATAAGGTGTTCTGCATAATATTCTTGCCTTCTTTTTATTTTATTTTTCTTTTTTTATTCCACCCCATCGGAACAAAGCAAACATTGACAGAGTCGTTGTGGATTAAGACAGGAGGTGCACATTAAGACGTGTGGCACTGAGCCCCTCACTGCCAGTGACAGTGTAGAGAGCAGAGAGCTGGGGCCGGGGTGGGGGAGAGGAGAGGTAGGTTGGAGGGCAGGCTGGGGGCCAGCAGTGAGGTCATGGCTGGGGCGGGGGCTGGTGAGGTCCCTTCAGCTGGAGCTGCTGCTAGGCCAGCAGCAGGCTGGAGGGGCATTGCCAGGTCTCTCCTCTCCCCTGTGGCCCGTGGTGTCTCCTCCTCCTGCCACCTACCAGGATGCATAGCAGATGCTATTACAGATGAGGATACCATTGCCGATGTAGATACCGTTACAGACACCACTGGAGCTGCAGGTGCCATGTCAGACACCATTGCAGATGCAGATGACCTTGCAGATGCCACTGCAGATGCAGAGGCTGGTACCATTGCAGGAATCATTGCAGATGCAGGGACAAGTGCAGATGCCATTACAGATGCCATAGGAGATGCAGCTACCATTGAAGATACAATGGCAGATGCAGATACAATTTCAGATGCAGCTGCAGGTCTCAGTATTGGTGTCTCTGTCTGTTTTGGTGTTGGTGTCTGTAACCCTATCTATATGAGTGCCTGCATCTGTACCAGTATTTATATCCGCATCTGTCCTGGTACCGGTACCTGCAGCCACAACTGTATTTGTATCAATAGCTTTATGTGTGATGGTACCTCGATCTCTAATGGTACCTCCAATGGACTCTACTTGTATCTGTAGCTGCATGTGCAATTAAATCTGTACTCGCAACTGTATCTGCAATTGTAGGTGTAATGGTGTCTGCGATCGTACTCGTACCTGTGAAAGTACGGTTAATTGTATCTTCATCTGTCATTGTATCTGGAACTTTGCAGATTTTGTGCCTGTACCTGCAACTGTATCTACAAGTCAGTGGGAGAATGTAATTCTAAGGGTTTCTGTGATGGTATGGGTGACGGTACTTGTACCTGTAGCTGTGATGGTACCGCTGTCTGTGTCTCTAATGGTATCTAACGGTATCTGTATCTGTAATTGTACCTGTCACTGTATCAGTAATGGTATCTGTATCTGCACAGGTACTCGCAATGTTTTTTGTATGTGTACGTGTGTTTGGTTTCTGGATGCGTACGAGTAATTCTAGCTCTACCTGCAACGGTATCTCTAATGGTATCTGTAGCATTATTGGTCTTGGAATGTGCGTAACACTATTGCTGTCGCTATCTGTACTGTATCAGGATCTGTAAGAGTACTGGTAATTACATCTGTAACGATAATTGTATCAGCATTGGTATGTGTAACATTATTGATATCTGCAGTGACCTCTGCATCGGCAAGGCGTTTGTAATGCTATGAGCACCTGCAGTGGCCTCTGCATCTCCTGTTGTTACGTGCATCTGACTTTGCATCAGCAGTGGCGTCTACAGTGGGTTCTACAATGGTATCTGCATCTGAAATGGCATCTGCACCTGCAATGGTATTGGCTTTGGTGACATTATGTGTCATATGGCATGTGTGACATTATAAGGAAAGGTATATGCATCTGCAAAGGTCTATGCAATGGTTTTTGCAACGGTATTTGAATCTGCAGTGCCATTTGCAGTGGTATCTGCATCTGAAATGGTGTCTAGCATCCACAATGGTATCTGCATCCGCTATGGCATCAGCAACATTATCTGCATCATCAATAGCCTCTGCAATGAGAAATTCTGCTGCAATTGTATCTGCAGCAGCATTGCTGCCTGCGTCTGCAATTGTATCTGCAATGGTGTCTGCATCTCCAATTTGGTCTACATCTGCAGTGGCATCTCAAGGGTATCATCATCCAAGGGTATATTTATGGGTCAGAATTAAAGGGAAGGGAGGGACAAGTGACGTTACAGCGGGGGCCTGCTACAGGCCACCTGACCAGGCAGACCGAGCGGATGAGGCCCTCTATAGACAGATAGGAGCAGCCTCACGCTCACAAGCCCTGCTCCGCATGGGGGACTTCAACCACCCCGATATCTGTTGGAGGGACAACACGGCAGGGCATAAGCAATCCGGGAGGCTCCTGGAATGCGTCGATGATAACTTCCTTCTCCAAGTGGTAGAGGAGCCAACGAGGAGAGGTGCTATGCTGGACCTTGTTCTCACCAACAAGGAGGGGCTGGTGGGGAAGCTCAAGGGCAGCCTGGGCTGCAGTGACCATGAAATGGTGGAGTTCAAGATACTGAGGGCACCGAGGAGGGTGCACAGCAAGCTCACTACCCTGGACTTCAGGAGAGCAGACTTTGGCCTCTTCAGGGGTCTGCTTGGTAGAGTGCCATGGGACAAAGCCTTGGAGGGAAGAGGGGCCCAAGAAAGCTGGGTAATGTTCAAGGATCACCTCCTTCAAGCTCAGGAGCGATGCATCCCAACAAAGAGGAAGTCAGGCAAAAACGCCAGGAGGCCTGCGTGGATGAACAAGGAGCTCCTGGACAAACTCAAACACAAAAAGGAAGCCTACAGAGGGTGGAAGCAAGGACAGGTAGCCTGGGAGGAATACAGAGAAATTGTCTGAGCAGCCAGGGATCAGGTTAGGAAAGCTAAAGCCCTGATGGAATTAAATCTGGCCAGGGACATCAAGGGCAACAAGAAAAGATTCTATAGGTACGTCGGGGATAAAAGGAAGACAAGGGAAAATGTGGACCCTCTCCGGAATGAAATGGGAGACCTGGTTACCCGGGACATGGAGAAGGTAGAGGTGCTCAATGACTTTTTTGCCTCGGTCTTTACCGGCAAGTGCTTGAGCCTCACCGCCCAAGCCAAGAGAGACAAAGCAGAAGACAAAGGCGGGGACTGGGAGAATGAAGAGCCGCCAACTGTGGGAGAACATCAGGTTCGAGACCATCTAAGGCACCTGAAGGTGCACAAGTCCATGGGACCCGATGAGATCCATCCACGGGTCCTGAAGGAACCGGCGGATGAAGTTGCTAAGCCACTGTCCATCACAGTTGAGAAGTCATGGCAGTCCGGTGAAGTTCCAACTGACTGGAAAAGTAACCCCCACTTTTAAAAAGGGAAAAAAGGAAGACCCGGGGAACTACAGGCCTGTCAGTCTCACGTCTGTGCCTGGGAAGATCATGGAACAGATCCTCCTGGAAGCTATGCTAAGGCACATGGAGGACAGGGAGGTGATTTGAGACAGCCAGCATGGCTTCACCAAGGGCAAGGCCTGCCTGACTAACCTAGTGGCCTTCTATGATGGAGCGACCACATCAGTGGACACGGGAAGGGCTACAGATGTCGTCCATCTGGACCTCTGTAAGGCCTTTGACACGGTCCCCCACAACATCCTTCTCTCTAAACTGGAGAGGTATGGATTTGATGGGTGGACTGGCCGGTGGGTGAGGAATTGGTTAGATGGTCGCGTCCAGAGGGTAGTGGTCAACGGCTCAATGTCCAGATGGAGATTGGTGACGAGTGGTGTCCCACAGGGGTCCATCCTGGGACCAGTACTATTTAATAGCTTCGTCAGGGACATAGACAGTGGGATCGAGTGTACCCTCAGCAAGTTTGCAGATGACACCAAGCTGAGTGGTGCGGTCGACACGCCTGAGGGGCGGGATGCCATCCAGCGGGACCTGGACAAGCTCAAGAAGTGGGCCTGTGTGAACCCCATGAGGTTTAACAAGGCCAAGTGCACCTGGGTCGGGGCAACCCCCGGTATCAATACAGGCTGGGGGATGAAGGGATTGAGAGCAGCCCTGCCGAGAAGGACTTGCGGGTACTGGTGGATGAAAAGCTGGACATGAGCCAGCAATGTGCGCTCGCAGCCCAGAAGGCCGATCGTATCCTGGGCTGCATCAAAAGCAGCGTGGCCAGGAGGTCTAGGGAGGTGGTTCTGCCCCTCTGCTGTGCTCTGGTGAGACCCCACCTGGAGTACTGTGTCCAGCTCTGGAGCCCTCAGCATAAGAAAGACCTGTTGGAGCGGGTCCAGAAGAGGGCCACGAAAATGATCAGGGGGACGGAACACCTCTCCTATGAAGAAAGGCTGAGAGAGTTGGGGTTGTTCAGCCTCGAGAAGAGAAGGCTCCGGGGAGACCTTATTGCAGCCTGTCAGTACTTAAAGGGGGCTTATAAAAAAGATGGGGGCAAACTTTTTAGCAGGGCCTGTTGCGACAGGACAAGGGGGAATGGCTTTAAACTAAAGGGGGGTAGATTTAGACTAGAGATAAGGAAGACATTTTTTACGCTGAGGGTGGTGAAACACTGGAACAGGTTGCCCAGAGAGGTGGTGGATGCCCCATCCCTGGAAACATTCAAGGTCAGGTTGGACGGGGCTCTCCAACGGCACCTCCATCTGCAATCATATGTTCACCTGCAATGTTGCCTGCAATTGCATTTCCACCTGGAATGGCATCTGCAACAGTAGACGCATCTTCAAAAGTATCTGCACAGGTACGTGAAATGCAATAGCATCTGCAATATCCTCTGCATCTGCTATGGTCCCTGCATCTGTAATGCTATCTGCCACGGCATCTGCATCGGTAACGGTACCTCCATCTGCGACGGTGTCTGCATCTGAAATGGTGCCAGTAATGCTATCTGCAGTGGTGCATGCAACGGTCTTTGAGTGTAAAGTGGTACCCGCAATGGTATCTTCATCCGCAGTGGTATCTGCCATGATATCTGCATCTGCAATGACATCTGCAACGGTGTCTGCGTCTGCAAGGGTGCCTGCATCTGCAGTGGCATCTGTAGTGGTATCAGCAATGGTATCTGCACCTCCAATGGTATCTCCATCTGCAATAGTATGTTCACCTGCAACGCTATCTCTGTTGGTACTTGCACCTGGAATGGCATCTGCAATGGCATCTGCACCGGTATCTGCACCTGCACTTGAATTGGCTTCTTCAAAGGTATCTGCGGTTGTTTTGGCATCTGTAATGGTATCTCAATCTGCAGCGGCATCTGCATCTGCAATGCTACTAGCATTGGTTTCTGCATCTGCAGTGCTATGAGAAATGGATTGTGCATCTGCAAAGGTATCTGTGATGGTATTCATCTCTGTATCCTCATCCATATCCCTATCTGTGACTGGCTGTGTAGTTATCTGTAAATTTATCTGTACCTCTACCTGTAACAGCGCACCTCTGTGTAATGGTAGCTGTGTTTGTATCAATGCCTTTATGTGTATGGTTCCTCTGTCTGTCATGGTACCTCAGTCAGTAATGGTATCACTTGCTGTATCTGCTGCCGTTTGTGCAATTGAATGCGTCCTTCTATCTGTGACTGTACTTGTATCATGAATTGTATGTGCAATTGTGTCTGTATCTGGAGTTGTATTTATTTTGTGCCTGCATCTGCAATTGTATCTGCAATTCCATGTGAGTCCATGTCTGTAATTATAGTGGTCTCTCTGATGGTACCAGTACCTGTATTTCTGATGGTGCCAGTATCTGTGTCTCTAATGGTACCTGCAACTGTATCTGCATTGATAATGTATCTGCAATGGTTTCCGCAATGTGAACTCATTCTGTAATGCCATCTGGAATAGTATTTGCATCTTGAATGGCATCTGGAATGGCATCTGCAGCTGGAATGGCATCTGCAAAGGTATCTTTAGTGGTATCTATCTCCAATCGAATGTTCTTCTTCTACTGTCTCTGCATCTGCAACACCACCTCCAATGGTATCTGCATCTGCAGCAGTACCTCCATCTGGAATGGCCTCCGCATCTACAATAGTATCTGCAATGGTATCTCCATCTGCAGTGGCATCTGCAGCGGTATCTGCATCTGGCGTGGTATCTTCAATGGCATTTGCTGCGGTATCTTCAAGGGCACCTTCAACGGTATTGAGCATGTCCTACAACTGCAATGGCATTTGCATGATACCTACGTCTGCAATGCTGTCTGCATGCGCAATGTCATTAGCAACTACTTCTGCATTTGCACGGGTATCTGCACCTGCAAGGCCCTCTGTATCTGCAGTGGCATCTGCAGTGGCATCTGCTTCTGCAACGGTGTCTGCAATGGCATCAGCATCTTCAAAGGTATCTTCATTGGCAATCGCATCTGCAGTGGCACCAGCATCTTCAATGGCATCTCCATCTATAGTTCCACCTGAAATTTCATCTGCATCTGCAATGTGATCCGGAATGGTCTTTGCAATGGTATCTGCACCTGCTGTGGCATCGACATCCGCAATGGTGTGTGTATCTGCTACAGCATCAGCAATGGAGTCTGTAATGGTATCGTCAATTCTTTATACTTCTTTCCTGTAACTGCAGTTGTATCTGCATACTTAATTGATATCTGTGTCTGTAATTATATCAGTATCTGTGATGGTGTCTGTGATGGTACCAAGTACCTGTATTTCTGACGGTACCAGCATCTATGTCTCGTATTCTGTATGTATCCATAACTGTACCTGTAACTGTATATCAGTAATGGTATCTGTATCTGCACATGTACTTGTAATGGTTTCTGTAAGTGTACCTGTATCAGTATCTGCAATGATATCTCCATCTGCAATGGTATCTGCACCTGTACGGGCATCTGCAATTTTCTGTGCATCTGCAAGCATAGCTGCACCGGTGTCTTCATCTGCCATGCTATCTGCATCTGCAAAGGTATCTCCATCTGCATTTGCATCTTGAATTTTATCTGCAGCTGCAACGGCGTCTACAAAGATAACCTTCCTCTGAAATGGTATCTGCATCAACAATTCTGTCTCTACCTGCAAGGGTATCTGCATCTCCAATTTTGTCTACATCTGCAATGGCACATGCAGGGTATCTCAGTACAGGAAAGACATGGACCTGTTGGAGCAGGTCCAGAGGAAGGCCACAAACATGGTCAGAAGAATGGAACACCTCTCCTATGAGGAAAGGCTGAGAGAGTTGGGGTTGTTCAGCCTCGAGAAGAGAAGGCTCCGGGGAGACCTTATTGCGGCCTTTCAGTACTTAAAGGGGACTCATAAGAAAGATGGGGACAGACTTTTTGGTAGGGCCTGCAGTGATAGGACAAGGGGTAATGGTTTTAAACTAAAAGAGGGTAGATTTAGACTAGGTATAAGGAAGAAATCTTTTTATGATGAGGGTGGTGAAACACCGGAACGGGTTGCTCGGAGAAGTGGTAGATGCCCCATCCCTGGAAACATTCAAGGTCAGGTTGGACGGGGCTCTGAGCAACCTGATCTAGTTGAAGATGTCCCTGCTCATTGCAGGGTGGGGGTTGGACTAGGTGACCTTTAAAGGTCCCTTCCAACCCAAACCATTCTATGATTTTATGATTCTATGATCTGGAGTGGCACCTGGATCTCCAATGGCACCTCCATCTGCAATTGCATCTGAAATTGTATGTGTTTCTGCAGGGGTATCTGCGGTGGTATCTGCGTCTGCTGTGGCATCTACAACGGCATCTGCATCTGCAATAGCATCTCTAATGGTTCCAGTATCAGTGTCCCTGCCTATGTTGGTATCAGTATCTGTAGTGGTATCTACATGGGTACCTGCATGTCTAATTGTACCTGTATCTGCGTCTGTACTGGTACCTGTATGTGTATCTTCAATTGCATTTGGATCAGCACCTGTTTAATGGCACCTCTGTTGGTAACGGTATCACGAGCAGTAGCTGTAGTTGTAGGTGTAATGGAATGTATGCTTGTATCTGCAATTGTACGTGTAATTGTATCTTTATCTGTAATTGTATCTGCAATTGTATGTGTAATCATTTGTGTGACTTTTCTTGCATCTATAATTGTGCGTGTTATGGTGTCTGTGACTCTAATTGTATCTGTAATTATATATATTTTATGCCTGTATCTGCAATTGAACGTGTGTACGTGCCTTTAATTATAACGGTGCCTGTGTGTGCTGGTTTTGGCTGGCATAGAATTAATTTTCTTCATGGTAGCTTGTATGGTGCTATGTTTTGGATTGGTAATGACAACAGTATTGATAACACACCTATGTTTTAGTTATTGCTGAGCAGTGCCTACTGTCATGAAAATTCACAACTGGCCCATGCTGACTGAGGAGAGAGGCGAGGACACAAAGTATAGAATTACAAGGGTAAATATTTATTCCTGTGTCCCAGCCAAACTGGGGGACCCTGAAGGTGGTTTTATACAGGGTTCTTACACCCTTCAAATGTTCAGGTACAAGACAACTTGACTAATCACTAACACCCGCGCTACCGATTAGTAATCATCGTAAAACTTGGCAAAGCAACTCCAGTTTTGCAGCATTCTTGCTGCTTGTCTATTGATCCAGACATCCATGGAGTCAGTCTTTCTGGAGTTACTGATCTATGATGCCAGATGATGCTTGGAGGGTTTCAAAGATGTTTCACAGGGGTTGGGGTGCTACCTTGGTTGTCCAGGGGTATCCTTTATCCTTCACGGACAGCTCTAAGCTTCCAAGAAGCAAAGTCCTTCCTTCCAGGGCCGGGCTGCCCTTTAGTTTGTTTTACTTAAGCATGACCAAAGTCTCCAGTAAAACTCCACTACCTCATTGCATTACAGTGTGTAAGGTGAATATATATTAACAACGTAATACATATTAATATGTATATAATACAACATAATGCATACTGACAACTAATACATATGAACACTTTCATACTATAAAGACTGATTGTTATAATAGGTAGGAAAGGGGATTTTCTTAACAGTCCCTCCTTGTCTTCTAACCGTCAGTGTCACATTATATTATCCATTATTTTAGTACTAAGTTGAGCGCATAAGGTAGATACAACACTGCAAAGACACATACATAATCACAAAGCAAATACAATAACCAAAAACCTTTTAGCTCATAGTCCTATACCCAAGTCTGGGGGCCAAGAGGTTAACCACCCAAATAGATTTAGGGGAGATGCCTGTCTTAATTCATGTAATACTTTTAAATGTGTCTTTATCTTGTTTTTATCAGTTTCATTTTTCTGGTCTGGATTTACATAAACCCAGCAGCCGTTATTCAATAATGCACATACTCCGTCCTGTGCTGCTAATAGGTAGTCTATGGCTAATCGATTCTGTATTAACCATTTGTGATAATAATTTGATTTTTTCCTTTAGCATTATAATACTATCCGCAGTTTCATTAGTGGCTTTTTTCTAATTCTATTGACACATTTGCAATAGCTCTTTGTAGTTCAACAACTCCTAACCATGGGATAAAAGCTCTTACAGGCAGGTGGAACTCAGTGCCACACTCTATCAGAGGGTTGTAACGCTTTTTCTCATATATACCGGTAGCTAAGAGCTACAGAGGCAGAATAGATACTGGTTCTAACCTGTGCGGATGGTATTAATGCACCTAGCATACACTTTTCAGCTCAGGTTGCGGGTAAATACTTGAATGCCCTTTCTCCGCATATCCAGTATTACCCAGGTAGTTGTGTCAATAGGGCAGTATAATCTACAAATAAATCTTAATCATGTAATTATTTCCTGTAAAAGGGTTGGTATGTGCTGGATCTGGTTGTTTAGGTAAACCAGGAAGGCTTGGACCCAAGTTAGATGACTCAAACCAATCAGGATCCCCTAGGAAACCAAAATTCTATAACTACCTTTACTTTGATTATGGCTTCCTACAGAATACCAAGTGAATTAATCTGCCGAGAACCCACCACTTGCTCCTTATGGCAGCCGCAATCATGGTTTCTTTGGCCAAACAGGTCATACATATATTTATGGGAATATATATATTTGCGTATCTTTATGGGAAACATCATTAGAATCCTTTATAGAAATTTTAGTTGACTGATGATCAATCATCGTGCCTATCTGAAGACGAAACCGGTCCTTGTCCCTCTCTGAAACGTCACAGCACTAAAACTTGTGGACAACTTTATAGAAACCATAAAGCAAACCTCGTATCAACGCTGGTGGAATTCTTGCCTACAACGTGGTCCGTACCCTTAGGACCAATACGGGACACTGTATACTCTCAAATTGAAGAACTGGAATCCTCAATCACCAGCTGTGAAACAGCTATTACATACCGAAACCAAGTGACTATTGTTATCAAACACGATACTGACTGGATTGTCAGAATCACAACCGAAATTGAACAAACTGTTGGACATCACTGGTATGACATTCTGTCAGAATCTGCTGCCGTTTGGAAATGGGAGAGACCAAGCTTCCTAGCTGGAGGGTTTAAAACATCAGCTTACCCAAAAAGCCTTTGAAGCGGATCCAACAGCAGCTGGACTGCTGACGCTTTCGTGCTTCCCAGAGTGATACGGGGGATGCCCGCACCGTGACGGAGGAGGAAGGATGAGCAGTCTCACCGTCGGCTAGGGAATGAATTCTTTTTTGTTTGCTTGTAAGTGCACGAATTAAGAGTCGCGGGTTGTAAGTTATGAAACCTCAAGGCTTGAGTGGTGAATAAGTGAATTCACGTAATAGACTAGTCCGGGCAAAGGGGACTGAGCCCTGTTTGTCGTGTGTGTTTGTTGTGTTTCTTCATGAGCTCATGAAATAAAGTTCCATTCACAGAGTATGCCGTCCTGTAAACGGGACGTTTTCTCTCCCATGCCAGTTTTTCTTCAACTGCTTGCAAGTCTGTCCCGTTCATGCTGCAAAACAGGGAGAAAAAGAGCCCACAATTCCATCTCTGTATGCTTGGTTTTCGTACTAGCTTTGAACTCCTGCTCCAGTGGCAGTCAAGGGCTGACGTTTGAGCTTTTAGCAGGAAGTTCTAGCTGTTCAGTTGGTTTCCCCGTGCGACGGACCTTTCCTACTGTCGCTGCCGTCCCACCCTTCTTGCCCCAGCGTCCCCATACCCCCCCCACGCGAGGCTCCGTTTCCTCCCGCGCCTTCTCTCCCAGACGCTACAGGGAGCGCTTTTTGCCCCCAACGTTCTCCCGGGCCGTTAACAGTCCCTGAGCAGAACTCGCTGGAGCAAAGCGCTGCCGGGGCGGCCTCTCCCCCGCGGCAGCACCGCAGCCCGGCGCGGCACCGTCAGCGAGGAGCGAGAAGGGAACCGCTGCCCCAGAGCGGCCCGAGCGAGCCCGGCTCTCCCGCCCCGCGGCCCGGCTCCCGGCCGCGCCCGGCGGGCAGGGTGAGCCGCTGCGCCCGCCCCGGCAGGCGCCAGGCCGCGGCCCGGGGCCGCCTGAGCGCGGTCCGCCGGGGCAGGCCGCGGAGCAGCCCCCGACGCGGGGCCCGTCAGGCGGCGGAGCCCCGCGGGCGGCGGGCCCGGCTGGAGAGCGGGGGCATGGCGGCGCGGAGCCAGGCCTCCCTGCGGCGCCGGCTGCAGAGCTCGCAGGAGGCGCAGCACCGCCAAGCGGTGCTGGTGCGGAAGCTGCAGGCGAAGGTGAGGAGCGGGGGCGCCTGCCCGGGGGGAGCTGCCCGGGGCCGGGCCGCGGTGGCGGGGCCGGGCCGCCCGCGCCGCGCGGAGAGGGGACTCGGCGGCGGAGATCTCGGGGGGCGAACGCGCGGCCCCAACGGGGCCCTCCCCGGAGCTGCTGCGGGCGGGACGGCGCCGAGCCCGGAGCTCGGGGGAGGCGCCGGGGGCCGCCCGGCTCCGCCCGGCGCGGCCCGGCCCGGCCCGGCCCGGCGTGCTGGGCGCCTCGCCCTGCCGCTGTCACCCCCCCGAGCCTCTCGTTGGGTCTTTTTCGCACTTGGGTAAAGATGCCTGGCTTGCAAACGCCTTTGTTTGGCCCCGTTAGCAGGGGGCTGTCCCAGAGGTAGGGCTCGAGCCGGCGGGGGTGGTTTTGGGCGGCCCCGGGCAGAGGCAGGCAGCTCTGAGCAGTGGCTGAGCAGGACTGTGGTCAGAACTAACTTCACCTGCTCAATATTGAAAAGCGATTTTGAAAAGTCATTTCTCTAGCTGCAGGGACCCACTGGGCTTTTAGCCCGTTGGAAATACTCATTTGGGGTACGTGGTGGCCATAGGCCGGGCATGGCTGGCTAAGTCTGTCTCATCATTCTGCTTGCCATCGCTGTCTTAGGATGAGCAGATAGTACTATGTGTGAAAGAAACCCTGTCTCACTTTCTTTAATACTAGGGAAAGTGAAGCTTCCCTATACCGTAAGGACTTCTTGTGGACTGTATCAGCAGCACTGTGAAATGTACTGTGCTTGGGCTGTAAAGACTTAGAGAAAAGCTAATGCAGGAGGAGCCGAGCCTCTTACAAGCTGCATTGGCTCCTCTTCATTCTGTCTGTCCATCTAGGTGCTGCAGTACCGGACTTGGTGTCGAGAGTTGGAGCAGCAAGTGGAAGCAGGAGGGGTGAGTGTGTGCGGGTTGCTACCTAAAGACAGTGTATGTAGCATTCGTTAACGCAGACAAAGAAAAGCTCCCCAAAGCAATGACAGAGGAAGACAAGATTTTGCTACCTGAGGGTAGCATATATCTTTATGGGAAAGGTGGTACGACACTGCAAAGACACCACTGCAAGGACACATATATATAATCACAAAGCAAATACAATAACCAACAACCTTTCAGCTCACAGTCCTATACTCAGTCCTACATACCACCTTTAAAGAAGCGCTGTAAGTTTGCCCGTCCGTGTTTTGTCCGGTTGCCATTCTTAGAGCAGCCAGGAGTCCCAGAAATGCCAGTCCAGACAACGCTATCAAGAAGGATTTCAGTTTTGTGAAAGAGTGCTTTATTGCTGGAGTAACATTTTGTCCTAGGTCTCAGGAGAGGGCTGTACTGCCTGTTACATTATATGGCTGTCTCCGAAAAAGAATCGGTTGAAACGTAGCATTTTGGAAGGCAAGAATGCTGGCGTTCAACATACAGAGCTGGCTCTGTGCTTTTCTTTCTGCTTCACGGCTAAAGTAGACCTAGGAAACGAAGGGCAGGAGAGCATTCCCAGGCTCCAAGTCGAAGTGAGCGCTTGCGGTCATGAGCCTAGGATACCTAGGTGTGAGAGTGCAACAGTGGGAGACTGAGGAGAGCTGCTCACATTGAGTAACACCCTTCCCCTCCCTTCCTCTCCCTAGTCACGACACTGTTGTGCCTGGAAGAAGCCACGAGCTCCTGAGATACCCAACAAATGGAGGGGAAAGCGATGGATGCTAACAGTAGTGAAGGGAACACAAGAATTTGACTAAACATTTCCTTTCTTCTTAAGGGATCCCTTCCAGGCAGGTGGGAAGCCACAGAAGACCACAGCCTGGAGAAAGCACTGCTTCAGGTGGAAGAGGAGCAGCAAAGGTACCCGGAAGAAGCGTTCCCTCGTACTTGGTATCCTGGATGCTCATGGAAGTGAGGGAGAACCTGTCAGTGCTACCTAGCCTCCCCGAGGGAAGCGGCTGGCCAAGCTGCTTTGAAAGGAGAGAGGTCCACAATCTGTTTTCTGTGGTGCAGTAATAGTGTTGTGTGCTGAATGGCTCTGTTTTGAGTGGGGGGTTATTCCGGGTGACCTCCAACGGTCCCTTTCCAGCCTAAATTATTCCGTGGCTCAGTAGGTGAGCGACTCAGGACAATGCTAGAGAAAGGTGACGCATCCGGAGATCAGCAGCAGGAAGGGGAGGCAAGACGTTCACTGTGGGCATCATCAGCGTTGACGAGGAAGGGGAAACCAAAATTGTAGATGGAAGTTGAAGGCTTAAAGCAAAGAGAAGCAAATGAGTTTGCCATGACAGAGAGATCTTAGTTAATCCTAGAAAGCACTTCTACTGCCTCTCAGTTTGACAACAAAGTCAGTGTTGAGGGAGCTGGAAAATCACGGGGATGCTGCTTGTGGATAGCAGTTGTTCAGTGACCTGATTGCTGTTTCTCCCTTTCCAAGGTGTGAGAATCTGGCAGAAGTGAACGCTCTCCTGCGGGAGCACCTCGATAGAGCGAATGAGGTTAATTCAGCTCTTAAAGAAGATGTTGGAAAGCTGACGGCGGACTGGATGAGGGCCCGTCAGGAGCTGGAATTGAAGGAGAGTGAATGGCGCAACGAACGTGAGGTAGGGATAGGCTACAGGAACGTCAGATGTGCTGCCAGGGTGGAGTGAGAATGCATTTTATTTCTGGCACAGAGAACTTGCTGTGTGAAGTTGTGGCTCTGTTGAGGATGTATTGGTGTTGACGGGCAGAAGGCAGGGGTGTGAGATGGAGGAGTGTCAGCAAATTGTGGTGATGGAAGATGCCCACCTGCTGTGACCATACTGCTCGGTCTTAAAGGCAAACGCTTGCTGTTGCTGGGCACTGCAGGGCAGTCACACAGGACCGCTCATCTTTTTAATAGTTCTTAAATCTCCGTCTAGAGCAGTGGAGACCGGAGAGGTCTGTGTGTTTTCGGATTCAGAGTAGCCAACCGAAGAACAAGACAGGCCTCCCTTACCAGCGGCCTGCTGTAAGCAAATCTGACACTGGTCTTGGAGGGGCTTGTTTTTGTCTTCCTCCACCAAGACTGTTAGACACCTCTGCAAGGCGAGGTGATGAATCATGATCAGTTTGCTCTGCTGATATCCACTCCTGCAGGAGAAGCGTGGATGTTCCCTTCTTCGAAGTCAGGTGGCGGGTCTACTGAGGATGCTTCTGTGGTGCCTCTTCAGCCCTTGATGCCCCTGTTGCAATAGTTATTAAAGGAGACCTGGTGACGGTGGTTGTACTCTCTCCTATCTGAAAGACTTGTACAGTGACAGTGAAGGCTCAGTTGGCATTTCTTTCTGTCTTTGCATGTTTAGCTTTATGACAACTGCTTGAGGGGTGAACATAACCGTCTACTCAGCCTGTGGCGTCAGGTGGTAACCTTCCGCCATCATTTCCTGGGAATGAAGACTGCCACTGACCGGTGAGTAGAAGTTAAGGCTAGATGTCTTGCAGACAAAAGTGTAGCTTCCCTTCACACCCGCTTTTTGAGCCTCGATGTTACGTTAGTTGCGGCTAACGGTATGATTTCTCCTTTGACAGTCTGAAGCAATGCCGTTAAGCATGCTTTAGGCTATTTTCAGAATCATTTTGTTTGATGCTGGTTTTCAGATAAAACTGTGGGGCTTGGGCTATAATCAATGCAGGGGCCCTAAACAGATGAACTTGACTATGGTGATGTTTGGGCGTATTGACACAGACACGGGCATATATGGAGACATTGGAAGCGACTCACCAAAGCTATGCGTGCAGCGTGTAGAGCAGTCCATTTAAAAGAATGACTAAAATCTGCCTTAAGTCTCACGGAGTTTCTTTTCCCACTGCTCCTGATGGGAAGATCACTCCTGAATATATCTATTATTTTTCTTCTCATTTCCAGCTTACATTTATTCTGGTCAGTTTGTATCCGCTTATTCCTGTACCAGCATCGTTGAGAGAAAGAATCGCTCCTCCACCCTGTTACTGCGTTTATCCAATTTATTTTGCTTCGTTTGATACCTCTTTTTGTGATTGTTTTCTTGTTCTTGGGCTCTCTGAGGTTCCTTTCTCACAGTTGCCTTCTACACAAGCAAAAATAGTGTAGCCTTAATAGTACCTTCTTCTGGTGTCAGCTTGCAATTTCAAACTCTGGGTTACTGTCAGCCGTTTACCTTATTTGATTATAAGCTTTCCTTAATGTGAGAGTGTGCCTGACCTACTATTTAATTCTTGTATTGTTTGTGGGTTTTGTTACAACATTCTAGGCTTATTCTTACACCACCTTCCTGAAACGTTTATTATGTAGCTATTGTCATGAGCCTCTTAGCAGTGCAAGTGCTGATAATAATGGGTCGCTTAGGGCTGATCCCTTAGGTGTAAAAGCCGGGGACCTTGGTAAAATTCCTTACATCTGTTAATGATAATTAGAGTATGTTGATAAGAGAGAGCAGGAGCAACAATTAGTAAGAGTAATTAGAGGACCTTGAAGCCTTCTGGCTGTGCCATACATGTCTTCTTATCTCTGAGGAGAAAACAGGCTCATTCCTCAGCTACCCAGTAGACTCATTGCTCAACTGTCAAGATGAGTCCTGATCCCAAAGTGTCAGATGAATGACAAAGATGTCATCTTTCCTGCCAGCTTTTACTGTTGCGCAATTACGTGCTTCAGAAGTGAGTCAGCTGATAAAGATGGTGGTGTGAAGATTAGCTCTCTCTTTATTCTTCTTCAGAGATTTGTCAGAGCTGAAGGCAGAGCAAATGAGGCTTTCTGGAGCTATACTTGTAAACTGCTCCCGTCTAAACTCTGGCATACACCTCTGGGAGTCCATCGCTCTGGGCAGACCTGTCCTGAAGGATCAGGCACAGCAGCAAGCGGAACAGGAAATAAGCCAGAAGACTCAGGAAGTGATGTGCTTACAAGTCAGGGGGGACCTGGAGAAGAAGGAGCTTCAGGACAGGTAAAGGTGTTTTAAACTTTGCTGTTACCAACAACGTCTTTTGTGGCTGCTTCCTGGATTCTTAGATGGGCTGTGTTCACATTTAAAGCACACCCATTCTGCACAGCCCTGTTTCTGTCCCCAGTCAAACCACTGCCTTCAACAGAAAGGGTAGAAAAAACCGTCTGACTGACTGAGTAAGACAAGACTGGAAAAGAGATTGCATATTACAATGTTTTTGCTGTTAACTGGTTCTCGGTGAGAAGTTAAGACCAGTATAAAGGGAGCTCTGTCTCTTGTACAGCCCTTTTGCTATCCAGAACTGTGCTAAAGGGAGTTGGGAGGAATTTGCCCAGGGCCATCATAAGCAATGTAGCACCTCTGTACTGACAAGTCCTCCTTGCAAGACTGAGTGCGGAAGGCCTTTGGGGCAAGAAGTGCCATTTTGCAGCATCAGGCTTTTTAACCTGTAGAGATGAACGCTGCCTTTGCTGTATTTTCTGGGTTGAACTTTCTCTGCTATGCTTCTGGGAGCTGCGTAGCTCTTTAACAGGTGATGGTGTGCAATGCTTTTGGAATGGCACGTGGACCTTCTCTTCTCAGGGTGATGGAGCTCTCGGCCTTGCTTGTACAGCCTCAGAAGCAGAACGAGGAGAAGGAGAAGACCGTGAAAACGCTTAACGACACTGTCGAGATTCTAGTATGTTTTACCTTTACCTGGGAGATAGCCCAGTGTTTGCTCTCCAGCCTTAGCACAAAGAGGTGTGGCTTGCTCAAGAGAAGGAGCGGTAAAGATGCTAGCTGTATGGGAACATCGGGCGCACTGCCAAAATATTCCTTGTGTGTTTGGCACACGTGGAGTCAGTCCAGGTGCAGGCAGTGGCAGGGGAGCTGCAGACAATTCAGGTGTCTTCCTCAGGGGGGTTGCACCAATGCAACCAATTCTGCCTGTGACTTTAAGTCTCTCGGGATCAAGGTTCCTTGGAATGGACGGCTTCATAGCAGCCTATAAAAACTAGCTGTTGGTCTTTCTCTTCTTAGTTTTAGCAAAGAAGAAATTGAATAGATATGGGAAGGAATACACTGGAATCACCAGGGCTGAGGCTTATCGGCGTGACAATGCTACTGAGGATGGGAATGCTACAGAGGGGAGCAGCTCTTCCCTGCCCACCCTTTCCTTATTCTGTTCTCAGGAAGCAAGTTGGTTAGAGAAAGAATATGAAGCTGCATTGACTACGAGAGCCAAAGAAGAGAATCTTTCCCTCCAGAAGCTGATAAAAGACATAACTGAGGTGAGTACAGAGTTGGGACCACATCCCTGTAAATTTGACTTAAAAGTACTTGAGGAAGGCAACAGACTAACCCAGGGAACAGATAGAGATGTTGATTACTGTCTATGTTAACTGCTACTGGCTGTCTAATTTTTATACCACTTTTCTGACATAAAACCTGTTATAACTTCCGAGTTGGCTGTCCTGTGACACTTCAGCTGAGTCGCTAGAACTTTCAGTGCCTTTGCCTTCGGCGTCCCGCTAAGGTCTCTCTTGGACTGTGCTTTCTGAGTTGGCTACGTGACATTTGTATTCCAGTGTTGCTTGGAGGCTTCCCGCACCCTCCTTGAGCAATGACGCTGTTGTTCTTCAGATTTTTATAAAAGGTCACTGACTCAATCGATGCACTTGCCAGCTCTGCTCCTTCACTCTACATTCACTGACCCCAGAATCGCAACTGGTCTAAGTGTTTAGGGGTAGCTTTAACTTAGTCCTAAACTTCGCTCTGTGGAGGGGGGCTTAGTCGTCAGATCTTTTACGCAGCCTCTCACAAAGTCAGTTCTTTCCCCTTAGTTAGTCATTTTTATCCTCTTGTGCTACTGCTCAGAGTAATTATAAACATTAGCTTTTTCACTGCTGTTTTCCAGTAGTCATCAGCTTCCTTCTTCCCTGGGCAGCGTTACTGTTTCCTTTCATTGCTGTTTCCCGTGTTGATCTGGTGCTTGTGTATGTGGCTCTAAGAAGCTGACGGAGACCAAAATCATTCCTGAGAGCTTCAAGAAACTGAGCGTTCAGGCAGCCTCCAGCCACTTCACACTTGTTTCTTCGTGTTTATAGTAGCTGTATTCAGAAACCCAACCCCTGGAGTACTTGTGGCCACGGGGACAAAACTTCTTTGTTGACTGAAGAAATGAGAGAATTGAGTTTTTAACGACTCCAGGGTGAAGTGGGGGGAAAAGGAGAAATAGATAAAGAAAACCAAGAGTAACAGCTTGATGTGGGCTTTCAGGTGGTGTTAGATGACAGTGACAGCACGGTCAGCATTATCTGCACTGACAGTTCCCAGCATGCAGAGTCCAGCAACGTCCTCCCTTGTCTGAGCTCCGTTGATGCAGAGCATGCCTTTGTATTGGTTCAGGAAGCACTGGCAAGGAGGCGAGGAGCAAGGCAGGTGAGAATTTCTGCTTGTCTTCACCACTGGCCACAGGCTCAGCTGCTAATGCCTCACTTAGCTTGAAACCTTTCCGTTTCCTTAGCCAGTTTCTTTCTAGCCTTCCCACTCTTGGTACCGTATTGCCTTGCCAGTCTCGCCAGCTCTGTGTCCTAGTGCTTTTCTCTCCTTGATCCCCACCCCCTCATCACAGCTTTTGCCTTCAGGTGAGCTGTCTCTCTGCTTGCTTCTTCTCCCAGCTACCTGGAGCCATCTTCCCTGCTTCTTATTGCTTGTTTGTGCTCTTTCCCTGCCCATTCCTTGCAGGCCCTAAAAGAAGAGCTTTCGGCCAGGCAGGACTCTATCAATTTCCTGCAGCACCAGCACAGGCAGCAGGAAGAGCAGTGCAGGAAGCTGCAGCAAAGGCTTGAGCAACTGGAGGAGGAATGCAAGACGTCCAGCAGCCACCGGCAGCACCTCCACTCTCTGGTAGAAGCACTCAGAAGGTGAGTGTTTCCTCCTTCTCCTGCGTTCTAGAGGCAATCTGCTTCCAGTTCTGGGAGTTCAGCGGCGTTATGGGCAAAGAACTCGCCTGCCCTACCACGTGTATGCCTCTGTTGGGCACTTTAGCATCCTCCTGTCGCTGCTTTTCATGCTCTGTTGTGAATCCTAAGGCTGTCTTGGCGATACAGAGCGGTGTTGGAATACAGGACGCCTCCCTCTCAACATGCTGCATCTGTGAATTCCGTTCTTTCCTAGCCGCCGCTTCTCACTGAACGAAGGCAAAAGCCTGCTTTCCTTTCTCTTTCCCTCTTCAGTTGCCTTGTGAGGGGAAGAGCAAGTTCTTCTTTACCGTGCTCCCCACAACTCCATCCTGGAATGACGAAAATGGGGCCCGTGACTCTTCAGGCCTCTTCATTCTTCTAACTGAGCCTTGTCTCTGCAGTGACTGTGCAAACCTCGAGAAAACCAGGGAAGAGCTACAGCACCAGCTTGAAGTAACGGAGCAAGAAGCCTCGCGTCTGCGTCAAAGTAACACTGAACTGCAGCTGAAGGAAGATTCGGCGCAGGGGGAGAAGGTGGAGCAGCAACGGACGATGGAGAGAGCGCGTCGTGACCAGGAGCTCCTGTGAGCGTTAAAGCTTTCTCTGGGCAGGGGTGGGCGTTGCTGGACTTTAGGAGGCCCACTGTAAAAGAATGAATTCTGCATGCTCATCATTTGTAGCATAGAAAGGTGAAGGGAGCACGTGGGCAGGTCTGGCTACCTACTGACCTACAGCATAGCTGCCTCCTTGTACTTTCTTTATGACCCTTTAAAAAAAGCATTCCAAACCCGACCGGAGTAGTTGATGACAGGCATAAGCGGAAACAAGAGAGGTTTGGACTGGATTTCAGGAGAACAAAAAATTGAACCATGAAGGCAATCATGCAGCAGAACAGGTTGCTCAGAGAGGTTGTGCAGATTCCATCCCTGGAAATTTGGAAGACCCAACTGGATAGAGCCTTGAGCAACCTGGACTGATCCCACAGCCGACCCCAGCTGCTTTGAGCTGAAGACTGGGCTAGAGGCGTCCTGGGGTCCCTGCCAGCCTGAATCATCCTGTGATCCTATGGTTATTGCATTGGAAATTCACGCACATCTCCTCCCCCAGTAGATTGCAGGCTCTGTCATTGTTTCGCTGCTGAAGGCAAGAGCAATTGTGGGAATATTAATCTGGACTTAAAAAGTCTGTCTTACCCAAAGAACAACTTTGGAAAGTCTTGTATCCGATGTACCAAAAAGGAGAGAGAGAACCATCAGGCAGGAAGCCGTTCAGTTGAGAGTACCTGAACTTTTTGGAAACGTTCTGTGATTTCTGGAAGCTTGTTTCACTTTCTCAATGACGAATGTTTCACCTGCATCAATGACAGAGAGTGATGCAGCTCTAGTCAGGAAATTGCAGCATTCTTTAGGTGTAAATAGAAAGCTGTTGGAAATCATTCTAACTGTCATATCTGGGACATAGTATGTGCTCTTGGTTTTGGAAATGAGAATGTTTTTACATTAAAAGCTTGTTTGTCTTTCCCCTTCTCATAGACTGAAGGACTTGGCTGCACTTGAAGGAAAACATTCACTATTACAGAGTGAGTTGGTAGCCGCGAGAGAGACACTGGAGGAATCGCACCTTCAGAGGGATCTGCTGAAGCAAGAGAAACATGAGCTTGCCATGGCACTGGAGAAGGTGTGGTCACCTTATTCCTAGGTAGCACCTGTGGGAGAGGGAGTTGTGATAGCAGGACCACCACAGATGCTGTTTCTGGCAGTAGAAGACAGGGAAAATGTTGTCCTCCTTCTTGGAAAATGGTGATCAGACCACACAGGCTCTTTGGGGTAGTTAGTCCCCACGTGCTTACTGGGAGCGCGGAACTGGGAGTATGTCAGAGACACACAGGGGATGTGGAGTTGCTGCTTGAAGTCAGGGGTTTTCCTGCCTTTGTTGTCATGCTGTTCTTTTGTCTCTCCAGGCAGAGCGGTCGGTAGCAGAGTTGACAGGGGCTCAGAATAAGCTGAGTGCTGAAATAGCTGAACTACGTGTTGCAACAGCGAACACGGGCGGTATCAATGAAGCTCTTGCACTGGATAAAGCGCAACTGAACGAACTTGTGCTGCAGGTGAGCAGAGTTGCCAAAGATCTTGCCAGGTGTTCGTCTCCAGCTGCTGCTTCTGCTCAGGCTTCTTGCCTTCCGACAGTATGACTGACTGAGTATGGAAATGTTGGTCTTTTTCCTGTCCAAGCCAAACCTTCTTCATAGTAACTCTTACTGTATTTTATTTCCTCTGTGCCTCTGTGATTGTAGCTGGAGCAAGAGAATGAAGTTCTGTCAGGAAAAGTGGACGGGATGGAGAGAGCAAAGATCTCTGACCAGGAGAAGCTGAACTTGTGTAGAAGAACAAATGAAGAGCTCTGTGCCGAGAAAGCCCACCTGGAGCAGCTGCTGAAGAAAGCAGAGGAGCAACAGGAGGGGCTGCGGGTACAGCTGACGGTACTGGCAGAGGAGAAGGAAGAAACCCAAGAGAAACTCAGTCAGGTGAGACCAAAACCGTGGTGCTTCTGGGTGGGCATTTGGCTGCTTGGCTCAGTGAAGCTGTTATCTGTTGGATTCTGCAGTGTTTTTGTCAAGGAGACGCTTGGTAGTGCTGGAGGTCAGAAGGCTTTGTTTGCTTCTTTTTGGAAACGTGTTGATGGCCTTCAGAGCTGTTCTGCAATTCTCCGAGCTGTCCTCTGCTTCTACAGATTCTTTTGATCCACCTGTCTGTGTTGGTCTCTTTTTTGGCTTTTGATAAGCTGCAGAGAGATGATTGTGTTGCCCGTGAATCTGAGCGGGGCTACTGCTCTCACATGTGGCAAAAGAAACAAACTGTGTAGCTCTGAATCCTTTTTCTGAGGCAAGAACAGGGCTGCATGTTTCTATTTATGCTTTTTGTTGTGAAGTCTGCAACTTTCAAAACTCCCATTTGTTTGAGCCTAGAGAGCGGGACAAAGCTGCAAGTCAGTGTCTGCTGTCTTGTATTGCTAAGAATGGGAATGACATCTTGAAATTGTTGAAATTGTATTTTAAGACATACATGCAACTTTGTGGCTGGAAAGCTGCCTGGGGGAAAAGACCTGGGGGTGTTGGTCAACAGCCGGCTGACTATGAGCCGGTAGTGTGCCCAGGTGGCCAAGAAGGCCAATGGCATCCTGGCTTGTATCAGAAATAGCGTGGCCAGCAGGACTAGGGAAGTGATCGTCCCCGTGTACGCGGGGCGCTGGTGAGGCCGCACCTCGAATACTGTGTTCAGTTTTGGGTCCCTCACTGCAAGAAAGACATTGAGGTCTGGAGCGTGTCCAGAGAAGGGCAACGAAGCTGGTGAAGGGTCTAGAGCACAAGTCTTCTGAGGAGCGGCTGAGGGCACTGGGGTTGTTTAGCCTGGAGAAAAGGAGGCTCAGGGGAGACCTTATCGCTCTCTACAACTACCTGAAAGGAGGTTGTAGCGAGGTGGGGGTCGGTCCCTTTTCCCAAGTAACAAGCGATAGGACGAGAGACAATGGCCTCAAGTTGCGCCAGGGGAGGTTTAGACTGGATATTCGGAAATATTTCTTCACCGAAAGGCTTATCAAGCATTGGAACAGGCTGCCCAGGGAAGTGGTTGAGTCCCCATCCCTGGAGGTATTTAAAAGACATGTAGATGTGGCGCTTAGGGACATGGTTTAGTGGTGGACTTGGCAGTGTTAGGTTTACGGTTGGACTCGATGATCTTAAAGGTCTTTTCCAACCTAGACGATTCTATGATTCTATGAATTGTTAGAGCCTCTTTAGGCTTTGAGGAAGAAGATGAGAAATAGGTGATCGCGCAAGACTCTTCACGCTGGACTAACTGATTTCGGTACCCTGGCAAAAGAGCTGGGGAGGATCATGTCACTGTAGGAGACTAGGGAGTTTGTCATCATTTAAATGTCAGTTTCATAATGTACAATCTTGGGTATTATGGGATAACTTTGAGAGAATTGTTTGTTTCTGATGGTCTGTTCTCTGTTAGATAGTCTTAGTTTTGGAGTACGTGGTATGTTTGGCAAATGCACAGCAGAGGTGTTATACTGAAGAAAGGAGCTAAAAAATCATGGTTAATCTTCAAGCTTGAATACCAGCAAGGTATATTAGACACCTTCTTTGTGTAAGACAAGTAAACAGTATTGTTGACATGAACTACTGTACAAACAGAGTCTACCATCTCTCTGGCCACGTCAGCCAGACTTTCATAAATCACTAAATGACACTGCTGACCGCAAGGGCTGTTTCCCTGCCAAGCGTCACCTCATTGCATCCAACTGCTTTACACGCTGCAGTAGGTGACACTTTGATCTTTTTTTTTCTAGAAGGAGAAACCATGTGTGTTTTCACTTTCTTCAGCGAGCAAAGTTGCTTTTGCTCAGCCTTTCCTGAAAATTTCCAGCACTGGAATAGATTCTAATAGAGTTTTAGTTTGCAAGGTTCTGGAGTTCTGGAAAAGGCAGTATTTTTGCATGAAAACACGTAGTCCGGGGTATGTACGTTTGTCGTGAAGGAGCTGTCTGGTCCCAGGCAACCCAGTATGGCCTTACTCATCACTGTCAAGTTAACAGTGCCAGTGCCTTTTGGCAGCCCAGGGTATTAGCGCGGTATACAGCAGGTGCTCTTAAGCTTTCAGCCCACAGTACAGGAGCTCTTTCTCCTCGAGCTGATTCAGAAGTGGCACTGGCTGGCTCTGCAGAGAACTCCAGAGAAAGGCCTCTAACTGTATTTTGTCCCGCTTTCAGGTTTACCGCCAGCAAGAGTCGGCTAGCAGTGGTCTGGAGCAGTTGCGCCAGGAGTCCTCTCGCCAAGGGCATGCACTGGCCAAGGTGTCCAAAGAGAAGGAATTGCTGGTGCGTGAGAAGGCTGCCCTAGAGGTGCGACTGGCAGCCATGGAGCAGGACAGACGAGGCCTTTCAGAGCAGCTGGCAGAGGCCAGGTAAAGGCAGGGAGGACACCCTAGGCAGGACCTTATTCAATGTCTGTAGTTATAAAGGTGGTAATCGTTGCATGAGGATTTATTGCATCCTGTGTGCTTTTCAGATGTTTTCACCTTCCATGGACAGAAAATGGAAGAATCTCGAGGGGGAAAAAAAAAAGTATACCTTGATTTGAATGTTATTTTTCTGACAGGTAAAGCTAGCAAAGCTCTCCTGAGCCTTGCGCTCATGTTTATGCCCCGTTGCACATTCCTGTGTGAAGTCCAAAGCCAGCCAACTTGGCTCTGAATTGAGTAATCGTTAAACCATGCAGATGTTTCCTGAAACCTGAAGTTTCTCCCTGGTTTTGGTTTCTTGTTCTGCATTTGAACATAGATCTTTCCTTGTCAAGAGGTTTGACATGGGATCGTCAGAATTCAAGGCTATTACATACGGACGTTGTGAGGAGGACACTGCCATTTAGGGTGAAGCTCGAGGCTCACGCTGAAAATCTCGAGGGCCTTCTGTTTCTAAGCTAACTCTTGTTAAGTGTGGTGCAGGACCTCGAGTTGGTTACACCAGCAGCAGGGAAACCTCTTGTGAATTCTCGACAGTCTTCGGGGATTCTTGCCCATCACTGATGTCTGGGTCCTGTACTCCTCACCACGTGTCGTTTAGAGACAGATGCCATGGCGAAGTTATACAGGGAAGGAACAAGATTCTCTGCTTCTGCTGTATCAGGTTTCTAAGACCAAATGTGACAAGTTCTGCTTTTCCAAAAAGAAGAAAAAAAGCATCGAGACGTTTGTCCTCCTCTTAGGTGTTTTTTAGAAGACTCCTGAACTTGCAGAGCTGTACAAATGATGTTTCACAGATTGTTTGGCATGCTTCTTGACTTTTACACTTTACCACTCCAGAGTATGTTGTTAGCGAGGCTGATAAACACCATTTTGACTCAGTGTGTTTCCTGAGAGCTGCTGCTTCTTCTGAGCTCCAGCTTCTCTTATTTGATCCAGCTGAATTATGTTTGGTCAATTACTGGGCTGTTATTAAGTGATTAGATGTTCAGTTCCTTTTTTTTTTAGAAAAAAGAGGGATCAATTATTTTGTTAGAAAGAGATAAACTAGTTATGAAGAACCTTTGGCAATAGATAACGAAAAAATCAGCAACTATTCTTGCCAGATGTTGTTCTCAAGAGCCTTTTGTTGTCACGGTTTTGGACTCTACCTTTTCTGTTCTGTTTTAGAGACTGACTTCTATTTGTCCTTAAAACGGGGCACATTTACCTTGGACTGCCAGAGATGGGCGTAATCAGAAATAGTGCTTGTTCTCCTTCTTGCAGATAGAGCCTCCATTGTCCATCAAAGCAGGGAAATCCTTCTGTTGTGGGTTTTATTGTTGTACCACTCAGGTGCCCCTTTACCTTGAAGGATGTTATCCTGGTCGCATGCCTGTACTCGGGAGGCAGCGCTGTGTATTGTAGGAACGTGGCACACAGGACGCTGTGTTAGGTCAGGGAGGTAACTGCAGCTCCTGGTTCCAGAATCCTGTGTGTCATACGCACCAGTTGGTTGAAGTCTATGGATGTAACAATTTGCATCTGCAGTACTACAACTTCCCTTTTAAAGAGCGACAAGTCATTTGGGCTACTGCTTACTTAGTTAGCAACGCTTAAACAAAGGGAGCAAGTGTTTCTCTTGAACTTCCAGCAGTTTAAACTAAAGGATACCTGTCTCTCCCTTCATATAGTTCCTGTTCAGATAAAATCTCGTTCTGATTTCTTCCAAATGCTGCTACAAGCATGAGACTTTACCCTCTCATCTGATGTATTTTTGGAGTCCCTTTTAAATATAGGGAGTCTGGAAAATTACCTACCTATACCTACAGTATGAACAGCACTAAAAAGTCACGAGTCAGCCGGGGAAATACTCTTGTTCTGTCCCCCTGCAGAGCAACTTGGAAGGGCTGAGGAGATAAGGGCTGTGAGCAGAGGCTGGGCTTTTCCTTGCTGGCACAGACTTTGTGGGCACAGCTACCTGCGTGTCACAGCAATTTAAGATTTGGCTGTTGAGATCAAATTCGGCTGGGCTTTCTGTGTTATGCTAGGTCATGAAGAAAGCCTGAACATTCCCTCGGAGGGGCCCGCGTTGCTATTTTAAACGGTAGAAATATGTTTTCTGTATACAAGTTTCCGTGCAACCCATTTTCCGTACTCAGGTGTAGGGATCTTGAACGACTTCTTACTGGAATAACTCCCTGTGGGCGTCAGGAGCAAGAAACTCATTTCCCTCCGTATTCACAACTTGCAGGTCAGTGAAGGAGACCCTGGAATCCAGCCTGTTTGAGGCTCAGCAGCACTTATCGCAGCTGGAGATCGCCAGGAGTCAGCTTGAGATCCAACTTCACACAGTCACGCAGGCCAAGGAGGTGATACAAGGTGAGAGCCTCCTGCGCTTTGTTTCTGGTGATCCCCCTACCTAGGGAAGGTGGTATAAAAAATAGCTCTCTGTCCGCAGTGCTTCTGAGGAGTGAAGGAGATGGAGGCAGATCCCTCCTGCACTGAAATTCAAACGGCTTAAGGTCAGTAAAGTCAGAACCATTGTTTGTGTAGACTCTGAATCTTGCCATTTGTCGTGTTTGCAGGGGAAGTGAAGTGCCTTCAATGTGAGCTGGAAGCAGAGAGATCTCTCGTGAAGCAGGAACGGGAAAACATGGCGCAACAGCTCTTGCGGACAGAACAGCAGTATAACAGTACCCTCAAACTTTGCGAAACTGATCATGAAGTGGAAATAAACAAGCTCCTGCAAGACCTGGTAGGAAACAATATGCTTCTGAATTCTTCAAGCAAGCTTTGTGGGCTGACTTTAGAAGACGACTAGCCCGAGCGTGTGAAATGGCAGCAATCCCCTGTCATAGGCCACACGTTGGTAGGCCAGGCAGCAGAGCCAATGGCTCGTACTTGAAGGCACGTGAAGACCCACAGGACTATGCTGGGACAGTAAATGCAGCCACAGATGCAGTGTGGGCCTAAGACGAGTTCAACAGAAGGTTGGACGGTCCCCACCCAAAGCGTGGCAGCCAAGGGGTAGGATCTTACCAGACTCCCGTCTACCATGAAGTAGACTCCTAACATTGCTGCCAACTGCAGTCACGGAAACTTTGTTCCTTTCTTTCTGTCCTTTCACGGTTGACAGAGGTATTATCTTTGGGCTTGAAGCTTATGGAACAGGCCCCTTGTTCCTGGTACTTCAGTTCGTGGCCTGTCTTGTGACTAGGGCATCAGGGTACTGGTCTCTTCCTCACCCTGCAGTCCATCTGCACCTTTTCACTGATGAAAAGGGAGGTGAGCTTTGAAAATAGAGACTCTGAGAATAGATAGAAATCCTGAGGAGAGAGGTGCTAGGAAACAGGCAGCCATCAGAGAGGGGAAGGTAACATCTCCTTCTCTTCCACCTGCTGACCCTCCTTTTAAGTTCCTTGACAGGACACGATATATGGAGGGCACAAAGCCGCCACTGTGCACTGTTCAGGTCGGGGGTTGTGGGGGAGGGATGAAGCTTCACATTTTTTTGAGGAGCTTGGCTGGGACTTCATCTTGAAGTCTTTTCCTCCACTCATCAGGCAAGCGAGCGGGAAGGGCACCATTCAGAGCTGCAGGAGATGCTGGAGCAATGGGAAAAGGAGAAGGCAGAGACAGGAAGGGAGCACGAGAAGAAGCTGTTTGATATGAAGCAGAAAGTTGCTATCGTGCACGCTCAACAAGAAGAGGAACGAACCAGAGTCGAAAACGCCAAGCAAGAGGTAAAGGCTGTGAAAGGAGAATTTGTGTGGTTCTTTGCAAAGCTAGAGCTGTGGGAGATGACTGGATATCGGGCTGTGTGGAGCATGCCCTACATGTTTTCTACATTGAATTTGGTGAGGTGAAAGGCGTGCAGGGCTACCTTTGGGACTAGGAATGAGACCTCTCATAGGAAGCCAGGCAGAAATGTCACCTTTCATTTTAGATTTTTGTGCTGCTATTGTATTCTGGTTTTTCTAAGAGTTACCTCAGAGTATCTTCACTGTTCTCTTAACGGTCTTCTTTTGACGTTTACTGATACGTGTTTATAGCCTTAACTCCATTAAAGACCAAACTGAGTTTGTAGGACTGAATCCCCATGAAGATGGGCTTTTTGTTTGGGGAGGATGTGGAGGGGCGCAGCAGGATTGTTGACAAAAGAAAAATCTTTTTAAAGACTCCTCTGAAATATTTCTGGGCAGTAAAACAGAGGTGTCTTCCGGGCTGTGTTTTAAGTCACTTGCTGGTAAGCTATTTTGTGCCCAGGTCTCCTGTGCCAGAGCAACCCTGCGATACGCTGAGAGTCCTCCTTGTGTCCTACCCAAAGTCCTCTTTATGGAGGCTGCCTAGGGACAGCAGTACCCCCAGCTGTGTCTACAGGTATTGAAATGACAGGGCGGCGCTCAGAGATGACAGTGTGTCCCTGTACTGTCAGTACTTCTTTGGTAAAGTCTACTGAATACCTTAAAACCGAAGTAATTTTCACCAAACCTCACTCAGAGTACATGAGTTTTCTGAAAGAGCTGCTAGCTTCAGCCCTCTGGCAGCCTTGTGTTTTCTCTACCGCTAAGTAGGTGCAGAAGTCGCTACTGAAAGACAAACAGGACACAGCGCAAGACGAGGGATACCCTCACCAGCAAGGCGAGACACTTGAGAACTGCCACACATTCTCCTGTTAGATGACTAAGAGTTTGTTGGAGATTCAGTCGCAGATGGACCGTGGATGGACCATGTTTATACTGCCAATCTCACTTAGGAAGCTGCGTCTCCAAGTGGGCAGATAATGACCTAGGAGACCAGCAGCACAGTGCTTTGAGACCGTGTGAGCCCATGGGTCTTTGAGTCTTGCCACACAAATTTTGTATGGGAAGTTTAAACCCGTCTTCTCTTTGTTTCTGTGCAGGTCCTGCTAGAAAAGGAGCGTGAGAAGAATGCTTTATTAGAGACGCTACTCCAAACGCAGGGAGAGCTAACAGAAGCCTGCCAGCAGCTAGAGCAGCTCAGGCAGGACCTGAAAAAGCAGCAAGAGAATGGGCAGGTAAGTCGTTGACTAGTAGGGTAGGTTGAAAGAACAGGCAGTTGGCAATTGGACGTAAGCTGAGAGAGAGGCTGAGGGCCAGGTAACAGAGTGAGGGCAGTAACAAGGAAATAAAACCTAAGTCCTGGGACTGAGGAGGCAAGGACTACTGCAGGCACTGAAAGCACAGAGCCTGGTAAGCTCCAGAGATCAGCAACAGGAAGGGTGGGTTACAGTGGAACCAGAGCTGGGTAGAAAAGCAGAAAGAAGTGGCTGAATGAATGTGATTTTGAGACAGAAAGAGGAAAAAGCTGAACCCGATGGCAGGTCCCAGTAACTTGCTCTCCGTTTGTGTTTACAGAACATCACAGAAAAGCTGCAAGCAGAGCTGCAGCAAACTCGGAGTAAGATCAAGGCAGTGGAGAAGAGGCACAAGGAAGAAATCAAAACCATCAAAGAGGAAAAGAATGTTCTTCTTCAGCAGAGGGATGCTCTGCAAAAACAGGTGACTGAGACAGCAGTAGATACTCTGGTCATCAAACAGGTGGTCTCTCCCCTTCTTGCCTTTCCATTGCAGAGCAGGCTGATGGGGTAGTCCCTCTGACTGCCATCATACTGTGGTCTCCAGCTCAGCTGGTCTGAAGGAGGCTTACTGGTCAGCTGAATCTCAGCTGCTGCCCTGGCCAGATGGGCTGCTCCTTTTGCCTGTTTGCCAGCAATCATCAGAGTGGATTTCTGCTGGCCTGTTACTGCTAGCCTTGTTTTTTAAGGTGGTTTTTCAGATGAACATGGTGACGCACTTAGATTGTTAAACAAGCTGGCTGTATCCATTGTGAATCTGGTACTCTCACGATAGGGTGAAATTTAAAGTTGTCCTTTCCCTTTCCTCACAGTATATGATATGGCTGACGGCGACAAGCTGTAGTCTTTGACTGCTTTGTTATGTTTTACTTGAGGTGGAAGAGTTGACGTCTCAGCTAGCAGCCTCCGAAGGGTCTCTAAAGGAGGAGGCTATGACTCTACATCAAGAGGTGGCGTCTTTGGAAAGGAAACTCGAGAGCACCGAGAAGCAAAGAAAGGATGTCCTGGTGAGGCTGGCAGATGCTGTGAAGGGCCATTTCTTACATATTTTTTGGCCTTCTGTTAGTCATTCTAAGGAGCAACTTTTTTTTGTGGTTTAACTTTTCCAATTGCATTCTCCTGAATAAGTAGGAAAAGATGCCGTAGTCATATACGACTCAGTTACGAATCAGGGTGCTTATTTTCCTCAATTCTGAAGGTTTCTGCCCTTGAAGCTTTAGTCAAAGTAATTTTCAAACTTGTCTCTATTTACATTGCATGGTTTGGGCAATTATTTGTGTCCAAAATTTCTAAACACCTGGATCTGGAAAAAGGGGTGAGAAGACAAAGTTTGCTAATAATAGAAAGCTGTTCAACATTGCCCGTCTGAGAGCAGACAGCGGGGGGAAAAATGAGACATTTGAGAAACAAAAGTGCTGATCCAGCTAAATATGTATGTCTGCAAGGGGAAAACTAGTCCCGATTTGAAACACGGAATGACAGACTGTGACCTGACCATTACTCCTTCGAGAGGGGGACAGTGGCCTTCTAGAGGATGGCACCACGAAAATTCTACGCAGTAGAGGTCCAGGGGGGGAAGTAAATGAAACGTTGGGGTTGTTCTCAAAGAAAAAAAAGGGAAATCACATGTTGGGGTTGTTCTCTCTTCCCTTCCTAATAGAGAGAACATCATCGTGCCACTGCCTAAATCATGCTTAGTCTGGACTTGAAATCCTGGCTGCAGTTCTGGCAGCTCCTCCCCAAAAGAACACCCTAGAGCCAGCAGAGGTTCAGCGAAGGGCAAAAGGGAAGATGGGACCGGCTGAGTAAGCTGGGAAAGACGCAGCCTAAAGAGTGGCGCAGGAAAGGTCTACAACATCCTGAGAGGCAGGGAGAGAGGGGGCAGCGGTCGTTCACTCTCTTGTCCAAGAGATGAACGAGAGCCATCTGATGAAGGTAGTGAGAGCCACGCTGCAAGCAAATGACAGGAGGTGGTATATTTACAGCAGAGCAGACCTGTTGAACTCCTTGACGAAGGGTGTTGTAAATACAGCAGGTCTATATGGGGTCAGGAGGAGACTGAGAAAGTTCTCACAAGCTGGAACAGTGCTGGGGTTGGGGAGGGGAGGTATCATGTAAGTCCACCCGACTCTTAGGCTTTCTTCCCTGGGTGTGCACTTACAGGCACCGTTACATACGGGAGACTAGCCTAGACAGTTGAGCCAGTGCAGCTGTTCCTACATGGTCGGTATTTTCCCACTCCTCCATTTACAATGACTCCAAAAATCAGTTATGGACAGAGTTTGATAGATACAGTACAGTTCTCAAATCTTTTTTGAGTGACAGTAGAAAATTTACATCGAACAGGGAAACCAACTGAAGAGCTCGAATTTTCTACTAAAAGCTCCAACTTCAGCCCTTGACTGCCACTGGAGCAGGAGTTCCAATCTAGTATGACAACCAAACATATATAGATGGAATTATTGAACCTCTTCCTCCCTGTTCTGCAGCATGACCGGGACAGACTGCAAGCACTTAAAGAAAAACTGGTATGGGAGAGAAGACTCCTTCAGGAATCAGTCACAGCCTCCGAGACCCGAGCAAATACAGCAACAGATATGAATCACTGCCTTGAACAAGAACTCCAAACTACACTGTCTATCTTAAAAATTAAAAATGAGGAAGTGGAAACGCAGTGGGAGAAAATCCAGACGCTACAGAAAGAGGCAGCAGAGGTAAAAGCTTTGCAGGAGAATCTCACTCGTATGACTGCCATCCTGTCAGAGAGGGAGGGAGAAATGAAGTTATACCAGGAACAGATGAGAATGCTGGAAAAGCAGAAAGAAATGCATAAAACTACTCTCGATCAGGTTATTAAGGACATAACAGAGAAAGAACAGAAGACAGGATCCCAGCAAGAACAGATACAGGAGCTGGAGAAGCAGCAAGAAAAACAAAGGATTGCTGTAAGCAAAATGAACAAAGACCTGGAAGAGAGAGACCGGGAGATCAGATCCCAGCGAGAACAGATACGGGAGCTGGAGAAGCAGCGAGAAATGCAGAGGACTGCTGTCAGCAAGATGAGCAAGGCGCTGGAGGAGAGGGACCAGGAGATCAAATTCCAGGAGGGGAAGATAACGATTCTGGAACAACACGGTACCTCACAAGTGAGAAATCTGCTCGTGGATCTTGATCATATGAAAGGGAACTTGAAGGAGAAAAACATAGAGCTTATGTCTCTGACCCAGCAGATCCAAGAACTGGAAAAGGAGAGAGAACAGGTGAAATCTCTGCACGCAAGCCTTGAACACCTGAGGGCAGTTCTTAAGGACAGAGAGAGTGAGTGTGCTTCTCAAAGGGAGCAGTTCAGGCTCTTCCAGCAGTACAAGGATCAGCGAGAGGGGCACCTGCAAGAGCTTCATGGTAAAGTAGAAAAGATGACACTTGCTTTATCTAAAAAAGATCAAGAGCTTGAGTCACAACAAAAGCAAATCCAGGAAGCTGAAGAAGTCATGGAAATGCAGTTAAGAACTGTCCGTGACCAACTGGAGCAGACCTTAGAAACCTTGAAAGAAAAGGACAGGCTCATAGACATCCAAAAGCAACAAACACGGAACTATGAGGAAAAAACAGAAGAACGGATGAATGTCTTACAGAGAGACTTAGAACACGCTAAGGCAATACTGAAAGAAAAGGATTTCATGATTGAATCTCAGAAGGAAGTGATTGAGACCTTCCAAAACCAAGAACAGGACTCTGCACAGCAGAAGGAAATTCTGCATCATCTTCAAGTGGCACTAAAGGAACAAGAGCAAGAAATTTTATCCCTTAGAAAACAATGTGAGGCATGCAAGGAAAAGGAGGAGAAGCGTGAAGCTGAGCAAACAAATCTTCAAGCAACAAAACTGACTCTGAAAGAAAGAGAAGAAAAGATAGAGGCTCTGGAGGAGGCTATCTCTAAGCTTCAAGAGCAAAAGGAGGAGGCAGCGATGCAGACTAAAGCCATACTGCAAAAACTAGAATATGCTGAACCTTCTCGAGAAGCTAGAGATCAAGAGAGGGTGTCTTTGCAAGAGCATGCCCAGGACCTTCGAGAGCAGAAGGAGTTAGAAGGCAAGCAGGCCAAGAGCCTACAGCAGGATCTAGACGAAATGAGCCACGCAGTGAAGAACCACCGCTTGGAGTGCCTCAGGCAGACAGAGCAAATGAACACGTTCCAGCCTGGTGAAGAAAGCATGAAAGTAGCACTAACATCATGCCAGAAGCAAGTGAATCTGCTTGAGGAAGCGGTGAGGAAGAGAGATGAAGACAATGAAACTCTTCTGCAAAAACTCCAGCGCCAAGAAGAAGAACTGAAGACCTTGCAGAATCTCCAGCTTAGGCTAACCAAGAAGAATGAAGAGGTTAGACACCACAGAGAGCAAGAGAAGCTCCTGGAAGCAGCCTTGCCTGAGAGGGAACGAGAGACCAAGGCTCAAGGTGGGCAAGAAGAGTTAGAAGAGGAAATAAGAGGTCTTCGGGAAGATCTCCAGCACGTTCGGCAGACTCTGACAAAGAAGGATGCAGAGATCAAGTACCAGAGAGGCAGAGTCAGGTATTTAGAGGAGACTCTGACAGGCAGAGAACAGGAGCTTAGGAGGCAGAGTGAACTCCTGAAACAACTAACATCAGCTTTGCGATGGGAAGATGAAGGCGAGACCCTAAAGAAACAAATCCAGAAACTCCAGAACTGGGAGGCAGAGGAAGCAGAGAAGAGGAAAGTTCTCCAGGAGAGAGACCGTCTCTTGAAAAGGCAGGAGGAGCTAACCCAGCAGCTGGAAGATGAGAGGAAAGCAAAGGGGGAAGAATTGGAGCGTGTGGTGGCTATTTTGAAGCGGAATGAAAGCAGAGAAATCGAATGGAAAGAGAAGGCACAAGCACTGACTCTTGCCCTTACCAGGAGTGAAATGGCCAATGGGACTCCGAGGGAAGAAATAGCCATCCTGCAGAGTATGGTTTCAGAGAGGGACAAGGACCGGTTTCATCTTCAGGTAGGCACTGTGGCTGATCATCAGTCAACTAAAATGTCTGTGAAGGATTCTAAAGACGTTTTCCATAAAGATATGGGAATATATATTCCCATACATATATGACCTGCTTGGCCAAAGAAACCACGATTGCGGCCAGCAGGCTTGCCTGTCTTTCTAGCTCCGTCCAGAGCCCATTCACCTGCCAGAATGTTTTCTGTCAAGCCCAGAACTACTGGAAGAGCTACAGAGCTTGCCGTTAAAATTAAAGCAAGTCCAAAGGTTGGGGGTGGGTAATTGGTTCTCTCCTATCTAGGCAAGCTTAGCCAACGTCTCGCGGTTAGGATTTGGCATGGAAAGGAAAGGGCACAGTTGACCAGACTAATGCACTAAACTTAGTAGAATTTTGTAACGATGGCTGAACAGCAGCTGCACTGATGGCGCTTAGAGGATGCTTTCAGAGACATCGATTTCTGAGGTACAGCTTTTCCGGTGTATTGAAAAGAATGGAATTCGTACCGTTGCCTGATGAGGTTAAAGGCTTCACTGCACATGCAGGATGTACTTGTGCCGCAGTCCAAAAAGCACGAAGGCAAAGTTGTGTGGATTTCTCCAAGGTGATCTGACTCGGGTACTGCTAGTGGAACAGCTGCAACAGCCTGTGCTGCAAACTTGCCTGGGACTCTGCCAATACTTTTAGCATTACGTTAGTCCACAGGCATGTAGAAACTGCTACTAATAAAATACTGTATTTATGCACTATACAGTTGTACATGACTTGAGAAATATTACTGCCAGCCTGATCAGGATGATGACGGGTATTGTGATCTGTTGATGGGAAGCAGACAAGGGCAGGGAGCATGAAAACAATGGGAGATTGCAGTTGCATCCGTATAGATCAGGTATGCAACAGCATTAGATCAGGTAATGCGCTTGCATCCGTATAGATCGGTATAGTGCTGATATCAAGACTACATTTATAGATGCTGTCAGAGAGCGCTTCAAGGAGCACTTGATGAACTCATCAAGAAACCCACGAGGGGGGAGGTGGCTCTTGACTAGGTTCAGAGCAGTGCACAGGGCTTGGTTGATAATGGGATTTTTTCAAAGAGCAGTTCTGTAATGATGATGTAACAGGTAAAGGGAATAGAGAACAAAACCTTGGCATTTTATCACTGCAGAAACGCATGCTTCACCCACATGTTGTTTGGTTGTCCGAGGACAGAGCGTAGAACTACAGATAGGAGGATATACAGTGAAGGTCAAAGAGGATGACCAAAGATGTTAGATAGCTTCCCTAAGAGCAACATGTCGATGTGGAAGTCTTCATGACGGACAAGAAATGGCTGAGAGAGAGGGAGCTGGAAATACTACAGACCTTTGTGAAAGCATGAAGTGGCTGAATAGGAAACGAATGTTTCCAGTCTCTCTCGGGAGGAGAAGAAGGGACTTGGCACTGTCCATTCCTGAGTCCGGTCACTCTCCCCGACGTGTTGGTTCTGGCCCTCCTAACCTTTATGTGGCACCAGCTCACGTAATCTCCTCTCTGAACACCCAGCAGGCTATCGCAGAAGGGGAGCAGCTATCGTGGCTCTCGGAGAAGAGACTCCTGTCGCAGCGGCTGGAATGTCTGCAGCGAGCAGTTGCAAGGCTGGAACATGAGAAGACGGAGCTGAAGCAACTCAACGCTGAGCTCAGGAGGACTCTTGAGCAGGTAAAACAGGCTCTCATTGCCTCTGCAAAGCCTCACGGTCCTCTGGAACACAACACGTTTCCACAGGCAGCACTTTGGGGTCCTCTGTTTGTCTCCTTCCCTCTCCCACTTTCCCCTGTGGACACACACTTTTGTATTCTCTCTCTCTTCTGGCACCCCGCTGCCTTCACAAAGGCACATTCACTCCGGAACCACCCTTCTTGCCCCAGCGTCCCCGTACACACCCATTTGACTCTCTTGTGTCAGGAACTGTTTCCTCTTGCGCTTTCTCTTCCATAGTCTACATCGAGTGCTTTTTGCCGCCAACGTTCTCTGGTGCAATTAACGGTCTCTGAGCAGACATCTCCTTGCCATGACGTCCAGAGGTCCTTTTGCTCCTTGTTTGGTGGCAGGTTTCTGTGACCCTTTCTCCTGTCCAACGTGCAGGTGGAACGTGAACGGAGGAGACTGAAGAGAGATCACGGTGGTCGGTCACTGCCAGATGCATGCGGCTTTTCTCTCTCTGAGTCTGACCAGCACAAGATGCCTGCTTCTAGACAGGTGAGAACAGAATCTTACTTGGTGGGAGGAGGCTCTGGCCATACGGAGCAACGATGGCAAATCCCAGTGGCAGCAGCCCCCCAGTATAGACCTAATAGAAGTCAAATATAGACCATGGCCCTGACCAAACTGGAGGCAAAAAAAAGAAATCCTTGCATTTTCTTCACAGGAGGAGTCTCACGCTCGCTGCAGTCGATTAGCTGAGTTACAGAACCAGGTGAGGAGTAGGAAAGCTCTCATCAAAAGCCACTGTGGCTGTACTGATGGGCACAACTTTGCATGATGCCACAGCCCAAGTTTTGTTTGGCTGTCAGGAAGTGAGTACATCAGGCAGTGTCTACACCAGGTAGTACCAGTTAGACACACCTCTTGGCCACGGCCAAACAACATCATTCACCTAGGTCTAGTCTCTGACTTGCCTAAAGGGCAAGTGGGAGAAGGATTGGAGGAAATTCAGAAAACTGGCACTCGCCTGAAAGTAGAGACTATTCTAAGGATGTTCCCCTTGAGCTTACTCATCTTGTTGACTGTTTCCATTTTCCCTTGACTCTGTTAACAGTGGAGCTTGCATCATATCAGAGCTCCGGGGATCTGAGGCAGTGCCAGAGCTTATAGCCTTCAGGCAATCGTTAGTGTCATACTGCTATGCTGTGCTAATCGTGATCCCAGTATCGGACCGAGTCAGAGACCTAAGCACTGTATGGACATGGGTTTTGTCAGTGCAAGAACGTACATTCCAGCTACTGAAGCCTATTGCATCCTTTGACAGTGGTCTTGGCAGTAGCAGCAGTCGCCAGACGTCTCTTCCGTGTACTTTTATGGGTCTGGTACACCCTGGTCTCCCTGAGGAGGCGAATCTTCACAGGCGCTCAGGGCGAAATGCATATAATATTTGTATCGGTAGACTACATGATGCTTAGCTCCGGCAAGTGAGCTGAGAATACTGCTGAAGCCATCAAGGTATATCTTAAGGATGTTTTCACCAGGAAGCCTCAGTGTCCGAAGTTCTGTTGCTACAGATAACTAACTGAACCCCCTTCCCCTTGTGACTGACTGTTGCGTCTGCCTGCACCGTGGACCCACTTCAGCAGTTCAGCAGGAAAACGGAGGTGCTCTGCTCAAAGAATAGTCCTCACCTGGCTGGTTAGGGCACTCCTCTGGGCCTGGGAAACAGCAGAACTGGAACTTGATCTCCCACTTCCTGGGAGATGCTCGTAGCAGCAGCTGGCCACTTCTCCCACTCATACCTCTGGGTTACCTACCAGAGCGTGGGAGGGTTTTTCAGGCTTGCAAGCCCAGTTTCACAAAGGTGCCCTTATTATTTCAGACAGAAGGTCAGATCTGTCCCTCTCTTCAGTGGTGGTGGTCCCCAGCCTATGCACAGAGTTTGTTGTGAAGTCCCTTTGATGTCTTACTTTCCATGTGCATCTCCTCCACTCCAGAGCAGGCAGAGGGCAACATGCCAGAGCTGCTGTGGCTGCACTGCACTGCAAACCTAACAGGAGGTGAGAGCAGCTGGGTCTCTCCCACCAAAAAGCCCAGCAGGCAGAGCTCCGTGTTGTCAGGAAAGAATAGAATCTGAGGCGTTTCAAGGCCTCAGCAGTCCTGTAAGGCTCTTTTCCCCCCTGGGCTTTGTTCATCAGGTTATGCTCTGCTCCTCTGTGAAATGCTCTGAAGTTAGGAAAAATGAGAGTTTGCTCCCTTTTCATGTGCTAGCTGTCACGTTTTTAAGCTGGATCGCAACAGAACAGTTCTTCAGTACCTTGTGTAACCAGTAGCCCTCCTGCTGAGGAAAAAGCACGTGGAACTAAGGTGTCGGTAGCCCGAATCTCTCTTTTGAGAAAAAGAGTTGGGTTACTAAACCCTGTAGGAACCTCTCTCCTTAATATACATGTAATGTCTCGGTGTTGTACACGTGAATGGTATGCCAGAAAGAAACTCGGAGCTGTTGATAATCTGAGTTTGGTTCAGGGTGACTCTGGGAACCTGTTACTTCCCATTCCACAACGACAAAGTGTTTGTCAGGGCTGGAGTTAGCGGGTGCGTCTTCCCCGACGTCCGCAGATGGTCCTAACAGCGTGGGCTTGCCTGAGCTCGGCCTTTCGCCTCTTTCAGGTGTCCCTTCTGCAGACGCAGCTGGCACAGGAGCGAAAATACAAGCAGGACTATATTGAGTGCTGCGCCAAGACCAGCCAGGAGCTGTCAGACCTTCACCAAGAGCTGTCTTACTCCTTAGCAGCTGTGGTCAGGGAGCCCAGAGCTGCTGTTCTGGAAGCAGAGACTCGGAAGCTGGATCGGTCTCTGAACGTTAACTTGGCACTAATATCTCTGGACCATCAGTCTCCTGAGAGACAGCCGTTGCATTCAACTGCCAGATCCCCCAGAAGCGATGACCTGAGGTAACAGGACCAGCGTACAACAAAAGGCCTCAGCAGGAGCCAAGTCGGGGACCTGCTGTACCAGGTGAACTGTGGCAGGGGGCTTGCTTCAAGCACGAGTCCTGAAGTAAGATAAAAGTGCAGAGGACAGCGTTCACCAGCAGGTTCCCCAGCAGAAGCAGCAGAAGGTGGGACAAAACCGGTGCTGGCTTGTGTGGATGGGGTGAGTCGTAGGCCTGGAAAAGCCTACGGTGAACCTGAGGTGAACCTGAGGAGCAGGTAAAATGTCTTCCTTTTCCAAAGCACTCCATCACAGCATGCCTCGTCAGTCTCCACACAGCCCTCCACATTAGGTTGTTCCTGTCAGTTTCTGTACTGTATACAAAGACTTGTTGTCTGGTTTTATTTCTTCAATACACTTATTTCTCCAAAACACTGCTCAGGCTCTGAGCAGAAATCTCCTTGCAATGATGTCCTGTTGCTCCTCTGCTTTCTTCAGCAGCTGCTCCAGGTGGGCTTTCTCGGCACAGAGCTCTTCATTTGTTCTTCTACACAAGTTCAGCTTCTCCTGGTCAGAGATCTTTGCTCTCTCCATCCCGTCCACTTTTCCTGACAGAACTTCATTCTCTTGCTCCAGCTACAATCACAGAGGCACAGAGGAAATAAAATACAGTAAGAGTTACTATGAAGAAGGTTTGGCTTGGACAGGAAAAAGACCAACATTTCCATACTCAGTCAGTCATACTGTCGGAAGGCAAGAAGCCTGAGCAGAAGCAGCAGCTGGAGACGAACACCTGGCAAGATCTTTGGCAACTCTGCTCACCTGCAGCACAAGTTTGTTCAGTTGCGCTTTATCCAGTGCAAGAGCTTCACTGATACCGCTCGTGTTCGCTGTTGCAACACGTAGTTCAGCTATTTCAGCACTCAGCTAATAAGCTGAGCCCCTGTCAACTCTGCTACCGACCGCTCTGCCTGGAGAGACAAAAGAGAACAATTTCTGTGACCTGAGATGAGGAATGAATAGCAACACATTCTAAAACATCTAATAATGACGAGAACTGAGATAAAATATGAGCAAAGTCTGTGCTGCAGAAATACCTCTAGTAATAAAGTGCTCAGCCTCCAATGGTCAGCTGAGAAGAACACAGCATCTCCTTACTCAGGAACCAGCCAAGAGGGAAAGCACAGTAGAAGTCTGTCTTTTATAGACACAACAGGAGTCAAACATTATCAATTCTTGAGTCTTCCAGTTAGGTATACTGGAACTGTCAATATGGATGGATAAAAATTGAATTAACCCAGCAGAGCCTGACCTTTCTCTTCAGTTATCTAAAGACAGAAAAACACCCTCCCTCAGTTTCCAAATTACGTTTCCTTCCGGGCCTGGGGATTATGACAAACCAAAAGGAAAGCAAATTCGTATTTAATGACTGTGCACAACAACTTTCATCTAGGATGGGTACATATGTATAAATACAGAACCAACATCAAAAGAACATGAGACCAAAGGTTACATAAAAGCATAGAAAAACATCCACGCAAACAACAGTAAGTGAAGCGAAATAAATCTCACGGGGATTTAACATTCATGCAGGCAGAAACAAAAAGTAGAAAGGACAAAATAACTTTTTTCTTACAAGTGGACAAACTTTTTTTTTTTTTAAACACAGTTTCAGTTTTTCAGCATTTCCAGTGTTTCTTGTTCCTTCAGACACATGAATATTGCATAAAGACAGGGAGGAGAACGTGTGTTAAAACAAGTGAAATGTCCGACACTTTGCAAAAAAAAGATTATCAGGAGACCATCAGAGGTCCTTTGGGCGTAAAGATTACCATGGTATAAGGATATTTAAGAAATAATTCTGGGGTCACATAAGATTTGGGTAATGCATTTTTTTCTGAGAAAGCCTGAGATCTTAGGGGCTTGATTTTCTATGAAAAACCCTGAGGACATTTAGAATGCCAAACACAAATGAAATGCGGTTTGAATCTTACTTCAGCAGATGTTACCCTACAATGAGATAACACACTTGCATCTCTTACGAGCATGAGATTCATAGGCTACCTGTTTCAAAACTTTGATTCCCATTAGTCAATATACGGGTCTGCCTTAAAACACATATACGTACCATATTGCCAATAAATAACTCAGAATATCCAAACGTGGTTGGTAACTAAGAAAACCTGACGTTCAGTAACTCTTAAGAAGGACCTTCACGAGGCTTACCCACTCGCACAGTATTTAAAAGTGAAAAAAATTGGAGAGCAATTGCTGATAATCTGATTTCGGTGGCTACCCATTAGCATTCTCCTGATTAGGAAGGTAACTGAATTTAGTTAATGTTAGCAAACTTGTATGTAACTTCCATCTTTTTTTTCCTAGTCTAAACAGGACCTCTGGTCTTCTCTGTCTTAATGGAAGGACTTCTGCCAAGCCAAAGACAAAGAATCAAGGCTCATGGATGTGAGAAATGGGATGAACTCCTCTGGGCGAGGCTGCTCCCTGCCTTTTACCTGTATTCCTCTCACATTCAGCTGGTGCTGTCAAACCTCACCTTATGATGAGTATTAGAATCTATAAAGCATTATTTCAGGCAAATGATTTCTGGGGACAAAATATGAGTATGCAAGAACACAAGCATAGGCAAGGAGAGAGAACTGTGTATGGAAAAGGAAGCCCCAACAAGAAATGAATAATCCCTGAAAAATAAGACTTCCTCCGGGACACATCTATCCTAGGGCAGCTACTCAAACAAAATAAAAAGGACACGAAGACTGAGCTACACGCAACTAAAGCTAACATAACTAAACAGAAATATAATTGCACCTTATGCAGTGCTGGTTCTGGTTTGCATGTGTGTTAGCCCCGTGTCTCCTCTTACTTCTTATTCTACTTTCTGAAAAAAGCAATTTCAACTTGCTTCTACCCAGGAGAGAAGTTACAGTTTTGAAGATGTTAACACCAAGCACACGGCAAAAGTTCAGAAGCTCAGATCAGAGTTACATTTACGGTCACATTTACAAAGTGCTTCTGAATAGGACCCTTCGCACTGTCACAAAGACGCCTGTGCAGATTCCCTAGCTGGAGATCTATTAAACAACAGTAACCCTCAGGATAAGGAGAGAGTAACAGCGCAAGAAACTGAAAGGCTGGTGTGCTAGCTTCAGTATTTGAATAGCACCATAAGTACGGACTCGCGACTAACCATCAGTTGTACAAACGTGGTACAGCTACTCCAACATGAGGCAAGGAGAGGGGTGCAAGGGAACTTTCCGTAGTACTGACATTCTTGCTCACCCCCCCATTCTCTACCGATTCAAGTCAGTAGGGAATAGAAGGCAGGAGCAAAAATACTGTGAGTCATCACAGCTTTGTGCCAAATAGGTCTAGTGAAATTATTATTTTTATTGGAACGTTAATGTGGTTTATGATGATAACAGTTTGGAATATTCAGTCTTCTCTTAGACTTTCAACTTTATCCTGCGTGACATTCTGTTAAGCGTATTAATAGGACTGAGCATTAACGTAGACCTTATTAAAGGGATCAAAAATCACATGCACAGACGTTCTTATGTGGAATTATCATCCAAACGGGATACTTCCAGGGGAGCTCACAGAGCTTTGACCAATACTGGTCAAGATCTTTATCTGTAACTAAAGGGGTGTCCTGGTTTCAGCTGCGATAGAGTTAATTTTCTTCCTAGTGGCTGGTACAGTGCTGCGTTTTGGATTTAGGATGAGAATAATGTTGATAACACGCCGATGTTTTAGTTGTTGCTAAGTAGTGCTTACACTAGTCAAGGACTTTTCAGCTTCTCATGCCCTGCCAGTGAGAAGCTGGGAGGGGGCACAGCCAGGACAGCTGACCCAAACTGGCCAAAGGGATATTCCATACCATGTGATGTATATAAACTGGGGGGAGTTAGCCGGGGGGCGGCGACTGCTGCTCGGGAACTGGCTGGGCATCGGTCGGCGGGTGGTGAGCAACTGCATTATGCATCACTTATTTTGTATACTCTTTTATCATTATTATCATTATCATTATTTTCCCTTCCTTTTCTGTCCTGTCAAACGTCTTTATCTCAACCCGTGAATTTTACTTCTTATTCCCGATTCTCTCCCTGATGCCACTGGGTGGGGGGCAGTGAGCGAACGGCTGTGTGGTGTTTAGCTGCCTGCCGGGTTAAACCACAACAGTCCTTTTGGCGCCCAACGTGGGGCACGAAGGACTGAAATAATGACAGACCAGAGCGTGTTAAGGCAAACTTGTTATAAGCATTCATTACCTTGGTTTAACGGTCGCCATTGGTCACAATGTTGATTGATTTACTCTCAAAGTTGTCGTGCTTGCTCTCCAAGTTGTGTTATGTAACACCTTACTTGCTGTATATGTTCCCTGTTGGGCTGTTTATCACCTCTGGGAGCTGGGTCAAGGATATCATTTTGCTGCACTGCGTAACACTACTGGTTTATGATGTGATAAGATTTTTGGTCGTGAGACTGATTTTTGTATTTGTACTTTCATACACTTGGACTCGGCATTGCCGTCATCTCCGTACCTCAGGAGCCACTTTTCGGAAACTATTAATAATTACACCTTTTACCTTTTCTCCTCGGGGAACCAATCTATGGGGGAGATGGGGGCGGACACTTTCCCCTGCTCCTTCACCTTCCCTTTCTCAGGCCTTCTTTCTGTAAATTAAAAAAAAAAAAAAAAGATTACGAGGAAAGGTTATACTGAGGCAGAAAACAGTCTCAGCTTCACGTACAAAAAAAAGACCAGGCTCTGAGCTGTCCATTTCCCTCGGGGGTCAGGGAAGACTCCTCGGTTGTTGGTTGGTGCCATGAAAACATTGCCCAGGAAAAGGTTGGACAAAACAAAAAAAGCGGGGGGGGGGGGGGGGGGGGGAGGGGGGAGGGGGATCAAATGTTACAAATAACTAGGAAAGCAAGAGAGAACAAAAGGAAGAAAATCATTATGCCACTGCCTACGTCATGCTTAGCCTGGATCTTAATCCTGGGTGCAGTCTTGTACCTCCAGACAGAGCTGAACTGAAAGAGGTTCAGAGAAATCTAGCAAGGAAGCTCAGGGGTCAAATGGCTTCCACAAAGGACCATCTGCGTAAGCTGGGACTCTTCAGCGGGGGAAAGGCATGGCCTGTAGGCTGGCCCAGGAAACGTCTACGACATCCTGAGAGGCAGGGAGAGAGCCCGGGCAGCGACCATTCACTCTTTTCCAACAGAGGAACAAGGGCCATCAGATACAGCTAGTGGGAGCAAGCAAGGGAGGGGAGGTGTTTTTTCTTACAGCAGAGCAGGCCTGCTGAACGCCTTGCAACAGGGTGTTGTAAATGCAAACTGTTTACATGGGTTCATGGCGAGATGGGAAAAGTACCTGAAAAGAGAGCCACTGAGGACTCTCAATAGACCGTAACAGATGCCGGAGATCCCGAGAGCCGAAAACAGTTGCACATGGAGAAAAGTATTAGGAGCCTTTATTCCTCACTATTTAACGTGACAGAATTCCCAGAAAGCGGAAAGTTTGTCTGCCCATCATCCCTCCTCCTGCTCCTTTTCACTGTCCTCAAAACACTAATATTCCTAACTCTGCCTCCAAAAGGTCTGCAGTTACTATATAGTCCCTTCTGGTTTTTACCTGTATTTTCCCCAGTGTAAGCCCTTCATTTTTCAATTCAGTTGTGCAAGACTTCCGGGGCACACGCAATTAGAGAGCTATCCTGACCTCACCCCCTCCTCCATGTACACAAAGTACTTGCTCTCAGGACGGCCAGCTTGCATTCACGCCTATTGCAGAGAACAGGTGCAATGCAGAGATGCTTCTCGTTAACGTAGATACATGCTGTGAAGTTGTAAATCCTGGCTGTAGTAAGGTTGCTGTTGTCATGCTAGTTTAAGCACATAAAGCAAGTTCTGCGGGAAGGAGTGAAATATTTCATTAGGACAACTAATACTGTGGGGAAAAGCAGGCAAGGTTTTTGCACAACAGTGCTTCTTCATTTCATCTTTAGAAACTGCTCAAAAGCTTGCTAGTTTTTCTCCAAATACACCAGCTACTCTCACAAAGCACATTCACGTTCTCCTCCCGACCTTTGCCTCAGTGGTACACGTTAAACTGGAGTGAGTGAGAGGAAGGGGAAAAAAATCAGGCTGAAACTAAAGCTCTTTCTGAAGCCTTTACTACAAACTTCACGCTTCAAAGACTTGATCAAGGGAACTGCAAACATTCCATTAAACCACAAGTCTTTTTAATCAAGTTCCCGTTAAAGATACAAGGCATAAACTACCACTATTACTCTGGCCACTGTGCATTTATATAGATGCTTGCGGAAGTCCCTTACAACTTACACGTTACTCTGAGAAGTTCTGAACTGCTTTAAAATTCTCCTGAGATACTCTCCAAAATATCCCTTCCAGAGATACTGATATTCAGGTCCTGGACTGAACACCTTACTCGAGGTCGTTTTACAACAGAGCAGCAAAGTTTTATGGAACAAGTGAGACCGTTTCTGGGCAGTCTCTCATTCTCCTCCAAGTTCTCCCACACCCGCGCGGCGGCACCTCCAGAAACCGGTTTCCTATTTGTTCACGATGGTTCTAAACCTCTGTAACAAAACTTCAACAACGTCCTCCCCACTGAAGCAGTCCTGCTACTGTTATGGATAGCAATGCAAAGATATTCAAAGAAAACGGTCAGATACGCTTGGAAGCTAAAGGCCACAATAAAAAGGAAAAGAAAATACCATGTACATGAGACCGTTGGAAACTTTTTCCCGGTGCAAAGTGGAAATTTCCAGCTACCTGCAGGAGATAGTAGTCCTTCATTAAAAGGTCTCAATCTATATAACTAAAGCAGTCGTGCTGGTGCTTGGATTTTTAGATTTTTGTTTAAACAAGACAGACACCAAGCAACTCATTTTCATAGGTGACAATATCAGCAGATGTTGTCCTAAAAGAGGTATGAATTTCCCCTGTTCCTCACAGGCAGTCATGTGGAAAGCCATAACTACATACTGATGTTGATAATAACTGTTTTATGCAAATTATTTTAGTGGACATAAAAATGGGAAGAAGGAGGAATTAACTCTACTGGGAGGGAACTGACTGTTGCTGCAGGAAATACAAAACAGTATCACGGAAAAGGAGTGGAGAAAGTAATTGAGGGGGAGAGTGAGCAGGGTAAAAAAAAACCCTTAATACAATACACAACCGTGATCCAGTGTATACATCCGTGAAAATAAGCTGCATGCAAAAATAAAGCACTAAGCCAACAAAACCAAACCAAACCCAAAAAGAAAAAGGTTGTTCAAACTTCATCCTGGAATTTGAAAGGGATACGGATATTAGGTGCCAATCCTCACTGACGCCTACTAGCAATCATACACGCTCTCCCCTGGAAGATCTGAATGGCCCAAACTCACGTGCTACGTGAGGCATTCAATGTCCGTGCAAACCTATTGCTTGTGTTAACTGCAGACCTGATGAGAATGGAGATGTGCAGAATTCCGAGTGCATAACCATGGTCCCCAAAAATTTCCCCAGTGACACCCACCCTTGGACCCTTGCTACCTCCAGCATTCCCCTTGGAATCTTTCGTGCTCATCACGCTTTGTGACAGAGGGTCCCATAACGGTTTGGTACCCATGATAATGCTCAAATCACAGTGTCTGGCTTCGTGAGTAAAAGGTTGACTTTCCAGAAATAAAGACTGTAGTCTCCAGGAAGAGTACACAAATATGTAAAAAAACCAGAGCTTGAATTAAAAAAAAAAAATTAGCCTGGGCCTGACTTCTAGAAGGTACCTGGGTACGTAATTTGCACGTCCAAGTGTTCTGGGTTTGGTAACCCTTCAAATGACAGGGTAGTTACATAGTTATTTGGTATACCTCCTACTACTGTTCCATACACCAGTTGCAAAAAAAACACTCCTCTGAGCATTTCCAGCTTTGACAACCAACTCAAATAGTCTTGCTTCCACTGTTTTTCTAAAGAAGATAACATTTCACTCCCTCCAGCACCTCTGCTGGCAAGCTGTTGACTACTGTTATCTCCAGCATCCACTGGTGGCCTCTGTTTTAAGACTAGACGGGCAGGTGGGACAATCTAACCTCAAAGAAGCTGCCTCTCCTCCTCCAGAAACCTTGGCAAAAAGACTCGCTAGCTGGACGGCAGGAAAAACTAAGCTTCTCCAGCCAGCGTGCTTCCTACCAGCCCGCACAACGAAACACAGGATTATCCCCTTCCCGCTGCTTTTCCTGACTCTCCTATTGAACCCCCTTACAGGCACAAGTACCCTGCTGAGGCCAGGGGTTATCATATTACAGTGCCGTGAACACCTAAAGCTGGAAAAGGAGAGGAACTCTGCCTTTTCACAGTCCTCACCATCATGCAGCACGTTTACAGCAAAACCCATCTCTCACCTTGTTGACCTCTAGGAAACCATACACCTGGCAGCCCTCGTTCTTCTGCTCTTGCATTTGCTGGCTAAACCCTTCCCTCTTGCACTGCTCTATGGTATCCGGCTTCTTGAAGGCCCAGCCTCGCCGCCTGTATGCTTCTCTGACGTCGTCACAAGTATTACAACACCTGCAAAAGCACAAGCACCATCTTACCATCTCTATCGCTAGAAAGAGATGCTCCAGCTCAGGACTTGAATCCTTGGCGGATTCTTCTTCAACAAAGCAATAAAGCAAACATCAGGGACTGGACCTTGAAAGCTGGTCTAATGCTCCTGAAGGAGCTCAAGCTTCTTGATGTACTTTTCGAGAGTTTGGCATGAGGATGCAAGCTGTTTGAATGCAGTTCTTGAGTCTGAAAAGGGCTCTGCCTGTCCATTTAGACAGTCACATCACTCCTTGGCAAAGAAATTTGCTCCAAAAACGACATCAGTGTCCCACAGTTCCGAGTAGTTTGGAACTCCCCGTGTGAACAAAGCATCTGCCTGTTTCTGTTCCTCCTTTTCTCTGTTTTTAGGCCAAGACCGTCAAAATGGGAGGGAGGGCTAATGGCAAACTTTCTTCCTTACTTTTCTACCTCTGGATAACACCTTGGTCACTGGAAAAACCAGTTTTCTTTCTTGGTTCCGTGTTTTGCTGGGCCAAACAAGAAGTTGGAGGCTGGAATCATGAATCCCTCAAGATGGAAACACCTCTGGGGAAGGACCCAACTGGACAGACAGGATAGACCAAGTTACTAAAGAGACAATAGCAGCGAAGGATAGTCCAGAACCTATGGACTATCACAGATCCATTCTTAGAGGAATTTGCAGGTAGGACAAATGAGAAACACCAAGCGACACCCGTTGTTTGTGTGAGCGATGAATGTCTGGTCTTTGCTCCTGTAAGGATGCAGAGCCTGCAGCAGGAGTGAGAAGGCAAGGCCATAACCGGGTTTTATTCCAAGACAGCTCACGTAACAGTGAAATAATTTACACAGCTCCCCTCTGGACACCATATAATCCCAGAAAAGATACAGTGTCCTGAGATACAATCTTTGTGCTACTGCAAAGGCAGTGCAATTTGCACTGCCCTTATTAAACAGGCACGTAGACAATGTAGACAACCTAACTCTGCACTGCACGTTCTTAACAATCACGAGTGCAGCTTCCAAAGACATACCGAAACCACAACAGTTCTCATCATTCTCTGAACACGTGCCCGGGAGGATTTCGTTGCACAGACCTTCGCAGACATTTGAAAAAAAAAAGAAAAAGGTGCATGCAACATAACAGTGCAAATTCAAGTGCTAAGAAGATATGAAAAGGTGTAAAGGTTACCGAATGTCCTCTGACTCTGCCCCATAACAGCCCTCGCAACAATCAGCATCCCAAGAATTTGGATCAAACACTTCTTCTCCTTCTTCTTTCCCCAGCTCTAAGACAAAAGAGGATTCAAAGTGATGAGGCATGTCTAGAAATGCTGTCTTGTACTCTTGTTTTGTTCTACGCACAATAACTGTTCTACACATGAATGCAACGATTTTGTGTTGAAGCTGTGCATCCCGCACCCAAAGCCCACCTGAAATGGTAGGCATAGAGCCTGCTGAGGTGTCAAATAAGACCAATTAACAGAGTAGCGTTTGTCATCTCAAGAACACCCTCCACAGAAAGAACTGGCTATCTGTAAGCCTTCCTGGAGCATCGACCAGATGTTACTTGCATAAAGGCTTTGTTAAAACATTGTCTAAAGTAGACCCAATCAGCACATCGCGACTGATACAGGACCTGTTACACAAAATTTTAGATAGTTTTTGTGCCCAGACATTAAATCTGTAATGCCACAACCTGTGAATACAGAAAGGCTGCCAAGTGACACAGCAGTAAGAACACTATCACCACATTCCCATGACAACTGGAGAAACCCGCGTACCTACGGGTATTGTTCAGCTCTTGGCTTAGTTTAGCCTTTCAACTTCAACAACAGAAAAGTTAAATCCGAGTGATACAAATCAAAACATTTAGTTTATGCTGATACACAGAACTACACTCTCTCCCAGAAAAGGTAATAAGGAGCTCATGTTTTGGAAAGGAAAAGTCAGGACAGTATTACTGTTAGACTGCAACACTTTGCCAGAATCGTTTGTATCGAAGTACAACAATGAGTCATAATACGCAAATAATGTAGAGGAGAGGTTTATGTAGCCAAGGACCACTTACTACAACTCGCAACCGATAAATCCACTAAAATGTATTTATCAGGTATGCATTACCACACACAAAGTAAATGCAGTAAGGTGCAAGTTTAGGCTTAAGGGTCGAGTCACTGGAGCCTTCCCTGGAGAGAGGCTCTTTCCTCTAACCACGTCGTCCCGTTTGTCAGCCCACTGTGATTTAAAGATACAACCAAAGCCAAGTTTTGCCAGAACAGCTGCTTGATTTCTAGTCATAAAAGACCGCTAATAACTCAGCAGCTTTACTCCTGAAACGCACCCATGAGTCCCTGTCATAATTTCAGAGGGACTAGGCAAAGATTTGCCTCGCAAAAGTAGCAAGCGTTAATAGGAGTTTGTCTGATCCGCCAGCTTAAAAGATCTGGGTGCTATAAACTCTTCAAGAGTTTATGGTGTTTAAATGCTTTTCAGCTGTCACTCGTTCCCGTGAAAGTCAGAACGGGCATACAGTGATGGGAAGACTACCAGAGCATCCATCCAAGAAAGGCAGAATAGCGTCTTACTGTGTCTCTCGGCCTCTGGAGTCGCACGATTGCCAGCTTTATCCAAACGTTGCTTAAACAGATTGTGCTCCACATCCAGCTGCTGCTCCCCTGCTACGTCCGTGGCATCGATGCTCAAATCTGAAACCCACGAGCAAGGGAAGTGGTCTATAAACGCACATTTGTTATGGCCCGAGGCAGGCTGAGGAAGCCTTCAACCAGTGAAAATACAGAATCTTTTCAGCCAGGGGAGATAAGAACGTGCCAAACTGGAAGAGTGTGTATGGCTGGGGCCAAGTGACGTATGGGGAGTAAGATGCACATTGCAGCACCCTAAATGATCCCTCCAAATACGGGGTTTGGTTTGGTGTACAGGAAGGACTGTTTCCAGCTGCCACAGAAATCATTACCCTGAAAGGTAAATACACGTAAGGCAAAAAACCAAAACCCAACCCCTCAAAGCCCATAACCATTTTCACAAACACCGCTTCAGGAGTTAAGCTTAAAATTGGTTGAAAGCTGCCTCCCACCTCTACCCCCTCACCCTTCCCCCTTCAACATCAGCACATTTCCTCGTGATCCCTTTTCACAAAGAAGATTGAGAAGGTCTGTGGTCTCGGCCTGGCGTCGAAGCGCCACGATGCACTTGCTGGCTACACGCTCTCTTGTAAGACTCACAGCTTCTCTGCACAAAACAGCAGAGGCTTCCAGTCTCTCCGGCCTTCCCACGCCCTTTTAAATGCGAAGAAGGCAAAGACCAGCAATCTCTTGGGTGGTCAGAAGGAAGTCAGACTCACTACATTTAGAGCCCAATGCATTACCCAAAGGAATTACTACAACAGAACAAGAGGGAGGGCAGATTGGTGGACAGTCGGACAACGTGCACAGCAGTAATACACAGTAAGATTTGCACAATTTTCAATCGCTTCATCCTGCAACTTTATTTTGAATTTAGTTAAAAGCTAATCAGATTATTAACGCTCATTCTGATTTTAAAAATTTTGGAGAAAGGTTACCACGTGCCATTGGCATTACAGTCAGAATTTAAGCACAAAAATCACAGAAGAGCTATCCCTTGTCCAGTAACTTCCAAAGGAGACTAAAGCTTTCCAACAACAATACAGTCAAATCTTGAGTCCCAAGTGAACTCCGTGTCAGCTTTTTCAGTATTACTGCGCCCTCTGACAAAGTACAACACCATACAGAAGTGTAAGTGGGTTTATAGCTTATCCTCATTTATAATCTAGAAAAATACTACTGCCTGACTGGAAGCGCTGGTTTAAGTGCCCAGCGGGCCTGGCTGGAATCACTGCCTAACCTCAAGGGATCACCAATGCCTCCCTGTCCGTGGCCCAAGCAGCAGTGCAGCACTCGGAAGCACCAGGCACGCTGAGCCTCTCGGGCCCTCGGCAAGGATGAAAATTATCCCAAATATTCAGAAGTCTGACTCACAAGCACAAGGCGTACGTGGAAAAATAACATCTAGGTCGACCTTCAGTTTCTCTCCCCTTGATTTGCCAACGTACAATTCCGGATGAACCTAGGAACAAAGAAAAAACAGTCTCCTGTTTCACTTGGAAGGAAATCAAAGGGCCTCTTTCCCTCGACTGCTCTGCCTCACGAGCTGACTTTTAAGAGGTGGGATTTGCGAGACACCTGAGCTGCTGCTGCCTCCCACACCTTCCATGGTAGCTAAGCACTTGCCATTTGTAAGACTTCAAAAAAAGAGAGTAATTTGGGAATCTTAAAATTTGGGGTGGGGACGGGGGTTCCTGCGGTTGCTTTCTTTTCTTCGTATTGCCTGCTTGTAGACGGCGGAGACAGCAAGAAGAGATCTTGAGACGCTCTCCTGCGACAGCGCTACAGGAGGCCGCAAGCCAACCTTTGCGCCAAGCGGCTTTCGGGGGAGGGCAGCCCGCTCCCATCGTCAAGGCGACCAGCCGGGGCAAACAAAAAAACCCCAACAGATCCGCAGCCGGTGAAGCTGCTGCGTGGCCAGCCCGGAGGAGGAGGCGGGAGCTCGGCGGGGGTGCGGAGGCACGGCAGGCCGCCCCGGGCCGCAGGGCCGCCTCTCCACTGGGGCACCGCGGGCAGGAGGCAGCACCAGTGGACCGGGCCCACCCCGCCGCCGCTACTCGCCTCTTTGGTGAGGTAGTACTGCAGGTCCGAGAACAAAGGCACCACCATGATGAGCCCGCTGACAACCCTCACTGCCGGGGAGGCGAGAACCGCCGTCAGCCCCGCCGGTCGCGGCCGCCCGCCCGTCTCGCCTCAGCCCCGCCTCAGCCCGCCCGCCGCCACCCCGAGCCGCTGCCCCCCGCCGCCGAGCGCCGGCCCACAAGGTCCCCTGGCCGGCCACCGCCCCACAGCAAGGCCCGGGCCCGCCCGCCGGCCCCCGGCCGCCCTCAGCGCGCCCGCTCACCCAGCGCGCCCCCGCACGTCCTGACCCAAAAGTCTTCCAGGGCCTTGGGGAAGGCATCGAACCGCTTCAACCGCCACAGCGAGTCCATGGTGCCGTGCGGCCCGGAACCAAACCCGCCTTCAGGCGCCGGGCCGGCACCGCCCCCGCCCGAAGCCGGCCAAGGGGCTGGGGCTCCCGGTCTCCTCCGGGGCGGGAAGGTCCTCGCTGCCGCCCCGCCCTCTTCTGACCCTCCCTGGCAACGGCCCCCAGGCCTCTGAAGGACACCCGAGAGACGCTGACTGTGCCGACATCGGTTAGCTGGAAAGGGCTTGACACCCAGGCGAAGCTGCGGGCAGAGAGCACTTTTCACTCGGTTTGACATCCTCCCCGCCCCATCCATTGCCTCCGTCTTTGGAAGGTCTGGAGTTTGTTACTAATGTCCTTTTGAGAACCACCGAGCTCTCCCTCAGGCTGGCTGTTGCAGCAACAAAGCGGAAAGCAAATCATCTCGGGAGAGTACCGGCGCTTTCTGTGAGGAAGGAAGGAGGGAAGAAGGGAAGGAAGGAAAGAAGGAAAGAAGGAAGGAGGGAAGGAAGGAAGGAAGGAAAACCCACTCTCTTGCCCCACCTTCGATCCCTGGCGTGTACTCTTCACCCCTTCATTTTGTTAACACCTCCTTTTCCCTCTGTCATCACAGGGACCGGCTATGAACTCGAGAGGTTAAATCAGACAACAGCTCGTAATAGCTTACTTGCGCACGTAAACAACTAGTATAATCTTTTCCTAAGCCACATACCTACCACTTGCTTTTTCTTACTGAAATAGTGCGATCCTGCAAAACTGCTTTTATTTAAAAAAATCTTAAAAATCACTGCCGCTAGGAAATGCTTCCAAATGCAAACAGAACAAATGCGCCCCCATTTCCCACAGCAAAACAAAATACATTTCCGGGAAGGGCACAAGACAGGAGCCCCGTGATGCTGCAGCTGTTCCTCTACAGGAAATGAAGGTTCAGAGACCGATCCATCTTCCGAGTCTCTGCTTCCAGAACAGCAGCTCTGGGCTCCCTGACCACAGCTGCTAAGGAGTAAGACAGCTCTTGGTGAAGGTCTGACAGCTCCTGGCTGGTCTTGGCGCAGCACTCAATATAGTCCTGCTTGTATTTTCGCTCCTGTGCCAGCTGCGTCTGCAGAAGGGACACCTGAAAGAGGCAAAAGGCCGAGCTCAGGCAAGCCCACGCTGTTAGGACCATCTGCGGACGTCGGGGAAGACGCACCCGCTAACTCCAGCCCTGACAAACACTTTGTCATTGTGGAATGGGAAGTAACAGGTTCCCAGAGTCACCCTGAACCAAACTCAGATTATCAACAGTTCCGAGTTTCTTTCTGGCATACCATTCACGTGTACAACACCGAGACATTACATGTATATTAAGGAGAGAGGTTCCTACAGGGTTTAGTAACCCAACTCTTTTTCTCAAAAGAGAGATTCGGGCTACCGACACCTTAGTTCCACGTGCTTTTTCCTCAGCAGGAGGGCTACTGGTTACACAAGGTACTGAAGAACTGTTCTGTTGCGATCCAGCTTAAAAACGTGACAGCTAGCACATGAAAAGGGAGCAAACTCTCATTTTTCCTAACTTCAGAGCATTTCACAGAGGAGCAGAGCATAACCTGATGAACAAAGCCCAGGGGGGAAATGAGCCTTACAGGACTGCTGAGGCCTTGAAACGCCTCAGATTCTATTCTTTCCTGACAACACGGAGCTCTGCCTGCTGGGCTTTTTGGTGGGAGAGACCCAGCTGCTCTCACCTCCTGTTAGGTTTGCAGTGCAGTGCAGCCACAGCAGCTCTGGCATGTTGCCCTCTGCCTGCTCTGGAGTGGAGGAGATGCACATGGAAAGTAAGACATCAAAGGGACTTCACAACAAACTCTGTGCATAGGCTGGGGACCACCACCACTGAAGAGAGGGACAGATCTGACCTTCTGTCTGAAATAATAAGGGCACCTTTGTGAAACTGGGCTTGCAAGCCTGAAAAACCCTCCCACGCTCTGGTAGGTAACCCAGAGGTATGAGTGGGAGAAGTGGCCAGCTGCTGCTACGAGCATCTCCCAGGAAGTGGGAGATCAAGTTCCAGTTCTGCTGTTTCCCAGGCCCAGAGGAGTGCCCTAACCAGCCAGGTGAGGACTATTCTTTGAGCAGAGCACCTCCGTTTTCCTGCTGAACTGCTGAAGTGGGTCCACGGTGCAGGCAGACGCAACAGTCAGTCACAAGGGGAAGGGGGTTCAGTTAGTTATCTGTAGCAACAGAACTTCGGACACTGAGGCTTCCTGGTGAAAACATCCTTAAGATATACCTTGATGGCTTCAGCAGTATTCTCAGCTCACTTGCCGGAGCTAAGCATCATGTAGTCTACCGATACAAATATTATATGCATTTCGCCCTGAGCGCCTGTGAAGATTCGCCTCCTCAGGGAGACCAGGGTGTACCAGACCCATAAAAGTACACGGAAGAGACGTCTGGCGACTGCTGCTACTGCCAAGACCACTGTCAAAGGATGCAATAGGCTTCAGTAGCTGGAATGTACGTTCTTGCACTGACAAAACCCATGTCCATACAGTGCTTAGGTCTCTGACTCGGTCCGATACTGGGATCACGATTAGCACAGCATAGCAGTATGACACTAACGATTGCCTGAAGGCTATAAGCTCTGGCACTGCCTCAGATCCCCGGAGCTCTGATATGATGCAAGCTCCACTGTTAACGGAGTCAAGGGAAAATGGAAACAGTCAACAAGATGAGTAAGCTCAAGGGGAACATCCTTAGAATAGTCTCTACTTTCAGGCGAGTGCCAGTTTTCTGAATTTCCTCCAATCCTTCTCCCACTTGCCCTTTAGGCAAGTCAGAGACTAGACCTAGGTGAATGATGTTGTTTGGCCGTGGCCAAGAGGTGTGTCTAACTGGTACTACCTGGTGTAGACACTGCCTGGTGTACTCACTTCCTGACAGCCAAACAAAACTTGGGCTGTGGCATCATGCAAAGTTGTGCCCATCAGTACAGCCACAGTGGCTTTTGATGAGAGCTTTCCTACTCCTCACCTGGTTCTGTAACTCAGCTAATCGACTGCAGCGAGCGTGAGACTCCTCCTGTGAAGAAAATGCAAGGATTTCTTTTTTTTGCCTCCAGTTTGGTCAGGGCCATGGTCTATATTTGACTTCTATTAGGTCTATACTGGGGGGCTGCTGCCACTGGGATTTGCCATCGTTGCTCCGTATGGCCAGAGCCTCCTCCCACCAAGTAAGATTCTGTTCTCACCTGTCTAGAAGCAGGCATCTTGTGCTGGTCAGACTCAGAGAGAGAAAAGCCGCATGCATCTGGCAGTGACCGACCACCGTGATCTCTCTTCAGTCTCCTCCGTTCGCGTTCCACCTGCACGTTGGACAGGAGAAAGGGTCACAGAAACCTGCCACCAAACAAGGAGCAAAAGGACCTCTGGACGTCATGGCAAGGAGATGTCTGCTCAGAGACCGTTAATTGCACCAGAGAACGTTGGCGGCAAAAAGCACTCGATGTAGACTATGGAAGAGAAAGCGCAAGAGGAAACAGTTCCTGACACAAGAGAGTCAAATGGGTGTGTATGGGGACGCTGGGGCAAGAAGGGTGGTTCCGGAGTGAATGTGCCTTTGTGAAGGCAGCGGGGTGCCAGAAGAGAGAGAGAATACAAAAGTGTGTGTCCACAGGGGAAAGTGGGAGAGGGAAGGAGACAAACAGAGGACCCCAAAGTGCTGCCTGTGGAAATGTGTTGTGTTCCAGAGGACCGTGAGGCTTTGCAGAGGCAATGAGAGCCTGTTTTACCTGCTCAAGAGTCCTCCTGAGCTCAGCGTTGAGTTGCTTCAGCTCCGTCTTCTCATGTTCCAGCCTTGCAACTGCTCGCTGCAGACATTCCAGCCGCTGCGACAGGAGTCTCTTCTCCGAGAGCCACGATAGCTGCTCCCCTTCTGCGATAGCCTGCTGGGTGTTCAGAGAGGAGATTACGTGAGCTGGTGCCACATAAAGGTTAGGAGGGCCAGAACCAACACGTCGGGGAGAGTGACCGGACTCAGGAATGGACAGTGCCAAGTCCCTTCTTCTCCTCCCGAGAGAGACTGGAAACATTCGTTTCCTATTCAGCCACTTCATGCTTTCACAAAGGTCTGTAGTATTTCCAGCTCCCTCTCTCTCAGCCATTTCTTGTCCGTCATGAAGACTTCCACATCGACATGTTGCTCTTAGGGAAGCTATCTAACATCTTTGGTCATCCTCTTTGACCTTCACTGTATATCCTCCTATCTGTAGTTCTACGCTCTGTCCTCGGACAACCAAACAACATGTGGGTGAAGCATGCGTTTCTGCAGTGATAAAATGCCAAGGTTTTGTTCTCTATTCCCTTTACCTGTTACATCATCATTACAGAACTGCTCTTCGAAAAAATCCCATTATCAACCAAGCCCTGTGCACTGCTCTGAACCTAGTCAAGAGCCACCTCCCCCCTCGTGGGTTTCTTGATGAGTTCATCAAGTGCTCCTTGAAGCGCTCTCTGACAGCATCTATAAATGTAGTCTTGATATCAGCACTATACCGATCTATACGGATGCAAGCGCATTACCTGATCTAATGCTGTTGCATACCTGATCTATACGGATGCAACTGCAACCTCCCATTGTTTTCATGCTCCCTGCCCTTGTCTGCTTCCCATCAACAGATCACAATACCCGTCATCATCCTGATCAGGCTGGCAGTAATATTTCTCAAGTCATGTACAACTGTATAGTGCATAAATACAGTATTTTATTAGTAGCAGTTTCTACATGCCTGTGGACTAACGTAATGCTAAAAGTATTGGCAGAGTCCCAGGCAAGTTTGCAGCACAGGCTGTTGCAGCTGTTCCACTAGCAGTACCCGAGTCAGATCACCTTGGAGAAATCCACACAACTTTGCCTTCGTGCTTTTTGGACTGCGGCACAAGTACATCCTGCATGTGCAGTGAAGCCTTTAACCTCATCAGGCAACGGTACGAATTCCATTCTTTTCAATACACCGGAAAAGCTGTACCTCAGAAATCGACGTCTCTGAAAGCATCCTCTAAGCGCCATCAGTGCAGCTGCTGTTCAGCCATCGTTACAAAATTCTACTAAGTTTAGTGCATTAGTCTGGTCAACTGTGCCCTTTCCTTTCCATGCCAAATCCTAACCGCGAGACGTTGGCTAAGCTTGCCTAGATAGGAGAGAACCAATTACCCACCCCCAACCTTTGGACTTGCTTTAATTTTAACGGCAAGCTCTGTAGCTCTTCCAGTAGTTCTGGGCTTGACAGAAATCATTCTGGCAGGTGAATGGGCTCTGGACGGAGCTAGAAAGACAGGCAAGCCTGCTGGCCGCAATCGTGGTTTCTTTGGCCAAGCAGGTCATATATGTATGGGAATATATATTCCCATATCTTTATGGAAAACGTCTTTAGAATCCTTCACAGACATTTTAGTTGACTGATGATCAGCCACAGTGCCTACCTGAAGATGAAACCGGTCCTTGTCCCTCTCTGAAACCATACTCTGCAGGATGGCTATTTCTTCCCTCGGAGTCCCATTGGCCATTTCACTCCTGGTAAGGGCAAGAGTCAGTGCTTGTGCCTTCTCTTTCCATTCGATTTCTCCACTTTCATTCCGCTTCAAAATAGCCACCACACGCTCCAATTCTTCCCCCTTTGCTTTCCTCTCATCTTCCAGCTGCTGGGTTAGCTCCTCCTGCCTTTTCAAGAGACGGTCTCTCTCCTGGAGAACTTTCCTCTTCTCTGCTTCCTCTGCCTCCCAGTTCTGGAGTTTCTGGATTTGTTTCTTTAGGGTCTCGCCTTCATCTTCCCATCGCAAAGCTGATGTTAGTTGTTTCAGGAGTTCACTCTGCCTCCTAAGCTCCTGTTCTCTGCCTGTCAGAGTCTCCTCTAAATACCTGACTCTGCCTCTCTGGTACTTGATCTCTGCATCCTTCTTTGTCAGAGTCTGCCGAACGTGCTGGAGATCTTCCCGAAGACCTCTTATTTCCTCTTCTAACTCTTCTTGCCCACCTTGAGCCTTGGTCTCTCGTTCCCTCTCAGGCAAGGCTGCTTCCAGGAGCTTCTCTTGCTCTCTGTGGTGTCTAACCTCTTCATTCTTCTTGGTTAGCCTAAGCTGGAGATTCTGCAAGGTCTTCAGTTCTTCTTCTTGGCGCTGGAGTTTTTGCAGAAGAGTTTCATTGTCTTCATCTCTCTTCCTCACCGCTTCCTCAAGCAGATTCACTTGCTTCTGGCATGATGTTAGTGCTACTTTCATGCTTTCTTCACCAGGCTGGAACGTGTTCATTTGCTCTGTCTGCCTGAGGCACTCCAAGCGGTGGTTCTTCACTGCGTGGCTCATTTCGTCTAGATCCTGCTGTAGGCTCTTGGCCTGCTTGCCTTCTAACTCCTTCTGCTCTCGAAGGTCCTGGGCATGCTCTTGCAAAGACACCCTCTCTTGATCTCTAGCTTCTCGAGAAGGTTCAGCATATTCTAGTTTTTGCAGTATGGCTTTAGTCTGCATCGCTGCCTCCTCCTTTTGCTCTTGAAGCTTAGAGATAGCCTCCTCCAGAGCCTCTATCTTTTCTTCTCTTTCTTTCAGAGTCAGTTTTGTTGCTTGAAGATTTGTTTGCTCAGCTTCACGCTTCTCCTCCTTTTCCTTGCATGCCTCACATTGTTTTCTAAGGGATAAAATTTCTTGCTCTTGTTCCTTTAGTGCCACTTGAAGATGATGCAGAATTTCCTTCTGCTGTGCAGAGTCCTGTTCTTGGTTTTGGAAGGTCTCAATCACTTCCTTCTGAGATTCAATCATGAAATCCTTTTCTTTCAGTATTGCCTTAGCGTGTTCTAAGTCTCTCTGTAAGACATTCATCCGTTCTTCTGTTTTTTCCTCATAGTTCCGTGTTTGTTGCTTTTGGATGTCTATGAGCCTGTCCTTTTCTTTCAAGGTTTCTAAGGTCTGCTCCAGTTGGTCACGGACAGTTCTTAACTGCACTTCCATGACTTCTTCAGCTTCCTGGATTTGCTTTTGTTGTGACTCAAGCTCTTGATCTTTTTTAGATAAAGCAAGTGTCATCTTTTCTACTTTACCATGAAGCTCTTGCAGGTGCCCCTCTCGCTGATCCTTGTACTGCTGGAAGAGCCTGAACTGCTCCCTTTGAGAAGCACACTCACTCTCTCTGTCCTTAAGAACTGCCCTCAGGTGTTCAAGGCTTGCGTGCAGAGATTTCACCTGTTCTCTCTCCTTTTCCAGTTCTTGGATCTGCTGGGTCAGAGACATAAGCTCTATGTTTTTCTCCTTCAAGTTCCCTTTCATATGATCAAGATCCACGAGCAGATTTCTCACTTGTGAGGTACCGTGTTGTTCCAGAATCGTTATCTTCCCCTCCTGGAATTTGATCTCCTGGTCCCTCTCCTCCAGCGCCTTGCTCATCTTGCTGACAGCAGTCCTCTGCATTTCTCGCTGCTTCTCCAGCTCCCGTATCTGTTCTCGCTGGGATCTGATCTCCCGGTCTCTCTCTTCCAGGTCTTTGTTCATTTTGCTTACAGCAATCCTTTGTTTTTCTTGCTGCTTCTCCAGCTCCTGTATCTGTTCTTGCTGGGATCCTGTCTTCTGTTCTTTCTCTGTTATGTCCTTAATAACCTGATCGAGAGTAGTTTTATGCATTTCTTTCTGCTTTTCCAGCATTCTCATCTGTTCCTGGTATAACTTCATTTCTCCCTCCCTCTCTGACAGGATGGCAGTCATACGAGTGAGATTCTCCTGCAAAGCTTTTACCTCTGCTGCCTCTTTCTGTAGCGTCTGGATTTTCTCCCACTGCGTTTCCACTTCCTCATTTTTAATTTTTAAGATAGACAGTGTAGTTTGGAGTTCTTGTTCAAGGCAGTGATTCATATCTGTTGCTGTATTTGCTCGGGTCTCGGAGGCTGTGACTGATTCCTGAAGGAGTCTTCTCTCCCATACCAGTTTTTCTTTAAGTGCTTGCAGTCTGTCCCGGTCATGCTGCAGAACAGGGAGGAAGAGGTTCAATAATTCCATCTATATATGTTTGGTTGTCATACTAGATTGGAACTCCTGCTCCAGTGGCAGTCAAGGGCTGAAGTTGGAGCTTTTAGTAGAAAATTCGAGCTCTTCAGTTGGTTTCCCTGTTCGATGTAAATTTTCTACTGTCACTCAAAAAAGATTTGAGAACTGTACTGTATCTATCAAACTCTGTCCATAACTGATTTTTGGAGTCATTGTAAATGGAGGAGTGGGAAAATACCGACCATGTAGGAACAGCTGCACTGGCTCAACTGTCTAGGCTAGTCTCCCGTATGTAACGGTGCCTGTAAGTGCACACCCAGGGAAGAAAGCCTAAGAGTCGGGTGGACTTACATGATACCTCCCCTCCCCAACCCCAGCACTGTTCCAGCTTGTGAGAACTTTCTCAGTCTCCTCCTGACCCCATATAGACCTGCTGTATTTACAACACCCTTCGTCAAGGAGTTCAACAGGTCTGCTCTGCTGTAAATATACCACCTCCTGTCATTTGCTTGCAGCGTGGCTCTCACTACCTTCATCAGATGGCTCTCGTTCATCTCTTGGACAAGAGAGTGAACGACCGCTGCCCCCTCTCTCCCTGCCTCTCAGGATGTTGTAGACCTTTCCTGCGCCACTCTTTAGGCTGCGTCTTTCCCAGCTTACTCAGCCGGTCCCATCTTCCCTTTTGCCCTTCGCTGAACCTCTGCTGGCTCTAGGGTGTTCTTTTGGGGAGGAGCTGCCAGAACTGCAGCCAGGATTTCAAGTCCAGACTAAGCATGATTTAGGCAGTGGCACGATGATGTTCTCTCTATTAGGAAGGGAAGAGAGAACAACCCCAACATGTGATTTCCCTTTTTTTTCTTTGAGAACAACCCCAACGTTTCATTTACTTCCCCCCCTGGACCTCTACTGCGTAGAATTTTCGTGGTGCCATCCTCTAGAAGGCCACTGTCCCCCTCTCGAAGGAGTAATGGTCAGGTCACAGTCTGTCATTCCGTGTTTCAAATCAGGACTAGTTTTCCCCTTGCAGACATACATATTTAGCTGGATCAGCACTTTTGTTTCTCAAATGTCTCATTTTTCCCCCCGCTGTCTGCTCTCAGACGGGCAATGTTGAACAGCTTTCTATTATTAGCAAACTTTGTCTTCTCACCCCTTTTTCCAGATCCAGATGTTTAGAAATTTTGGACACAAATAATTGCCCAAACCATGCAATGTAAATAGAGACAAGTTTGAAAATTACTTTGACTAAAGCTTCAAGGGCAGAAACCTTCAGAATTGAGGAAAATAAGCACCCTGATTCGTAACTGAGTCGTATATGACTACGGCATCTTTTCCTACTTATTCAGGAGAATGCAATTGGAAAAGTTAAAGCACAAAAAAAAGTTGCTCCTTAGAATGACTAACAGAAGGCCAAAAAATATGTAAGAAATGGCCCTTCACAGCATCTGCCAGCCTCACCAGGACATCCTTTCTTTGCTTCTCGGTGCTCTCGAGTTTCCTTTCCAAAGACGCCACCTCTTGATGTAGAGTCATAGCCTCCTCCTTTAGAGACCCTTCGGAGGCTGCTAGCTGAGACGTCAACTCTTCCACCTCAAGTAAAACATAACAAAGCAGTCAAAGACTACAGCTTGTCGCCGTCAGCCATATCATATACTGTGAGGAAAGGGAAAGGACAACTTTAAATTTCACCCTATCGTGAGAGTACCAGATTCACAATGGATACAGCCAGCTTGTTTAACAATCTAAGTGCGTCACCATGTTCATCTGAAAAACCACCTTAAAAAACAAGGCTAGCAGTAACAGGCCAGCAGAAATCCACTCTGATGATTGCTGGCAAACAGGCAAAAGGAGCAGCCCATCTGGCCAGGGCAGCAGCTGAGATTCAGCTGACCAGTAAGCCTCCTTCAGACCAGCTGAGCTGGAGACCACAGTATGATGGCAGTCAGAGGGACTACCCCATCAGCCTGCTCTGCAATGGAAAGGCAAGAAGGGGAGAGACCACCTGTTTGATGACCAGAGTATCTACTGCTGTCTCAGTCACCTGTTTTTGCAGAGCATCCCTCTGCTGAAGAAGAACATTCTTTTCCTCTTTGATGGTTTTGATTTCTTCCTTGTGCCTCTTCTCCACTGCCTTGATCTTACTCCGAGTTTGCTGCAGCTCTGCTTGCAGCTTTTCTGTGATGTTCTGTAAACACAAATGGAGAGCAAGTTACTGGGACCTGCCATCGGGTTCAGCTTTTTCCTCTTTCTGTCTCAAAATCACATTCATTCAGCCACTTCTTTCTGCTTTTCTACCCAGCTCTGGTTCCACTGTAACCCACCCTTCCTGTTGCTGATCTCTGGAGCTTACCAGGCTCTGTGCTTTCAGTGCCTGCAGTAGTCCTTGCCTCCTCAGTCCCAGGACTTAGGTTTTATTTCCTTGTTACTGCCCTCACTCTGTTACCTGGCCCTCAGCCTCTCTCTCAGCTTACGTCCAATTGCCAACTGCCTGTTCTTTCAACCTACCCTACTAGTCAACGACTTACCTGCCCATTCTCTTGCTGCTTTTTCAGGTCCTGCCTGAGCTGCTCTAGCTGCTGGCAGGCTTCTGTTAGCTCTCCCTGCGTTTGGAGTAGCGTCTCTAATAAAGCATTCTTCTCACGCTCCTTTTCTAGCAGGACCTGCACAGAAACAAAGAGAAGACGGGTTTAAACTTCCCATACAAAATTTGTGTGGCAAGACTCAAAGACCCATGGGCTCACACGGTCTCAAAGCACTGTGCTGCTGGTCTCCTAGGTCGTTATCTGCCCACTTGGAGACACAGCTTCCTAAGTGAGATTGGCAGTATAAACATGGTCCATCCACGGTCCATCTGCGACTGAATCTCCAACAAACTCTTAGTCATCTAACAGGAGAATGTGTGGCAGTTCTCAAGTGTCTCGCCTTGCTGGTGAGGGTATCCCTCGTCTTGCGCTGTGTCCTGTTTGTCTTTCAGTAGCGACTTCTGCACCTACTTAGCGGTAGAGAAAACACAAGGCTGCCAGAGGGCTGAAGCTAGCAGCTCTTTCAGAAAACTCATGTACTCTGAGTGAGGTTTGGTGAAAATTACTTCGGTTTTAAGGTATTCAGTAGACTTTACCAAAGAAGTACTGACAGTACAGGGACACACTGTCATCTCTGAGCGCCGCCCTGTCATTTCAATACCTGTAGACACAGCTGGGGGTACTGCTGTCCCTAGGCAGCCTCCATAAAGAGGACTTTGGGTAGGACACAAGGAGGACTCTCAGCGTATCGCAGGGTTGCTCTGGCACAGGAGACCTGGGCACAAAATAGCTTACCAGCAAGTGACTTAAAACACAGCCCGGAAGACACCTCTGTTTTACAGCTCAGAAATATTTCAGAGGAGTCTTTAAAAAGATTTTTCTTTTGTCAACAATCCTGCTGCGCCCCTCCCCGTCCTCCCCAAACAAAAAGCCCATCCTCATGGGGATTCAGTCCTACAAACTCAGTTTGGTCTTTAATGGAGTTAAGGCTATAAACACGTATCAGTAAACGTCAAAAGAAGACCGTTAAGAGAACAGTGAAGATACTCTGAGGTAACTCTTAGAAAAACCAGAATACAATAGCAGCACAAAAATCTAAAATGAAAGGTGACATTTCTGCCTGGCTTCCTATGAGAGGTCTCATTCCTAGTCCCAAAGGTAGCCCTGCACGCCTTTCACCTCACCAAATTCAATGTAGAAAACATGTAGGGCATGCTCCACACAGCCCGATATCCAGTCATCTCCCACAGCTCTAGCTTTGCAAAGAACCACACAAATTCTCCTTTCACAGCCTTTACCTCTTGCTTGGCGTTTTCGACTCTGGTTCGTTCCTCTTCTTGTTGAGCGTGCACGATAGCAACTTTCTGCTTCATATCAAACAGCTTCTTCTCGTGCTCCCTTCCTGTCTCTGCCTTCTCCTTTTCCCATTGCTCCAGCATCTCCTGCAGCTCTGAATGGTGCCCTTCCCGCTCGCTTGCCTGATGAGTGGAGGAAAAGACTTCAAGATGAAGTCCCAGCCAAGCTCCTCAAAAAAATGTGAAGCTTCATCCCTCCCCCACAACCCCCGACCTGAACAGTGCACAGTGGCGGCTTTGTGCCCTCCATATATCGTGTCCTGTCAAGGAACTTAAAAGGAGGGTCAGCAGGTGGAAGAGAAGGAGATGTTACCTTCCCCTCTCTGATGGCTGCCTGTTTCCTAGCACCTCTCTCCTCAGGATTTCTATCTATTCTCAGAGTCTCTATTTTCAAAGCTCACCTCCCTTTTCATCAGTGAAAAGGTGCAGATGGACTGCAGGGTGAGGAAGAGACCAGTACCCTGATGCCCTAGTCACAAGACAGGCCACGAACTGAAGTACCAGGAACAAGGGGCCTGTTCCATAAGCTTCAAGCCCAAAGATAATACCTCTGTCAACCGTGAAAGGACAGAAAGAAAGGAACAAAGTTTCCGTGACTGCAGTTGGCAGCAATGTTAGGAGTCTACTTCATGGTAGACGGGAGTCTGGTAAGATCCTACCCCTTGGCTGCCACGCTTTGGGTGGGGACCGTCCAACCTTCTGTTGAACTCGTCTTAGGCCCACACTGCATCTGTGGCTGCATTTACTGTCCCAGCATAGTCCTGTGGGTCTTCACGTGCCTTCAAGTACGAGCCATTGGCTCTGCTGCCTGGCCTACCAACGTGTGGCCTATGACAGAGGATTGCTGCCATTTCACACGCTCGGGCTAGTCGTCTTCTAAAGTCAGCCCACAAAGCTTGCTTGAAGAATTCAGAAGCATATTGTTTCCTACCAGGTCTTGCAGGAGCTTGTTTATTTCCACTTCATGATCAGTTTCGCAAAGTTTGAGGGTACTGTTATACTGCTGTTCTGTCCGCAAGAGCTGTTGCGCCATGTTTTCCCGTTCCTGCTTCACGAGAGATCTCTCTGCTTCCAGCTCACATTGAAGGCACTTCACTTCCCCTGCAAACACGACAAATGGCAAGATTCAGAGTCTACACAAACAATGGTTCTGACTTTACTGACCTTAAGCCGTTTGAATTTCAGTGCAGGAGGGATCTGCCTCCATCTCCTTCACTCCTCAGAAGCACTGCGGACAGAGAGCTATTTTTTATACCACCTTCCCTAGGTAGGGGGATCACCAGAAACAAAGCGCAGGAGGCTCTCACCTTGTATCACCTCCTTGGCCTGCGTGACTGTGTGAAGTTGGATCTCAAGCTGACTCCTGGCGATCTCCAGCTGCGATAAGTGCTGCTGAGCCTCAAACAGGCTGGATTCCAGGGTCTCCTTCACTGACCTGCAAGTTGTGAATACGGAGGGAAATGAGTTGCTTGCTCCTGACGCCCACAGGGAGTTATTCCAGTAAGAAGTCGTTCAAGATCCCTACACCTGAGTACGGAAAATGGGTTGCACGGAAACTTGTATACAGAAAACATATTTCTACCGTTTAAAATAGCAACGCGGGCCCCTCCGAGGGAATGTCCAGGCTTTCTTCATGACCTAGCATAACACAGAAAGCCCAGCCGAATTTGATCTCAACAGCCAAATCTTAAATTGCTGTGACACGCAGGTAGCTGTGCCCACAAAGTCTGTGCCAGCAAGGAAAAGCCCAGCCTCTGCTCACAGCCCTTATCTCCTCAGCCCTTCCAAGTTGCTCTGCAGGGGGACAGAACAAGAGTATTTCCCCGGCTGACTCGTGACTTTTTAGTGCTGTTCATACTGTAGGTATAGGTAGGTAATTTTCCAGACTCCCTATATTTAAAAGGGACTCCAGAAATACATCAGATGAGAGGGTAAAGTCTCATGCTTGTAGCAGCATTTGGAAGAAATCAGAACGAGATTTTATCTGAACAGGAACTATATGAAGGGAGAGACAGGTATCCTTTAGTTTAAACTGCTGGAAGTTCAAGAGAAACACTTGCTCCCTTTGTTTAAGCGTTGCTAACTAAGTAAGCAGTAGCCCAAATGACTTGTCGCTCTTTAAAAGGGAAGTTGTAGTACTGCAGATGCAAATTGTTACATCCATAGACTTCAACCAACTGGTGCGTATGACACACAGGATTCTGGAACCAGGAGCTGCAGTTACCTCCCTGACCTAACACAGCGTCCTGTGTGCCACGTTCCTACAATACACAGCGCTGCCTCCCGAGTACAGGCATGCGACCAGGATAACATCCTTCAAGGTAAAGGGGCACCTGAGTGGTACAACAATAAAACCCACAACAGAAGGATTTCCCTGCTTTGATGGACAATGGAGGCTCTATCTGCAAGAAGGAGAACAAGCACTATTTCTGATTACGCCCATCTCTGGCAGTCCAAGGTAAATGTGCCCCGTTTTAAGGACAAATAGAAGTCAGTCTCTAAAACAGAACAGAAAAGGTAGAGTCCAAAACCGTGACAACAAAAGGCTCTTGAGAACAACATCTGGCAAGAATAGTTGCTGATTTTTTCGTTATCTATTGCCAAAGGTTCTTCATAACTAGTTTATCTCTTTCTAACAAAATAATTGATCCCTCTTTTTTCTAAAAAAAAAAGGAACTGAACATCTAATCACTTAATAACAGCCCAGTAATTGACCAAACATAATTCAGCTGGATCAAATAAGAGAAGCTGGAGCTCAGAAGAAGCAGCAGCTCTCAGGAAACACACTGAGTCAAAATGGTGTTTATCAGCCTCGCTAACAACATACTCTGGAGTGGTAAAGTGTAAAAGTCAAGAAGCATGCCAAACAATCTGTGAAACATCATTTGTACAGCTCTGCAAGTTCAGGAGTCTTCTAAAAAACACCTAAGAGGAGGACAAACGTCTCGATGCTTTTTTTCTTCTTTTTGGAAAAGCAGAACTTGTCACATTTGGTCTTAGAAACCTGATACAGCAGAAGCAGAGAATCTTGTTCCTTCCCTGTATAACTTCGCCATGGCATCTGTCTCTAAACGACACGTGGTGAGGAGTACAGGACCCAGACATCAGTGATGGGCAAGAATCCCCGAAGACTGTCGAGAATTCACAAGAGGTTTCCCTGCTGCTGGTGTAACCAACTCGAGGTCCTGCACCACACTTAACAAGAGTTAGCTTAGAAACAGAAGGCCCTCGAGATTTTCAGCGTGAGCCTCGAGCTTCACCCTAAATGGCAGTGTCCTCCTCACAACGTCCGTATGTAATAGCCTTGAATTCTGACGATCCCATGTCAAACCTCTTGACAAGGAAAGATCTATGTTCAAATGCAGAACAAGAAACCAAAACCAGGGAGAAACTTCAGGTTTCAGGAAACATCTGCATGGTTTAACGATTACTCAATTCAGAGCCAAGTTGGCTGGCTTTGGACTTCACACAGGAATGTGCAACGGGGCATAAACATGAGCGCAAGGCTCAGGAGAGCTTTGCTAGCTTTACCTGTCAGAAAAATAACATTCAAATCAAGGTATACTTTTTTTTTTCCCCCTCGAGATTCTTCCATTTTCTGTCCATGGAAGGTGAAAACATCTGAAAAGCACACAGGATGCAATAAATCCTCATGCAACGATTACCACCTTTATAACTACAGACATTGAATAAGGTCCTGCCTAGGGTGTCCTCCCTGCCTTTACCTGGCCTCTGCCAGCTGCTCTGAAAGGCCTCGTCTGTCCTGCTCCATGGCTGCCAGTCGCACCTCTAGGGCAGCCTTCTCGCGCACCAGCAATTCCTTCTCTTTGGACACCTTGGCCAGTGCATGCCCTTGGTGAGAGGACTCCTGGCGCAACTGCTCCAGACCACTGCTAGCCAACTCTTGCTGGCGGTAAACCTGAAAGCGGGACAAAATACAGTTAGAGGCCTTTCTCTGGAGTTCTCTGCAGAGCCAGCCAGTGCCACTTCTGAATCAGCTCGAGGAGAAAGAGCTCCTGTACTGTGGGCTGAAAGCTTAAGAGCACCTGCTGTATACCGCACTAATACCCTGGGCTGCCAAAAGGCACTGGCACTGTTAACTTGACAGTGATGAGTAAGGCCATACTGGGTTGCCTGGGACCAGACAGCTCCTTCACGACAAACGTACATACCCCGAACTACGTGTTTTCATGCAAAAATACTGCCTTTTCCAGAACTCCAGAACCTTGCAAACTAAAACTCTATTAGAATCTATTCCAGTGCTGGAAATTTTCAGGAAAGGCTGAGCAAAAGCAACTTTGCTCGCTGAAGAAAGTGAAAACACACATGGTTTCTCCTTCTAGAAAAAAAAAGATCAAAGTGTCACCTACTGCAGCGTGTAAAGCAGTTGGATGCAATGAGGTGACGCTTGGCAGGGAAACAGCCCTTGCGGTCAGCAGTGTCATTTAGTGATTTATGAAAGTCTGGCTGACGTGGCCAGAGAGATGGTAGACTCTGTTTGTACAGTAGTTCATGTCAACAATACTGTTTACTTGTCTTAACACAAAGAAGGTGTCTAATATACCTTGCTGGTATTCAAGCTTGAAGATTAACCATGATTTTTTAGCTCCTTTCTTCAGTATAACACCTCTGCTGTGCATTTGCCAAACATACCACGTACTCCAAAACTAAGACTATCTAACAGAGAACAGACCATCAGAAACAAACAATTCTCTCAAAGTTATCCCATAATACCCAAGATTGTACATTATGAAACTGACATTTAAATGATGACAAACTCCCTAGTCTCCTACAGTGACATGATCCTCCCCAGCTCTTTTGCCAGGGTACCGAAATCAGTTAGTCCAGCGTGAAGAGTCTTGCGCGATCACCTATTTCTCATCTTCTTCCTCAAAGCCTAAAGAGGCTCTAACAATTCACAGAATCATAGAATCGTCTAGGTTGGAAAAGACCTTTAAGATCATCGAGTCCAACCGTAAACCTAACACTGCCAAGTCCACCACTAAACCATGTCCCTAAGCGCCACATCTACATGTCTTTTAAATACCTCCAGGGATGGGGACTCAACCACTTCCCTGGGCAGCCTGTTCCAACGCTTGATAAGCCTTTCGGTGAAGAAATATTTCCGAATATCCAGTCTAAACCTCCCCTGGCGCAACTTGAGGCCATTGTCTCTCGTCCTATCGCTTGTTACTTGGGAAAAGGGACCGACCCCCACCTCGCTACAACCTCCTTTCAGGTAGTTGTAGAGAGCGATAAGGTCTCCCCTGAGCCTCCTTTTCTGCAGGCTAAACAACCCCAGTGCCCTCAGCCGCTCCTCAGAAGACTTGTGCTCTAGACCCTTCACCAGCTTCGTTGCCCTTCTCTGGACACGCTCCAGACCTCAATGTCTTTCTTGCAGTGAGGGACCCAAAACTGAACACAGTATTCGAGGTGCGGCCTCACCAGCGCCCCGCGTACACGGGGACGATCACTTCCCTAGTCCTGCTGGCCACGCTATTTCTGATACAAGCCAGGATGCCATTGGCCTTCTTGGCCACCTGGGCACACTACCGGCTCATAGTCAGCCGGCTGTTGACCAACACCCCCAGGTCTTTTCCCCCAGGCAGCTTTCCAGCCACAAAGTTGCATGTATGTCTTAAAATACAATTTCAACAATTTCAAGATGTCATTCCCATTCTTAGCAATACAAGACAGCAGACACTGACTTGCAGCTTTGTCCCGCTCTCTAGGCTCAAACAAATGGGAGTTTTGAAAGTTGCAGACTTCACAACAAAAAGCATAAATAGAAACATGCAGCCCTGTTCTTGCCTCAGAAAAAGGATTCAGAGCTACACAGTTTGTTTCTTTTGCCACATGTGAGAGCAGTAGCCCCGCTCAGATTCACGGGCAACACAATCATCTCTCTGCAGCTTATCAAAAGCCAAAAAAGAGACCAACACAGACAGGTGGATCAAAAGAATCTGTAGAAGCAGAGGACAGCTCGGAGAATTGCAGAACAGCTCTGAAGGCCATCAACACGTTTCCAAAAAGAAGCAAACAAAGCCTTCTGACCTCCAGCACTACCAAGCGTCTCCTTGACAAAAACACTGCAGAATCCAACAGATAACAGCTTCACTGAGCCAAGCAGCCAAATGCCCACCCAGAAGCACCACGGTTTTGGTCTCACCTGACTGAGTTTCTCTTGGGTTTCTTCCTTCTCCTCTGCCAGTACCGTCAGCTGTACCCGCAGCCCCTCCTGTTGCTCCTCTGCTTTCTTCAGCAGCTGCTCCAGGTGGGCTTTCTCGGCACAGAGCTCTTCATTTGTTCTTCTACACAAGTTCAGCTTCTCCTGGTCAGAGATCTTTGCTCTCTCCATCCCGTCCACTTTTCCTGACAGAACTTCATTCTCTTGCTCCAGCTACAATCACAGAGGCACAGAGGAAATAAAATACAGTAAGAGTTACTATGAAGAAGGTTTGGCTCGGACAGGAAAAAGACCAACATTTCCATACTCAGTCAGTCATACTGTCGGAAGGCAAGAAGCCTGAGCAGAAGCAGCAGCTGGAGACGAACACCTGGCAAGATCTTTGGCAACTCTGCTCACCTGCAGCACAAGTTTGTTCAGTTGCGCTTTATCCAGTGCAAGAGCTTCATTGATACCGCTCGTGTTCGCTGTTGCAACACGTAGTTCAGCTATTTCAGCACTCAGCTTATTCTGAGCCCCTGTCAACTCTGCTACCGACCGCTCTGCCTGGAGAGACAAAAGAACAGCATGACAACAAAGGCAGGAAAACCCCTGACTTCAAGCAGCAACTCCACATCCCCTGTGTGTCTCTGACATACTCCCAGTTCCGCGCTCCCAGTAAGCACGTGGGGACTAACTACCCCAAAGAGCCTGTGTGGTCTGATCACCATTTTCCAAGAAGGAGGACAACATTTTCCCTGTCTTCTACTGCCAGAAACAGCATCTGTGGTGGTCCTGCTATCACAACTCCCTCTCCCACAGGTGCTACCTAGGAATAAGGTGACCACACCTTCTCCAGTGCCATGGCAAGCTCATGTTTCTCTTGCTTCAGCAGATCCCTCTGAAGGTGCGATTCCTCCAGTGTCTCTCTCGCGGCTACCAACTCACTCTGTAATAGTGAATGTTTTCCTTCAAGTGCAGCCAAGTCCTTCAGTCTATGAGAAGGGGAAAGACAAACAAGCTTTTAATGTAAAAACATTCTCATTTCCAAAACCAAGAGCACATACTATGTCCCAGATATGACAGTTAGAATGATTTCCAACAGCTTTCTATTTACACCTAAAGAATGCTGCAATTTCCTGACTAGAGCTGCATCACTCTCTGTCATTGATGCAGGTGAAACATTCGTCATTGAGAAAGTGAAACAAGCTTCCAGAAATCACAGAACGTTTCCAAAAAGTTCAGGTACTCTCAACTGAACGGCTTCCTGCCTGATGGTTCTCTCTCTCCTTTTTGGTACATCGGATACAAGACTTTCCAAAGTTGTTCTTTGGGTAAGACAGACTTTTTAAGTCCAGATTAATATTCCCACAATTGCTCTTGCCTTCAGCAGCGAAACAATGACAGAGCCTGCAATCTACTGGGGGAGGAGATGTGCGTGAATTTCCAATGCAATAACCATAGGATCACAGGATGATTCAGGCTGGCAGGGACCCCAGGACGCCTCTAGCCCAGTCTTCAGCTCAAAGCAGCTGGGGTCGGCTGTGGGATCAGTCCAGGTTGCTCAAGGCTCTATCCAGTTGGGTCTTCCAAATTTCCAGGGATGGAATCTGCACAACCTCTCTGAGCAACCTGTTCTGCTGCATGATTGCCTTCATGGTTCAATTTTTTGTTCTCCTGAAATCCAGTCCAAACCTCTCTTGTTTCCGCTTATGCCTGTCATCAACTACTCTGGTCGGGTTTGGAATGCTTTTTTTAAAGGGTCATAAAGAAAGTACAAGGAGGCAGCTATGCTGTAGGTCAGTAGGTAGCCAGACCTGCCCACGTGCTCCCTTCACCTTTCTATGCTACAAATGATGAGCATGCAGAATTCATTCTTTTACAGTGGGCCTCCTAAAGTCCAGCAACGCCCACCCCTGCCCAGAGAAAGCTTTAACGCTCACAGGAGCTCCTGGTCACGACGCGCTCTCTCCATCGTCCGTTGCTGCTCCACCTTCTCCCCCTGCGCCGAATCTTCCTTCAGCTGCAGTTCAGTGTTACTTTGACGCAGACGCGAGGCTTCTTGCTCCGTTACTTCAAGCTGGTGCTGTAGCTCTTCCCTGGTTTTCTCGAGGTTTGCACAGTCACTGCAGAGACAAGGCTCAGTTAGAAGAATGAAGAGGCCTGAAGAGTCACGGGCCCCATTTTCGTCATTCCAGGATGGAGTTGTGGGGAGCACGGTAAAGAAGAACTTGCTCTTCCCCTCACAAGGCAACTGAAGAGGGAAAGAGAAAGGAAAGCAGGCTTTTGCCTTCGTTCAGTGAGAAGCGGCGGCTAGGAAAGAACGGAATTCACAGATGCAGCATGTTGAGAGGGAGGCGTCCTGTATTCCAACACCGCTCTGTATCGCCAAGACAGCCTTAGGATTCACAACAGAGCATGAAAAGCAGCGACAGGAGGATGCTAAAGTGCCCAACAGAGGCATACACGTGGTAGGGCAGGCGAGTTCTTTGCCCATAACGCCGCTGAACTCCCAGAACTGGAAGCAGATTGCCTCTAGAACGCAGGAGAAGGAGGAAACACTCACCTTCTGAGTGCTTCTACCAGAGAGTGGAGGTGCTGCCGGTGGCTGCTGGACGTCTTGCATTCCTCCTCCAGTTGCTCAAGCCTTTGCTGCAGCTTCCTGCACTGCTCTTCCTGCTGCCTGTGCTGGTGCTGCAGGAAATTGATAGAGTCCTGCCTGGCCGAAAGCTCTTCTTTTAGGGCCTGCAAGGAATGGGCAGGGAAAGAGCACAAACAAGCAATAAGAAGCAGGGCAGATGGCTCCAGGTAGCTGGGAGAAGAAGCAAGCAGAGAGACAGCTCACCTGAAGGCAAAAGCTGTGATGAGGGGGTGGGGATCAAGGAGAGAAAAGCACTAGGACACAGAGCTGGCGAGACTGGCAAGGCAATACGGTACCAAGAGTGGGAAGGCTAGAAAGAAACTGGCTAAGGAAACGGAAAGGTTTCAAGCTAAGTGAGGCATTAGCAGCTGAGCCTGTGGCCAGTGGTGAAGACAAGCAGAAATTCTCACCTGCCTTGCTCCTCGCCTCCTTGCCAGTGCTTCCTGAACCAATACAAAGGCATGCTCTGCATCAACGGAGCTCAGACAAGGGAGGACGTTGCTGGACTCTGCATGCTGGGAACTGTCAGTGCAGATAATGCTGACCGTGCTGTCACTGTCATCTAACACCACCTGAAAGCCCACATCAAGCTGTTACTCTTGGTTTTCTTTATCTATTTCTCCTTTTCCCCCCACTTCACCCTGGAGTCGTTAAAAACTCAATTCTCTCATTTCTTCAGTCAACAAAGAAGTTTTGTCCCCGTGGCCACAAGTACTCCAGGGGTTTCTGAATACAGCTACTATAAACACGAAGAAACAAGTGTGAAGTGGCTGGAGGCTGCCTGAACGCTCAGTTTCTTGAAGCTCTCAGGAATGATTTTGGTCTCCGTCAGCTTCTTAGAGCCACATACACAAGCACCAGATCAACACGGGAAACAGCAATGAAAGGAAACAGTAACGCTGCCCAGGGAAGAAGGAAGCTGATGACTACTGGAAAACAGCAGTGAAAAAGCTAATGTTTATAATTACTCTGAGCAGTAGCACAAGAGGATAAAAATGACTAACTAAGGGGAAAGAACTGACTTTGTGAGAGGCTGCGTAAAAGATCTGACGACTAAGCCCCCCTCCACAGAGCGAAGTTTAGGACTAAGTTAAAGCTACCCCTAAACACTTAGACCAGTTGCGATTCTGGGGTCAGTGAATGTAGAGTGAAGGAGCAGAGCTGGCAAGTGCATCGATTGAGTCAGTGACCTTTTATAAAAATCTGAAGAACAACAGCGTCATTGCTCAAGGAGGGTGCGGGAAGCCTCCAAGCAACACTGGAATACAAATGTCACGTAGCCAACTCAGAAAGCACAGTCCAAGAGAGACCTTAGCGGGACGCCGAAGGCAAAGGCACTGAAAGTTCTAGCGACTCAGCTGAAGTGTCACAGGACAGCCAACTCGGAAGTTATAACAGGTTTTATGTCAGAAAAGTGGTATAAAAATTAGACAGCCAGTAGCAGTTAACATAGACAGTAATCAACATCTCTATCTGTTCCCTGGGTTAGTCTGTTGCCTTCCTCAAGTACTTTTAAGTCAAATTTACGGGGATGTGGTCCCAACTCTGTACTCACCTCAGTTATGTCTTTTATCAGCTTCTGGAGGGAAAGATTCTCTTCTTTGGCTCTCGTAGTCAATGCAGCTTCATATTCTTTCTCTAACCAACTTGCTTCCTGAGAACAGAATAAGGAAAGGGTGGGCAGGGAAGAGCTGCTCCCCTCTGTAGCATTCCCATCCTCAGTAGCATTGTCACGCCGATAAGCCTCAGCCCTGGTGATTCCAGTGTATTCCTTCCCATATCTATTCAATTTCTTCTTTGCTAAAACTAAGAAGAGAAAGACCAACAGCTAGTTTTTATAGGCTGCTATGAAGCCGTCCATTCCAAGGAACCTTGATCCCGAGAGACTTAAAGTCACAGGCAGAATTGGTTGCATTGGTGCAACCCCCCTGAGGAAGACACCTGAATTGTCTGCAGCTCCCCTGCCACTGCCTGCACCTGGACTGACTCCACGTGTGCCAAACACACAGGGAATATTTTGGCAGTGCGCCCGATGTTCCCATACAGCTAGCATCTTTACCGCTCCTTCTCTTGAGCAAGCCACACCTCTTTGTGCTAAGGCTGGAGAGCAAACACTGGGCTATCTCCCAGGTAAAGGTAAAACATACTAGAATCTCGACAGTGTCGTTAAGCGTTTTCACGGTCTTCTCCTTCTCCTCGTTCTGCTTCTGAGGCTGTACAAGCAAGGCCGAGAGCTCCATCACCCTGAGAAGAGAAGGTCCACGTGCCATTCCAAAAGCATTGCACACCATCACCTGTTAAAGAGCTACGCAGCTCCCAGAAGCATAGCAGAGAAAGTTCAACCCAGAAAATACAGCAAAGGCAGCGTTCATCTCTACAGGTTAAAAAGCCTGATGCTGCAAAATGGCACTTCTTGCCCCAAAGGCCTTCCGCACTCAGTCTTGCAAGGAGGACTTGTCAGTACAGAGGTGCTACATTGCTTATGATGGCCCTGGGCAAATTCCTCCCAACTCCCTTATGCACAGTTCTGGATAGCAAAAGGGCTGTACAAGAGACAGAGCTCCCTTTATACTGGTCTTAATTTCTCACCGAGAACCAGTTAACAGCAAAAACATTGTAATATGCAATCTCTTTTCCAGTCTTGTCTTACTCAGTCAGTCAGACGGTTTTTTCTACCCTTTCTGTTGAAGGCAGTGGTTTGACTGGGGACAGAAACAGGGCTGTGCAGAATGGGTGTGCTTTAAATGTGAACACAGCCCATCTAAGAATCCAGGAAGCAGCCACAAAAGACGTTGTTGGTAACAGCAAAGTTTAAAACACCTTTACCTGTCCTGAAGCTCCTTCTTCTCCAGGTCCCCCCTGACTTGTAAGCACATCACTTCCTGAGTCTTCTGGCTTATTTCCTGTTCCGCTTGCTGCTGTGCCTGATCCTTCAGGACAGGTCTGCCCAGAGCGATGGACTCCCAGAGGTGTATGCCAGAGTTTAGACGGGAGCAGTTTACAAGTATAGCTCCAGAAAGCCTCATTTGCTCTGCCTTCAGCTCTGACAAATCTCTGAAGAAGAATAAAGAGAGAGCTAATCTTCACACCACCATCTTTATCAGCTGACTCACTTCTGAAGCACGTAATTGCGCAACAGTAAAAGCTGGCAGGAAAGATGACATCTTTGTCATTCATCTGACACTTTGGGATCAGGACTCATCTTGACAGTTGAGCAATGAGTCTACTGGGTAGCTGAGGAATGAGCCTGTTTTCTCCTCAGAGATAAGAAGACATGTATGGCACAGCCAGAAGGCTTCAAGGTCCTCTAATTACTCTTACTAATTGTTGCTCCTGCTCTCTCTTATCAACATACTCTAATTATCATTAACAGATGTAAGGAATTTTACCAAGGTCCCCGGCTTTTACACCTAAGGGATCAGCCCTAAGCGACCCATTATTATCAGCACTTGCACTGCTAAGAGGCTCGTGACAATAGCTACATAATAAACGTTTCAGGAAGGTGGTGTAAGAATAAGCCTAGAATGTTGTAACAAAACCCACAAACAATACAAGAATTAAATAGTAGGTCAGGCACACTCTCACATTAAGGAAAGCTTATAATCAAATAAGGTAAACGGCTGACAGTAACCCAGAGTTTGAAATTGCAAGCTGGCACCAGAAGAAGGTACTATTAAGGCTACACTATTTTTGCTTGTGTAGAAGGCAACTGTGAGAAAGGAACCTCAGAGAGCCCAAGAACAAGAAAACAATCACAAAAAGAGGTATCAAACGAAGCAAAATAAATTGGATAAACGCAGTAACAGGGTGGAGGAGCTATTCTTTCTCTCAACGATGCTGGTACAGGAATAAGCGGATACAAACTGACCAGAATAAATGTAAGCTGGAAATGAGAAGAAAAATAATAGATATATTCAGGAGTGATCTTCCCATCAGGAGCAGTGGGAAAAGAAACTCCGTGAGACTTAAGGCAGATTTTAGTCATTCTTTTAAATGGACTGCTCTACACGCTGCACGCATAGCTTTGGTGAGTCGCTTCCAATGTCTCCATATATGCCCGTGTCTGTGTCAATACGCCCAAACATCACCATAGTCAAGTTCATCTGTTTAGGGCCCCTGCATTGATTATAGCCCAAGCCCCACAGTTTTATCTGAAAACCAGCATCAAACAAAATGATTCTGAAAATAGCCTAAAGCATGCTTAACGGCATTGCTTCAGACTGTCAAAGGAGAAATCATACCGTTAGCCGCAACTAACGTAACATCGAGGCTCAAAAAGCGGGTGTGAAGGGAAGCTACACTTTTGTCTGCAAGACATCTAGCCTTAACTTCTACTCACCGGTCAGTGGCAGTCTTCATTCCCAGGAAATGATGGCGGAAGGTTACCACCTGACGCCACAGGCTGAGTAGACGGTTATGTTCACCCCTCAAGCAGTTGTCATAAAGCTAAACATGCAAAGACAGAAAGAAATGCCAACTGAGCCTTCACTGTCACTGTACAAGTCTTTCAGATAGGAGAGAGTACAACCACCGTCACCAGGTCTCCTTTAATAACTATTGCAACAGGGGCATCAAGGGCTGAAGAGGCACCACAGAAGCATCCTCAGTAGACCCGCCACCTGACTTCGAAGAAGGGAACATCCACGCTTCTCCTGCAGGAGTGGATATCAGCAGAGCAAACTGATCATGATTCATCACCTCGCCTTGCAGAGGTGTCTAACAGTCTTGGTGGAGGAAGACAAAAACAAGCCCCTCCAAGACCAGTGTCAGATTTGCTTACAGCAGGCCGCTGGTAAGGGAGGCCTGTCTTGTTCTTCGGTTGGCTACTCTGAATCCGAAAACACACAGACCTCTCCGGTCTCCACTGCTCTAGACGGAGATTTAAGAACTATTAAAAAGATGAGCGGTCCTGTGTGACTGCCCTGCAGTGCCCAGCAACAGCAAGCGTTTGCCTTTAAGACCGAGCAGTATGGTCACAGCAGGTGGGCATCTTCCATCACCACAATTTGCTGACACTCCTCCATCTCACACCCCTGCCTTCTGCCCGTCAACACCAATACATCCTCAACAGAGCCACAACTTCACACAGCAAGTTCTCTGTGCCAGAAATAAAATGCATTCTCACTCCACCCTGGCAGCACATCTGACGTTCCTGTAGCCTATCCCTACCTCACGTTCGTTGCGCCATTCACTCTCCTTCAATTCCAGCTCCTGACGGGCCCTCATCCAGTCCGCCGTCAGCTTTCCAACATCTTCTTTAAGAGCTGAATTAACCTCATTCGCTCTATCGAGGTGCTCCCGCAGGAGAGCGTTCACTTCTGCCAGATTCTCACACCTTGGAAAGGGAGAAACAGCAATCAGGTCACTGAACAACTGCTATCCACAAGCAGCATCCCCGTGATTTTCCAGCTCCCTCAACACTGACTTTGTTGTCAAACTGAGAGGCAGTAGAAGTGCTTTCTAGGATTAACTAAGATCTCTCTGTCATGGCAAACTCATTTGCTTCTCTTTGCTTTAAGCCTTCAACTTCCATCTACAATTTTGGTTTCCCCTTCCTCGTCAACGCTGATGATGCCCACAGTGAACGTCTTGCCTCCCCTTCCTGCTGCTGATCTCCGGATGCGTCACCTTTCTCTAGCATTGTCCTGAGTCGCTCACCTACTGAGCCACGGAATAATTTAGGCTGGAAAGGGACCGTTGGAGGTCACCCGGAATAACCCCCCGCTCAAAACAGAGCCATTCAGCACACAACACTATTACTGCACCACAGAAAACAGATTGTGGACCTCTCTCCTTTCAAAGCAGCTTGGCCAGCCGCTTCCCTCGGGGAGGCTAGGTAGCACTGACAGGTTCTCCCTCACTTCCATGAGCATCCAGGATACCAAGTACGAGGGAACGCTTCTTCCGGGTACCTTTGCTGCTCCTCTTCCACCTGAAGCAGTGCTTTCTCCAGGCTGTGGTCTTCTGTGGCTTCCCACCTGCCTGGAAGGGATCCCTTAAGAAGAAAGGAAATGTTTAGTCAAATTCTTGTGTTCCCTTCACTACTGTTAGCATCCATCGCTTTCCCCTCCATTTGTTGGGTATCTCAGGAGCTCGTGGCTTCTTCCAGGCACAACAGTGTCGTGACTAGGGAGAGGAAGGGAGGGGAAGGGTGTTACTCAATGTGAGCAGCTCTCCTCAGTCTCCCACTGTTGCACTCTCACACCTAGGTATCCTAGGCTCATGACCGCAAGCGCTCACTTCGACTTGGAGCCTGGGAATGCTCTCCTACCCTTCGTTTCCTAGGTCTACTTTAGCCGCGAAGCAGAAAGAAAAGCACAGAGCCAGCTCTGTATGTTGAACGCCAGCATTCTTGCCTTCCAAAATGCTACGTTTCAACCGATTCTTTTTCGGAGACAGCCATATAATGTAACAGGCAGTACAGCCCTCTCCTGAGACCTAGGACAAAATGTTACTCCAGCAATAAAGCACTCTTTCACAAAACTGAAATCCTTCTTGATAGCGTTGTCTGGACTGGCATTTCTGGGACTCCTGGCTGCTCTAAGAATGGCAACCGGACAAACCACGGACGGGCAAACTTACAGCGCTTCTTTAAAGGTGGTATGTAGGACTGAGTATAGGACTGTGAGCTGAAAGGTTGTTGGTTATTGTATTTGCTTTGTGATTATATATATGTGTCCTTGCAGTGGTGTCTTTGCAGTGTCGTACCACCTTTCCCATAAAGATATATGCTACCCTCAGGTAGCAAAATCTTGTCTTCCTCTGTCATTGCTTTGGGGAGCTTTTCTTTGTCTGCGTTAACGAATGCTACATACACTGTCTTTAGGTAGCAACCCGCACACACTCACCCCTCCTGCTTCCACTTGCTGCTCCAACTCTCGACACCAAGTCCGGTACTGCAGCACCTAGATGGACAGACAGAATGAAGAGGAGCCAATGCAGCTTGTAAGAGGCTCGGCTCCTCCTGCATTAGCTTTTCTCTAAGTCTTTACAGCCCAAGCACAGTACATTTCACAGTGCTGCTGATACAGTCCACAAGAAGTCCTTACGGTATAGGGAAGCTTCACTTTCCCTAGTATTAAAGAAAGTGAGACAGGGTTTCTTTCACACATAGTACTATCTGCTCATCCTAAGACAGCGATGGCAAGCAGAATGATGAGACAGACTTAGCCAGCCATGCCCGGCCTATGGCCACCACGTACCCCAAATGAGTATTTCCAACGGGCTAAAAGCCCAGTGGGTCCCTGCAGCTAGAGAAATGACTTTTCAAAATCGCTTTTCAATATTGAGCAGGTGAAGTTAGTTCTGACCACAGTCCTGCTCAGCCACTGCTCAGAGCTGCCTGCCTCTGCCCGGGGCCGCCCAAAACCACCCCCGCCGGCTCGAGCCCTACCTCTGGGACAGCCCCCTGCTAACGGGGCCAAACAAAGGCGTTTGCAAGCCAGGCATCTTTACCCAAGTGCGAAAAAGACCCAACGAGAGGCTCGGGGGGGTGACAGCGGCAGGGCGAGGCGCCCAGCACGCCGGGCCGGGCCGGGCCGGGCCGCGCCGGGCGGAGCCGGGCGGCCCCCGGCGCCTCCCCCGAGCTCCGGGCTCGGCGCCGTCCCGCCCGCAGCAGCTCCGGGGAGGGCCCCGTTGGGGCCGCGCGTTCGCCCCCCGAGATCTCCGCCGCCGAGTCCCCTCTCCGCGCGGCGCGGGCGGCCCGGCCCCGCCACCGCGGCCCGGCCCCGGGCAGCTCCCCCCGGGCAGGCGCCCCCGCTCCTCACCTTCGCCTGCAGCTTCCGCACCAGCACCGCTTGGCGGTGCTGCGCCTCCTGCGAGCTCTGCAGCCGGCGCCGCAGGGAGGCCTGGCTCCGCGCCGCCATGCCCCCGCTCTCCAGCCGGGCCCGCCGCCCGCGGGGCTCCGCCGCCTGACGGGCCCCGCGTCGGGGGCTGCTCCGCGGCCTGCCCCGGCGGACCGCGCTCAGGCGGCCCCGGGCCGCGGCCTGGCGCCTGCCGGGGCGGGCGCAGCGGCTCACCCTGCCCGCCGGGCGCGGCCGGGAGCCGGGCCGCGGGGCGGGAGAGCCGGGCTCGCTCGGGCCGCTCTGGGGCAGCGGTTCCCTTCTCGCTCCTCGCTGACGGTGCCGCGCCGGGCTGCGGTGCTGCCGCGGGGGAGAGGCCGCCCCGGCAGCGCTTTGCTCCAGCGAGTTCTGCTCAGGGACTGTTAACGGCCCGGGAGAACGTTGGGGGCAAAAAGCGCTCCCTGTAGCGTCTGGGAGAGAAGGCGCGGGAGGAAACGGAGCCTCGCGTGGGGGGGGTATGGGGACGCTGGGGCAAGAAGGGTGGGACGGCAGCGACAGTAGGAAAGGTCCGTCGCACGGGGAAACCAACTGAACAGCTAGAACTTCCTGCTAAAAGCTCAAACGTCAGCCCTTGACTGCCACTGGAGCAGGAGTTCAAAGCTAGTACGAAAACCAAGCATACAGAGATGGAATTGTGGGCTCTTTTTCTCCCTGTTTTGCAGCATGAACGGGACAGACTTGCAAGCAGTTGAAGAAAAACTGGCATGGGAGAGAAAACGTCCCGTTTACAGGACGGCATACTCTGTGAATGGAACTTTATTTCATGAGCTCATGAAGAAACACAACAAACACACACGACAAACAGGGCTCAGTCCCCTTTGCCCGGACTAGTCTATTACGTGAATTCACTTATTCACCACTCAAGCCTTGAGGTTTCATAACTTACAACCCGCGACTCTTAATTCGTGCACTTACAAGCAAACAAAAAAGAATTCATTCCCTAGCCGACGGTGAGACTGCTCATCCTTCCTCCTCCGTCACGGTGCGGGCATCCCCCGTATCACTCTGGGAAGCACGAAAGCGTCAGCAGTCCAGCTGCTGTTGGATCCGCTTCAAAGGCTTTTTGGGTAAGCTGATGTTTTAAACCCTCCAGCTAGGAAGCTTGGTCTCTCCCATTTCCAAACGGCAGCAGATTCTGACAGAATGTCATACCAGTGATGTCCAACAGTTTGTTCAATTTCGGTTGTGATTCTGACAATCCAGTCAGTATCGTGTTTGATAACAATAGTCACTTGGTTTCGGTATGTAATAGCTGTTTCACAGCTGGTGATTGAGGATTCCAGTTCTTCAATTTGAGAGTATACAGTGTCCCGTATTGGTCCTAAGGGTACGGACCACGTTGTAGGCAAGAATTCCACCAGCGTTGATACGAGGTTTGCTTTATGGTTTCTATAAAGTTGTCCACAAGTTTTAGTGCTGTGACGTTTCAGAGAGGGACAAGGACCGGTTTCGTCTTCAGATAGGCACGATGATTGATCATCAGTCAACTAAAATTTCTATAAAGGATTCTAATGATGTTTCCCATAAAGATACGCAAATATATATATTCCCATAAATATATGTATGACCTGTTTGGCCAAAGAAACCATGATTGCGGCTGCCATAAGGAGCAAGTGGTGGGTTCTCGGCAGATTAATTCACTTGGTATTCTGTAGGAAGCCATAATCAAAGTAAAGGTAGTTATAGAATTTTGGTTTCCTAGGGGATCCTGATTGGTTTGAGTCATCTAACTTGGGTCCAAGCCTTCCTGGTTTACCTAAACAACCAGATCCAGCACATACCAACCCTTTTACAGGAAATAATTACATGATTAAGATTTATTTGTAGATTATACTGCCCTATTGACACAACTACCTGGGTAATACTGGATATGCGGAGAAAGGGCATTCAAGTATTTACCCGCAACCTGAGCTGAAAAGTGTATGCTAGGTGCATTAATACCATCCGCACAGGTTAGAAGCAGTATCTATTCTGCCTCTGTAGCTCTTAGCTACCGGTATATATGAGAAAAAGCGTTACAACCCTCTGATAGAGTGTGGCACTGAGTTCCACCTGCCTGTAAGAGCTTTTATCCCATGGTTAGGAGTTGTTGAACTACAAAGAGCTATTGCAAATGTGTCAATAGAATTAGAAAAAAGCCACTAATGAAACTGCGGATAGTATTATAATGCTAAAGGAAAAAATCAAATTATTATCACAAATGGTTAATACAGAATCGATTAGCCATAGACTACCTATTAGCAGCACAGGACGGAGTATGTGCATTATTGAATAACGGCTGCTGGGTTTATGTAAATCCAGACCAGAAAAATGAAACTGATAAAAACAAGATAAAGACACATTTAAAAGTATTACATGAATTAAGACAGGCATCTCCCCTAAATCTATTTGGGTGGTTAACCTCTTGGCCCCCAGACTTGGGTATAGGACTATGAGCTAAAAGGTTTTTGGTTATTGTATTTGCTTTGTGATTATGTATGTGTCTTTGCAGTGTTGTATCTACCTTATGCGCTCAACTTAGTACTAAAATAATGGATAATATAATGTGACACTGACGGTTAGAAGACAAGGAGGGACTGTTAAGAAAATCCCCTTTCCTACCTATTATAACAATCAGTCTTTATAGTATGAAAGTGTTCATATGTATTAGTTGTCAGTATGCATTATGTTGTATTATATACATATTAATATGTATTACGTTGTTAATATATATTCACCTTACACACTGTAATGCAATGAGGTAGTGGAGTTTTACTGGAGACTTTGGTCATGCTTAAGTAAAACAAACTAAAGGGCAGCCCGGCCCTGGAAGGAAGGACTTTGCTTCTTGGAAGCTTAGAGCTGTCCGTGAAGGATAAAGGATACCCCTGGACAACCAAGGTAGCACCCCAACCCCTGTGAAACATCTTTGAAACCCTCCAAGCATCATCTGGCATCATAGATCAGTAACTCCAGAAAGACTGACTCCATGGATGTCTGGATCAATAGACAAGCAGCAAGAATGCTGCAAAACTGGAGTTGCTTTGCCAAGTTTTACGATGATTACTAATCGGTAGCGCGGGTGTTAGTGATTAGTCAAGTTGTCTTGTACCTGAACATTTGAAGGGTGTAAGAACCCTGTATAAAACCACCTTCAGGGTCCCCCAGTTTGGCTGGGACACAGGAATAAATATTTACCCTTGTAATTCTATACTTTGTGTCCTCGCCTCTCTCCTCAGTCAGCATGGGCCAGTTGTGAATTTTCATGACAGTAGGCACTGCTCAGCAATAACTAAAACATAGGTGTGTTATCAATACTGTTGTCATTACCAATCCAAAACATAGCACCATACAAGCTACCATGAAGAAAATTAATTCTATGCCAGCCAAAACCAGCACACACAGGCACCGTTATAATTAAAGGCACGTACACACGTTCAATTGCAGATACAGGCATAAAATATATATAATTACAGATACAATTAGAGTCACAGACACCATAACACGCACAATTATAGATGCAAGAAAAGTCACACAAATGATTACACATACAATTGCAGATACAATTACAGATAAAGATACAATTACACGTACAATTGCAGATACAAGCATACATTCCATTACACCTACAACTACAGCTACTGCTCGTGATACCGTTACCAACAGAGGTGCCATTAAACAGGTGCTGATCCAAATGCAATTGAAGATACACATACAGGTACCAGTACAGACGCAGATACAGGTACAATTAGACATGCAGGTACCCATGTAGATACCACTACAGATACTGATACCAACATAGGCAGGGACACTGATACTGGAACCATTAGAGATGCTATTGCAGATGCAGATGCCGTTGTAGATGCCACAGCAGACGCAGATACCACCGCAGATACCCCTGCAGAAACACATACAATTTCAGATGCAATTGCAGATGGAGGTGCCATTGGAGATCCAGGTGCCACTCCAGATCATAGAATCATAAAATCATAGAATGGTTTGGGTTGGAAGGGACCTTTAAAGGTCACCTAGTCCAACCCCCACCCTGCAATGAGCAGGGACATCTTCAACTAGATCAGGTTGCTCAGAGCCCCGTCCAACCTGACCTTGAATGTTTCCAGGGATGGGGCATCTACCACTTCTCCGAGCAACCCGTTCCGGTGTTTCACCACCCTCATCATAAAAAGATTTCTTCCTTATACCTAGTCTAAATCTACCCTCTTTTAGTTTAAAACCATTACCCCTTGTCCTATCACTGCAGGCCCTACCAAAAAGTCTGTCCCCATCTTTCTTATGAGTCCCCTTTAAGTACTGAAAGGCCGCAATAAGGTCTCCCCGGAGCCTTCTCTTCTCGAGGCTGAACAACCCCAACTCTCTCAGCCTTTCCTCATAGGAGAGGTGTTCCATTCTTCTGACCATGTTTGTGGCCTTCCTCTGGACCTGCTCCAACAGGTCCATGTCTTTCCTGTACTGAGATACCCTGCATGTGCCATTGCAGATGTAGACAAAATTGGAGATGCAGATACCCTTGCAGGTAGAGACAGAATTGTTGATGCAGATACCATTTCAGAGGAAGGTTATCTTTGTAGACGCCGTTGCAGCTGCAGATAAAATTCAAGATGCAAATGCAGATGGAGATACCTTTGCAGATGCAGATAGCATGGCAGATGAAGACACCGGTGCAGCTATGCTTGCAGATGCACAGAAAATTGCAGATGCCCGTACAGGTGCAGATACCATTGCAGATGGAGATATCATTGCAGATACTGATACAGGTACACTTACAGAAACCATTACAAGTACATGTGCAGATACAGATACCATTACTGATATACAGTTACAGGTACAGTTATGGATACATACAGAATACGAGACATAGATGCTGGTACCGTCAGAAATACAGGTACTTGGTACCATCACAGACACCATCACAGATACTGATATAATTACAGACACAGATATCAATTAAGTATGCAGATACAACTGCAGTTACAGGAAAGAAGTATAAAGAATTGACGATACCATTACAGACTCCATTGCTGATGCTGTAGCAGATACACACACCATTGCGGATGTCGATGCCACAGCAGGTGCAGATACCATTGCAAAGACCATTCCGGATCACATTGCAGATGCAGATGAAATTTCAGGTGGAACTATAGATGGAGATGCCATTGAAGATGCTGGTGCCACTGCAGATGCGATTGCCAATGAAGATACCTTTGAAGATGCTGATGCCATTGCAGACACCGTTGCAGAAGCAGATGCCACTGCAGATGCCACTGCAGATACAGAGGGCCTTGCAGGTGCAGATACCCGTGCAAATGCAGAAGTAGTTGCTAATGACATTGCGCATGCAGACAGCATTGCAGACGTAGGTATCATGCAAATGCCATTGCAGTTGTAGGACATGCTCAATACCGTTGAAGGTGCCCTTGAAGATACCGCAGCAAATGCCATTGAAGATACCACGCCAGATGCAGATACCGCTGCAGATGCCACTGCAGATGGAGATACCATTGCAGATACTATTGTAGATGCGGAGGCCATTCCAGATGGAGGTACTGCTGCAGATGCAGATACCATTGGAGGTGGTGTTGCAGATGCAGAGACAGTAGAAGAAGAACATTCGATTGGAGATAGATACCACTAAAGATACCTTTGCAGATGCCATTCCAGCTGCAGATGCCATTCCAGATGCCATTCAAGATGCAAATACTATTCCAGATGGCATTACAGAATGAGTTCACATTGCGGAAACCATTGCAGATACATTATCAATGCAGATACAGTTGCAGGTACCATTAGAGACACAGATACTGGCACCATCAGAAATACAGGTACTGGTACCATCAGAGAGACCGCTATAATTACAGACATGGACTCACATGGAATTGCAGATACAATTGCAGATGCAGGCACAAAATAAATACAACTCCAGATACAGACACAATTGCACATACAATTCATGATACAAGTACAGTCACAGATAGAAGGACGCATTCAATTGCACAAACGGCAGCAGATACAGCAAGTGATACCATTACTGACTGAGGTACCATGACAGACAGAGGAACCATACACATAAAGGCATTGATACAAACACAGCTACCATTACACAGAGGTGTGCTGTTACAGGTAGAGGTACAGATAAATTTACAGATAACTACACAGCCAGTCACAGATAGGGATATGGATGAGGATACAGAGGTGAATACCATCACAGATACCTTTGCAGATGCACAATCCATTTCTCATAGCACTGCAGATGCAGAAACCAATGCTAGTAGCATTGCAGATGCAGATGCCGCTGCAGATTGAGATACCATTACAGATGCCAAAACAACCGCAGATACCTTTGAAGAAGCCAATTCAAGTGCAGGTGCAGATACCGGTGCAGATGCCATTGCAGATGCCATTCCAGGTGCAAGTACCAACAGAGATAGCGTTGCAGGTGAACATACTATTGCAGATGGAGATACCATTGGAGGTGCAGATACCATTGCTGATACCACTACAGATGCCACTGCAGATGCAGGCACCCTTGCAGACGCAGACACCGTTGCAGATGTCATTGCAGATGCAGATATCATGGCAGATACCACTGCGGATGAAGATACCATTGCGGATACCACTTTACACTCAAAGACCGTTGCATGCACCACTGCAGATAGCATTACTGGCACCATTTCAGATGCAGACACCGTCGCAGATGGAGGTACCGTTACCGATGCAGATGCCGTGGCAGATAGCATTACAGATGCAGGGACCATAGCAGATGCAGAGGATATTGCAGATGCTATTGCATTTCACGTACCTGTGCAGATACTTTTGAAGATGCGTCTACTGTTGCAGATGCCATTCCAGGTGGAAATGCAATTGCAGGCAACATTGCAGGTGAACATATGATTGCAGATGGAGGTGCCGTTGGAGAGCCCCGTCCAACCTGACCTTGAATGTTTCCAGGGATGGGGCATCCACCACCTCTCTGGGCAACCTGTTCCAGTGTTTCACCACCCTCAGCGTAAAAAATGTCTTCCTTATCTCTAGTCTAAATCTACCCCCCTTTAGTTTAAAGCCATTCCCCCTTGTCCTGTCGCAACAGGCCCTGCTAAAAAGTTTGCCCCCATCTTTTTTATAAGCCCCCTTTAAGTACTGACAGGCTGCAATAAGGTCTCCCCAGAGCCTTCTCTTCTCGAGGCTGAACAACCCCAACTCTCTCAGCCTTTCTTCATAGGAGAGGTGTTCCGTCCCCCTGATCATTTTCGTGGCCCTCTTCTGGACCCGCTCCAACAGGTCTTTCTTATGCTGAGGGCTCCAGAGCTGGACACAGTACTCCAGGTGGGGTCTCACCAGAGCACAGCAGAGGGGCAGAACCACCTCCCTAGACCTCCTGGCCACGCTGCTTTTGATGCAGCCCAGGATACGATTGGCCTTCTGGGCTGCGAGCGCACATTGCTGGCTCATGTCCAGCTTTTCATCCACCAGTACCCGCAAGTCCTTCTCGGCAGGGCTGCTCTCAATCCCTTCATCCCCCAGCCTGTGTTGATACCGGGGGTTGCCCCGACCCAGGTGCAGGACCTTGCACTTGGCCTTGTTAAACCTCATGGGGTTCACATGGGCCCACTTCTTGAGCTTGTCCAGGTCCCGCTGGATGGCATCCCGCCCCTCAGGCGTGTCGACCGCACCACTCAGCTTGGTGTCATCTGCAAACTTGCTGAGGGTACACTCGATCCCACTGTCTATGTCCCTGACGAAGCTATTAAATAGTACTGGTCCCAGGATGGACCCCTGTGGGACACCACTCGTCACCAATCTCCATCTGGACATTGAGCCGTTGACCACTACCCTCTGGACGCGACCATCTAACCAATTCCTCACCCACCGGCCAGTCCACCCATCAAATCCATACCTCTCCAGTTTAGAGAGAAGGATGTTGTGGGGGACCGTGTCAAAGGCCTTACAGAGGTCCAGATGGACGACATCTGTAGCCCTTCCCGTGTCCACTGATGTGGTCGCTCCATCATAGAAGGCCACTAGGTTAGTCAGGCAGGCCTTGCCCTTGGTGAAGCCATGCTGGCTGTCTCAAATCACCTCCCTGTCCTCCATGTGCCTTAGCATAGCTTCCAGGAGGATCTGTTCCATGATCTTCCCAGGCACAGACGTGAGACTGACAGGCCTGTAGTTCCCCGGGTCTTCCTTTTTTCCCTTTTTAAAAGTGGGGGTTACTTTTCCAGTCAGTTGGAACTTCACCGGACTGCCATGACTTCTCAACTGTGATGGACAGTGGCTTAGCAACTTCATCCGCCGGTTCCTTCAGGACCCGTGGATGGATCTCATCGGGTCCCATGGACTTGTGCACCTTCAGGTGCCTTAGATGGTCTCGAACCTGATGTTCTCCCACAGTTGGCGGCTCTTCATTCTCCCAGTCCCCGCCTTTGTCTTCTGCTTTGTCTCTCTTGGCTTGGGCGGTGAGGCTCAAGCACTTGCCGGTAAAGACCGAGGCAAAAAAGTCATTGAGCACCTCTACCTTCTCCATGTCCCGGGTAACCAGGTCTCCCATTTCATTCCGGAGAGGGTCCACATTTTCCCTTGTCTTCCTTTTATCCCCGACGTACCTATAGAATCTTTTCTTGTTGCCCTTGATGTCCCTGGCCAGATTTAATTCCATCAGGGCTTTAGCTTTCCTAACCTGATCCCTGGCTGCTCAGACAATTTCTCTGTATTCCTCCCAGGCTACCTGTCCTTGCTTCCACCCTCTGTAGGCTTCCTTTTTGTGTTTGAGTTTGTCCAGGAGCTCCTTGTTCATCCACGCAGGCCTCCTGGCGTTTTTGCCTGACTTCCTCTTTGTTGGGATGCATCGCTCCTGAGCTTGAAGGAGGTGATCCTTGAACATTAACAAGCTTTCTTGGGCCCCTCTTCCCTCCAAGGCTTTGTCCCATGGCACTCTACCAAGCAGACCCCTGAAGAGGCCAAAGTCTGCTCTCCTGAAGTCCAGGGTAGTGAGCTTGCTGTGCACCCTCCTCGGTGCCCTCAGTATCTTGAACTCCACCATTTCATGGTCACTGCAGCCCAGGCTGCCCTTGAGCTTCCCCACCAGCCCCTCCTTGTTGGTGAGAACAAGGTCCAGCATAGCACCTCTCCTCGTTGGCTCCTCTACCACTTGGAGAAGGAAGTTATCATCGACGCATTCCAGGAGCCTCCCGGATTGCTTATGCCCTGCCGTGTTGTCCCTCCAACAGATATCGGGGTGGTTGAAGTCCCCCATGCGGAGCAGGGCTTGTGAGCGTGAGGCTGCTCCTATCTGTCTATAGAGGGCCTCATCCGCTCGGTCTGCCTGGTCAGGTGGCCTGTAGCAGGCCCCCGCTGTAACGTCACTTGTCCCTCCCTTCCCTTTAATTCTGACCCATAAATATACCCTTGGATGATGATACCCTTGAGATGCCACTGCAGATGTAGACCAAATTGGAGATGCAGACACCATTGCAGATACAATTGCAGACGCAGGCAGCAATGCTGCTGCAGATACAATTGCAGCAGAATTTCTCATTGCAGAGGCTATTGATGATGCAGATAATGTTGCTGATGCCATAGCGGATGCAGATACCATTGTGGATGCTAGACACCATTTCAGATGCAGATACCACTGCAAATGGCACTGCAGATTCAAATACCGTTGCAAAAACCATTGCATAGACCTTTGCAGATGCATATACCTTTCCTTATAATGTCACACATGCCATATGACACATAATGTCACCAAAGCCAATACCATTGCAGGTGCAGATGCCATTTCAGATGCAGATACCATTGTAGAACCCACTGTAGACGCCACTGCTGATGCAAAGTCAGATGCACGTAACAACAGGAGATGCAGAGGCCACTGCAGGTGCTCATAGCATTACAAACGCCTTGCCGATGCAGAGGTCACTGCAGATATCAATAATGTTACACATACCAATGCTGATACAATTATCGTTACAGATGTAATTACCAGTACTCTTACAGATCCTGATACAGTACAGATAGCGACAGCAATAGTGTTACGCACATTCCAAGACCAATAATGCTACAGATACCATTAGAGATACCGTTGCAGGTAGAGCTAGAATTACTCGTACGCATCCAGAAACCAAACACACGTACACATACAAAAAACATTGCGAGTACCTGTGCAGATACAGATACCATTACTGATACAGTGACAGGTACAATTACAGATACAGATACCGTTAGATACCATTAGAGACACAGACAGCGGTACCATCACAGCTACAGGTACAAGTACCGTCACCCATACCATCACAGAAACCCTTAGAATTACATTCTCCCACTGACTTGTAGATACAGTTGCAGGTACAGGCACAAAATCTGCAAAGTTCCAGATACAATGACAGATGAAGATACAATTAACCGTACTTTCACAGGTACGAGTACGATCGCAGACACCATTACACCTACAATTGCAGATACAGTTGCGAGTACAGATTTAATTACACATGCAGCTACAGATACAAGTAGAGTCCATTGGAGGTACCATTAGAGATCGAGGTACCATCACACATAAAGCTATTGATACAAATACAGTTGTGGCTGCAGGTACCGGTACCAGGACAGATGCGGATATAAATACTGGTACAGATGCAGGCACTCATATAGATAGGGTTACAGACACCAACACCAAAACAGACAGAGACACCAATACTGAGACCTGCAGCTGCATCTGAAATTGTATCTGCATCTGCCATTGTATCTTCAATGGTAGCTGCATCTCCTATGGCATCTGTAATGGCATCTGCACTTGTCCCTGCATCTGCAATGATTCCTGCAATGGTACCAGCCTCTGCATCTGCAGTGGCATCTGCAAGGTCATCTGCATCTGCAAGGTCATCTGCATCTGCAATGGTGTCTGACATGGCACCTGCAGCTCCAGTGGTGTCTGTAACGGTATCTACATCGGCAATGGTATCCTCATCTGTAATAGCATCTGCTATTCATCCTGGTAGGTGGCAGGAGGAGGAGACACCACGGGCCACAGGGGAGAGGAGAGACCTGGCAATGCCCCTCCAGCCTGCTGCTGGCCTAGCAGCAGCTCCAGCTGAAGGGACCTCACCAGCCCCCGCCCCAGCCATGACCTCACTGCTGGCCCCCAGCCTGCCCTCCAACCTACCTCTCCTCTCCCCCACCCCAGCCCCAGCTCTCTGCTCTCTACACTGTCACTGGCAGTGAGGGGCTCAGTGCCACACGTCTTAATGTGCACCTCCTGTCTTAATCCACAACGACTCTGTCAATGTTTGCTTTGTTCCGATGGGGTGGAATAAAAAAAGAAAAATAAAATAAAAAGAAGGCAAGAATATTATGCAGAACACCTTATATTCCAAGTTTTTGTAAGCAAGTTGTAGACAGGTGCAGATGCCACTGCAGATGCAGATACCATTGCAGCTGCCGTTGCAGATACAATTTCAGATGCAGATACCATTACAGATTAAGATACCGTGGCAGAGGCAAATGCCACTGCAGATGAAGAATACCATTGCAGAGGCAGATGCCACTATAGATTAAGATACCATTGGAGGTATTGTAGCACTTACCATTATGACAAACGTTTTCTATTCCAAGATTTTTTTAACTTGCATCCAAGCTCTGTCCTCCCCTGAAGCTTTTTCTCCATCTTCTACACCATCTCCTTCTGCCATCAGCCACAGAAGGAAGTCTGTCTCAGTAGGTTGAGTAACTGGACCAGAAGAAAGCAAGACAATGTGTTCTTGTATTAAGGATGAAGGGATTCATTTTCATTTTGTTACAATTATTAGGGATGACCATCCTTGCTAATAGAAATTCCCTTTGCAACAACCAAATGACATCTCTCAGGAGAAGTTAGCTGTTTTAACTCTTGACTGTTTTCTGACTTCCCCCACCTTTATGGAGCTGGACTAGAGCCCCCTCAGCCTCAGCAATTGTTCTGGAGTTAAGCAACAGTAACATCGAGTTTATAATGTTGTCTCGTTTCTGCCTTGCTCTGTTATAGCTTAAGAAAGATGCAGAAAGACTCAAAACCGTGACCTCTTTGGCCAGCCAAAATACATTTGTTACAATACAGATTTCTCCTCCATGGCCTACTTGTGCTGACCAGCAACTTAGTTCACAGGAATATGAAAGCAGCTCTTCTCAGGAAAAAAAACAACCACCACACAACAACCCCCCCCCTCCCCCCATGGAATCATAAAATCATTAAGGTTGGAAAAGACCTCTAAGATCATCGAGTCCAACCGTCGGCCCAACACCACCCTGCCCACTAAACCATGTCCCTAAGCGTCGCATCTACACGTCTTCTAAATACCTCCAGGGATGGGGACTCAACCACTTCCCTGGGCAGCCTGTTCCAATGTTTCACCACTCTTTCAGTAAAGAAATTTTTCCTCACGTCCAGTCTAAACCTCCCCTGGCGCAACTTGAGGCCATTGCCTCTCGTCCTGTCGCTTGTTACTTGGGAGAAGAGACCGACCCCCACCTCGCTACAACCTCCTTTGTAGAGAGCGATGAGGTCTCCCCTGAGCCTCCTTTTCTCCAGGCTGAACAACCCCAGTGCCCTCAGCCGCTCCTCAGAAGACTTGTTCTCCAGACCCTTCACCAGCTTCGTCGCCCTTCTCTGGACACGCTCCAGCACCTCGACGTCCTTCTTGTAGTGAGGGGCCCAAAACTGAACACAGTATTCGAGGGGCGAAAAAACCCAATAAGAAAAAACCCCAAAACCCAATAAGAAAACTACAGATTACCAGAAATGTTAGTTTTCAAACTGGCATTGTTTGAAAACAAAAACACTCTGTCTAGCAACAAATGTAAAGGAATAAGTAAATTAAGTTTCCTTTTAGTACATAAAATTAAAAAAAACCAAGCCCGTCAACTGCGTTTTATGGCTATTGTGCATGTTACATTGCTATGTTCACATATAAAAAGAGGGGTAGAAACCTCTATTAACTGGGTCAGAGGGATAGTCATTCTCACAAAGATGGTTCCAGATTGACTTAACAATATCAGCCACGAGATGCTGAGCAAATGCCCCAGCTGCAGTTTTCTTGGGGGGGGCCCTCCTGTTTCTGCAGCGCTTGCATCTACACATTCAGCCTCTTGCTGGTACATCTTTGACCTGGATTTGGAAGAGTGATCCACATAAAATCAAGACCCCTCCAGTCTCTGTTTATGTAAAAAACCAAAACGTTCCTATGAGGAAGGGTTTGAAAGCAGGCTCATATTCCACCTATAGAGTAGCAAAATCCCAGTGGGCTAGAGGGAAACTTCTTCCTTGGCGTACCGGTTTTCTTTTTGGTAAGTAAGTCTGTAAGGCAAGTCTTATGATGGGCCAAACTAACCCTCTCTTGCTGCCTCAGCATGCACTAATCTAATGACACATTGCTTTACTGGGCTTGCAGATAAAGCTGACGGTTAGCCTTGGGCCAAGCTGACAGTTTTCCTGGATTTTCTGCACTTTTCAGCATTCATGTTTTATATCCTGTTTGTTTTAAGTGAAGACTGAAAAAAGAAATGGGTAAGATTGATGAATGGTGAATAATTATTGTTCTAAAAGTGGATACTTATTATTATAATGGTGACATTTTTTTATTATGAATAAGATTATATTATTATAAAGAAATACCATTTTAAAGAAAAAGGCTTGCCTTTTCTGTTGACTACTGATTGGGTGGAATTCCCAGTCTTGAGGGATGTGGTCCAGGTGAAGAGTCGAGTCAGGGACCCTGAATTTTAGGAGAGCAAGCTTTCAGTTGTTTGAGGACTTAGTGGCTGGGATCCCCAGGACACCGCCCTCAGAGGAATGGAGCTGAACAGAGCTGGCAGCTCTTTAAGGACATCTTTCTTAGAGCACAAAAGCTCTTGATTCCCATTTGTAAAAAATCAGGCAAGAAAGGCAGGAGACCGGCGTGGCTCAGTGTCGTGGTTTAACCCCAGCCAGCAACTAAGCACCACACAGCCGCTCACTCACCCCCCCGCCCCAGTGGAATGAGGGAGAGAATCGGAAGAGCAAAAGTGAGAAAACTCGTGGGTTGAGATAAAGACAGTTGAATAGGTAAAGCAAAAGCCACACGTGCAAGCAAAGCAAAATAATGAACTCATTCACTACTTCCCATCAGCAGGCAGGTGTTCAGCCATCTCCAGGAAAGCAAGGCTCCATCACGCATAGCAGTTACTTGGGAAGACCTCCCAGTCAAACTAAAGTGTACGAAGGAAAAACACAGGCAGTGGAACCAGGGATGCTGCCCACATGTGTAGGGATGGGATCAGGGAAGCTAGGGCACAGTTGGAGCTGAATTTGACAAGGGATGTGAAGAATTATAAGGGCTTCTACAGATGCGTTGGCCAGAAAAGGAAGATTAAAGAAAATGTATCCCCTGCCACCACCCCAATAAATAAGACTAGTGACAACCAACAAGGTGAGGGCTGCGGTAGAATTTCTTTTGCCTCAGTTTTCACTGGCAGTCACTACTCCCACCTCTGTCAACTCCCCAAACCTCAAGGCAGGGACTGGGGGAACAAAGTCCCTCCCATTGTAAGAGAAGATCAGAAAACCACCTGAGGAACCTGAACCTACTTAACTCCATGGGATCCAATGAGATGCATCCCAGGGTCCTGAAGGAATTGGCTGATATAGTTGCCAAGTCACTCTCCCTCGTATTTGAAAAGTTGTGGCAGTCAGGCAAAGTCCCCAGTCACTGGAGAAAAGGGACGCCCATTTTTAAAAGTGGTAATAAGGAGGACCCTGGGAACTACCGACCAGTCAGCCTCACCTCCGTGCCCAGTGGGATCATGGAACAGATCCTCCTGGAAGATATGTCAGAACATATGGAGGGGAGGGAGGTGATTAGAGAAAGCCAGCATGGCTTCGCCAAGGGCAAATTGTGCCCGACTAATCTAGTGGCCTTCTACAATGGTGTGACTGCGTCAGTGTACGAGGGAAGAGCTACGGATGTCATCTACCTAGACTTCATTAAGGCCTTTGATACAGCGCCCCCCCCCCGCCCCCAACTGTATTGCCGCTAAATTGGAGAGATACGGGATTGATGCATGGACTGCTAGATGGATCAGGAATTGGCTGGATGGCTGAATCCAAAGAGTTACAGTCAGCGGCTCAATGTCCAAATGGAAACTCGTAACTTCTGGTGTCCCTCAGGGGTCTGTACTGCGACCAACTTTATTTAGTATCTTCATCAGTGACATAGACTTCAGTGCACCCTCAGCAAGTTTGCAGCTGACACCAAGCTGAGTAGTGCAGTTGATATGCTTGATATCCAGAGGGACCTTGACAGGCTGGAGGAGTGGGTTCATGCAAAGCTCATGAAGTTCAACGAGGCCAAAAGTGCAAGGTCCTGCGCCTTGGTCGGAGCAATCCCCACTGTCAGTAGAGACGGGGGGATAAATGGATTGAGAGCAGCCCTGTGGAGAAGGGCTTGAGGATACTGGTGGACAAAATTTGAACATGAGACTGCACTGTGCGCTTGCAGCCCAGAAAGCCAGTCATATCCTGGGCTGCATCAAAAGAATGCAGTCGTCCAGGGACTGCTCCCACACGAAAGGGGCCAGCACGGAAAGCTCTTGCTGGCCATCACCTTCCCTTGGCAGCCTTCCACAGCCCCACAAGCGCTGGCGCTCTGCGGTTTGTAGCCATGTCGCTGTGCGGACGTTCCCTGTCACGTTTGCCAGAGCCCTGCTGCGAAATTGAAAATGTGTAGCTAGTGCTCCCACATGAATGGTGCTGGGATTGAAAGCTGTTGCTGGCCCTCACTTTCCCTTGGCAGCGCTTTTATAGCCCATTAGAAGATTCAGAATCTAGTCTCTGGGAATTCTTCTGTCACAATAGAATGCCAATGCACTCCTGTAGATTCCTGTGTAAGTTCATTGTCGTACCAGGAAGAGACCTTTCCCCAACATACTCAATGCTCTTTGTGAAGGTACCTTGGAAGATGTGGGGGGCTGCTACCTGGGAATTCACTTGTCTGAAGATACATAAAACTCCTCAGGTGTCTTCCCTGGAGGAGTCTGGGGCTGCTCCCTGTAGAATTCAGCTGTGTCCAGGGGAGGCTAAAACATTCCCAAGCTGCCTGCAAGAGGACCAGAAGGTCTACCCGTCATCAACCTTCCTGTAACATCGACAAAACTCCTCAGGTGTTTTCTCTGTAGGAGTCTGGTGCTGCTATCTACGAAATTCAGCTGTCTGCAGAGGAAAGTAACACTCGTGGAGCTGCCTGTGAGAATTTCCAGAGTAACGGATGGCATGGACCTCCCCCAACATACAAGACGGTCTTCAGGTAGCTAGCTGCCTTAAAAGAGTCGGGGACTGCTCCCTGGGAATTCACCTCTCTCCAGAAGAAACCCAAATGAACCTGGAGATGCCTGGGAGGAGTCCTAGGTTGTTACCAGGCATGGACCTGCCTCTAACATGAAGAAAACTCTTCAGTTAACTGTTTAGGCATCGTATACGGCTTCTTCCAAAGAACTTTAGCTGTCTCCAGGGAAGGACATGTACTCCAGCGGTGCATGGGACGAGTGCCAGAAAGCTGCAGAGTATGCCTCTGCTTCCATCAGAAATAAACGTCTTGAAATGCCAGCAAAGGAGTAGTCAGGGTCTGCGAACCAGGGCTGTCTCCAAATATACCTAAAACAGTTCGAGATGCCTGGGAGGATTCCCAAGAAGCTACCAGGCATGCAGCTGTGTCCCAAAAAAAGGAAACGATTCAGACATCTACTGAGGTAGTGTCTGAAGCTTTATGGCCTAGAAACTGTATGGCAAGAAAGGTGAGGGCCACCCACAGCTTGCCATCCTGGCAACTTTTCTTTGGGAGCCTTGGTGCTGGCTTTCAGTTTGGAGCTGGGCTCCAGCTGCAGTGGGCAGGTAGGTGAGGGTTAGGGTTATGTGCCAGTGCAAGTGCAGAGCCCTGGTGTTGGTGGGACTATGAAGGGGCTGAAAAGGGAAGTCTAGGGCCAACGATATCTTTCCATTTTGGGAACTTCTGTGTGGGAGCCCTAGGTGGTGGGTGACCATTTTGGAGCTGGATTCCGACGAGGAGAGGGGTAGGTAAGGGTTAGGTTGTAGAGAGTGTGGCCTTGCAATGACATCAGCTCATGGGTACATGGGTATGTCCCACCATGGCCCATGGACTTATGTATGTCTAGTTTGCTTAAGTATTCCCAAGTATTCCCATTATTGCACCAAGGCTACGCCTTCCTTTCTCCTGACTTCTCCCCTTGTCTCTGGGACCTGGGATTCCTGAAGGCCAACCTTGCTAGTAAAGCCTGAGGCAAAGAAGGCATTCAGTACCTCAGCTTTTTCCATGTCCTGTGTAAGCAGGCCCCCTGGCTTGTTGAGCAAGGGGCCCACATTCTCCCTTGTCTGCCTTTTGTCTCCCATGTGCTTCTTGCTGCCTTTGTCATCCCTGGCCAGATTCAATTCCATTTGGGCTTTAGCTTTCCTACTTTTGTCTCTGGATGCTCAGACAATGTTTCTGTATTCCTCCCAGGTTACCTGTCCTTGCTTCAACCCTCTTAACACTTCCTTTTTTGTGTTTCAGTTTTCCCAGCAGGTCCTTGTTCACCCATGCAGGCCTCCTGGCATTTTTGCCTGACTTCATAGTTGTTGGGATGCAGCTCTCTTGAGCTTGGACTAGGTGATCCTTGAATATTGGCCAGCTTTCCTGGACCTCCCCTTCCCTCCAGGGCCTTATCCTATGGGACTCTTCCAAGCAGATCTTTGAAGAGTCCAAAGTCTGCTCTCCTGAAGTCCAGGGTTGTGAGCTTGCTTTTCACTCTCCTCCCTGCCCTCAGGATCCTCAACTCCACCATCTCATGGTCACTGCAACCAAGGCTTCCATTGACCTTCACATCCCCAGCTAGCCTCTCCTTGTTGGTGAAGATGAGATCCAGCAAAGCACCTCTCCTTTTTGGCTCCTCTGTCACTTGGAGGAGGACTTTATCATCAGTGCACTCCAGGAACCTCCTGGATTGCTTATATCCTGCATTGTTTTCCCTCCAGCAAGTACTGGGGTGGTTGAAGTCCCCCATGAGGACCAGGGCCTGCAAATTTCAAGCTGCTCCTATGTGTTTACGGAGGACGTGATCCACTTGTTCTTCCCAGTCAGGTCAGACACACACTATAATGTCAGCTTTACCTGTCCTCTCTTTAATCCTAACCCATAAGCTCTCAGCTGGCTCCTCATGCATCCCCAGGGAGAGCTCCATGCACTCCAGCTGCTCTCTCACATGAAGGGAAACTCCCTCTCCTCGTCTTTCGAGTATGTCCTTCCTAAAGAGCCTTATATGCCTCCATTGCAACACTCCAGTCATGGGAGCCATCCAACCGTGTCTCCACTATCCTGCAAGTGCACACAGATCTCTAATTCCTCATGTTCATTCCCCATACTGTGTGCATTAATGTACAGGTGCTTTAGAAAGGCACCCCAGCATGTTGAGTTCCTGGAGAAGGTATGGGGGATTGCTCCATTGTGGTGCCTTGTAGGCACTTTCTTGCTTACGAGCAAGTGCTGGAGTGACCCACTTAAGCCCCATTTGTAGATTTCATGATCCAATCACATCACCCCCTGCCCTTTGCTCAGTGATCCTCTCTGTCACTCCTTCACAGGACTGCTGGTTGCTCTCTGCCTCCCCTCGTTCTCAGTTTAAAGCCCTCCTGATGAGGTCAGTCATCATGTTGGCAAAAACAGCTTTGCTCTGCTTAGTGAGGTGGATCCCATCTCGCCCCAGCAGATGCTGACCTGCAAATGGGTCCCATGGTCACAGAACCCAAACCCCTGTCACTGACAACAGTTCTGCAGCCAATTACTGGCTTGTCCTATTACTGCCCTGCTCCTCACAACCTTTCCCCTCACCAGAAGGGCTGAGAACACCACCTGGGCCCTTATGCCCTTGACTACCGACCCCCAGTAGTCAAGTTCTTTTTGTTGTTCTCCTCCTCCACTTGCTCTTCTTCCTCTTCCACCCCATCCTCTTCTTCATCCTCCTTTCCATCCTTCTCTTGCCCTGCTAGTCCTCCTTTTTCTGTTCCAGTTCCTGTTTCTGCTCATGTTCCCCGTCCTCCTGTTTTCCTTGTTCTCCTCCTGTTCCTCCTCCTCCCTCTGCTGCTCCTCTTCCTGTTCCTCCTCCTTGTCTTCATCCTCCTTCTCCTCTTGTTCCTCTGTTCCTCCTCCTGTTCCTCCTTTTCCTCTTGCTCCTCCTCCTCTTGTTTCTCCTAGTCCTCTTGTTCCTCCTCTTGTTCATGGTTGCCCTCCTACTCCTTGTCTTCCTTGTCCTTCTCCTCTTCATTTTCCTCCTGCTTCTCCTATTCATCTTCCTGTTCCTCCTTTTCTTCTTTCTCCTTTTAATTCTTTTCCTCCTCCTCCTCCACGTCCTACTTCCCCTCTTGTTCCTTTTCCTTGTACATCCTCACCTTCTTCCTTGCTTCTCCTTTTCCTGCTCTCGTTCCTCCTCCTCTTGTTACTCCTTCTCCTGTTCCTATTCCTCCTGTTTCTCCTCTTCCTGTTTCTCCTCCTCTTCATACTCCATTTCTTGTTTTCCTCCTCCTTCTTCTTCTTCTTCTCCTGTTCATTCTTCTCCTCTACCACCTCCTTCTCCTTTTTCTTGTCTTCTTTCTACTTTTCCTCCTCTTCCCTCCTAACATTCCTGTTCCTCCATTCTCTTCCTTCTCCTCTTCCACCTCCTCCTATTCAACTGCCTCCTCCTCCTCTTCCTTCTCTTGCTCTTCCTACTCCTATTCCATGTTTTCCTCCTGTTCTACCTCCTACTTGTCCTCCTCCTCTTTCTCCTCCTCCTCCTCCTCCTCTTTCTTTTCATATTCCTCCTGTTTGTCCTCTTTATCCTCTTTCTGTTCCTGTCCTTCCGTTCCCTGTTCCTCCTTCTCCTGTTCCTTCTTTTTTCTCATTCTTCTTCTCCTCCTGGTACCTCCTTCTTCTCCTCCTGTTACTCCTTTTCATTGTCCTCCTCCTCCAGTTCCTTTTCCTCCTCCTCTTCCTGCTTCGTACTCCTCCTCTTTTTCCTCCTCCTCCTCCTCAGAACCTTTTTTCTGAAGCATCAGCTGTGAGTCAGCATCCTCGCACAGCCAGGAAACCCCTGTCTTTCCCCTGCCGAGCCTACAGCTCCAGGCTAACTCTAGGCTTTTGTCCTAACTGTCATACTGCTTGTCCTGATTCTCAAACCAATTTTTCTGCTCTTGGCCGACTGCTGAGCACATGCACGTGCCTTGGAGTTGTGCAAGTTAGCATGAGCAGGACTAAAGCGCAGCACTTCAAAAGCTGTCACCTCTAGGCCTTGCTATTAAGCAATCACAGGAAATAAAACTACTGTTTCTTCTTTCACCAAGTTACAGAAATTTGAATACGAAATTAAAAAAAAAAGCATGGTCCTGTAAATACTTTCAAATGAAGACGACTGTTCATGTACGAAGCATTATTTGTGCGGGAAAAAGTCTGATGCCTTGAACCTTTGCTTCCTAGCCCCAATTCATTTGAGTGAAGAGGGTCAGAAAGGAAAGGTGTCTCGTTTTTCATAAGCTACAGTATTTCTGTCCTCTTTTTTTCTTGCCAATGCATCGGGAAGAGCATCTAAAAGCTAACTGGCTTGTGCTTGCCTCAGATCTGGTTGGGTCATTTGCTCTATGCACCCGGCATGCTGCTTTTCCTGTAAGTGAGTGAAATGGGAGGAGGAATGCCACCACATAGGTTCTGGCTCTTAATAAAGAGCAGCCTGACATAATTTCTCCTGCTGTAGAAAGTACTTCAAGCCTAGGGATGACATTCCCATCACACCCAATGGAGCTCATCATTGATGCTAAACTATGGCAAGGAAGATCTGAAACCTCCCACAGTATGAGTCTTAGTGCTTCACCTGTCTCAGCTGCGGCAGTCAAATAGGATGAGGATGACCTTGTCTGCTGCGGTTGCGCTCAGTCACAGAGCATGGAGAGTGGTGAGGGCAGGCAGGTGACTGCACAAGCACTTTCAGCGTAGGCATTTCTGCCTCATGCAGTTGAATATAAAGCTGGAATTAGAGACTCTTGGAAATAATTTCGCTTGTGCTCCCAATGTAAGCTGGGATGGTTACATTCCAGCACTTTGTGCAGCTGCTTCTCTGCCCAGGGACAGCACGGCCCTCCTGGCCATCGCGGGAGCTCATTCCCCCAATAACAAATCCTCCCGTGTGAGGAGTGGAGATCCACTAGCACCTGCCTGGAAGATGCAGCTCTCAGAGCATTGCTGACCGTGCCCAGGACTTGCTGCCTGCAAATTTACTTGAAGCAGGAAAATCCTCGTGCTTCCAGAGCTCCCAGACAAAGGGGAGGTTTCAGCTCCGTGTCTGCATGTGTCTCGTTATCGGGGAGTTGCTGTGCCAGCCGGAAAGGGGTTGTGTTTTTCCAGACCACCTGCCTGTGTCACTTGGGGAGGGCAAATTAAGACCTAGACTTAGTTCCAGTTTTCAGCCAAAGTGGAGAGCATGCAAAAAAATCACAGTCTAATGACTTTAGAGATAGCAGAGATTTCCCCAGGAACTTTTGCTCCATCGCAGATCAGCTGACCCAGCACATGCCCCAGGAAATGTGGGGAGAGCCGAGGATGCAGGACGGCCTCCCCTCTGAGCACCAGGAGGGGCTTTTGCAGAGGTTATATCCTCTCAGCCGCTAAGCTTAAAAAAAGCTCTGGCCCTGGGGTCCAAGGGAAATTACAAGGCCTCACCAAGGAAGCCGTGTGGTCAGGACCATTTAACTGTCCCCTCTTCAGCAAGGTTATGAAGGGGGATTCAAATCAAGGGACCTTGTGTAGTTAAGGAAGAAGCAGTGAAATATCAGCATCCTGGACGAATTGGCAGTCGATAACCCTGTGCTGCCCTTGCACCAATGGTCCAACCCTGCTCCCATGTCTGTGTATGAGCTTTCCGAGGCGACTGGTCCCTGCCCTCCTGCCCTGGTTTTGGGTTTTGGCAGGGTTTTGGCAGGGTTTTGGGGGAGTTTGGCCCTTGATTTCTGCTCCTTAAAATATGTTCCCTTTCCAAGAGCTTTCCAGCCTGTCACTGCCAAAGGGACATCCCAATTCAGCACCCATCACCAGGCACCACACGGCTAGGTCCAGACTCCTGCTTACAGCAGTCTTAACACAACCAGCTCTCGCAGCTGCAGTACTGTCATGAGTCCAGAGCTGTTGGCTGTTCCGCACAGCATGTCCTGACAGCAGTCCACATTCGTGGACGAACTCGGGAACATAAAACTATTGCCTTGTGTTTGCTTCAGAAGGGAGAAAACCTAGCAGCCCCAGACTTCTCCAAGGAAGCTACCTGAGCAGTTCTGTGTACATTTGAGGCAGGTCCATACCCGGTAGCTCCCTGGAACTCCTCCCAGGCATCTCCCGGAGTGTTTTGTCCTCCCTCAGTAGGGAGCAAAAATGATACAAACATAGAACGGTTTGGGCTGGAAAGGTCTTCTAGTCTACTCCGTCTGTGTGTCGTCCCCTCCCCCCGAATCCTGGGCAGGGATATCTTTCACTAGATCAGGTTGCTCAAAGACCTTTCCAACCTGACTTTGAACACTTCCAGTGATGGGGCGTCCACAGCTTCTCTGGGCAACCTGTTCCGGTGCCTCACCACCATCATTGTAAAACATTTCTTCCTTATGTCCAATCTAACCCTAACCTCTTTCAGTTTAAAACCATTGGCCCTTGCTCTGTCACTACAGGCCCTGGTAAAAAGTCTCTCTGCATGTTTCTTTATAAGCCCCCTTATATACTGAAAGGCCACAGTACAGTGTCCCTGCAGCCTTCTCTTCTCTCGGATAAAAAACAACACTCTCTCAGCCTTTCTTCATAGTAGATGTGTTCCAGCCCTCCGTCATTTTTGTGGCCCTTCTCTGGACCCACTCTAACAGGTCCATGTCTGTCTTGTGCTGGAGACCCCAGAGCTGGATGCAGTACTCCAGGTGGGGTCTCACGAGGGTGGAGCAGAGGGAGACAATCACCTCCCTCGACCTGCTGGTCACGCTTCTTTTGATGCAGCCCAGGATATGACTGGCTTTCTGGGCTGCAAGCGCGCAGTGCAGTCTCATGTTCAAATTTTGTCCACCAGTATCCTCAAGCCCTTCTCCACAGGGCTGCTCTCAATCCATTTATCCCCCCGTCTCTACTGACAGTGGGGATTGCTCCGACCAAGGCGCAGGACCTTGCACTTTTGGCCTCGTTGAACTTCATGAGCTTTGCATGAACCCACTCCTCCAGCCTGTCAAGGTCCCTCTGGATGGTATCCCTTCCCTCAAGCATATCAACTGCACTACTCAGCTTGGTGTCAGCTGCAAACTTGCTGAGGGTGCACTGAAGTCTATGTCACTGATGAAGATACTAAATAATGTTGGTCGCAGTACAGACCCCTGAGGGACACCAGAAGTTACGGGTTTCCATTTGGACATTTGTAAGGGACGAGGCTCACATGACTGTGCTGTAAGCACAGACAATGCCCCAAGAGAAAGCTCCAGAAGCCAGCCACGGGGAGGGGCCCGGTGTTTATTTACAGAGACTCATATGCTGTATTCAAGGGATGCACCAAATGGCTCCCGTTTTGGGAACAGAATCAGTGGGAGGTCAATCGGGTACCAGTGTGGCAACGAGAAAAATGGGAAGAAATCCTAAATATCGCCAAGCAGAAACCCTTTCTAGTAGGGTGGGTTGCCGCACACCAAGCTGGGAATCACCCAGCTCACCTTCTGAATAATCAGGTGGACTCATTAACCCGTTTAGCAGGAATGGCCATAGAAGGTGAGGGGGAAAAATGGGAACACCTGTTGGAATGGTTACATGTAAAACGAGGCCATTCGGGAAGTAAAGACCTATTTAGGGAAGCAATTAGCAGAGGGTGGTCTGTAACCAGAGAGCTGTGTAACACTATTATTTCCGTGTGCAGCTTATGTCGCACCCGATTAGGGGAGCACAACCCCCTTAAGGACCCACCTCTGCACATAAGAGATAATAAAGGGTTGTGGGACACTTGGCAGGTGGACTACATTGGTCCATTTCGGATCTCTGAAGGAAAACCGTATGTACTAGTAGGAGTTGAAGTGGTGTCGGGATTGACCCAAGCAGAAGCAGTACGATGAGCGACGGGAGATAATACTGTAAAAGGTTTAAAGTTATGGTTCAGTTATCTACCTAAACCCCAATCGATCCAATCGGATAATGGAAGCCACTTTACTGCCGGGGTGGTTCAAGAGTGGGCACGAAGCGAAGGAATACAGTGGATCTTCCACACCCCATACTACCCCCAGGCAAACGGCATTGTCGAGCGCACCAACGGACTCTTAAAGCGAGCTCTGAAACCGCATGAACCTGGGTGGGCACAGCGACTATCAGATGCAGTATATAAAGTTAATAGCCGCTGGGGAATTAACGGGTGCCCACGACTCACCGCATTCTGCCCCAAGCCTCCGTCCATACTCCCTGGAAAAAGGGAGGCTAAAGACCCGGTGAATCTGCTCCATTATCCAGGACAACCCGTCCTGGTGGACCTACCGACGGTGGGAGCGGTGCCTTTAACTTTAAAAAAGCCGCTAAATCTCTATACCTGGGTGGCCACCGACGCACATGGGAAGGGTCACCGAATCCATACCCGATGGATTGTTCCATCCTATTAATCATTGTTCATCTTTATGAATATATTTTGCAGGTTGTCAGAAGCCCACCGTGGGACTTAAGCTTTCGGTTGTTGAGTGGGTCATTCTTTGCATTGTTTGTCTGATTTTACTAAGCTTGCTCTGTTTCTTTACTAGAGAGAGATGGTGTGGGAGAAGTTTATATTCTTACTTTGTGAATGTACAATCTTGTTTCAACCAGCTGGGAGTTTGAATAACCAACCTAACTTGGCATGGGAGTTGATTACTGGCTTTACCCGAATCTGGAATCGAACAGACCAAGGTCTTTGTGTGGACCTCCCCACATCCGCGTCAGCGGGATTTAAATTTGCCATTATCTGGTTAAATTTTTCACGAATTCTAAATTCAAAGCTAGAGATACTAAACCAAAAGTGCATCCAAAATCCACATGGGAAAGGAAAATGTTTGTGGGGAGCAGATCCATTCCCATTCCAAGAATATAGCGGGACAACGTGGTATACACCCTCTCCAGTGGCCTACCTATTTCCAATTAACAGGACCTGGAGAGACATGTGGAATGCTACCTGTTGGAAGCAACAACTTTGTAAGGGAACTACAAGCGCTGCCTTCGCAGCCCGAAAGAACTGGACATTATGTCCCCAGGAAGTGAAGATCCCTTGCAATCGTGTACTGGAATGGACATGGTGTCCCCGAGAGGTGGAGATCCCCTGTAATTTGGTACGGTGGTGGGACTCCCCGCCTCACAGTGAACCCCTAGACCACGAATATAATGTCCGGTTTTCCCCTGGTTGGTGTATTCAAATTCCTACCAAATGGGGTGGCTACGCCCACCATGATCGTTCTCGTTATGAATATGCTTGGTCCTTTAAGCATTTCCTATCCAGCCCAGATAGTATAGTTGATACGCGAGAAGTAGATCCCCTACCCTATGAGGATACTCCTCTAATGAACTGCTCACGAACAATTAGCTGTGATTCGTTATCATGAGATCCAATAGAAACCTGGTATGTACCAGAACTACGAACCTTTATCCGAGATATGTGCATTTGTTGGGGTTTCTCAGTACCAGGATTTAAGCCTGGAGATCCCACGTGTTATGGAAACATTATCAATCAAGAAACTGCGTTAAAATGTGGAGTTACACTCACCCACGAAACGAAGTGGAATCTTGCATGGGAAGGGGAAGCCAAACTAGCCGAACCTCACGACCCATCAACATGCTCCACTGCTAAATATCCAGCCCCTCAAGGTACCTTTTGGGCATGTTCAAATGGGAAGACGTACTCACACCTACATGTACATGAAATGGCAGGTTTACGCTGTGCCATCGGGATTCCATCAATGTGCCCTTCCAAAACATTTGATTTTATTAATTCTGGGTACAACCGAAAGAAACGAGATACTCAAAAACCCCAATCTGCACCTGAGTGGGCAGTGCATGGGGTCCCAATACCTGACTATTATACTTGGGGCATGACAACATCTCTGATGTTAGAAAATATATTTACCCCATATGTAACTCCTAAAAGACACCAGTTTGTGTTAGCAAATTTAACCTGGCAAATGCATGTTTTAAGTAATTGGACCTCACACGCTTTTGGAGAATTGAACTTACAGGTTCAGCAGGTGTCGAAGATGGCCTTGCAAAACCGCTTAGCCTTGGACATGCTGCTAGTTAAAGAACAAGGTGTGTGTGGAGTACTAAACCATACGGCTGGAGAATGCTGCGTTACCATACACAATGCTACGACCACGATCGAGGAAGCCCGTCAGAGGATGCAGGAAATCACAGCCAAGACAGGAGACTTGTTCCAATCAATGTTGCCGAGTGATTGGACGGGGAATTGGAACCCAGCCTCATGGATTTCAACTTTGCTCAAAAGCCTCGGACTTACGGGATGGTGGGATTGGATAGTAGAAGCCTTAGTAATGTTTTTGTCAATATTAATCGGTCTAGCTATCGGCTTTGCTGTAATGAGGTGCCTGATTCGCCGCTCCTTCTCTTCTATCTCTTCCTCTCTGCGCTATGTTCAGATCACCACCATCAAAGAGGACCTCGGAGTGGTTGAGCCACGGGGTGGTGTAAGGGACGAGGCTCACATGACTGTGCTGTAAGCACAGACAATGCCCCAAGAGAAAGCTCCAGAAGCCAGCCACGGGGAGGGGCCCGGTGTCACTCTCCTTGACTGACTAATGTCTCAACCACTCCTGGAGCTGGGGTGAGAGAAGACTCTAGAAACCTTGGGCTGGAGCCAACAAATAGGGGCGCACGTGGGCCCCCTTGGGGCACTCTCCGCACCGCCCCCCGCCCCCCGTTGGCAGGTCTGACGCTGGATCCAGGACTGGTGAGTTCTTTGTCTCTCTCCCTCTACCTCTCTCCTGCTGCTCAGCTCTCTCTTTCTCTTTCTCTCTCCTCCTTCTCCTTCTTGCTCTCTGTTCTTGATGTTGTTAAGTAATACAAGGCCTACCTCAACTCACCACAAAGCCGCTTAGCTTGTGTTGTATATTAAGACATAGAGGGTTGATGCTTATAGAAGTGTTTGTGCCATTAAAGTTGGAGTTTGTTTTTGGACCTTGGGTGTTATTTCACCTTAATCCACACCGAGGGGATTTGCGGATCTTAGTCACTCTCCCCTTCCCGCAGGAGGGGCATGACAACATTGAGCCGCTGACTGTAACTCTTTGGATTCAGCCATCCAGCCAATTCCTGATCCATCCAGCAGTCCATGCATCAATCCCATATCTCTCCAATTTAGCGGCAATACAGTTGGGGGCGGGGAGGGGGGGGCGCTGTATCAAAGGCCTTAATGAAGTCTAGGTAGATGACATCCGTACCTCTTCCCTCGTACACTGACGCAGTCACACCATTGTAGAAGGCCACTAGATTAGTCGGGCACAATTTGCCCTTGGCGAAGCCATGCTGGCTTTCTCTAATCACCTCCCTCCCCTCCATATGTTCTGACATATCTTCCAGGAGGATCTGTTCCATGATCCCACTGGGCACGGAGGTGAGGCTGACTGGTCGGTAGTTCCCAGGGTCCTCCTTATTACCACTTTTAAAAATGGGCGTCCCTTTTCTCCAGTGACTGGGGACTTTGCCTGACTGCCACAACTTTTCAAATACGAGGGAGAGTGACTTGGCAACTATATCAGCCAATTCCTTCAGGACCCTGGGATGCATCTCATTGGATCCCATGGAGTTAAGTAGGTTCAGGTTCCTCAGGTGGTTTTCTGATCTTCTCTTACAATGGGAGGGACTTTGTTCCCCCAGTCCCTGCCTTGAGGTTTGGGGAGTTGACAGAGGTGGGAGTAGTGACTGCCAGTGAAAACTGAGGCAAAAGAAATTCTACCGCAGCCCTCACCTTGTTGGTTGTCACTAGTCTTATTTATTGGGGTGGTGGCAGGGGATACATTTTCTTTAATCTTCCTTTTCTGGCCAACGCATCTGTAGAAGCCCTTATAATTCTTCACATCCCTTGTCAAATTCAGCTCCAACTGTGCCCTAGCTTCCCTGATCCCATCCCTACACATGTGGGCAGCATCCCTGGTTCCACTGCCTGTGTTTTTCCTTCGTACACTTTAGTTTGACTGGGAGGTCTTCCCAAGTAACTGCTATGCGTGATGGAGCCTTGCTTTCCTGGAGATGGCTGAACACCTGCCTGCTGATGGGAAGTAGTGAATGAGTTCATTATTTTGCTTTGCTTGCACGTGTGGCTTTTGCTTTACCTATTCAACTGTCTTTATCTCAACCCACGAGTTTTCTCACTTTTGCTCTTCCGATTCTCTCCCTCATTCCACTGGGGCGGGGGGGTGAGTGAGCGGCTGTGTGGTGCTTAGTTGCTGGCTGGGGTTAAACCACGACACTGAGCCACGCCGGTCTCCTGCCTTTCTTGCCTGATTTTTTACAAATGGGAATCAAGAGCTTTTGTGCTCTAAGAAAGATGTCCTTAAAGAGCTGCCAGCTCTGTTCAGCTCCATTCCTCTGAGGGCGGTGTCCTGGGGATCCCAGCCACTAAGTCCTCAAACAACTGAAAGCTTGCTCTCCTAAAATTCAGGGTCCCTGACTCGACTCTTCACCTGGACCACATCCCTCAAGACTGGGAATTCCACCCAATCAGTAGTCAACAGAAAAGGCAAGCCTTTTTCTTTAAAATGGTATTTCTTTATAATAATATAATCTTATTCATAATAAAAAAATGTCACCATTATAATAATAAGTATCCACTTTTAGAACAATAATTATTCACCATTCATCAATCTTACCCATTTCTTTTTTCAGTCTTCACTTAAAACAAACAGGATATAAAACATGAATGCTGAAAAGTGCAGAAAATCCAGGAAAACTGTCAGCTTGGCCCAAGGCTAACCGTCAGCTTTATCTGCAAGCCCAGTAAAGCAATGTGTCATTAGATTAGTGCATGCTGAGGCAGCAAGAGAGGGTTAGTTTGGCCCATCATAAGACTTGCCTTACAGACTTACTTACCAAAAAGAAAACCGGTACGCCAAGGAAGAAGTTTCCCTCTAGCCCACTGGGATTTTGCTACTCTATAGGTGGAATATGAGCCTGCTTTCAAACCCTTCCTCATAGGAACGTTTTGGTTTTTTACATAAACAGAGGCTGGAGGGGTCTTGATTTTATGTGGATCACTCTTCCAAATCCAGGTCAAAGATGTACCAGCAAGAGGCTGAATGTGTAGATGCAAGCGCTGCAGAAACAGGAGGCCCCCCCCCAAGAAAACTGCAGCTGGGGCATTTGCTCAGCATCTCGTGGCTGATATTGTTAAGTCAATCTGGAACCATCTTTGTGAGAATGACTATCCCTCTGACCCAGTTAATAGAGGTTTCTACCCCTCTTTTTATATGTGAACATAGCAATGTAACATGCACAATAGCCATAAAACGCAGTTGACGGGCTTGGTTTTTTTTAATTTTATGTACTAAAAGGAAACTTAATTTACTTATTCCTTTACATTTGTTGCTAGACAGAGTGTTTTTGTTTTCAAACAATGCCAGTTTGAAAACTAACATTTCTGGTAATCTGTAGTTTTCTTATTGGGTTTTGGGGTTTTTTCTTATTGGGTTTTTTCGCCCCTCGAATACTGTGTTCAGTTTTGGGCCCCTCACTACAAGAAGGACGTCGAGGTGCTGGAGCGTGTCCAGAGAAGGGCGACGAAGCTGGTGAAGGGTCTGGAGAACAAGTCTTCTGAGGAGCGGCTGAGGGCACTGGGGTTGTTCAGCCTGGAGAAAAGGAGGCTCAGGGGAGACCTCATCGCTCTCTACAAAGGAGGTTGTAGCGAGGTGGGGGTCGGTCTCTTCTCCCAAGTAACAAGCGACAGGACGAGAGGCAATGGCCTCAAGTTGCGCCAGGGGAGGTTTAGACTGGACGTGAGGAAAAATTTCTTTACTGAAAGAGTGGTGAAACATTGGAACAGGCTGCCCAGGGAAGTGGTTGAGTCCCCATCCCTGGAGGTATTTAGAAGACGTGTAGATGCGACGCTTAGGGACATGGTTTAGTGGGCAGGGTGGTGTTGGGCCGACGGTTGGACTCGATGATCTTAGAGGTCTTTTCCAACCTTAATGATTTTATGATTCCATGGGGGGAGGGGGGGGGTTGTTGTGTGGTGGTTGTTTTTTTTCCTGAGAAGAGCTGCTTTCATATTCCTGTGAACTAAGTTGCTGGTCAGCACAAGTAGGCCATGGAGGAGAAATCTGTATTGTAACAAATGTATTTTGGCTGGCCAAAGAGGTCACGGTTTTGAGTCTTTCTGCATCTTTCTTAAGCTATAACAGAGCAAGGCAGAAACGAGACAACATTATAAACTCGATGTTACTGTTGCTTAACTCCAGAACAATTGCTGAGGCTGAGGGGGCTCTAGTCCAGCTCCATAAAGGTGGGGGAAGTCAGAAAACAGTCAAGAGTTAAAACAGCTAACTTCTCCTGAGAGATGTCATTTGGTTGTTGCAAAGGGAATTTCTATTAGCAAGGATGGTCATCCCTAATAATTGTAACAAAATGAAAATGAATCCCTTCATCCTTAATACAAGAACACATTGTCTTGCTTTCTTCTGGTCCAGTTACTCAACCTACTGAGACAGACTTCCTTCTGTGGCTGATGGCAGAAGGAGATGGTGTAGAAGATGGAGAAAAAGCTTCAGGGGAGGACAGAGCTTGGATGCAAGTTAAAAAAATCTTGGAATAGAAAACGTTTGTCATAATGGTAAGTGCTACAATACCTCCAATGGTATCTTAATCTATAGTGGCATCTGCCTCTGCAATGGTATTCTTCATCTGCAGTGGCATTTGCCTCTGCCACGGTATCTTAATCTGTAATGGTATCTGCATCTGAAATTGTATCTGCAATGGCAGCTGCAATGGTATCTGCATCTGCAGTGGCATCTGCACCTGTCTACAACTTGCTTACAAAAACTTGGAATATAAGGTGTTCTGCATAATATTCTTGCCTTCTTTTTATTTTATTTTTCTTTTTTTATTCCACCCCATCGGAACAAAGCAAACATTGACAGAGTTGTTGTGGATTAAGACAGGAGGTGCACATTAAGACGTGTGGCACTGAGCCCCTCACTGCCAGTGACAGTGTAGAGAGCAGAGAGCTGGGGCTGGGGTGGGGGAGAGGAGAGGTAGGTTGGAGGGCAGGCTGGGGGCCAGCAGTGAGGTCATGGCTGGGGCGGGGGCTGGTGAGGTCCCTTCAGCTGGAGCTGCTGCTAGGCCAGCAGCAGGCTGGAGGGGCATTGCCAGGTCTCTCCTCTCCCCTGTGGCCCGTGGTGTCTCCTCCTCCTGCCACCTACCAGGATGCATAGCAGATGCTATTACAGATGAGGATACCATTGCCGATGTAGATACCGTTACAGACACCACTGGAGCTGCAGGTGCCATGTCAGACACCATTGCAGATGCAGATGACCTTGCAGATGCCACTGCAGATGCAGAGGCTGGTACCATTGCAGGAATCATTGCAGATGCAGGGACAAGTGCAGATGCCATTACAGATGCCATAGGAGATGCAGCTACCATTGAAGATACAATGGCAGATGCAGATACAATTTCAGATGCAGCTGCAGGTCTCAGTATTGGTGTCTCTGTCTGTTTTGGTGTTGGTGTCTGTAACCCTATCTATATGAGTGCCTGCATCTGTACCAGTATTTATATCTGCATCTGTCCTGGTACCGGTACCTGCAGCCACAACTGTATTTGTATCAATAGCTTTATGTGTGATGGTACCTCGATCTCTAATGGTACCTCCAATGGACTCTACTTGTATCTGTAGCTGCATGTGTAATTAAATCTGTACTCGCAACTGTATCTGCAATTGTAGGTGTAATGGTGTCTGCGATCGTACTCGTACCTGTGAAAGTACGGTTAATTGTATCTTCATCTGTCATTGTATCTGGAACTTTGCAGATTTTGTGCCTGTACCTGCAACTGTATCTACAAGTCAGTGGGAGAATGTAATTCTAAGGGTTTCTGTGATGGTATGGGTGACGGTACTTGTACCTGTAGCTGTGATGGTACCGCTGTCTGTGTCTCTAATGGTATCTAACGGTATCTGTATCTGTAATTGTACCTGTCACTGTATCAGTAATGGTATCTGTATCTGCACAGGTACTCGCAATGTTTTTTGTATGTGTACGTGTGTTTGGTTTCTGGATGCGTACGAGTAATTCTAGCTCTACCTGCAACGGTATCTCTAATGGTATCTGTAGCATTATTGGTCTTGGAATGTGCGTAACACTATTGCTGTCGCTATCTGTACTGTATCAGGATCTGTAAGAGTACTGGTAATTACATCTGTAACGATAATTGTATCAGCATTGGTATGTGTAACATTATTGATATCTGCAGTGACCTCTGCATCGGCAAGGCGTTTGTAATGCTATGAGCACCTGCAGTGGCCTCTGCATCTCCTGTTGTTACGTGCATCTGACTTTGCATCAGCAGTGGCGTCTACAGTGGGTTCTACAATGGTATCTGCATCTGAAATGGCATCTGCACCTGCAATGGTATTGGCTTTGGTGACATTATGTGTCATATGGCATGTGTGACATTATAAGGAAAGGTATATGCATCTGCAAAGGTCTATGCAATGGTTTTTGCAACGGTATTTGAATCTGCAGTGCCATTTGCAGTGGTATCTGCATCTGAAATGGTGTCTAGCATCCACAATGGTATCTGCATCCGCTATGGCATCAGCAACATTATCTGCATCATCAATAGCCTCTGCAATGAGAAATTCTGCTGCAATTGTATCTGCAGCAGCATTGCTGCCTGCGTCTGCAATTGTATCTGCAATGGTGTCTGCATCTCCAATTTGGTCTACATCTGCAGTGGCATCTCAAGGGTATCATCATCCAAGGGTATATTTATGGGTCAGAATTAAAGGGAAGGGAGGGACAAGTGACGTTACAGCGGGGGCCTGCTACAGGCCACCTGACCAGGCAGACCGAGCGGATGAGGCCCTCTATAGACAGATAGGAGCAGCCTCACGCTCACAAGCCCTGCTCCGCATGGGGGACTTCAACCACCCCGATATCTGTTGGAGGGACAACACGGCAGGGCATAAGCAATCCGGGAGGCTCCTGGAATGCGTCGATGATAACTTCCTTCTCCAAGTGGTAGAGGAGCCAACGAGGAGAGGTGCTATGCTGGACCTTGTTCTCACCAACAAGGAGGGGCTGGTGGGGAAGCTCAAGGGCAGCCTGGGCTGCAGTGACCATGAAATGGTGGAGTTCAAGATACTGAGGGCACCGAGGAGGGTGCACAGCAAGCTCACTACCCTGGACTTCAGGAGAGCAGACTTTGGCCTCTTCAGGGGTCTGCTTGGTAGAGTGCCATGGGACAAAGCCTTGGAGGGAAGAGGGGCCCAAGAAAGCTTGTTAATGTTCAAGGATCACCTCCTTCAAGCTCAGGAGCGATGCATCCCAACAAAGAGGAAGTCAGGCAAAAACGCCAGGAGGCCTGCGTGGATGAACAAGGAGCTCCTGGACAAACTCAAACACAAAAAGGAAGCCTACAGAGGGTGGGAGCAAGGACAGGTAGCCTGGGAGGAATACAGAGAAATTGTCTGAGCAGCCAGGGATCAGGTTAGGAAAGCTAAAGCCCTGATGGAATTAAATCTGGCCAGGGACATCAAGGGCAACAAGAAAAGATTCTATAGGTACGTCGGGGATAAAAGGAAGACAAGGGAAAATGTGGACCCTCTCCGGAATGAAATGGGAGACCTGGTTACCCGGGACATGGAGAAGGTAGAGGTGCTCAATGACTTTTTTGCCTCGGTCTTTACCGGCAAGTGCTTGAGCCTCACCGCCCAAGCCAAGAGAGACAAAGCAGAAGACAAAGGCGGGGACTGGGAGAATGAAGAGCCGCCAACTGTGGGAGAACATCAGGTTCGAGACCATCTAAGGCACCTGAAGGTGCACAAGTCCATGGGACCCGATGAGATCCATCCACGGGTCCTGAAGGAACCGGCGGATGAAGTTGCTAAGCCACTGTCCATCACAGTTGAGAAGTCATGGCAGTCCGGTGAAGTTCCAACTGACTGGAAAAGTAACCCCCACTTTTAAAAAGGGAAAAAAGGAAGACCCGGGGAACTACAGGCCTGTCAGTCTCACGTCTGTGCCTGGGAAGATCATGGAACAGATCCTCCTGGAAGCTATGCTAAGGCACATGGAGGACAGGGAGGTGATTTGAGACAGCCAGCATGGCTTCACCAAGGGCAAGGCCTGCCTGACTAACCTAGTGGCCTTCTATGATGGAGCGACCACATCAGTGGACACGGGAAGGGCTACAGATGTCGTCCATCTGGACCTCTGTAAGGCCTTTGACACGGTCCCCCACAACATCCTTCTCTCTAAACTGGAGAGGTATGGATTTGATGGGTGGACTGGCCGGTGGGTGAGGAATTGGTTAGATGGTCGCGTCCAGAGGGTAGTGGTCAACGGCTCAATGTCCAGATGGAGATTGGTGACGAGTGGTGTCCCACAGGGGTCCATCCTGGGACCAGTACTATTTAATAGCTTCGTCAGGGACATAGACAGTGGGATCGAGTGTACCCTCAGCAAGTTTGCAGATGACACCAAGCTGAGTGGTGCGGTCGACACGCCTGAGGGGCGGGATGCCATCCAGCGGGACCTGGACAAGCTCAAGAAGTGGGCCCATGTGAACCCCATGAGGTTTAACAAGGCCAAGTGCAAGGTCCTGCACCTGGGTCGGGGCAACCCCCGGTATCAATACAGGCTGGGGGATGAAGGGATTGAGAGCAGCCCTGCCGAGAAGGACTTGCGGGTACTGGTGGATGAAAAGCTGGACGTGAGCCAGCAATGTGCGCTCGCAGCCCAGAAGGCCGATCGTATCCTGGGCTGCATCAAAAGCAGCGTGGCCAGGAGGTCTAGGGAGGTGGTTCTGCCCCTCTGCTGTGCTCTGGTGAGACCCCACCTGGAGTACTGTGTCCAGCTCTGGAGCCCTCAGCATAAGAAAGACCTGTTGGAGCGGGTCCAGAAGAGGGCCACGAAAATGATCAGGGGGACGGAACACCTCTCCTATGAAGAAAGGCTGAGAGAGTTGGGGTTGTTCAGCCTCGAGAAGAGAAGGCTCTGGGGAGACCTTATTGCAGCCTGTCAGTACTTAAAGGGGGCTTATAAAAAAGATGGGGGCAAACTTTTTAGCAGGGCCTGTTGCGACAGGACAAGGGGGAATGGCTTTAAACTAAAGGGGGGTAGATTTAGACTAGAGATAAGGAAGACATTTTTTACGCTGAGGGTGGTGAAACACTGGAACAGGTTGCCCAGAGAGGTGGTGGATGCCCCATCCCTGGAAACATTCAAGGTCAGGTTGGACGGGGCTCTCCAACGGCACCTCCATCTGCAATCATATGTTCACCTGCAATGTTGCCTGCAATTGCATTTCCACCTGGAATGGCATCTGCAACAGTAGACGCATCTTCAAAAGTATCTGCACAGGTACGTGAAATGCAATAGCATCTGCAATATCCTCTGCATCTGCTATGGTCCCTGCATCTGTAATGCTATCTGCCACGGCATCTGCATCGGTAACGGTACCTCCATCTGCGACGGTGTCTGCATCTGAAATGGTGCCAGTAATGCTATCTGCAGTGGTGCATGCAACGGTCTTTGAGTGTAAAGTGGTATCCGCAATGGTATCTTCATCCGCAGTGGTATCTGCCATGATATCTGCATCTGCAATGACATCTGCAACGGTGTCTGCGTCTGCAAGGGTGCCTGCATCTGCAGTGGCATCTGTAGTGGTATCAGCAATGGTATCTGCACCTCCAATGGTATCTCCATCTGCAATAGTATGTTCACCTGCAACGCTATCTCTGTTGGTACTTGCACCTGGAATGGCATCTGCAATGGCATCTGCACCGGTATCTGCACCTGCACTTGAATTGGCTTCTTCAAAGGTATCTGCGGTTGTTTTGGCATCTGTAATGGTATCTCAATCTGCAGCGGCATCTGCATCTGCAATGCTACTAGCATTGGTTTCTGCATCTGCAGTGCTATGAGAAATGGATTGTGCATCTGCAAAGGTATCTGTGATGGTATTCATCTCTGTATCCTCATCCATATCCCTATCTGTGACTGGCTGTGTAGTTATCTGTAAATTTATCTGTACCTCTACCTGTAACAGCACACCTCTGTGTAATGGTAGCTGTGTTTGTATCAATGCCTTTATGTGTATGGTTCCTCTGTCTGTCATGGTACCTCAGTCAGTAATGGTATCACTTGCTGTATCTGCTGCCGTTTGTGCAATTGAATGCGTCCTTCTATCTGTGACTGTACTTGTATCATGAATTGTATGTGCAATTGTGTCTGTATCTGGAGTTGTATTTATTTTGTGCCTGCATCTGCAATTGTATCTGCAATTCCATGTGAGTCCATGTCTGTAATTATAGTGGTCTCTCTGATGGTACCAGTACCTGTATTTCTGATGGTGCCAGTATCTGTGTCTCTAATGGTACCTGCAACTGTATCTGCATTGATAATGTATCTGCAATGGTTTCCGCAATGTGAACTCATTCTGTAATGCCATCTGGAATAGTATTTGCATCTTGAATGGCATCTGGAATGGCATCTGCAGCTGGAATGGCATCTGCAAAGGTATCTTTAGTGGTATCTATCTCCAATCGAATGTTCTTCTTCTACTGTCTCTGCATCTGCAACACCACCTCCAATGGTATCTGCATCTGCAGCAGTACCTCCATCTGGAATGGCCTCCGCATCTACAATAGTATCTGCAATGGTATCTCCATCTGCAGTGGCATCTGCAGCGGTATCTGCATCTGGCGTGGTATCTTCAATGGCATTTGCTGCGGTATCTTCAAGGGCACCTTCAACGGTATTGAGCATGTCCTACAACTGCAATGGCATTTGCATGATACCTACGTCTGCAATGCTGTCTGCATGCGCAATGTCATTAGCAACTACTTCTGCATTTGCACGGGTATCTGCACCTGCAAGGCCCTCTGTATCTGCAGTGGCATCTGCAGTGGCATCTGCTTCTGCAATGGTGTCTGCAATGGCATCAGCATCTTCAAAGGTATCTTCATTGGCAATCGCATCTGCAGTGGCACCAGCATCTTCAATGGCATCTCCATCTATAGTTCCACCTGAAATTTCATCTGCATCTGCAATGTGATCCGGAATGGTCTTTGCAATGGTATCTGCACCTGCTGTGGCATCGACATCCGCAATGGTGTGTGTATCTGCTACAGCATCAGCAATGGAGTCTGTAATGGTATCGTCAATTCTTTATACTTCTTTCCTGTAACTGCAGTTGTATCTGCATACTTAATTGATATCTGTGTCTGTAATTATATCAGTATCTGTGATGGTGTCTGTGATGGTACCAAGTACCTGTATTTCTGACGGTACCAGCATCTATGTCTCGTATTCTGTATGTATCCATAACTGTACCTGTAACTGTATATCAGTAATGGTATCTGTATCTGCACATGTACTTGTAATGGTTTCTGTAAGTGTACCTGTATCAGTATCTGCAATGATATCTCCATCTGCAATGGTATCTGCACCTGTACGGGCATCTGCAATTTTCTGTGCATCTGCAAGCATAGCTGCACCGGTGTCTTCATCTGCCATGCTATCTGCATCTGCAAAGGTATCTCCATCTGCATTTGCATCTTGAATTTTATCTGCAGCTGCAACGGCGTCTACAAAGATAACCTTCCTCTGAAATGGTATCTGCATCAACAATTCTGTCTCTACCTGCAAGGGTATCTGCATCTCCAATTTTGTCTACATCTGCAATGGCACATGCAGGGTATCTCAGTACAGGAAAGACATGGACCTGTTGGAGCAGGTCCAGAGGAAGGCCACAAACATGGTCAGAAGAATGGAACACCTCTCCTATGAGGAAAGGCTGAGAGAGTTGGGGTTGTTCAGCCTCGAGAAGAGAAGGCTCCGGGGAGACCTTATTGCGGCCTTTCAGTACTTAAAGGGGACTCATAAGAAAGATGGGGACAGACTTTTTGGTAGGGCCTGCAGTGATAGGACAAGGGGTAATGGTTTTAAACTAAAAGAGGGTAGATTTAGACTAGGTATAAGGAAGAAATCTTTTTATGATGAGGGTGGTGAAACACCGGAACGGGTTGCTCGGAGAAGTGGTAGATGCCCCATCCCTGGAAACATTCAAGGTCAGGTTGGACGGGGCTCTGAGCAACCTGATCTAGTTGAAGATGTCCCTGCTCATTGCAGGGTGGGGGTTGGACTAGGTGACCTTTAAAGGTCCCTTCCAACCCAAACCATTCTATGATTTTATGATTCTATGATCTGGAGTGGCACCTGGATCTCCAATGGCACCTCCATCTGCAATTGCATCTGAAATTGTATGTGTTTCTGCAGGGGTATCTGCGGTGGTATCTGCGTCTGCTGTGGCATCTACAACGGCATCTGCATCTGCAATAGCATCTCTAATGGTTCCAGTATCAGTGTCCCTGCCTATGTTGGTATCAGTATCTGTAGTGGTATCTACATGGGTACCTGCATGTCTAATTGTACCTGTATCTGCGTCTGTACTGGTACCTGTATGTGTATCTTCAATTGCATTTGGATCAGCACTTGTTTAATGGCACCTCTGTTGGTAACGGTATCACGAGCAGTAGCTGTAGTTGTAGGTGTAATGGAATGTATGCTTGTATCTGCAATTGTACGTGTAATTGTATCTTTATCTGTAATTGTATCTGCAATTGTATGTGTAATCATTTGTGTGACTTTTCTTGCATCTATAATTGTGCATGTTATGGTGTCTGTGACTCTAATTGTATCTGTAATTATATATATTTTATGCCTGTATCTGCAATTGAACGTGTGTACGTGCCTTTAATTATAACGGTGCCTGTGTGTGCTGGTTTTGGCTGGCATAGAATTAATTTTCTTCATGGTAGCTTGTATGGTGCTATGTTTTGGATTGGTAATGACAACAGTATTGATAACACACCTATGTTTTAGTTATTGCTGAGCAGTGCCTACTGTCATGAAAATTCACAACTGGCCCATGCTGACTGAGGAGAGAGGCGAGGACACAAAGTATAGAATTACAAGGGTAAATATTTATTCCTGTGTCCCAGCCAAACTGGGGGACCCTGAATGTGGTTTTATACAGGGTTCTTACACCCTTCAAATGTTCAGGTACAAGACAACTTGACTAATCACTAACACCCGCGCTACCGATTAGTAATCATCGTAAAACTTGGCAAAGCAACTCCAGTTTTGCAGCATTCTTGCTGCTTGTCTATTGATCCAGACATCCATGGAGTCAGTCTTTCTGGAGTTACTGATCTATGATGCCAGATGATGCTTGGAGGGTTTCAAAGATGTTTCACAGGGGTTGGGGTGCTACCTTGGTTGTCCAGGGGTATCCTTTATCCTTCACGGACAGCTCTAAGCTTCCAAGAAGCAAAGTCCTTCCTTCCAGGGCCGGGCTGCCCTTTAGTTTGTTTTACTTAAGCATGACCAAAGTCTCCAGTAAAACTCCACTACCTCATTGCATTACAGTGTGTAAGGTGAATATATATTAACAACGTAATACATATTAATATGTATATAATACAACATAATGCATATTGACAACTAATACATATGAACACTTTCATACTATAAAGACTGATTGTTATAATAGGTAGGAAAGGGGATTTTCTTAACAGTCCCTCCTTGTCTTCTAACCGTCAGTGTCACATTATATTATCCATTATTTTAGTACTAAGTTGAGCGCATAAGGTAGATACAACACTGCAAAGACACATACATAATCACAAAGCAAATACAATAACCAAAAACCTTTTAGCTCATAGTCCTATACCCAAGTCTGGGGGCCAAGAGGTTAACCACCCAAATAGATTTAGGGGAGATGCCTGTCTTAATTCATGTAATACTTTTAAATGTGTCTTTATCTTGTTTTTATCAGTTTCATTTTTCTGGTCTGGATTTACATAAACCCAGCAGCCGTTATTCAATAATGCACATACTCCGTCCTGTGCTGCTAATAGGTAGTCTATGGCTAATCGATTCTGTATTAACCATTTGTGATAATAATTTGATTTTTTCCTTTAGCATTATAATACTATCCGCAGTTTCATTAGTGGCTTTTTTCTAATTCTATTGACACATTTGCAATAGCTCTTTGTAGTTCAACAACTCCTAACCATGGGATAAAAGCTCTTACAGGCAGGTGGAACTCAGTGCCACACTCTATCAGAGGGTTGTAACGCTTTTTCTCATATATACCGGTAGCTAAGAGCTACAGAGGCAGAATAGATACTGGTTCTAACCTGTGCGGATGGTATTAATGCACCTAGCATACACTTTTCAGCTCAGGTTGCGGGTAAATACTTGAATGCCCTTTCTCCGCATATCCAGTATTACCCAGGTAGTTGTGTCAATAGGGCAGTATAATCTACAAATAAATCTTAATCATGTAATTATTTCCTGTAAAAGGGTTGGTATGTGCTGGATCTGGTTGTTTAGGTAAACCAGGAAGGCTTGGACCCAAGTTAGATGACTCAAACCAATCAGGATCCCCTAGGAAACCAAAATTCTATAACTACCTTTACTTTGATTATGGCTTCCTACAGAATACCAAGTGAATTAATCTGCCGAGAACCCACCACTTGCTCCTTATGGCAGCCGCAATCATGGTTTCTTTGGCCAAACAGGTCATACATATATTTATGGGAATATATATATTTGCGTATCTTTATGGGAAACATCATTAGAATCCTTTATAGAAATTTTAGTTGACTGATGATCAATCATCGTGCCTATCTGAAGACGAAACCGGTCCTTGTCCCTCTCTGAAACGTCACAGCACTAAAACTTGTGGACAACTTTATAGAAACCATAAAGCAAACCTCGTATCAACGCTGGTGGAATTCTTGCCTACAACGTGGTCCGTACCCTTAGGACCAATACGGGACACCGTATACTCTCAAATTGAAGAACTGGAATCCTCAATCACCAGCTGTGAAACAGCTATTACATACCGAAACCAAGTGACTATTGTTATCAAACACGATACTGACTGGATTGTCAGAATCACAACCGAAATTGAACAAACTGTTGGACATCACTGGTATGACATTCTGTCAGAATCTGCTGCCGTTTGGAAATGGGAGAGACCAAGCTTCCTAGCTGGAGGGTTTAAAACATCAGCTTACCCAAAAAGCCTTTGAAGCGGATCCAACAGCAGCTGGACTGCTGACGCTTTCGTGCTTCCCAGAGTGATACGGGGGATGCCCGCACCGTGACGGAGGAGGAAGGATGAGCAGTCTCACCGTCGGCTAGGGAATGAATTCTTTTTTGTTTGCTTGTAAGTGCACGAATTAAGAGTCGCGGGTTGTAAGTTATGAAACCTCAAGGCTTGAGTGGTGAATAAGTGAATTCACGTAATAGACTAGTCCGGGCAAAGGGGACTGAGCCCTGTTTGTCGTGTGTGTTTGTTGTGTTTCTTCATGAGCTCATGAAATAAAGTTCCATTCACAGAGTATGCCGTCCTGTAAACGGGACGTTTTCTCTCCCATGCCAGTTTTTCTTCAACTGCTTGCAAGTCTGTCCCGTTCATGCTGCAAAACAGGGAGAAAAAGAGCCCACAATTCCATCTCTGTATGCTTGGTTTTCGTACTAGCTTTGAACTCCTGCTCCAGTGGCAGTCAAGGGCTGACGTTTGAGCTTTTAGCAGGAAGTTCTAGCTGTTCAGTTGGTTTCCCCGTGCGACGGACCTTTCCTACTGTCGCTGCCGTCCCACCCTTCTTGCCCCAGCGTCCCCATACCCCCCCCACGCGAGGCTCCGTTTCCTCCCGCGCCTTCTCTCCCAGACGCTACAGGGAGCGCTTTTTGCCCCCAACGTTCTCCCGGGCCGTTAACAGTCCCTGAGCAGAACTCGCTGGAGCAAAGCGCTGCCGGGGCGGCCTCTCCCCCGCGGCAGCACCGCAGCCCGGCGCGGCACCGTCAGCGAGGAGCGAGAAGGGAACCGCTGCCCCAGAGCGGCCCGAGCGAGCCCGGCTCTCCCGCCCCGCGGCCCGGCTCCCGGCCGCGCCCGGCGGGCAGGGTGAGCCGCTGCGCCCGCCCCGGCAGGCGCCAGGCCGCGGCCCGGGGCCGCCTGAGCGCGGTCCGCCGGGGCAGGCCGCGGAGCAGCCCCCGACGCGGGGCCCGTCAGGCGGCGGAGCCCCGCGGGCGGCGGGCCCGGCTGGAGAGCGGGGGCATGGCGGCGCGGAGCCAGGCCTCCCTGCGGCGCCGGCTGCAGAGCTCGCAGGAGGCGCAGCACCGCCAAGCGGTGCTGGTGCGGAAGCTGCAGGCGAAGGTGAGGAGCGGGGGCGCCTGCCCGGGGGGAGCTGCCCGGGGCCGGGCCGCGGTGGCGGGGCCGGGCCGCCCGCGCCGCGCGGAGAGGGGACTCGGCGGCGGAGATCTCGGGGGGCGAACGCGCGGCCCCAACGGGGCCCTCCCCGGAGCTGCTGCGGGCGGGACGGCGCCGAGCCCGGAGCTCGGGGGAGGCGCCGGGGGCCGCCCGGCTCCGCCCGGCCCGGCCCGGCCCGGCCCGGCCCGGCGTGCTGGGCGCCTCGCCCTGCCGCTGTCACCCCCCCGAGCCTCTCGTTGGGTCTTTTTCGCACTTGGGTAAAGATGCCTGGCTTGCAAACGCCTTTGTTTGGCCCCGTTAGCAGGGGGCTGTCCCAGAGGTAGGGCTCGAGCCGGCGGGGGTGGTTTTGGGCGGCCCCGGGCAGAGGCAGGCAGCTCTGAGCAGTGGCTGAGCAGGACTGTGGTCAGAACTAACTTCACCTGCTCAATATTGAAAAGCGATTTTGAAAAGTCATTTCTCTAGCTGCAGGGACCCACTGGGCTTTTAGCCCGTTGGAAATACTCATTTGGGGTACGTGGTGGCCATAGGCCGGGCATGGCTGGCTAAGTCTGTCTCATCATTCTGCTTGCCATCGCTGTCTTAGGATGAGCAGATAGTACTATGTGTGAAAGAAACCCTGTCTCACTTTCTTTAATACTAGGGAAAGTGAAGCTTCCCTATACCGTAAGGACTTCTTGTGGACTGTATCAGCAGCACTGTGAAATGTACTGTGCTTGGGCTGTAAAGACTTAGAGAAAAGCTAATGCAGGAGGAGCCGAGCCTCTTACAAGCTGCATTGGCTCATCTTCATTCTGTCTGTCCATCTAGGTGCTGCAGTACCGGACTTGGTGTCGAGAGTTGGAGCAGCAAGTGGAAGCAGGAGGGGTGAGTGTGTGCGGGTTGCTACCTAAAGACAGTGTATGTAGCATTCGTTAACGCAGACAAAGAAAAGCTCCCCAAAGCAATGACAGAGGAAGACAAGATTTTGCTACCTGAGGGTAGCATATATCTTTATGGGAAAGGTGGTACGACACTGCAAAGACACCACTGCAAGGACACATATATATAATCACAAAGCAAATACAATAACCAACAACCTTTCAGCTCACAGTCCTATACTCAGTCCTACATACCACCTTTAAAGAAGCGCTGTAAGTTTGCCCGTCCGTGTTTTGTCCGGTTGCCATTCTTAGAGCAGCCAGGAGTCCCAGAAATGCCAGTCCAGACAACGCTATCAAGAAGGATTTCAGTTTTGTGAAAGAGTGCTTTATTGCTGGAGTAACATTTTGTCCTAGGTCTCAGGAGAGGGCTGTACTGCCTGTTACATTATATGGCTGTCTCCGAAAAAGAATCGGTTGAAACGTAGCATTTTGGAAGGCAAGAATGCTGGCGTTCAACATACAGAGCTGGCTCTGTGCTTTTCTTTCTGCTTCACGGCTAAAGTAGACCTAGGAAACGAAGGGCAGGAGAGCATTCCCAGGCTCCAAGTCGAAGTGAGCGCTTGCGGTCATGAGCCTAGGATACCTAGGTGTGAGAGTGCAACAGTGGGAGACTGAGGAGAGCTGCTCACATTGAGTAACACCCTTCCCCTCCCTTCCTCTCCCTAGTCACGACACTGTTGTGCCTGGAAGAAGCCACGAGCTCCTGAGATACCCAACAAATGGAGGGGAAAGCGATGGATGCTAACAGTAGTGAAGGGAACACAAGAATTTGACTAAACATTTCCTTTCTTCTTAAGGGATCCCTTCCAGGCAGGTGGGAAGCCACAGAAGACCACAGCCTGGAGAAAGCACTGCTTCAGGTGGAAGAGGAGCAGCAAAGGTACCCGGAAGAAGCGTTCCCTCGTACTTGGTATCCTGGATGCTCATGGAAGTGAGGGAGAACCTGTCAGTGCTACCTAGCCTCCCCGAGGGAAGCGGCTGGCCAAGCTGCTTTGAAAGGAGAGAGGTCCACAATCTGTTTTCTGTGGTGCAGTAATAGTGTTGTGTGCTGAATGGCTCTGTTTTGAGCGGGGGGTTATTCCGGGTGACCTCCAACGGTCCCTTTCCAGCCTAAATTATTCCGTGGCTCAGTAGGTGAGCGACTCAGGACAATGCTAGAGAAAGGTGACGCATCCGGAGATCAGCAGCAGGAAGGGGAGGCAAGACGTTCACTGTGGGCATCATCAGCGTTGACGAGGAAGGGGAAACCAAAATTGTAGATGGAAGTTGAAGGCTTAAAGCAAAGAGAAGCAAATGAGTTTGCCATGACAGAGAGATCTTAGTTAATCCTAGAAAGCACTTCTACTGCCTCTCAGTTTGACAACAAAGTCAGTGTTGAGGGAGCTGGAAAATCACGGGGATGCTGCTTGTGGATAGCAGTTGTTCAGTGACCTGATTGCTGTTTCTCCCTTTCCAAGGTGTGAGAATCTGGCAGAAGTGAACGCTCTCCTGCGGGAGCACCTCGATAGAGCGAATGAGGTTAATTCAGCTCTTAAAGAAGATGTTGGAAAGCTGACGGCGGACTGGATGAGGGCCCGTCAGGAGCTGGAATTGAAGGAGAGTGAATGGCGCAACGAACGTGAGGTAGGGATAGGCTACAGGAACGTCAGATGTGCTGCCAGGGTGGAGTGAGAATGCATTTTATTTCTGGCACAGAGAACTTGCTGTGTGAAGTTGTGGCTCTGTTGAGGATGTATTGGTGTTGACGGGCAGAAGGCAGTGGTGTGAGATGGAGGAGTGTCAGCAAATTGTGGTGATGGAAGATGCCCACCTGCTGTGACCATACTGCTCGGTCTTAAAGGCAAACGCTTGCTGTTGCTGGGCACTGCAGGGCAGTCACACAGGACCGCTCATCTTTTTAATAGTTCTTAAATCTCCGTCTAGAGCAGTGGAGACCGGAGAGGTCTGTGTGTTTTCGGATTCAGAGTAGCCAACCGAAGAACAAGACAGGCCTCCCTTACCAGCGGCCTGCTGTAAGCAAATCTGACACTGGTCTTGGAGGGGCTTGTTTTTGTCTTCCTCCACCAAGACTGTTAGACACCTCTGCAAGGCGAGGGGATGAATCATGATCAGTTTGCTCTGCTGATATCCACTCCTGCAGGAGAAGCGTGGATGTTCCCTTCTTCGAAGTCAGGTGGCAGGTCTACTGAGGATGCTTCTGTGGTGCCTCTTCAGCCCTTGATGCCCCTGTTGCAATAGTTATTAAAGGAGACCTGGTGACGGTGGTTGTACTCTCTCCTATCTGAAAGACTTGTACAGTGACAGTGAAGGCTCAGTTGGCATTTCTTTCTGTCTTTGCATGTTTAGCTTTATGACAACTGCTTGAGGGGTGAACATAACCGTCTACTCAGCCTGTGGCGTCAGGTGGTAACCTTCCGCCATCATTTCCTGGGAATGAAGACTGCCACTGACCGGTGAGTAGAAGTTAAGGCTAGATGTCTTGCAGACAAAAGTGTAGCTTCCCTTCACACCCGCTTTTTGAGCCTCGATGTTACGTTAGTTGCGGCTAACGGTATGATTTCTCCTTTGACAGTCTGAAGCAATGCCGTTAAGCATGCTTTAGGCTATTTTCAGAATCATTTTGTTTGATGCTGGTTTTCAGATAAAACTGTGGGGCTTGGGCTATAATCAATGCAGGGGCCCTAAACAGATGAACTTGACTATGGTGATGTTTGGGCGTATTGACACAGACACGGGCATATATGGAGACATTGGAAGCGACTCACCAAAGCTATGCGTGCAGCGTGTAGAGCAGTCCATTTAAAAGAATGACTGAAATCTGCCTTAAGTCTCACGGAGTTTCTTTTCCCACTGCTCCTGATGGGAAGATCACTCCTGAATATATCTATTATTTTTCTTCTCATTTCCAGCTTACATTTATTCTGGTCAGTTTGTATCCGCTTATTCCTGTACCAGCATCGTTGAGAGAAAGAATCGCTCCTCCACCCTGTTACTGCGTTTATCCAATTTATTTTGCTTCGTTTGATACCTCTTTTTGTGATTGTTTTCTTGTTCTTGGGCTCTCTGAGGTTCCTTTCTCACAGTTGCCTTCTACACAAGCAAAAATAGTGTAGCCTTAATAGTACCTTCTTCTGGTGTCAGCTTGCAATTTCAAACTCTGGGTTACTGTCAGCCGTTTACCTTATTTGATTATAAGCTTTCCTTAATGTGAGAGTGTGCCTGACCTACTATTTAATTCTTGTATTGTTTGTGGGTTTTGTTACAACATTCTAGGCTTATTCTTACACCACCTTCCTGAAACGTTTATTATGTAGCTATTGTCACGAGCCTCTTAGCAGTGCAAGTGCTGATAATAATGGGTCGCTTAGGGCTGATCCCTTAGGTGTAAAAGCCGGGGACCTTGGTAAAATTCCTTACATCTGTTAATGATAATTAGAGTATGTTGATAAGAGAGAGCAGGAGCAACAATTAGTAAGAGTAATTAGAGGACCTTGAAGCCTTCTGGCTGTGCCATACATGTCTTCTTATCTCTGAGGAGAAAACAGGCTCATTCCTCAGCTACCCAGTAGACTCATTGCTCAACTGTCAAGATGAGTCCTGATCCCAAAGTGTCAGATGAATGACAAAGATGTCATCTTTCCTGCCAGCTTTTACTGTTGCGCAATTACGTGCTTCAGAAGTGAGTCAGCTGATAAAGATGGTGGTGTGAAGATTAGCTCTCTCTTTATTCTTCTTCAGAGATTTGTCAGAGCTGAAGGCAGAGCAAATGAGGCTTTCTGGAGCTATACTTGTAAACTGCTCCCGTCTAAACTCTGGCATACACCTCTGGGAGTCCATCGCTCTGGGCAGACCTGTCCTGAAGGATCAGGCACAGCAGCAAGCGGAACAGGAAATAAGCCAGAAGACTCAGGAAGTGATGTGCTTACAAGTCAGGGGGGACCTGGAGAAGAAGGAGCTTCAGGACAGGTAAAGGTGTTTTAAACTTTGCTGTTACCAACAACGTCTTTTGTGGCTGCTTCCTGGATTCTTAGATGGGCTGTGTTCACATTTAAAGCACACCCATTCTGCACAGCCCTGTTTCTGTCCCCAGTCAAACCACTGCCTTCAACAGAAAGGGTAGAAAAAACCGTCTGACTGACTGAGTAAGACAAGACTGGAAAAGAGATTGCATATTACAATGTTTTTGCTGTTAACTGGTTCTCGGTGAGAAATTAAGACCAGTATAAAGGGAGCTCTGTCTCTTGTACAGCCCTTTTGCTATCCAGAACTGTGCTAAAGGGAGTTGGGAGGAATTTGCCCAGGGCCATCATAAGCAATGTAGCACCTCTGTACTGACAAGTCCTCCTTGCAAGACTGAGTGCGGAAGGCCTTTGGGGCAAGAAGTGCCATTTTGCAGCATCAGGCTTTTTAACCTGTAGAGATGAACGCTGCCTTTGCTGTATTTTCTGGGTTGAACTTTCTCTGCTATGCTTCTGGGAGCTGCGTAGCTCTTTAACAGGTGATGGTGTGCAATGCTTTTGGAATGGCACGTGGACCTTCTCTTCTCAGGGTGATGGAGCTCTCGGCCTTGCTTGTACAGCCTCAGAAGCAGAACGAGGAGAAGGAGAAGACCGTGAAAACGCTTAACGACACTGTCGAGATTCTAGTATGTTTTACCTTTACCTGGGAGATAGCCCAGTGTTTGCTCTCCAGCCTTAGCACAAAGAGGTGTGGCTTGCTCAAGAGAAGGAGCGGTAAAGATGCTAGCTGTATGGGAACATCGGGCGCACTGCCAAAATATTCCCTGTGTGTTTGGCACACGTGGAGTCAGTCCAGGTGCAGGCAGTGGCAGGGGAGCTGCAGACAATTCAGGTGTCTTCCTCAGGGGGGTTGCACCAATGCAACCAATTCTGCCTGTGACTTTAAGTCTCTCGGGATCAAGGTTCCTTGGAATGGACGGCTTCATAGCAGCCTATAAAAACTAGCTGTTGGTCTTTCTCTTCTTAGTTTTAGCAAAGAAGAAATTGAATAGATATGGGAAGGAATACACTGGAATCACCAGGGCTGAGGCTTATCGGCGTGACAATGCTACTGAGGATGGGAATGCTACAGAGGGGAGCAGCTCTTCCCTGCCCACCCTTTCCTTATTCTGTTCTCAGGAAGCAAGTTGGTTAGAGAAAGAATATGAAGCTGCATTGACTACGAGAGCCAAAGAAGAGAATCTTTCCCTCCAGAAGCTGATAAAAGACATAACTGAGGTGAGTACAGAGTTGGGACCACATCCCCGTAAATTTGACTTAAAAGTACTTGAGGAAGGCAACAGACTAACCCAGGGAACAGATAGAGATGTTGATTACTGTCTATGTTAACTGCTACTGGCTGTCTAATTTTTATACCACTTTTCTGACATAAAACCTGTTATAACTTCCGAGTTGGCTGTCCTGTGACACTTCAGCTGAGTCGCTAGAACTTTCAGTGCCTTTGCCTTCGGCGTCCCGCTAAGGTCTCTCTTGGACTGTGCTTTCTGAGTTGGCTACGTGACATTTGTATTCCAGTGTTGCTTGGAGGCTTCCCGCACCCTCCTTGAGCAATGACGCTGTTGTTCTTCAGATTTTTATAAAAGGTCACTGACTCAATCGATGCACTTGCCAGCTCTGCTCCTTCACTCTACATTCACTGACCCCAGAATCGCAACTGGTCTAAGTGTTTAGGGGTAGCTTTAACTTAGTCCTAAACTTCGCTCTGTGGAGGGGGGCTTAGTCGTCAGATCTTTTACGCAGCCTCTCACAAAGTCAGTTCTTTCCCCTTAGTTAGTCATTTTTATCCTCTTGTGCTACTGCTCAGAGTAATTATAAACATTAGCTTTTTCACTGCTGTTTTCCAGTAGTCATCAGCTTCCTTCTTCCCTGGGCAGCGTTACTGTTTCCTTTCATTGCTGTTTCCCGTGTTGATCTGGTGCTTGTGTATGTGGCTCTAACAAGCTGACGGAGACCAAAATCATTCCTGAGAGCTTCAAGAAACTGAGCGTTCAGGCAGCCTCCAGCCACTTCACACTTGTTTCTTCGTGTTTATAGTAGCTGTATTCAGAAACCCAACCCCTGGAGTACTTGTGGCCACGGGGACAAAACTTCTTTGTTGACTGAAGAAATGAGAGAATTGAGTTTTTAACGACTCCAGGGTGAAGTGGGGGGAAAAGGAGAAATAGATAAAGAAAACCAAGAGTAACAGCTTGATGTGGGCTTTCAGGTGGTGTTAGATGACAGTGACAGCACGGTCAGCATTATCTGCACTGACAGTTCCCAGCATGCAGAGTCCAGCAACGTCCTCCCTTGTCTGAGCTCCGTTGATGCAGAGCATGCCTTTGTATTGGTTCAGGAAGCACTGGCAAGGAGGCGAGGAGCAAGGCAGGTGAGAATTTCTGCTTGTCTTCACCACTGGCCACAGGCTCAGCTGCTAATGCCTCACTTAGCTTGAAACCTTTCCGTTTCCTTAGCCAGTTTCTTTCTAGCCTTCCCACTCTTGGTACCGTATTGCCTTGCCAGTCTCGCCAGCTCTGTGTCCTAGTGCTTTTCTCTCCTTGATCCCCACCCCCTCATCACAGCTTTTGCCTTCAGGTGAGCTGTCTCTCTGCTTGCTTCTTCTCCCAGCTACCTGGAGCCATCTTCCCTGCTTCTTATTGCTTGTTTGTGCTCTTTCCCTGCCCATTCCTTGCAGGCCCTAAAAGAAGAGCTTTCGGCCAGGCAGGACTCTATCAATTTCCTGCAGCACCAGCACAGGCAGCAGGAAGAGCAGTGCAGGAAGCTGCAGCAAAGGCTTGAGCAACTGGAGGAGGAATGCAAGACGTCCAGCAGCCACCGGCAGCACCTCCACTCTCTGGTAGAAGCACTCAGAAGGTGAGTGTTTCCTCCTTCTCCTGCGTTCTAGAGGCAATCTGCTTCCAGTTCTGGGAGTTCAGCGGCGTTATGGGCAAAGAACTCGCCTGCCCTACCACGTGTATGCCTCTGTTGGGCACTTTAGCATCCTCCTGTCGCTGCTTTTCATGCTCTGTTGTGAATCCTAAGGCTGTCTTGGCGATACAGAGCGGTGTTGGAATACAGGACGCCTCCCTCTCAACATGCTGCATCTGTGAATTCCGTTCTTTCCTAGCCGCCGCTTCTCACTGAACGAAGGCAAAAGCCTGCTTTCCTTTCTCTTTCCCTCTTCAGTTGCCTTGTGAGGGGAAGAGCAAGTTCTTCTTTACCGTGCTCCCCACAACTCCATCCTGGAATGACGAAAATGGGGCCCGTGACTCTTCAGGCCTCTTCATTCTTCTAACTGAGCCTTGTCTCTGCAGTGACTGTGCAAACCTCGAGAAAACCAGGGAAGAGCTACAGCACCAGCTTGAAGTAACGGAGCAAGAAGCCTCGCGTCTGCGTCAAAGTAACACTGAACTGCAGCTGAAGGAAGATTCGGCGCAGGGGGAGAAGGTGGAGCAGCAACGGACGATGGAGAGAGCGCGTCGTGACCAGGAGCTCCTGTGAGCGTTAAAGCTTTCTCTGGGCAGGGGTGGGCGTTGCTGGACTTTAGGAGGCCCACTGTAAAAGAATGAATTCTGCATGCTCATCATTTGTAGCATAGAAAGGTGAAGGGAGCACGTGGGCAGGTCTGGCTACCTACTGACCTACAGCATAGCTGCCTCCTTGTACTTTCTTTATGACCCTTTAAAAAAAGCATTCCAAACCCGACCGGAGTAGTTGATGACAGGCATAAGCGGAAACAAGAGAGGTTTGGACTGGATTTCAGGAGAACAAAAAATTGAACCATGAAGGCAATCATGCAGCAGAACAGGTTGCTCAGAGAGGTTGTGCAGATTCCATCCCTGGAAATTTGGAAGACCCAACTGGATAGAGCCTTGAGCAACCTGGACTGATCCCACAGCCGACCCCAGCTGCTTTGAGCTGAAGACTGGGCTAGAGGCGTCCTGGGGTCCCTGCCAGCCTGAATCATCCTGTGATCCTATGGTTATTGCATTGGAAATTCACGCACATCTCCTCCCCCAGTAGATTGCAGGCTCTGTCATTGTTTCGCTGCTGAAGGCAAGAGCAATTGTGGGAATATTAATCTGGACTTAAAAAGTCTGTCTTACCCAAAGAACAACTTTGGAAAGTCTTGTATCCGATGTACCAAAAAGGAGAGAGAGAACCATCAGGCAGGAAGCCGTTCAGTTGAGAGTACCTGAACTTTTTGGAAACGTTCTGTGATTTCTGGAAGCTTGTTTCACTTTCTCAATGACGAATGTTTCACCTGCATCAATGACAGAGAGTGATGCAGCTCTAGTCAGGAAATTGCAGCATTCTTTAGGTGTAAATAGAAAGCTGTTGGAAATCATTCTAACTGTCATATCTGGGACATAGTATGTGCTCTTGGTTTTGGAAATGAGAATGTTTTTACATTAAAAGCTTGTTTGTCTTTCCCCTTCTCATAGACTGAAGGACTTGGCTGCACTTGAAGGAAAACATTCACTATTACAGAGTGAGTTGGTAGCCGCGAGAGAGACACTGGAGGAATCGCACCTTCAGAGGGATCTGCTGAAGCAAGAGAAACATGAGCTTGCCATGGCACTGGAGAAGGTGTGGTCACCTTATTCCTAGGTAGCACCTGTGGGAGAGGGAGTTGTGATAGCAGGACCACCACAGATGCTGTTTCTGGCAGTAGAAGACAGGGAAAATGTTGTCCTCCTTCTTGGAAAATGGTGATCAGACCACACAGGCTCTTTGGGGTAGTTAGTCCCCACGTGCTTACTGGGAGCGCGGAACTGGGAGTATGTCAGAGACACACAGGGGATGTGGAGTTGCTGCTTGAAGTCAGGGGTTTTCCTGCCTTTGTTGTCATGCTGTTCTTTTGTCTCTCCAGGCAGAGCGGTCGGTAGCAGAGTTGACAGGGGCTCAGAATAAGCTGAGTGCTGAAATAGCTGAACTACGTGTTGCAACAGCGAACACGAGCGGTATCAATGAAGCTCTTGCACTGGATAAAGCGCAACTGAACAAACTTGTGCTGCAGGTGAGCAGAGTTGCCAAAGATCTTGCCAGGTGTTCGTCTCCAGCTGCTGCTTCTGCTCAGGCTTCTTGCCTTCCGACAGTATGACTGACTGAGTATGGAAATGTTGGTCTTTTTCCTGTCCGAGCCAAACCTTCTTCATAGTAACTCTTACTGTATTTTATTTCCTCTGTGCCTCTGTGATTGTAGCTGGAGCAAGAGAATGAAGTTCTGTCAGGAAAAGTGGACGGGATGGAGAGAGCAAAGATCTCTGACCAGGAGAAGCTGAACTTGTGTAGAAGAACAAATGAAGAGCTCTGTGCCGAGAAAGCCCACCTGGAGCAGCTGCTGAAGAAAGCAGAGGAGCAACAGGAGGGGCTGCGGGTACAGCTGACGGTACTGGCAGAGGAGAAGGAAGAAACCCAAGAGAAACTCAGTCAGGTGAGACCAAAACCGTGGTGCTTCTGGGTGGGCATTTGGCTGCTTGGCTCAGTGAAGCTGTTATCTGTTGGATTCTGCAGTGTTTTTGTCAAGGAGACGCTTGGTAGTGCTGGAGGTCAGAAGGCTTTGTTTGCTTCTTTTTGGAAACGTGTTGATGGCCTTCAGAGCTGTTCTGCAATTCTCCGAGCTGTCCTCTGCTTCTACAGATTCTTTTGATCCACCTGTCTGTGTTGGTCTCTTTTTTGGCTTTTGATAAGCTGCAGAGAGATGATTGTGTTGCCCGTGAATCTGAGCGGGGCTACTGCTCTCACATGTGGCAAAAGAAACAAACTGTGTAGCTCTGAATCCTTTTTCTGAGGCAAGAACAGGGCTGCATGTTTCTATTTATGCTTTTTGTTGTGAAGTCTGCAACTTTCAAAACTCCCATTTGTTTGAGCCTAGAGAGCGGGACAAAGCTGCAAGTCAGTGTCTGCTGTCTTGTATTGCTAAGAATGGGAATGACATCTTGAAATTGTTGAAATTGTATTTTAAGACATACATGCAACTTTGTGGCTGGAAAGCTGCCTGGGGGAAAAGACCTGGGGGTGTTGGTCAACAGCCGGCTGACTATGAGCCGGTAGTGTGCCCAGGTGGCCAAGAAGGCCAATGGCATCCTGGCTTGGATCAGAAATAGCGTGGCCAGCAGGACTAGGGAAGTGATCGTCCCCGTGTACGCGGGGCGCTGGTGAGGCCGCACCTCGAATACTGTGTTCAGTTTTGGGTCCCTCACTGCAAGAAAGACATTGAGGTCTGGAGCGTGTCCAGAGAAGGGCAACGAAGCTGGTGAAGGGTCTAGAGCACAAGTCTTCTGAGGAGCGGCTGAGGGCACTGGGGTTGTTTAGCCTGGAGAAAAGGAGGCTCAGGGGAGACCTTATCGCTCTCTACAACTACCTGAAAGGAGGTTGTAGCGAGGTGGGGGTCGGTCTCTTCTCCCAAGTAACAAGCGACAGGACGAGAGGCAATGGCCTCAAGTTGCGCCAGGGGAGGTTTAGACTGGATATTCGGAAATATTTCTTCACCGAAAGGCTTATCAAGCGTTGGAACAGGCTGCCCAGGGAAGTGGTTGAGTCCCCATCCCTGGAGGTATTTAAAAGACATGTAGATGTGGCGCTTAGGGACATGGTTTAGTGGTGGACTTGGCAGTGTTAGGTTTACGGTTGGACTCGATGATCTTAAAGGTCTTTTCCAACCTAGACGATTCTATGATTCTATGAATTGTTAGAGCCTCTTTAGGCTTTGAGGAAGAAGATGAGAAATAGGTGATCGCGCAAGACTCTTCACGCTGGACTAACTGATTTCGGTACCCTGGCAAAAGAGCTGGGGAGGATCATGTCACTGTAGGAGACTAGGGAGTTTGTCATCATTTAAATGTCAGTTTCATAATGTACAATCTTGGGTATTATGGGATAACTTTGAGAGAATTGTTTGTTTCTGATGGTCTGTTCTCTGTTAGATAGTCTTAGTTTTGGAGTACGTGGTATGTTTGGCAAATGCACAGCAGAGGTGTTATACTGAAGAAAGGAGCTAAAAAATCATGGTTAATCTTCAAGCTTGAATACCAGCAAGGTATATTAGACACCTTCTTTGTGTAAGACAAGTAAACAGTATTGTTGACATGAACTACTGTACAAACAGAGTCTACCATCTCTCTGGCCACGTCAGCCAGACTTTCATAAATCACTAAATGACACTGCTGACCGCAAGGGCTGTTTCCCTGCCAAGCGTCACCTCATTGCATCCAACTGCTTTACACGCTGCAGTAGGTGACACTTTGATCTTTTTTTTTCTAGAAGGAGAAACCATGTGTGTTTTCACTTTCTTCAGCGAGCAAAGTTGCTTTTGCTCAGCCTTTCCTGAAAATTTCCAGCACTGGAATAGATTCTAATAGAGTTTTAGTTTGCAAGGTTCTGGAGTTCTGGAAAAGGCAGTATTTTTGCATGAAAACACGTAGTCCGGGGTATGTACGTTTGTCGTGAAGGAGCTGTCTGGTCCCAGGCAACCCAGTATGGCCTTACTCATCACTGTCAAGTTAACAGTGCCAGTGCCTTTTGGCAGCCCAGGGTATTAGCGCGGTATACAGCAGGTGCTCTTAAGCTTTCAGCCCACAGTACAGGAGCTCTTTCTCCTCGAGCTGATTCAGAAGTGGCACTGGCTGGCTCTGCAGAGAACTCCAGAGAAAGGCCTCTAACTGTATTTTGTCCCGCTTTCAGGTTTACCGCCAGCAAGAGTCGGCTAGCAGTGGTCTGGAGCAGTTGCGCCAGGAGTCCTCTCGCCAAGGGCATGCACTGGCCAAGGTGTCCAAAGAGAAGGAATTGCTGGTGCGTGAGAAGGCTGCCCTAGAGGTGCGACTGGCAGCCATGGAGCAGGACAGACGAGGCCTTTCAGAGCAGCTGGCAGAGGCCAGGTAAAGGCAGGGAGGACACCCTAGGCAGGACCTTATTCAATGTCTGTAGTTATAAAGGTGGTAATCGTTGCATGAGGATTTATTGCATCCTGTGTGCTTTTCAGATGTTTTCACCTTCCATGGACAGAAAATGGAAGAATCTCGAGGGGGAAAAAAAAAAGTATACCTTGATTTGAATGTTATTTTTCTGACAGGTAAAGCTAGCAAAGCTCTCCTGAGCCTTGCGCTCATGTTTATGCCCCGTTGCACATTCCTGTGTGAAGTCCAAAGCCAGCCAACTTGGCTCTGAATTGAGTAATCGTTAAACCATGCAGATGTTTCCTGAAACCTGAAGTTTCTCCCTGGTTTTGGTTTCTTGTTCTGCATTTGAACATAGATCTTTCCTTGTCAAGAGGTTTGACATGGGATCGTCAGAATTCAAGGCTATTACATACGGACGTTGTGAGGAGGACACTGCCATTTAGGGTGAAGCTCGAGGCTCACGCTGAAAATCTCGAGGGCCTTCTGTTTCTAAGCTAACTCTTGTTAAGTGTGGTGCAGGACCTCGAGTTGGTTACACCAGCAGCAGGGAAACCTCTTGTGAATTCTCGACAGTCTTCGGGGATTCTTGCCCATCACTGATGTCTGGGTCCTGTACTCCTCACCACGTGTCGTTTAGAGACAGATGCCATGGCGAAGTTATACAGGGAAGGAACAAGATTCTCTGCTTCTGCTGTATCAGGTTTCTAAGACCAAATGTGACAAGTTCTGCTTTTCCAAAAAGAAGAAAAAAAGCATCGAGACGTTTGTCCTCCTCTTAGGTGTTTTTTAGAAGACTCCTGAACTTGCAGAGCTGTACAAATGATGTTTCACAGATTGTTTGGCATGCTTCTTGACTTTTACACTTTACCACTCCAGAGTATGTTGTTAGCGAGGCTGATAAACACCATTTTGACTCAGTGTGTTTCCTGAGAGCTGCTGCTTCTTCTGAGCTCCAGCTTCTCTTATTTGATCCAGCTGAATTATGTTTGGTCAATTACTGGGCTGTTATTAAGTGATTAGATGTTCAGTTCCTTTTTTTTTTAGAAAAAAGAGGGATCAATTATTTTGTTAGAAAGAGATAAACTAGTTATGAAGAACCTTTGGCAATAGATAACGAAAAAATCAGCAACTATTCTTGCCAGATGTTGTTCTCAAGAGCCTTTTGTTGTCACGGTTTTGGACTCTACCTTTTCTGTTCTGTTTTAGAGACTGACTTCTATTTGTCCTTAAAACGGGGCACATTTACCTTGGACTGCCAGAGATGGGCGTAATCAGAAATAGTGCTTGTTCTCCTTCTTGCAGATAGAGCCTCCATTGTCCATCAAAGCAGGGAAATCCTTCTGTTGTGGGTTTTATTGTTGTACCACTCAGGTGCCCCTTTACCTTGAAGGATGTTATCCTGGTTGCATGCCTGTACTCGGGAGGCAGCGCTGTGTATTGTAGGAACGTGGCACACAGGACGCTGTGTTAGGTCAGGGAGGTAACTGCAGCTCCTGGTTCCAGAATCCTGTGTGTCATACGCACCAGTTGGTTGAAGTCTATGGATGTAACAATTTGCATCTGCAGTACTACAACTTCCCTTTTAAAGAGCGACAAGTCATTTGGGCTACTGCTTACTTAGTTAGCAACGCTTAAACAAAGGGAGCAAGTGTTTCTCTTGAACTTCCAGCAGTTTAAACTAAAGGATACCTGTCTCTCCCTTCATATAGTTCCTGTTCAGATAAAATCTCGTTCTGATTTCTTCCAAATGCTGCTACAAGCATGAGACTTTACCCTCTCATCTGATGTATTTCTGGAGTCCCTTTTAAATATAGGGAGTCTGGAAAATTACCTACCTATACCTACAGTATGAACAGCACTAAAAAGTCACGAGTCAGCCGGGGAAATACTCTTGTTCTGTCCCCCTGCAGAGCAACTTGGAAGGGCTGAGGAGATAAGGGCTGTGAGCAGAGGCTGGGCTTTTCCTTGCTGGCACAGACTTTGTGGGCACAGCTACTTGTGTGTCACAGCAATTTAAGATTTGGCTGTTGAGATCAAATTCGGCTGGGCTTTCTGTGTTATGCTAGGTCATGAAGAAAGCCTGGACATTCCCTCGGAGGGGCCCGCATTGCTATTTTAAACGGTAGAAATATGTTTTCTGTATACAAGTTTCCGTGCAACCCATTTTCCGTACTCAGGTGTAGGGATCTTGAACGACTTCTTACTGGAATAACTCCCTGTGGGCGTCAGGAGCAAGAAACTCATTTCCCTCCGTATTCACAACTTGCAGGTCAGTGAAGGAGACCCTGGAATCCAGCCTGTTTGAGGCTCAGCAGCACTTATCGCAGCTGGAGATCGCCAGGAGTCAGCTTGAAATCCAACTTCACACAGTCACGCAGGCCAAGGAGGTGATACAAGGTGAGAGCCTCCTGCGCTTTGTTTCTGGTGATCCCCCTACCTAGGGAAGGTGGTATAAAAAATAGCTCTCTGTCCGCAGTGCTTCTGAGGAGTGAAGGAGATGGAGGCAGATCCCTCCTGCACTGAAATTCAAACGGCTTAAGGTCAGTAAAGTCAGAACCATTGTTTGTGTAGACTCTGAATCTTGCCATTTGTCGTGTTTGCAGGGGAAGTGAAGTGCCTTCAATGTGAGCTGGAAGCAGAGAGATCTCTCGTGAAGCAGGAACGGGAAAACATGGCGCAACAGCTCTTGCGGACAGAACAGCAGTATAACAGTACCCTCAAACTTTGCGAAACTGATCATGAAGTGGAAATAAACAAGCTCCTGCAAGACCTGGTAGGAAACAATATGCTTCTGAATTCTTCAAGCAAGCTTTGTGGGCTGACTTTAGAAGACGACTAGCCCGAGCGTGTGAAATGGCAGCAATCCTCTGTCATAGGCCACACGTTGGTAGGCCAGGCAGCAGAGCCAATGGCTCGTACTTGAAGGCACGTGAAGACCCACAGGACTATGCTGGGACAGTAAATGCAGCCACAGATGCAGTGTGGGCCTAAGACGAGTTCAACAGAAGGTTGGACGGTCCCCACCCAAAGCGTGGCAGCCAAGGGGTAGGATCTTACCAGACTCCCGTCTACCATGAAGTAGACTCCTAACATTGCTGCCAACTGCAGTCACGGAAACTTTGTTCCTTTCTTTCTGTCCTTTCACGGTTGACAGAGGTATTATCTTTGGGCTTGAAGCTTATGGAACAGGCCCCTTGTTCCTGGTACTTCAGTTCGTGGCCTGTCTTGTGACTAGGGCATCAGGGTACTGGTCTCTTCCTCACCCTGCAGTCCATCTGCACCTTTTCACTGATGAAAAGGGAGGTGAGCTTTGAAAATAGAGACTCTGAGAATAGATAGAAATCCTGAGGAGAGAGGTGCTAGGAAACAGGCAGCCATCAGAGAGGGGAAGGTAACATCTCCTTCTCTTCCACCTGCTGACCCTCCTTTTAAGTTCCTTGACAGGACACAATATATGGAGGGCACAAAGCCGCCACTGTGCACTGTTCAGGTCGGGGGTTGTGGGGGAGGGATGAAGCTTCACATTTTTTTGAGGAGCTTGGCTGGGACTTCATCTTGAAGTCTTTTCCTCCACTCATCAGGCAAGCGAGCGGGAAGGGCACCATTCAGAGCTGCAGGAGATGCTGGAGCAATGGGAAAAGGAGAAGGCAGAGACAGGAAGGGAGCACGAGAAGAAGCTGTTTGATATGAAGCAGAAAGTTGCTACCGTGCACGCTCAACAAGAAGAGGAACGAACCAGAGTCGAAAACGCCAAGCAAGAGGTAAAGGCTGTGAAAGGAGAATTTGTGTGGTTCTTTGCAAAGCTAGAGCTGTGGGAGATGACTGGATATCGGGCTGTGTGGAGCATGCCCTACATGTTTTCTACATTGAATTTGGTGAGGTGAAAGGCGTGCAGGGCTACCTTTGGGACTAGGAATGAGACCTCTCATAGGAAGCCAGGCAGAAATGTCACCTTTCATTTTAGATTTTTGTGCTGCTATTGTATTCTGGTTTTTCTAAGAGTTACCTCAGAGTATCTTCACTGTTCTCTTAACGGTCTTCTTTTGACGTTTACTGATACGTGTTTATAGCCTTAACTCCATTAAAGACCAAACTGAGTTTGTAGGACTGAATCCCCATGAGGATGGGCTTTTTGTTTGGGGAGGACGGGGAGGGGCGCAGCAGGATTGTTGACAAAAGAAAAATCTTTTTAAAGACTCCTCTGAAATATTTCTGGGCAGTAAAACAGAGGTGTCTTCCGGGCTGTGTTTTAAGTCACTTGCTGGTAAGCTATTTTGTGCCCAGGTCTCCTGTGCCAGAGCAACCCTGCGATACGCTGAGAGTCCTCCTTGTGTCCTACCCAAAGTCCTCTTTATGGAGGCTGCCTAGGGACAGCAGTACCCCCAGCTGTGTCTACAGGTATTGAAATGACAGGGCGGCGCTCAGAGATGACAGTGTGTCCCTGTACTGTCAGTACTTCTTTGGTAAAGTCTACTGAATACCTTAAAACCGAAGTAATTTTCACCAAACCTCACTCAGAGTACATGAGTTTTCTGAAAGAGCTGCTAGCTTCAGCCCTCTGGCAGCCTTGTGTTTTCTCTACCGCTAAGTAGGTGCAGAAGTCGCTACTGAAAGACAAACAGGACACAGCGCAGGACGAGGGATACCCTCACCAGCAAGGCGAGACACTTGAGAACTGCCACACATTCTCCTGTTAGATGACTAAGAGTTTGTTGGAGATTCAGTCGCAGATGGACCGTGGATGGACCATGTTTATACTGCCAATCTCACTTAGGAAGCTGTGTCTCCAAGTGGGCAGATAATGACCTAGGAGACCAGCAGCACAGTGCTTTGAGACCGTGTGAGCCCATGGGTCTTTGAGTCTTGCCACACAAATTTTGTATGGGAAGTTTAAACCCGTCTTCTCTTTGTTTCTGTGCAGGTCCTGCTAGAAAAGGAGCGTGAGAAGAATGCTTTATTAGAGACGCTACTCCAAACGCAGGGAGAGCTAACAGAAGCCTGCCAGCAGCTAGAGCAGCTCAGGCAGGACCTGAAAAAGCAGCAAGAGAATGGGCAGGTAAGTCGTTGACTAGTAGGGTAGGTTGAAAGAACAGGCAGTTGGCAATTGGACGTAAGCTGAGAGAGAGGCTGAGGGCCAGGTAACAGAGTGAGGGCAGTAACAAGGAAATAAAACCTAAGTCCTGGGACTGAGGAGGCAAGGACTACTGCAGGCACTGAAAGCACAGAGCCTGGTAAGCTCCAGAGATCAGCAACAGGAAGGGTGGGTTACAGTGGAACCAGAGCTGGGTAGAAAAGCAGAAAGAAGTGGCTGAATGAATGTGATTTTGAGACAGAAAGAGGAAAAAGCTGAACCCGATGGCAGGTCCCAGTAACTTGCTCTCCGTTTGTGTTTACAGAACATCACAGAAAAGCTGCAAGCAGAGCTGCAGCAAACTCGGAGTAAGATCAAGGCAGTGGAGAAGAGGCACAAGGAAGAAATCAAAACCATCAAAGAGGAAAAGAATGTTCTTCTTCAGCAGAGGGATGCTCTGCAAAAACAGGTGACTGAGACAGCAGTAGATACTCTGGTCATCAAACAGGCGGTCTCTCCCCTTCTTGCCTTTCCATTGCAGAGCAGGCTGATGGGGTAGTCCCTCTGACTGCCATCATACTGTGGTCTCCAGCTCAGCTGGTCTGAAGGAGGCTTACTGGTCAGCTGAATCTCAGCTGCTGCCCTGGCCAGATGGGCTGCTCCTTTTGCCTGTTTGCCAGCAATCATCAGAGTGGATTTCTGCTGGCCTGTTACTGCTAGCCTTGTTTTTTAAGGTGGTTTTTCAGATGAACATGGTGACGCACTTAGATTGTTAAACAAGCTGGCTGTATCCATTGTGAATCTGGTACTCTCACGATAGGGTGAAATTTAAAGTTGTCCTTTCCCTTTCCTCACAGTATATGATATGGCTGACGGCGACAAGCTGTAGTCTTTGACTGCTTTGTTATGTTTTACTTGAGGTGGAAGAGTTGACGTCTCAGCTAGCAGCCTCCGAAGGGTCTCTAAAGGAGGAGGCTATGACTCTACATCAAGAGGTGGCGTCTTTGGAAAGGAAACTCGAGAGCACTGAGAAGCAAAGAAAGGATGTCCTGGTGAGGCTGGCAGATGCTGTGAAGGGCCATTTCTTACATATTTTTTGGCCTTCTGTTAGTCATTCTAAGGAGCAACTTTTTTTTGTGGTTTAACTTTTCCAATTGCATTCTCCTGAATAAGTAGGAAAAGATGCCGTAGTCATATACGACTCAGTTACGAATCAGGGTGCTTATTTTCCTCAATTCTGAAGGTTTCTGCCCTTGAAGCTTTAGTCAAAGTAATTTTCAAACTTGTCTCTATTTACATTGCATGGTTTGGGCAATTATTTGTGTCCAAAATTTCTAAACACCTGGATCTGGAAAAAGGGGTGAGAAGACAAAGTTTGCTAATAATAGAAAGCTGTTCAACATTGCCCGTCTGAGAGCAGACAGCGGGGGGAAAAATGAGACATTTGAGAAACAAAAGTGCTGATCCAGCTAAATATGTATGTCTGCAAGGGGAAAACTAGTCCTGATTTGAAACACGGAATGACAGACTGTGACCTGACCATTACTCCTTCGAGAGGGGGACAGTGGCCTTCTAGAGGATGGCACCACGAAAATTCTACGCAGTAGAGGTCCAGGGGGGGAAGTAAATGAAACGTTGGGGTTGTTCTCAAAGAAAAAAAAGGGAAATCACATGTTGGGGTTGTTCTCTCTTCCCTTCCTAATAGAGAGAACATCATCGTGCCACTGCCTAAATCATGCTTAGTCTGGACTTGAAATCCTGGCTGCAGTTCTGGCAGCTCCTCCCCAAAAGAACACCCTAGAGCCAGCAGAGGTTCAGCGAAGGGCAAAAGGGAAGATGGGACCGGCTGAGTAAGCTGGGAAAGACGCAGCCTAAAGAGTGGCGCAGGAAAGGTCTACAACATCCTGAGAGGCAGGGAGAGAGGGGGCAGCGGTCGTTCACTCTCTTGTCCAAGAGATGAACGAGAGCCATCTGATGAAGGTAGTGAGAGCCACGCTGCAAGCAAATGACAGGAGGTGGTATATTTACAGCAGAGCAGACCTGTTGAACTCCTTGACGAAGGGTGTTGTAAATACAGCAGGTCTATATGGGGTCAGGAGGAGACTGAGAAAGTTCTCACAAGCTGGAACAGTGCTGGGGTTGGGGAGGGGAGGTATCACGTAAGTCCACCCAACTCTTAGGCTTTCTTCCCTGGGTGTGCACTTACAGGCACCGTTACATACGGGAGACTAGCCTAGACAGTTGAGCCAGTGCAGCTGTTCCTACATGGTCGGTATTTTCCCACTCCTCCATTTACAATGACTCCAAAAATCAGTTATGGACAGAGTTTGATAGATACAGTACAGTTCTCAAATCTTTTTTGAGTGACAGTAGAAAATTTACATCGAACAGGGAAACCAACTGGAGAGCTCGAATTTTCTACTAAAAGCTCCAACTTCAGCCCTTGACTGCCACTGGAGCAGGAGTTCCAATCTAGTATGACAACCAAACATATATAGATGGAATTATTGAACCTCTTCCTCCCTGTTCTGCAGCATGACCGGGACAGACTGCAAGCACTTAAAGAAAAACTGGTATGGGAGAGAAGACTCCTTCAGGAATCAGTCACAGCCTCCGAGACCCGAGCAAATACAGCAACAGATATGAATCACTGCCTTGAACAAGAACTCCAAACTACACTGTCTATCTTAAAAATTAAAAATGAGGAAGTGGAAACGCAGTGGGAGAAAATCCAGACGCTACAGAAAGAGGCAGCAGAGGTAAAAGCTTTGCAGGAGAATCTCACTCGTATGACTGCCATCCTGTCAGAGAGGGAGGGAGAAATGAAGTTATACCAGGAACAGATGAGAATGCTGGAAAAGCAGAAAGAAATGCATAAAACTACTCTCGATCAGGGTATTAAGGACATAACAGAGAAAGAACAGAAGACAGGATCCCAGCAAGAACAGATACAGGAGCTGGAGAAGCAGCAAGAAAAACAAAGGATTGCTGTAAGCAAAATGAACAAAGACCTGGAAGAGAGAGACCGGGAGATCAGATCCCAGCGAGAACAGATACGGGAGCTGGAGAAGCAGCGAGAAATGCAGAGGACTGCTGTCAGCAAGATGAGCAAGGCGCTGGAGGAGAGGGACCAGGAGATCAAATTCCAGGAGGGGAAGATAACGATTCTGGAACAACACGGTACCTCACAAGTGAGAAATCTGCTCGTGGATCTTGATCATATGAAAGGGAACTTGAAGGAGAAAAACATAGAGCTTATGTCTCTGACCCAGCAGATCCAAGAACTGGAAAAGGAGAGAGAACAGGTGAAATCTCTGCACGCAAGCCTTGAACACCTGAGGGCAGTTCTTAAGGACAGAGAGAGTGAGTGTGCTTCTCAAAGGGAGCAGTTCAGGCTCTTCCAGCAGTACAAGGATCAGCGAGAGGGGCACCTGCAAGAGCTTCATGGTAAAGTAGAAAAGATGACACTTGCTTTATCTAAAAAAGATCAAGAGCTTGAGTCACAACAAAAGCAAATCCAGGAAGCTGAAGAAGTCATGGAAATGCAGTTAAGAACTGTCCGTGACCAACTGGAGCAGACCTTAGAAACCTTGAAAGAAAAGGACAGGCTCATAGACATCCAAAAGCAACAAACACGGAACTATGAGGAAAAAACAGAAGAACGGATGAATGTCTTACAGAGAGACTTAGAACACGCTAAGGCAATACTGAAAGAAAAGGATTTCATGATTGAATCTCAGAAGGAAGTGATTGAGACCTTCCAAAACCAAGAACAGGACTCTGCACAGCAGAAGGAAATTCTGCATCATCTTCAAGTGGCACTAAAGGAACAAGAGCAAGAAATTTTATCCCTTAGAAAACAATGTGAGGCATGCAAGGAAAAGGAGGAGAAGCGTGAAGCTGAGCAAACAAATCTTCAAGCAACAAAACTGACTCTGAAAGAAAGAGAAGAAAAGATAGAGGCTCTGGAGGAGGCTATCTCTAAGCTTCAAGAGCAAAAGGAGGAGGCAGCGATGCAGACTAAAGCCATACTGCAAAAACTAGAATATGCTGAACCTTCTCGAGAAGCTAGAGATCAAGAGAGGGTGTCTTTGCAAGAGCATGCCCAGGACCTTCGAGAGCAGAAGGAGTTAGAAGGCAAGCAGGCCAAGAGCCTACAGCAGGATCTAGACGAAATGAGCCACGCAGTGAAGAACCACCGCTTGGAGTGCCTCAGGCAGACAGAGCAAATGAACACGTTCCAGCCTGGTGAAGAAAGCATGAAAGTAGCACTAACATCATGCCAGAAGCAAGTGAATCTGCTTGAGGAAGCGGTGAGGAAGAGAGATGAAGACAATGAAACTCTTCTGCAAAAACTCCAGCGCCAAGAAGAAGAACTGAAGACCTTGCAGAATCTCCAGCTTAGGCTAACCAAGAAGAATGAAGAGGTTAGACACCACAGAGAGCAAGAGAAGCTCCTGGAAGCAGCCTTGCCTGAGAGGGAACGAGAGACCAAGGCTCAAGGTGGGCAAGAAGAGTTAGAAGAGGAAATAAGAGGTCTTCGGGAAGATCTCCAGCACGTTCGGCAGACTCTGACAAAGAAGGATGCAGAGATCAAGTACCAGAGAGGCAGAGTCAGGTATTTAGAGGAGACTCTGACAGGCAGAGAACAGGAGCTTAGGAGGCAGAGTGAACTCCTGAAACAACTAACATCAGCTTTGCGATGGGAAGATGAAGGCGAGACCCTAAAGAAACAAATCCAGAAACTCCAGAACTGGGAGGCAGAGGAAGCAGAGAAGAGGAAAGTTCTCCAGGAGAGAGACCGTCTCTTGAAAAGGCAGGAGGAGCTAACCCAGCAGCTGGAAGATGAGAGGAAAGCAAAGGGGGAAGAATTGGAGCGTGTGGTGGCTATTTTGAAGCGGAATGAAAGCGGAGAAATCGAATGGAAAGAGAAGGCACAAGCACTGACTCTTGCCCTTACCAGGAGTGAAATGGCCAATGGGACTCCGAGGGAAGAAATAGCCATCCTGCAGAGTATGGTTTCAGAGAGGGACAAGGACCGGTTTCATCTTCAGGTAGGCACTGTGGCTGATCATCAGTCAACTAAAATGTCTGTGAAGGATTCTAAAGACGTTTTCCATAAAGATATGGGAATATATATTCCCATACATATATGACCTGCTTGGCCAAAGAAACCACGATTGCGGCCAGCAGGCTTGCCTGTCTTTCTAGCTCCGTCCAGAGCCCATTCACCTGCCAGAATGTTTTCTGTCAAGCCCAGAACTACTGGAAGAGCTACAGAGCTTGCCGTTAAAATTAAAGCAAGTCCAAAGGTTGGGGGTGGGTAATTGGTTCTCTCCTATCTAGGCAAGCTTAGCCAACGTCTCGCGGTTAGGATTTGGCATGGAAAGGAAAGGGCACAGTTGACCAGACTAATGCACTAAACTTAGTAGAATTTTGTAACGATGGCTGAACAGCAGCTGCACTGATGGCGCTTAGAGGATGCTTTCAGAGACGTCGATTTCTGAGGTACAGCTTTTCCGGTGTATTGAAAAGAATGGAATTCGTACCGTTGCCTGATGAGGTTAAAGGCTTCACTGCACATGCAGGATGTACTTGTGCCGCAGTCCAAAAAGCACGAAGGCAAAGTTGTGTGGATTTCTCCAAGGTGATCTGACTCGGGTACTGCTAGTGGAACAGCTGCAACAGCCTGTGCTGCAAACTTGCCTGGGACTCTGCCAATACTTTTAGCATTACGTTAGTCCACAGGCATGTAGAAACTGCTACTAATAAAATACTGTATTTATGCACTATACAGTTGTACATGACTTGAGAAATATTACTGCCAGCCTGATCAGGATGATGACGGGTATTGTGATCTGTTGATGGGAAGCAGACAAGGGCAGGGAGCATGAAAACAATGGGAGATTGCAGTTGCATCCGTATAGATCAGGTATGCAACAGCATTAGATCAGGTAATGCGCTTGCATCCGTATAGATCGGTATAGTGCTGATATCAAGACTACATTTATAGATGCTGTCAGAGAGCGCTTCAAGGAGCACTTGATGAACTCATCAAGAAACCCACGAGGGGGGAGGTGGCTCTTGACTAGGTTCAGAGCAGTGCACAGGGCTTGGTTGATAATGGGATTTTTTCAAAGAGCAGTTCTGTAATGATGATGTAACAGGTAAAGGGAATAGAGAACAAAACCTTGGCATTTTATCACTGCAGAAACGCATGCTTCACCCACATGTTGTTTGGTTGTCCGAGGACAGAGCGTAGAACTACAGATAGGAGGATATACAGTGAAGGTCAAAGAGGATGACCAAAGATGTTAGATAGCTTCCCTAAGAGCAACATGTCGATGTGGAAGTCTTCATGACGGACAAGAAATGGCTGAGAGAGAGGGAGCTGGAAATACTACAGACCTTTGTGAAAGCATGAAGTGGCTGAATAGGAAACGAATGTTTCCAGTCTCTCTCGGGAGGAGAAGAAGGGACTTGGCACTGTCCATTCCTGAGTCCGGTCACTCTCCCCGACGTGTTGGTTCTGGCCCTCCTAACCTTTATGTGGCACCAGCTCACGTAATCTCCTCTCTGAACACCCAGCAGGCTATCGCAGAAGGGGAGCAGCTATCGTGGCTCTCGGAGAAGAGACTCCTGTCGCAGCGGCTGGAATGTCTGCAGCGAGCAGTTGCAAGGCTGGAACATGAGAAGACGGAGCTGAAGCAACTCAACGCTGAGCTCAGGAGGACTCTTGAGCAGGTAAAACAGGCTCTCATTGCCTCTGCAAAGCCTCACGGTCCTCTGGAACACAACACGTTTCCACAGGCAGCCCTTCGGGGTCCTCTGTTTGTCTCCTTCCCTCTCCCACTTTCCCCTGTGGACACACACTTTTGTATTCTCTCTCTCTTCTGGCACCCCGCTGCCTTCACAAAGGCACATTCACTCCGGAACCACCCTTCTTGCCCCAGCGTCCCCGTACACACCCATTTGACTCTCTTGTGTCAGGAACTGTTTCCTCTTGCGCTTTCTCTTCCATAGTCTACATCGAGTGCTTTTTGCCGCCAACGTTCTCTGGTGCAATTAACGGTCTCTGAGCAGACATCTCCTTGCCATGACGTCCAGAGGTCCTTTTGCTCCTTGTTTGGTGGCAGGTTTCTGTGACCCTTTCTCCTGTCCAACGTGCAGGTGGAACGCGAACGGAGGAGACTGAAGAGAGATCACGGTGGTCGGTCACTGCCAGATGCATGCGGCTTTTCTCTCTCTGAGTCTGACCAGCACAAGATGCCTGCTTCTAGACAGGTGAGAACAGAATCTTACTTGGTGGGAGGAGGCTCTGGCCACACGGAGCAACGATGGCAAATCCCAGTGGCAGCAGCCCCCCAGTATAGACCTAATAGAAGTCAAATATAGACCATGGCCCTGACCAAACTGGAGGCAAAAAAAAGAAATCCTTGCATTTTCTTCACAGGAGGAGTCTCACGCTCGCTGCAGTCGATTAGCTGAGTTACAGAACCAGGTGAGGAGTAGGAAAGCTCTCATCAAAAGCCACTGTGGCTGTACTGATGGGCACAACTTTGCATGATGCCACAGCCCAAGTTTTGTTTGGCTGTCAGGAAGTGAGTACACCAGGCAGTGTCTACACCAGGTAGTACCAGTTAGACACACCTCTTGGCCACGGCCAAACAACATCATTCACCTAGGTCTAGTCTCTGACTTGCCTAAAGGGCAAGTGGGAGAAGGATTGGAGGAAATTCAGAAAACTGGCACTTGCCTGAAAGTAGAGACTATTCTAAGGATGTTCCCCTTGAGCTTACTCATCTTGTTGACTGTTTCCATTTTCCCTTGACTCCGTTAACAGTGGAGCTTGCATCATATCAGAGCTCCGGGGATCTGAGGCAGTGCCAGAGCTTATAGCCTTCAGGCAATCGTTAGTGTCATACTGCTATGCTGTGCTAATCGTGATCCCAGTATCGGACCGAGTCAGAGACCTAAGCACTGTATGGACATGGGTTTTGTCAGTGCAAGAACGTACATTCCAGCTACTGAAGCCTATTGCATCCTTTGACAGTGGTCTTGGCAGTAGCAGCAGTCGCCAGACGTCTCTTCCGTGTACTTTTATGGGTCTGGTACACCCTGGTCTCCCTGAGGAGGCGAATCTTCACAGGCGCTCAGGGCGAAATGCATATAATATTTGTATCGGTAGACTACATGATGCTTAGCTCCGGCAAGTGAGCTGAGAATACTGCTGAAGCCATCAAGGTATATCTTAAGGATGTTTTCACCAGGAAGCCTCAGTGTCCGAAGTTCTGTTGCTACAGATAACTAACTGAACCCCCTTCCCCTTGTGACTGACTGTTGCGTCTGCCTGCACCGTGGACCCACTTCAGCAGTTCAGCAGGAAAACGGAGGTGCTCTGCTCAAAGAATAGTCCTCACCTGGCTGGTTAGGGCACTCCTCTGGGCCTGGGAAACAGCAGAACTGGAACTTGATCTCCCACTTCCTGGGAGATGCTCGTAGCAGCAGCTGGCCACTTCTCCCACTCATACCTCTGGGTTACCTACCAGAGCGTGGGAGGGTTTTTCAGGCTTGCAAGCCCAGTTTCACAAAGGTGCCCTTATTATTTCAGACAGAAGGTCAGATCTGTCCCTCTCTTCAGTGGTGGTGGTCCCCAGCCTATGCACAGAGTTTGTTGTGAAGTCCCTTTGATGTCTTACTTTCCATGTGCATCTCCTCCACTCCAGAGCAGGCAGAGGGCAACATGCCAGAGCTGCTGTGGCTGCACTGCACTGCAAACCTAACAGGAGGTGAGAGCAGCTGGGTCTCTCCCACCAAAAAGCCCAGCAGGCAGAGCTCCGTGTTGTCAGGAAAGAATAGAATCTGAGGAGTTTCAAGGCCTCAGCAGTCCTGTAAGGCTCATTTCCCCCCTGGGCTTTGTTCATCAGGTTATGCTCTGCTCCTCTGTGAAATGCTCTGAAGTTAGGAAAAATGAGAGTCTGCTCCCTTTTCATGTGCTAGCTGTCACGTTTTTAAGCTGGATCGCAACAGAACAGTTCTTCAGTACCTTGTGTAACCAGTAGCCCTCCTGCTGAGGAAAAAGCACGTGGAACTAAGGTGTCGGTAGCCCGAATCTCTCTTTTGAGAAAAAGAGTTGGGTTACTAAACCCTGTAGGAACCTCTCTCCTTAATATACATGTAATGTCTCGGTGTTGTACACGTGAATGGTATGCCAGAAAGAAACTCGGAACTGTTGATAATCTGAGTTTGGTTCAGGGTGACTCTGGGAACCTGTTACTTCCCATTCCACAACGACAAAGTGTTTGTCAGGGCTGGAGTTAGCGGGTGCGTCTTCCCCGACGTCCGCAGATGGTCCTAACAGCGTGGGCTTGCCTGAGCTCGGCCTTTTGCCTCTTTCAGGTGTCCCTTCTGCAGACGCAGCTGGCACAGGAGCGAAAATACAAGCAGGACTATATTGAGTGCTGCGCCAAGACTAGCCAGGAGCTGTCAGACCTTCACCAAGAGCTGTCTTACTCCTTAGCAGCTGTGGTCAGGGAGCCCAGAGCTGCTGTTCTGGAAGCAGAGACTCGGAAGCTGGATCGGTCTCTGAACCTTCATTTCCTGTAGAGGAACAGCTGCAGCATCACGGGGCTCCTGTCTTGTGCCCTTCCCGGAAATGTATTATGTTTTGCTGTGGGAAATGGGGGCGCATTTGTTCTGTTTGCATTTGGAAGCATTTCCTAGCGGCAGTGATTTTTAAGATTTTTTTAAATAAAAGCAGTTTTGCAGGATCGCACTATTTCAGTAAGAAAAAGCAAGTGGTAGGTATATATGTGGCTTAGGAAAAGATTATACTAGTTGTTTACGTGCGCAAGTAAGCTATTACGAGCTGTTGTCTGATTTAACCTCTCGAGTTCATAGCCGGTCCCTGTGATGACAGAGGGAAAAGGAGGTGTTAACAAAATGAAGGGGTGAAGAGTACACGCCAGGGATCGAAGGTGGGGCAAGAGAGTGGGTTTTCCTTCCTTCCTTCCTTCCCTCCTTCCTTCTTTCCTTCTTTCCTTCCTTCCCTTCTTCCCTCCTTCCTTCCTCACAGAAAGCGCCGGTACTCTCCCGAGATGATTTGCTTTCCGCTTTGTTGCTGCAACAGCCAGCCTGAGGGAGAGCTCGGTGGTTCTCAAAAGGACATTAGTAACAAACTCCAGACCTTCCAAAGACGGAGGCAATGGATGGGGCGGGGAGGATGTCAAACCAAGTGAAAAGTGCTCTCTGCCCGCAGCTTCGCCTGGGTGTCACGCCCTTTCCAGCTAACCGATGTCGGCACAGTCAGCGTCTCTCGGGTGTCCTTCAGAGGCCTGGGGGCCGTTGCCAGGGAGGGTCAGAAGAGGGCGGGGCGGCAGCGAGGACCTTCCCGCCCCGGAGGAGACCGGGAGCCCCAGCCCCTTGGCCGGCTTCGGGCGGGGGCGGTGCCGGCCCAGCGCCTGAAGGCGGGTTTGGTTCCGGGCCGCACGGCACCATGGACTCGCTGTGGCGGTTGAAGCGGTTCGATGCCTTCCCCAAGGCCCTGGAAGACTTTTGGGTCAGGACGTGCGGGGGCGCGCTGGGTGAGCGGGCGCGCTGAGGGCGGCCGGGGGCCGGCGGGCGGGCCCGGGCCTTGCTGTGGGGCGGTGGCCGGCCAGGGGACCTTGTGGGCCGGCGCTCGGCGGCAGGGGGCAGCGGCTCGGGGTGGCGGCGGGCGGGCTGAGGCGGGGCTGAGGCGAGACGGGCGGGCGGCCGCGACCGGCGGGGCTGACGGCGGTTCTCGCCTCCCCGGCAGTGAGGGTTGTCAGCGGGCTCATCATGGTGGTGCCTTTGTTCTCGGACCTGCAGTACTACCTCACCAAAGAGGCGAGTAGCGGCGGCGGGGTGGGCCCGGTCCACTGGTGCTGCCTCCTGCCCGCGGTGCCCCAGTGGAGAGGCGGCCCTGCGGCCCGGGGCGGCCTGCCGTGCCTCCGCACCCCCGCCGAGCTCCCGCCTCCTCCTCCGGGCTGGCCACGCAGCAGCTTCACCGGCTGCGGATCTGTTGGGGTTTTTTTGTTTGCCCCGGCTGGTCGCCTTGACGATGGGAGCGGGCTGCCCTCCCCCGAAAGCCGCTTGGCGCAAAGGTTGGCTTGCGGCCTCCTGTAGCGCTGTCGCAGGAGAGCGTCTCAAGATCTCTTCTTGCTGTCTCCGCCGTCTACAAGCAGGCAATACGAAGAAAAGAAAGCAACCGCAGGAACCCCCGTCCCCACCCCAAATTTTAAGATTCCCAAATTACTCTCTTTTTTTGAAGTCTTACAAATGGCAAGTGCTTAGCTACCATGGAAGGTGTGGGAGGCAGCAGCAGCTCAGGTGTCTCGCAAATCCCACCTCTTAAAAGTCAGCTCGTGAGGCAGAGCAGTCGAGGGAAAGAGGCCCTTTGATTTCCTTCCAAGTGAAACAGGAGACTCTGTTTTTTCTTTGTTCCTAGGTTCATCCGGAATTGTACGTTGGCAAATCAAGGGGAGAGAAACTGAAGGTCGACCTAGATGTTATTTTTCCACGTACGCCTTGTGCTTGTGAGTCAGACTTCTGAATATTTGGGATAACTTTCATCCTTGCCGAGGGCCCGAGAGGCTCCGCGTGCCTGGTGCTTCCGAGTGCTGCACTGCTGCTTGGGCCACGGACAGGGAGGCATTGGTGATCCCTTGAGGTTAGGCAGTGATTCCAGCCAGGCCCGCTGGGCGCTTAAACCAGCGCTTCCAGCCAGGCAGTAGTATTTTTCTAGATTATAAATGAGGATAAGCTATAAACCCACTTACACTTCTGTATGGTGTTGTACTTTGTCAGAGGGCGCAGTAATACTGAAAAAGCTGACACGGAGTTCACTTGGGACTCAAGATTTGACTGTATTGTTGTTGGAAAGCTTTAGTCTCCTTTGGAAGTTACTGGACAAGGGATAGCTCTTCTGTGATTTTTGTGCTTAAATTCTGACTGTAATGCCAATGGCACGTGGTAACCTTTCTCCAAAATTTTTAAAATCAGAATGAGCGTTAATAATCTGATTAGCTTTTAACTAAATTCAAAATAAAGTTGCAGGATGAAGCGATTGAAAATTGTGCAAATCTTACTGTGTATTACTGCTGTGCACGTTGTCCGACTGTCCACCAATCTGCCCTCCCTCTTGTTCTGTTGTAGTAATTCCTTTGGGTAATGCATTGGGCTCTAAATGTAGTGAGTCTGACTTCCTTCTGACCACCCAAGAGATTGCTGGTCTTTGCCTTCTTCGCATTTAAAAGGGCGTGGGAAGGCCGGAGAGACTGGAAGCCTCTGCTGTTTTGTGCAGAGAAGCTGTGAGTCTTACAAGAGAGCGTGTAGCCAGCAAGTGCATCGTGGCGCTTCGACACCAGGCCGAGACCACAGACCTTCTCAATCTTCTTTGTGAAAAGGGATCACGAGGAAATGTGCTGATGTTGAAGGGGGAAGGGTGAGGGGGTAGAGGTGGGAGGCAGCTTTCAACCAATTTTAAGCTTAACTCCTGAAGCGGTGTTTGTGAAAATGGTTATGGGCTTTGAGGGGTTGGGTTTTGGTTTTTTGCCTTACATGTGTTTACCTTTCAGGGTAATGATTTCTGTGGCAGCTGGAAACAGTCCTTCCTGTACACCAAACCAAACCCCGTATTTGGAGGGATCATTTAGGGTGCTGCAATGTGCATCTTACTCCCCATACGTCACTTGGCCCCAGCCATACACACTCTTCCAGTTTGGCACGTTCTTATCTCCCCTGGCTGAAAAGATCACTGGTTGAAGGCTTCCTCAGCCTGCCTCGGGCCATAACAAATGTGCGTTTATAGACCACTTCCCTTGCTCGTGGGTTTCAGATTTGAGCATCGATGCCACGGACGTAGCAGGGGAGCAGCAGCTGGATGTGGAGCACAATCTGTTTAAGCAACGTTTGGATAAAGCTGGCAATCGTGCGACTCCAGAGGCCGAGAGACACAGTAAGACGCTATTCTGCCTTTCTTGGATGGATGCTCTGGTAGTCTTCCCATCACTGTATGCCCGTTCTGACTTTCACGGGAACGAGTGACAGCTGAAAAGCATTTAAACACCATAAACTCTTGAAGAGTTTATAGCACCCAAATCTTTTAAGCTGGCGGATCAGACAAACTCCTATTACGCTTGCTACTTTTGCGAGGCAAATCTTTGCCTAGTCCCTCTGAAATTATGACAGGGACTCATGGGTGCGTTTCAGGAGTAAAGCTGCTGAGTTATTAGCGGTCTTTTATGACTAGAAATCAAGCAGCTGTTCTGGCAAAACTTGGCTTTGGTTGTATCTTTAAATCACAGTGGGCTGACAAACGGGACGACGTGGTTAGAGGAAAGAGCCTCTCTCCAGGGAAGGCTCCAGTGACTCGACCCTTAAGCCTAAACTTGCACCTTACTGCATTTACTTTGTGTGTGGTAATGCATACCTGATAAATACATTTTAGTGGATTTATCGGTTGCGAGTTGTAGTAAGTGGTCCTTGGCTACATAAACCTCTCCTCTACATTATTTGCGTATTATGACTCATTGTTGTACTTCGATACAAACGATTCTGGCAAAGTGTTGCAGTCTAACAGTAATACTGTCCTGACTTTTCCTTTCCAAAACATGAGCTCCTTATTACCTTTTCTGGGAGAGAGTGTAGTTCTGTGTATCAGCATAAACTAAATGTTTTGATTTGTATCACTCGGATTTAACTTTTCTGTTGTTGAAGTTGAAAGGCTAAACTAAGCCAAGAGCTGAACAATACCCGTAGGTACGCGGGTTTCTCCAGTTGTCATGGGAATGTGGTGATAGTGTTCTTACTGCTGTGTCACTTGGCAGCCTTTCTGTATTCACAGGTTGTGGCATTACAGATTTAATGTCTGGGCACAAAAACTATCTAAAATTTTGTGTAACAGGTCCTGTATCAGTCGCGATGTGCTGATTGGGTCTACTTTAGACAATGTTTTAACAAAGCCTTTATGCAAGTAACATCTGGTCGATGCTCCAGGAAGGCTTACAGATAGCCAGTTCTTTCTGTGGAGGGTGTTCTTGAGATGACAAACGCTACTCTGTTAATTGGTCTTATTTGACACCTCAGCAGGCTCTATGCCTACCATTTCAGGTGGGCTTTGGGTGCGGGATGCACAGCTTCAACACAAAATCGTTGCATTCATGTGTAGAACAGTTATTGTGCGTAGAACAAAACAAGAGTACAAGACAGCATTTCTAGACATGCCTCATCACTTTGAATCCTCTTTTGTCTTAGAGCTGGGGAAAGAAGAAGGAGAAGAAGTGTTTGATCCAAATTCTTGGGATGCTGATTGTTGCGAGGGCTGTTATGGGGCAGAGTCAGAGGACATTCGGTAACCTTTACACCTTTTCATATCTTCTTAGCACTTGAATTTGCACTGTTATGTTGCATGCACCTTTTTCTTTTTTTTTTCAAATGTCTGCGAAGGTCTGTGCAACGAAATCCTCCCGGGCACGTGTTCAGAGAATGATGAGAACTGTTGTGGTTTCGGTATGTCTTTGGAAGCTGCACTCGTGATTGTTAAGAACGTGCAGTGCAGAGTTAGGTTGTCTACATTGTCTACGTGCCTGTTTAATAAGGGCAGTGCAAATTGCACTGCCTTTGCAGTAGCACAAAGATTGTATCTCAGGACACTGTATCTTTTCTGGGATTATATGGTGTCCAGAGGGGAGCTGTGTAAATTATTTCACTGTTACGTGAGCTGTCTTGGAATAAAACCTGGTTATGGCCTTGCCTTCTCACTCCTGCTGCAGGCTCTGCATCCTTACAGGAGCAAAGACCAGACATTCATCGCTCACACAAACAACGGGTGTCGCTTGGTGTTTCTCATTTGTCCTACCTGCAAATTCCTCTAAGAATGGATCTGTGATAGTCCATAGGTTCTGGACTATCCTTCACTGCTATTGTCTCTTTAGTAACTTGGTCTATCCTGTCTGTCAAGTTGGGTCCTTCCCCAGAGGTGTTTCCATCTTGAGGGATTCATGATTCCAGCCTCCAACTTCTTGTTTGGCCCAGCAAAACACGGAACCGAGAAAGAAAACTGGTTTTTCCAGTGACCAAGGTGTTATCCAGAGGTAGAAAAGTAAGGAAGAAAGTTTGCCATTAACCCTCCCTCCCATTTTGACGGTCTTGGCCTAAAAACAGAGAAAAGGAGGAACAGAAACAGGCAGATGCTTTGTTCACACGGGGAGTTCCAAACTACTCGGAACTGTGGGACACTGATGTCGTTTTTGGAGCAAATTTCTTTGCCAAGGAGTGATGTGACTGTCTAAATGGACAGGCAGAGCCCTTTTCAGACTCAAGAACTGCATTCAAACAGCTTGCATCCTCATGCCAAACTCTCGAAAAGTACATCAAGAAGCTTGAGCTCCTTCAGGAGCATTAGACCAGCTTTCAAGGTCCAGTCCCTGATGTTTGCTTTATTGCTTTGTTGAAGAAGAATCCGCCAAGGATTCAAGTCCTGAGCTGGAGCATCTCTTTCTAGCGATAGAGATGGTAAGATGGTGCTTGTGCTTTTGCAGGTGTTGTAATACTTGTGACGACGTCAGAGAAGCATACAGGCGGCGAGGCTGGGCCTTCAAGAAGCCGGATACCATAGAGCAGTGCAAGAGGGAAGGGTTTAGCCAGCAAATGCAAGAGCAGAAGAACGAGGGCTGCCAGGTGTATGGTTTCCTAGAGGTCAACAAGGTGAGAGATGGGTTTTGCTGTAAACGTGCTGCATGATGGTGAGGACTGTGAAAAGGCAGAGTTCCTCTCCTTTTCCAGCTTTAGGTGTTCACGGCACTGTAATATGATAACCCCTGGCCTCAGCAGGGTACTTGTGCCTGTAAGGGGGTTCAATAGGAGAGTCAGGAAAAGCAGCGGGAAGGGGATAATCCTGTGTTTCGTTGTGCGGGCTGGTAGGAAGCACGCTGGCTGGAGAAGCTTAGTTTTTCCTGCCGTCCAGCTAGTGAGTCTTTTTGCCAAGGTTTCTGGAGGAGGAGAGGCAGCTTCTTTGAGGTTAGATTGTCCCACCTGCCCGTCTAGTCTTAAAACAGAGGCCACCAGTGGATGCTGGAGATAACAGTAGTCAACAGCTTGCCAGCAGAGGTGCTGGAGGGAGTGAAATGTTATCTTCTTTAGAAAAACAGTGGAAGCAAGACTATTTGAGTTGGTTGTCAAAGCTGGAAATGCTCAGAGGAGTGTTTTTTTTGCAACTGGTGTATGGAACAGTAGTAGGAGGTATACCAAATAACTATGTAACTACCCTGTCATTTGAAGGGTTACTAAACCCAGAACACTTGGACGTGCAAATTACGTACCCAGGTACCTTCTAGAAGTCAGGCCCAGGCTAATTTTTTTTTTTTAATTCAAGCTCTGTTTTTTTTACATATTTGTGTACTCTTCCTGGAGACTACAGTCTTTATTTCTGGAAAGTCAACCTTTTACTCACGAAGCCAGACACTGTGATTTGAGCATTATCATGGGTACCAAACCGTTATGGGACCCTCTGTCACAAAGCGTGATGAGCACGAAAGATTCCAAGGGGAATGCTGGAGGTAGCAAGGGTCCAAGGGTGGGTGTCACTGGGGAAATTTTTGGGGACCATGGTTATGCACTCGGAATTCTGCACATCTCCATTCTCATCAGGTCTGCAGTTAACACAAGCAATAGGTTTGCACGGACATTGAATGCCTCACGTAGCACGTGAGTTTGGGCCATTCAGATCTTCCAGGGGAGAGCGTGTATGATTGCTAGTAGGCGTCAGTGAGGATTGGCACCTAATATCCGTATCCCTTTCAAATTCCAGGATGAAGTTTGAACAACCTTTTTCTTTTTGGGTTTGGTTTGGTTTTGTTGGCTTAGTGCTTTATTTTTGCATGCAGCTTATTTTCACGGATGTATACACTGGATCACGGTTGTGTATTGTATTAAGGGTTTTTTTTTACCCTGCTCACTCTCCCCCTCAATTACTTTCTCCACTCCTTTTCCGTGATACTGTTTTGTATTTCCTGCAGCAACAGTCAGTTCCCTCCCAGTAGAGTTAATTCCTCCTTCTTCCCATTTTTATGTCCACTAAAATAATTTGCATAAAACAGTTATTATCAACATCAGTATGTAGTTATGGCTTTCCACATGACTGCCTGTGAGGAACAGGGGAAATTCATACCTCTTTTAGGACAACATCTGCTGATATTGTCACCTATGAAAATGAGTTGCTTGGTGTCTGTCTTGTTTAAACAAAAATCTAAAAATCCAAGCACCAGCACGACTGCTTTAGTTATATAGATTGAGACCTTTTAATGAAGGACTACTATCTCCTGCAGGTAGCTGGAAATTTCCACTTTGCACCGGGAAAAAGTTTCCAACGGTCTCATGTACATGGTATTTTCTTTTCCTTTTTATTGTGGCCTTTAGCTTCCAAGCGTATCTGACCGTTTTCTTTGAATATCTTTGCATTGCTATCCATAACAGTAGCAGGACTGCTTCAGTGGGGAGGACGTTGTTGAAGTTTTGTTACAGAGGTTTAGAACCATCGTGAACAAATAGGAAACCGGTTTCTGGAGGTGCCGCCGCGCGGGTGTGGGAGAACTTGGAGGAGAATGAGAGACTGCCCAGAAACGGTCTCACTTGTTCCATAAAACTTTGCTGCTCTGTTGTAAAACGACCTCGAGTAAGGTGTTCAGTCCAGGACCTGAATATCAGTATCTCTGGAAGGGATATTTTGGAGAGTATCTCAGGAGAATTTTAAAGCAGTTCAGAACTTCTCAGAGTAACGTGTAAGTTGTAAGGGACTTCCGCAAGCATCTATATAAATGCACAGTGGCCAGAGTAATAGTGGTAGTTTATGCCTTGTATCTTTAACGGGAACTTGATTAAAAAGACTTGTGGTTTAATGGAATGTTTGCAGTTCCCTTGATCAAGTCTTTGAAGCGTGAAGTTTGTAGTAAAGGCTTCAGAAAGAGCTTTAGTTTCAGCCTGATTTTTTTCCCCTTCCTCTCACTCACTCCAGTTTAACATGTACCACTGAGGCAAAGGTCGGGAGGAGAATGTGAATGTGCTTTGTGAGAGTAGCTGGTGTATTTGGAGAAAAACTAGCAAGCTTTTGAGCAGTTTCTAAAGATGAAATGAAGAAGCACTGTTGTGCAAAAACCTTGCCTGCTTTTCCCCACAGTATTAGTTGTCCTAATGAAATATTTCACTCCTTCCCGCAGAACTTGCTTTATGTGCTTAAACTAGCATGACAACAGCAACCTTACTACAGCCAGGATTTACAACTTCACAGCATGTATCTACGTTAACGAGAAGCATCTCTGCATTGCACCTGTTCTCTGCAATAGGCGTGAATGCAAGCTGGCCGTCCTGAGAGCAAGTACTTTGTGTACATGGAGGAGGGGGTGAGGTCAGGATAGCTCTCTAATTGCGTGTGCCCCGGAAGTCTTGCACAACTGAATTGAAAAATGAAGGGCTTACACTGGGGAAAATACAGGTAAAAACCAGAAGGGACTATATAGTAACTGCAGACCTTTTGGAGGCAGAGTTAGGAATATTAGTGTTTTGAGGACAGTGAAAAGGAGCAGGAGGAGGGATGATGGGCAGACAAACTTTCCGCTTTCTGGGAATTCTGTCACGTTAAATAGTGAGGAATAAAGGCTCCTAATACTTTTCTCCATGTGCAACTGTTTTCGGCTCTCGGGATCTCCGGCATCTGTTACGGTCTATTGAGAGTCCTCAGTGGCTCTCTTTTCAGGTACTTTTCCCATCTCGCCATGAACCCATGTAAACAGTTTGCATTTACAACACCCTGTTGCAAGGCGTTCAGCAGGCCTGCTCTGCTGTAAGAAAAAACACCTCCCCTCCCTTGCTTGCTCCCATTAGCTGTATCTGATGGCCCTTGTTCCTCTGTTGGAAAAGAGTGAATGGTCGCTGCCCGGGCTCTCTCCCTGCCTCTCAGGATGTCGTAGACGTTTCCTGGGCCAGCCTACAGGCCATGCCTTTCCCCCGCTGAAGAGTCCCAGCTTACGCAGATGGTCCTTTGTGGAAGCCATTTGACCCCTGAGCTTCCTTGCTAGATTTCTCTGAACCTCTTTCAGTTCAGCTCTGTCTGGAGGTACAAGACTGCACCCAGGATTAAGATCCAGGCTAAGCATGATGTAGGCAGTGGCATAATGATTTTCTTCCTTTTGTTCTCTCTTGCTTTCCTAGTTATTTGTAACATTTGATCCCCCCTCCCCCCCCCCCCCCCCCCCCGCTTTTTTTGTTTTGTCCAACCTTTTCCTGGGCAATGTTTTCATGGCACCAACCAACAACCGAGGAGTCTTCCCTGACCCCCGAGGGAAATGGACAGCTCAGAGCCTGGTCTTTTTTTTGTACGTGAAGCTGAGACTGTTTTCTGCCTCAGTATAACCTTTCCTCGTAATCTTTTTTTTTTTTTTTTTTTTAATTTACAGAAAGAAGGCCTGAGAAAGGGAAGGTGAAGGAGCAGGGGAAAGTGTCCGCCCCCATCTCCCCCACAGATTGGTTCCCCGAGGAGAAAAGGTAAAAGGTGTAATTATTAATAGTTTCCGAAAAGTGGCTCCTGAGGTACGGAGATGACGGCAATGCCGAGTCCAAGTGTATGAAAGTACAAATACAAAAATCAGTCTCACGACCAAAAATCTTATCACATCATAAACCAGTAGTGTTACGCAGTGCAGCAAAATGATATCCTTGACCCAGCTCCCAGAGGTGATAAACAGCCCAACAGGGAACATATACAGCAAGTAAGGTGTTACATAACACAACTTGGAGAGCAAGCACGACAACTTTGAGAGTAAATCAATCAACATTGTGACCAATGGCGACCGTTAAACCAAGGTAATGAATGCTTATAACAAGTTTGCCTTAACACGCTCTGGTCTGTCATTATTTCAGTCCTTCGTGCCCCACGTTGGGCGCCAAAAGGACTGTTGTGGTTTAACCCGGCAGGCAGCTAAACACCACACAGCCGTTCGCTCACTGCCCCCCACCCAGTGGCATCAGGGAGAGAATCGGGAATAAGAAGTAAAATTCACGGGTTGAGATAAAGACGTTTAACAGGACAGAAAAGGAAGGGAAAATAATGATAATGATAATAATGATAAAAGAGTATACAAAATAAGTGATGCATAATGCAGTTGCTCACCACCCGCCGACCGATGCCCAGCCAGTTCCCGAGCAGCAGTCGCCGCCCCCCGGCTAACTCCCCCCAGTTTATATACATCACATGGTATGGAATATCCCTTTGGCCAGTTTGGGTCAGCTGTCCTGGCTGTGCCCCCTCCCAGCTTCTCACTGGCAGGGCATGAGAAGCTGAAAAGTCCTTGACTAGTGTAAGCACTACTTAGCAACAACTAAAACATCGGCGTGTTATCAACATTATTCTCATCCTAAATCCAAAACGCAGCACTGTACCAGCCACTAGGAAGAAAATTAACTCTATCGCAGCTGAAACCAGGACACCCCTTTAGTTACAGATAAAGATCTTGACCAGTATTGGTCAAAGCTCTGTGAGCTCCCCTGGAAGTATCCCGTTTGGATGATAATTCCACATAAGAACGTCTGTGCATGTGATTTTTGATCCCTTTAATAAGGTCTACGTTAATGCTCAGTCCTATTAATACGCTTAACAGAATGTCACGCAGGATAAAGTTGAAAGTCTAAGAGAAGACTGAATATTCCAAACTGTTATCATCATAAACCACATTAACGTTCCAATAAAAATAATAATTTCACTAGACCTATTTGGCACAAAGCTGTGATGACTCACAGTATTTTTGCTCCTGCCTTCTATTCCCTACTGACTTGAATCGGTAGAGAATGGGGGGGTGAGCAAGAATGTCAGTACTACGGAAAGTTCCCTTGCACCCCTCTCCTTGCCTCATGTTGGAGTAGCTGTACCACGTTTGTACAACTGATGGTTAGTCGCGAGTCCGTACTTATGGTGCTATTCAAATACTGAAGCTAGCACACCAGCCTTTCAGTTTCTTGCGCTGTTACTCTCTCCTTATCCTGAGGGTTACTGTTGTTTAATAGATCTCCAGCTAGGGAATCTGCACAGGCGTCTTTGTGACAGTGCGAAGGGTCCTATTCAGAAGCACTTTGTAAATGTGACCGTAAATGTAACTCTGATCTGAGCTTCTGAACTTTTGCCGTGTGCTTGGTGTTAACATCTTCAAAACTGTAACTTCTCTCCTGGGTAGAAGCAAGTTGAAATTGCTTTTTTCAGAAAGTAGAATAAGAAGTAAGAGGAGACACGGGGCTAACACACATGCAAACCAGAACCAGCACTGCATAAGGTGCAATTATATTTCTGTTTAGTTATGTTAGCTTTAGTTGCGTGTAGCTCAGTCTTCGTGTCCTTTTTATTTTGTTTGAGTAGCTGCCCTAGGATAGATGTGTCCCGGAGGAAGTCTTATTTTTCAGGGATTATTCATTTCTTGTTGGGGCTTCCTTTTCCATACACAGTTCTCTCTCCTTGCCTATGCTTGTGTTCTTGCATACTCATATTTTGTCCCCAGAAATCATTTGCCTGAAATAATGCTTTATAGATTCTAATACTCATCATAAGGTGAGGTTTGACAGCACCAGCTGAATGTGAGAGGAATACAGGTAAAAGGCAGGGAGCAGCCTCGCCCAGAGGAGTTCATCCCATTTCTCACATCCATGAGCCTTGATTCTTTGTCTTTGGCTTGGCAGAAGTCCTTCCATTAAGACAGAGAAGACCAGAGGTCCTGTTTAGACTAGGAAAAAAAAGATGGAAGTTACATACAAGTTTGCTAACATTAACTAAATTCAGTTACCTTCCTAATCAGGAGAATGCTAATGGGTAGCCACCGAAATCAGATTATCAGCAATTGCTCTCCAATTTTTTTCACTTTTAAATACTGTGCGAGTGGGTAAGCCTCGTGAAGGTCCTTCTTAAGAGTTACTGAACGTCAGGTTTTCTTAGTTACCAACCACGTTTGGATATTCTGAGTTATTTATTGGCAATATGGTACGTATATGTGTTTTAAGGCAGACCCGTATATTGACTAATGGGAATCAAAGTTTTGAAACAGGTAGCCTATGAATCTCATGCTCGTAAGAGATGCAAGTGTGTTATCTCATTGTAGGGTAACATCTGCTGAAGTAAGATTCAAACCGCATTTCATTTGTGTTTGGCATTCTAAATGTCCTCAGGGTTTTTCATAGAAAATCAAGCCCCTAAGATCTCAGGCTTTCTCAGAAAAAAATGCATTACCCAAATCTTATGTGACCCCAGAATTATTTCTTAAATATCCTTATACCATGGTAATCTTTACGCCCAAAGGACCTCTGATGGTCTCCTGATAATCTTTTTTTTGCAAAGTGTCGGACATTTCACTTGTTTTAACACACGTTCTCCTCCCTGTCTTTATGCAATATTCATGTGTCTGAAGGAACAAGAAACACTGGAAATGCTGAAAAACTGAAACTGTGTTTAAAAAAAAAAAAAGTTTGTCCACTTGTAAGAAAAAAGTTATTTTGTCCTTTCTACTTTTTGTTTCTGCCTGCATGAATGTTAAATCCCCGTGAGATTTATTTCGCTTCACTTACTGTTGTTTGCGTGGATGTTTTTCTATGCTTTTATGTAACCTTTGGTCTCATGTTCTTTTGATGTTGGTTCTGTATTTATACATATGTACCCATCCTAGATGAAAGTTGTTGTGCACAGTCATTAAATACGAATTTGCTTTCCTTTTGGTTTGTCATAATCCCCAGGCCCGGAAGGAAACGTAATTTGGAAACTGAGGGAGGGTGTTTTTCTGTCTTTAGATAACTGAAGAGAAAGGTCAGGCTCTGCTGGGTTAATTCAATTTTTATCCATCCATATTGACAGTTCCAGTATACCTAACTGGAAGACTCAAGAATTGATAATGTTTGACTCCTGTTGTGTCTATAAAAGACAGACTTCTACTGTGCTTTCCCTCTTGGCTGGTTCCTGAGTAAGGAGATGCTGTGTTCTTCTCAGCTGACCATTGGAGGCTGAGCACTTTATTACTAGAGGTATTTCTGCAGCACAGACTTTGCTCATATTTTATCTCAGTTCTCGTCATTATTAGATGTTTTAGAATGTGTTGCTATTCATTCCTCATCTCAGGTCACAGAAATTGTTCTCTTTTGTCTCTCCAGGCAGAGCGGTCGGTAGCAGAGTTGACAGGGGCTCAGCTTATTAGCTGAGTGCTGAAATAGCTGAACTACGTGTTGCAACAGCGAACACGAGCGGTATCAGTGAAGCTCTTGCACTGGATAAAGCGCAACTGAACAAACTTGTGCTGCAGGTGAGCAGAGTTGCCAAAGATCTTGCCAGGTGTTCGTCTCCAGCTGCTGCTTCTGCTCAGGCTTCTTGCCTTCCGACAGTATGACTGACTGAGTATGGAAATGTTGGTCTTTTTCCTGTCCAAGCCAAACCTTCTTCATAGTAACTCTTACTGTATTTTATTTCCTCTGTGCCTCTGTGATTGTAGCTGGAGCAAGAGAATGAAGTTCTGTCAGGAAAAGTGGACGGGATGGAGAGAGCAAAGATCTCTGACCAGGAGAAGCTGAACTTGTGTAGAAGAACAAATGAAGAGCTCTGTGCCGAGAAAGCCCACCTGGAGCAGCTGCTGAAGAAAGCAGAGGAGCAACAGGACATCATTGCAAGGAGATTTCTGCTCAGAGCCTGAGCAGTGTTTTGGAGAAATAAGTGTATTGAAGAAATAAAACCAGACAACAAGTCTTTGTATACAGTACAGAAACTGACAGGAACAACCTAATGTGGAGGGCTGTGTGGAGACTGACGAGGCATGCTGTGATGGAGTGCTTTGGAAAAGGAAGACATTTTACCTGCTCCTCAGGTTCACCTCAGGTTCACCGTAGGCTTTTCCAGGCCTACGACTCACCCCATCCACACAAGCCAGCACCGGTTTTGTCCCACCTTCTGCTGCTTCTGCTGGGGAACCTGCTGGTGAACGCTGTCCTCTGCACTTTTATCTTACTTCAGGACTCGTGCTTGAAGCAAGCCCCCTGCCACAGTTCACCTGGTACAGCAGGTCCCCGACTTGGCTCCTGCTGAGGCCTTTTGTTGTACGCTGGTCCTGTTACCTCAGGTCATCGCTTCTGGGGGATCTGGCAGTTGAATGCAACGGCTGTCTCTCAGGAGACTGATGGTCCAGAGATATTAGTGCCAAGTTAACGTTCAGAGACCGATCCAGCTTCCGAGTCTCTGCTTCCAGAACAGCAGCTCTGGGCTCCCTGACCACAGCTGCTAACGAGTAAGACAGCTCTTGGTGAAGGTCTGACAGCTCCTGGCTGGTCTTGGCACAGCACTCAATATAGCCCTGCTTGTATTTTCGCTCCTGTGCGAACCTCCTGACAACCCTCACTGCCGGGGAGGCGAGAACTGCCGTCAGCCCCGCCGGTCGCGGCCGCCCGCCCGTCTCGCCTCAGCCCCGCCTCAGCCCGCCCGCCGCCACCCCGAGCCGCTGCCCCCCGCCGCCGAGCGCCGGCCCACAAGGTCCCCTGGCCGGCCACCGCCCCACAGCAAGGCCCGGGCCCGCCCGCCAGCCCCCGGCTGCCCTCAGCGCGCCCGCTCACCCAGCGCAGCACCAACCCAGCAGTGCAGCACTCGGAAGCACCAGGCACGCTGAGCCTCTCGGGCCCTCGGCAAGGATGAAAATTATCCCAAATATTCAGAAGTCTGACTCACAAGCACAAGGTGTACGTGGAAAAATAACATCTAGGTCGACCTTCAGTTTCTCTCCCCTTGATTTGCCAACGTACAATTCCGGATGAACCTAGGAACAAAGAAAAAACAGAGTCTCCTGTTTCACTTGGAAGGAAATCAAAGGGCCTCTTTCCCTCGACTGCTCTGCCTCACGAGCTGACTTTTAAGAGGTGGGATTTGCGAGACACCTGAGCTGCTGCTGCCTCCCACACCTTCCATGGTAGCTAAGCACTTGCCATTTGTAAGACTTCAAAAAAAGAGAGTAATTTGGGAATCTTAAAATTTGGGGTGGGGACGGGGGTTCCTGCGGTTGCTTTCTTTTCTTCGTATTGCCTGCTTGTAGATGGCGGAGACAGCAAGAAGAGATCTTGAGACGCTCTCCTGCGACAGCGCTACAGGAGGCCGCAAGCCAACCTTTGCGCCAAGCGGCTTTCGGGGGAGGGCAGCCCGCTCCCATCATCAAGGCGACCAGCCGGGGCAAACAAAAAAACCCCAACAGATCCGCAGCCGGTGAAGCTGCTGCGTGGCCAGCCCGGAGGAGGAGGCGGGAGCTCGGTGGGGGTGCGGAGGCACGGCAGGCCGCCCCGGGCCGCAGGGCCGCCTCTCCACTGGGGCACCGCGGGCAGGAGGCAGCACCAGTGGACCGGGCCCACCCCGCCGCCGCTACTCGCCTCTTTGGTGAGGTAGTACTGCAGGTCCGAGAACAAAGGCACCACCATGATGAGCCCGCTGACAACCCTCACTGCCGGGGAGGCGAGAACCGCCGTCAGCCCCGCCGGTCGCGGCCGCCCGCCCGTCTCGCCTCAGCCCCGCCTCAGCCCGCCCGCCGCCACCCCGAGCCGCTGCCCCCCGCCGCCGAGCGCCGGCCCACAAGGTCCCCTGGCCGGCCACCGCCCCACAGCAAGGCCCGGGCCCGCCCGCCGGCCCCCGGCCGCCCTCAGCGCGCCCGCTCACCCAGCGCGCCCCCGCACGTCCTGACCCAAAAGTCTTCCAGGGCCTTGGGGAAGGCATCGAACCGCTTCAACCGCCACAGCGAGTCCATGGTGCCGTGCGGCCCGGAACCAAACCCGCCTTCAGGCGCCGGGCCGGCACCGCCCCCGCCCGAAGCCGGCCAAGGGGCTGGGGCTCCCGGTCTCCTCCGGGGCGGGAAGGTCCTCGCTGCCGCCCCGCCCTCTTCTGACCCTCCCTGGCAACGGCCCCCGGGCCTCTGAAGGACACCCGAGAGACGCTGACTGTGCCGACATCGGTTAGCTGGAAAGGGCGTGACACCCAGGCGAAGCTGCGGGCAGAGAGCACTTTTCACTCGGTTTGACATCCTCCCCGCCCCATCCATTGCCTCCGTCTTTGGAAGGTCTGGAGTTTGTTACTAATGTCCTTTTGAGAACCACCGAGCTCTCCCTCAGGCTGGCTGTTGCAGCAACAAAGCGGAAAGCAAATCATCTCGGGAGAGTACCGGCGCTTTCTGTGAGGAAGGAAGGAGGGAAGAAGGGAAGGAAGGAAAGAAGGAAAGAAGGAAGGAGGGAAGGAAGGAAGGAAGGAAAACCCACTCTCTTGCCCCACCTTCGATCCCTGGCGTGTACTCTTCACCCCTTCATTTTGTTAACACCTCCTTTTCCCTCTGTCATCACAGGGACCGGCTATGAACTCGAGAGGTTAAATCAGACAACAGCTCGTAATAGCTTACTTGCGCACGTAAACAACTAGTATAATCTTTTCCTAAGCCACATATATACCTACCACTTGCTTTTTCTTACTGAAATAGTGCGATCCTGCAAAACTGCTTTTATTTAAAAAAATCTTAAAAATCACTGCCGCTAGGAAATGCTTCCAAATGCAAACAGAACAAATGCGCCCCCATTTCCCACAGCAAAACATAATACATTTCCGGGAAGGGCACAAGACAGGAGCCCCGTGATGCTGCAGCTGTTCCTCTACAGGAAATGAAGGTTCAGAGACCGATCCAGCTTCCGAGTCTCTGCTTCCAGAACAGCAGCTCTGGGCTCCCTGACCACAGCTGCTAAGGAGTAAGACAGCTCTTGGTGAAGGTCTGACAGCTCCTGGCTGGTCTTGGCGCAGCACTCAATATAGTCCTGCTTGTATTTTCGCTCCTGTGCCAGCTGCGTCTGCAGAAGGGACACCTGAAAGAGGCAAAAGGCCGAGCTCAGGCAAGCCCACGCTGTTAGGACCATCTGCGGACGTCGGGGAAGACGCACCCGCTAACTCCAGCCCTGACAAACACTTTGTCGTTGTGGAATGGGAAGTAACAGGTTCCCAGAGTCACCCTGAACCAAACTCAGATTATCAACAGTTCCGAGTTTCTTTCTGGCATACCATTCACGTGTACAACACCGAGACATTACATGTATATTAAGGAGAGAGGTTCCTACAGGGTTTAGTAACCCAACTCTTTTTCTCAAAAGAGAGATTCGGGCTACCGACACCTTAGTTCCACGTGCTTTTTCCTCAGCAGGAGGGCTACTGGTTACACAAGGTACTGAAGAACTGTTCTGTTGCGATCCAGCTTAAAAACGTGACAGCTAGCACATGAAAAGGGAGCAGACTCTCATTTTTCCTAACTTCAGAGCATTTCACAGAGGAGCAGAGCATAACCTGATGAACAAAGCCCAGGGGGGAAATGAGCCTTACAGGACTGCTGAGGCCTTGAAACTCCTCAGATTCTATTCTTTCCTGACAACACGGAGCTCTGCCTGCTGGGCTTTTTGGTGGGAGAGACCCAGCTGCTCTCACCTCCTGTTAGGTTTGCAGTGCAGTGCAGCCACAGCAGCTCTGGCATGTTGCCCTCTGCCTGCTCTGGAGTGGAGGAGATGCACATGGAAAGTAAGACATCAAAGGGACTTCACAACAAACTCTGTGCATAGGCTGGGGACCACCACCACTGAAGAGAGGGACAGATCTGACCTTCTGTCTGAAATAATAAGGGCACCTTTGTGAAACTGGGCTTGCAAGCCTGAAAAACCCTCCCACGCTCTGGTAGGTAACCCAGAGGTATGAGTGGGAGAAGTGGCCAGCTGCTGCTACGAGCATCTCCCAGGAAGTGGGAGATCAAGTTCCAGTTCTGCTGTTTCCCAGGCCCAGAGGAGTGCCCTAACCAGCCAGGTGAGGACTATTCTTTGAGCAGAGCACCTCCGTTTTCCTGCTGAACTGCTGAAGTGGGTCCACGGTGCAGGCAGACGCAACAGTCAGTCACAAGGGGAAGGGGGTTCAGTTAGTTATCTGTAGCAACAGAACTTCGGACACTGAGGCTTCCTGGTGAAAACATCCTTAAGATATACCTTGATGGCTTCAGCAGTATTCTCAGCTCACTTGCCGGAGCTAAGCATCATGTAGTCTACCGATACAAATATTATATGCATTTCGCCCTGAGCGCCTGTGAAGATTCGCCTCCTCAGGGAGACCAGGGTGTACCAGACCCATAAAAGTACACGGAAGAGACGTCTGGCGACTGCTGCTACTGCCAAGACCACTGTCAAAGGATGCAATAGGCTTCAGTAGCTGGAATGTACGTTCTTGCACTGACAAAACCCATGTCCATACAGTGCTTAGGTCTCTGACTCGGTCCGATACTGGGATCACGATTAGCACAGCATAGCAGTATGACACTAACGATTGCCTGAAGGCTATAAGCTCTGGCACTGCCTCAGATCCCCGGAGCTCTGATATGATGCAAGCTCCACTGTTAACGGAGTCAAGGGAAAATGGAAACAGTCAACAAGATGAGTAAGCTCAAGGGGAACATCCTTAGAATAGTCTCTACTTTCAGGCGAGTGCCAGTTTTCTGAATTTCCTCCAATCCTTCTCCCACTTGCCCTTTAGGCAAGTCAGAGACTAGACCTAGGTGAATGATGTTGTTTGGCCGTGGCCAAGAGGTGTGTCTAACTGGTACTACCTGGTGTAGACACTGCCTGGTGTACTCACTTCCTGACAGCCAAACAAAACTTGGGCTGTGGCATCATGCAAAGTTGTGCCCATCAGTACAGCCACAGTGGCTTTTGATGAGAGCTTTCCTACTCCTCACCTGTTTCTGTAACTCAGCTAATCGACTGCAGCGAGCGTGAGACTCCTCCTGTGAAGAAAATGCAAGGATTTCTTTTTTTTGCCTCCAGTTTGGTCAGGGCCATGGTCTATATTTGACTTCTATTAGGTCTATACTGGGGGGCTGCTGCCACTGGGATTTGCCATCGTTGCTCCGTATGGCCAGAGCCTCCTCCCACCAAGTAAGATTCTGTTCTCACCTGTCTAGAAGCAGGCATCTTGTGCTGGTCAGACTCGGAGAGAGAAAAGCCGCATGCATCTGGCAGTGACCGACCACCGTGATCTCTCTTCAGTCTCCTCCGTTCACGTTCCACCTGCACGTTGGACAGGAGAAAGGGTCACAGAAACCTGCCACCAAACAAGGAGCAAAAGGACCTCTGGACGTCATGGCAAGGAGATGTCTGCTCAGAGACCGTTAATTGCACCAGAGAACGTTGGCGGCAAAAAGCACTCGATGTAGACTATGGAAGAGAAAGCGCAAGAGGAAACAGTTCCTGACACAAGAGAGTCAAATGGGTGTGTACGGGGACGCTGGGGCAAGAAGGGTGGTTCCGGAGTGAATGTGCCTTTGTGAAGGCAGCGGGGTGCCAGAAGAGAGAGAGAATACAAAAGTGTGTGTCCACAGGGGAAAGTGGGAGAGGGAAGGAGACAAACAGAGGACCCCAAAGTGCTGCCTGTGGAAACGTGTTGTGTTCCAGAGGACCGTGAGGCTTTGCAGAGGCAATGAGAGCCTGTTTTACCTGCTCAAGAGTCCTCCTGAGCTCAGCGTTGAGTTGCTTCAGCTCCGTCTTCTCATGTTCCAGCCTTGCAACTGCTCGCTGCAGACATTCCAGCCGCTGCGACAGGAGTCTCTTCTCCGAGAGCCACGATAGCTGCTCCCCTTCTGCGATAGCCTGCTGGGTGTTCAGAGAGGAGATTACGTGAGCTGGTGCCACATAAAGGTTAGGAGGGCCAGAACCAACACGTCGGGGAGAGTGACCGGACTCAGGAATGGACAGTGCCAAGTCCCTTCTTCTCCTCCCGAGAGAGACTGGAAACATTCGTTTCCTATTCAGCCACTTCATGCTTTCACAAAGGTCTGTAGTATTTCCAGCTCCCTCTCTCTCAGCCATTTCTTGTCCGTCATGAAGACTTCCACATCGACATGTTGCTCTTAGGGAAGCTATCTAACATCTTTGGTCATCCTCTTTGACCTTCACTGTATATCCTCCTATCTGTAGTTCTACGCTCTGTCCTCGGACAACCAAACAACATGTGGGTGAAGCATGCGTTTCTGCAGTGATAAAATGCCAAGGTTTTGTTCTCTATTCCCTTTACCTGTTACATCATCATTACAGAACTGCTCTTTGAAAAAATCCCATTATCAACCAAGCCCTGTGCACTGCTCTGAACCTAGTCAAGAGCCACCTCCCCCCTCGTGGGTTTCTTGATGAGTTCATCAAGTGCTCCTTGAAGCGCTCTCTGACAGCATCTATAAATGTAGTCTTGATATCAGCACTATACCGATCTATACGGATGCAAGCGCATTACCTGATCTAATGCTGTTGCATACCTGATTGTCGTGCCATTTGCCAAAGCAGAGGGAAGGAGCAGTCACTCAATGTGAGGGATCAGCAGACTTCATTTATTAGAATACAATCATCACACTTTATAGGTTCCTTAATTAGCTCATACATATTACAAAAGCCAAGCTCCTTATTGGTTAGTAGCCTAAATGCCAGCCTTTACATACACATCTTGTTTCTCCCAACATTTACATACACATCTTGTTTCTCCCAACACCCTGTTTCCTCCAGCTGCCGTTCCCTTTTGCTAACCACAACTTTCTTGTCGGCTTTATGCCGGAGTAAACAAGGTCAGTGTGTCCTTGCACTTTATTAGTTCTCACACCAGCTGTTTTCGCCACTTCTTGAGATCCTGCTGACTTATCAATTCTATGTTGACATGCCTCTGCTCAGCCAGCCAGTCTCCCACAATTCCCCCGTTTTTATTTTGGGCTAGCCAAGCGTCACTAGATATACGTGTTATTAATCGTTTAATACAAGACAAAGCACAACTAAACAACAATAATCCTATAATCACTATTATTAGTATTAATATTAGGCTCTGAATTATTCCCTTTAACCACCCTCCTAGGCCTAGCCAATTAGTTAGCCCTTCTCATTGGTAGCTGCCGGCTGGTCTCGCCGATCTGTGCCTCCTCCTTATCCTGGGTGTTGTTCCGCTGTTGTTGTTCATCACGTAGTGAGGCTCCTTCTTCTGCTCAGGGAAGGATGGTCAAGGTCACCAGCCGTTTTTGTCAGCATATCCCTGCTACTGTTAAAAACATGGGTTGCTCATGGATACTAGATCGTGCCCCTGCTGTACCATCCACTCCTCCTCAATTCCCCCTTCTTGTTTTTGAGCAACCCAGACTTGATTAACAATTTTCATAATTGCTTTCTTCACACAGCTAAAAATTATACAAGAGCATATACTTATTACTAATATAACAATTAAAATGCATAAGCTTTCTTTTATTAAACTTATTATCCAAGATGGCAGTTCCCCAAATATATTCTTAAGCCAGGTATCAAATAACCCGTGATCTTGTTGAATATTCTTGGTGTGGTCCTTTAACCATTGTAGCTGTTTGTGGATTGACTCCCCATGGTCAGACAGATTCATACAACACATCCCTTCAAAATCCTCACACCCATGTCCTTGTGCTAATAACAGAAAGTCAATAGCAGCTCTATTCTGTAAAATTGCATGATGGAAGCTATCCTGATCTGCAAGTAATTTTTCAATAAGCTCTGTTGTCATATCAGCCTGCTTTTTAGCCCAACAAGCTAATTTCCCTACCTCATTTAGGGCCCTCGCAGCTGCAGCGCCTGGTACAAATAGTGAAAGGAAGACCTTTTCGGTGTCGCTAGGTAGAATTACGTCATCACGACAGTCTGGGGAAAGACCCGTGGCGGCTCTTTTTCGTCTTTGTTGCTGCTCTTTTCTTGTTACGGTTTTCCACCAATTTTCTCCCGGAGCCAGCAGGGTCAATTTTCCTAAGTAGCATGGCCCTCCTACAGCATTTGCTGGGATACCCTGCCAGGCCCTGTCCCCACATATTAAAAATACCTGTGGGGGCAACGCCTTTGGGGTACCATTGTTCCAGATCCCTATTCCTCCCTTTGTTTCCGCTCCAGCTGCTCCTAAAGCATAGCTGTTACCACTGTCATTGGTACCACAAAAATCGCCCGCATCCTGATACTTGTAGTAAGATGCGTGAGAGGTGACATTAGTCCACCCTGTCCAATTTCTTGCCTGGTAGAAGTGGATACCCGTCTGTAGGGGTCCCCCAAATATAAAACATGTTTGAATCCAATTTTTAGATGTATTTCCAACTCGCATCGACCCTAATAATTCCAACTCCTGGGGATTCCAGGGTAGCGAGTGATTTAATCCTTTTATCAAGTTAGCACTACAGTTGCTAGTTGCAGTCACATTAGTACAACTGCCAGTACTGAACCTGGCAAAGTCACCTTCCTTATATCCAGGCATACCTAACAAACAAGTCCTAAACGGCTCAGTTGCTGAGGCGAGGGAAAGGCAAAACGCGGGCTGCCCTGTTTTATTTGCCCAGGTTACCCACATATTTTCCCTTGGGTTAATGCGATGTATAGTTGCTGACCCTGGGATTATTAAGATTAGCCCAATTACGATCACATCTGCCTGGCTCAACATTTTCTCTTCTAGGTGAATTGCCTTTTTTTTTTTTTTTTTTTTTTTTTTTTTTTTTTAATATTTTTTTATTTTTTATACAAACAATAATCAATTTGGCAGTTTCGTGAACTGTATTTCGTGTCCAGTGGTTATTAATATTCTATACAGCACTATTTCTTTCAGATAGCAAGTTTCAGATCACCTTTGTGCGCGCGTGCACCGGGCCCACCACTTCTTATCACAATGGTAACACTGACACAATACTCACGGTACACACTGTAGGCACTCTTTGTTTTTGTTTTTTTTGTTTGTTGGGTTTTTTTTTCTTTTTTTTTTTTTCTCTCTCTCTTTTTTTTTCTCTCTCTTTTTTTTTTTTTCTCTCTCTTTTTTTTTTTTTTTTTTTTTTTTTTTTTTTTTTTTTTTCTTCACATATCGCCCCCCACAAGCGATCGACAAAATGACTATACGCTTCAGTGGCACCTTGCTGTACAGAACTAAAGGATGGAGTGGACGAACCGGGTAAGGCTAAAAAGGCATCTAGCACCAGTTTGGCAGACAACTGCAACAAAGCAATAGGAAAAAACAACTGAGCATTAATATCATTAAACCTTCCCGTCCCCGTTATCATTTCCACGGTAATCCCATAGAGGGGATCCCCCTGCGTTTGATGCTGTGCCGCAGCACTTGCCGCCCGCCGTGACCATTCCGACCCCCACAACAAATACTGCGTAGGTGACAATAAAAGCCGCATAAGGTTTTGGCAGTCAGCAGGGCACATCAGGTCAGCCGAAAAGATCCAGATTACAATTTGACGTGAAGCTTCTGATTTTATCCCATACTGGGACACAGTGTTTTTTGCTTGCTGAAGGATTTTCCAATCGTGAGGTGCCCACTTATTGCCGTTATTCTCTTGCAGCACAGGAAAAGCACTCGCCCCCAAGCTGGATACCGCTTGCCACTGCCCGTCCAGCATAGCGTCTCTAGCCACTTCGCTCCAGCGTCTGGGCTGAACCGTCGCTGGTGGTCCAGAGAGGCAAGGGGGTAGGGATTCCCCTGATGCCCCGGACAGGTGTTCTATTCCTCCCCTCTGGGCTGTAATTGTTAAGTCCTGTAACTGTTGCACCACCTTCTTCAGGAGCTCATTAGTCCCAGCCATACTCTGTTCTTTGCTGTCACCCTGTGGTGGAGTAGACGCACCTGAAGAGACTCCTAGAGGCGGGGCTGTTGGCCACGGAGGGGTTAACGGAACCAGCCGCTCCTCCTCTCCGGGTCGTCGCTCTTCCGCCACCGTCTCAGGTGAAAGAGGGGCCCCGTTACCGCTAGTTTCTGCATCTTTGCAGTCCGTAAGCGGAGGGTACGTTTCAAGCAGTTCAGAAGCGCCGTCACCCCCCAGAACACTATACTTGGCTTCCAAGGCAGTTCGTTTGGGGGTACCCGACATACCTCGGACTGCCGACGGCCCAAAGAACCGAAACAGTCCAGATGTTGTATTCTTCGGTCTATCAGGCAAGGGTTCTGGGGCTAGCATTTGAGTGGCTGCACAAGCCACCTTTCTTTCAGCTTTCATGGCTTTTAAAGTCTCTGACACAGACCTCCATAGTTCCCGCACTGTTTTAATCTCCTTCTTTGACTTTTCATCCCCCGTGATAGTCTGCTCCCACATAGTATTGCCAAGCTCTCGCCACTCAAGGTCAGAAAAAATAGTTTGACTGTCCTTAAAATGTCCCCAACGTTGTCCTAATCAACGCACATAATTGTTTTACCGTTGTCTCGATCCCTCTCTTGGAGAGGATGCTTACGAGCAACACAGCTGCCGCCTCTGTTTCCATGATAGCGGTCGCTCACTGGGAGGCAGTTGGCCAGACTGCTCCGTTATCAGTCCGTATTAGAATCTGAAAAAATTCCCCGGGCTACCCCATACTCTAACAGGTCAGTGAGTTCCTTCTTTAAATCTACCCCTTCTGTGCCCCGCTTCTCTAAGAAGCATTTGAGCAAGTTATACGCCGCTTGCCTGTTCATACCTTTAAAGAGCGCTCTATTGCAGCCTTTGCAGACTTCGGCGGCGCGTAGCTGGCGGGACAGCCTCTTTAGGTGCTCCCGGGTGCGGGGACGAATATCCCTTTCACCTCCTGCGCTGCTTACAGGACCGCACTTTAGTTCTCTACTGGCCGTGGCTTCCGGACTCCGCTATCGGGTCGCCGGGTCCCTTGTTCGGGCGCCAAATGTCGTGCCATTTGCCAAAGCAGAGGGAAGGAGCAGTCACTCAATGTGAGGGATCAGCAGACTTCATTTATTAGAATACAATCATCACACTTTATAGGTTCCTTAATTAGCTCATACATATTACAAAAGCCAAGCTCCTTATTGGTTAGTAGCCTAAATGCCAGCCTTTACATACACATCTTGTTTCTCCCAACATTTACATACACATCTTGTTTCTCCCAACACCCTGTTTCCTCCAGCTGCCGTTCCCTTTTGCTAACCACAACTTTCTTGTCGGCTTTATGCCGGAGTAAACAAGGTCAGTGTGTCCTTGCACTTTATTAGTTCTCACACCAGCTGTTTTCGCCACTTCTTGAGATCCTGCTGACTTATCAATTCTATGTTGACATGCCTCTGCTCAGCCAGCCAGTCTCCCACACCTGATCTATACGGATGCAACTGCAATCTCCCATTGTTTTCATGCTCCCTGCCCTTGTCTGCTTCCCATCAACAGATCACAATACCCGTCATCATCCTGATCAGGCTGGCAGTAATATTTCTCAAGTCATGTACAACTGTATAGTGCATAAATACAGTATTTTATTAGTAGCAGTTTCTACATGCCTGTGGACTAACGTAATGCTAAAAGTATTGGCAGAGTCCCAGGCAAGTTTGCAGCACAGGCTGTTGCAGCTGTTCCACTAGCAGTACCCGAGTCAGATCACCTTGGAGAAATCCACACAACTTTGCCTTCGTGCTTTTTGGACTGCGGCACAAGTACATCCTGCATGTGCAGTGAAGCCTTTAACCTCATCAGGCAACGGTACGAATTCCATTCTTTTCAATACACCGGAAAAGCTGTACCTCAGAAATCGACGTCTCTGAAAGCATCCTCTAAGCGCCATCAGTGCAGCTGCTGTTCAGCCATCGTTACAAAATTCTACTAAGTTTAGTGCATTAGTCTGGTCAACTGTGCCCTTTCCTTTCCATGCCAAATCCTAACCGCGAGACGTTGGCTAAGCTTGCCTAGATAGGAGAGAACCAATTACCCACCCCCAACCTTTGGACTTGCTTTAATTTTAACGGCAAGCTCTGTAGCTCTTCCAGTAGTTCTGGGCTTGACAGAAAACATTCTGGCAGGTGAATGGGCTCTGGACGGAGCTAGAAAGACAGGCAAGCCTGCTGGCCGCAATCGTGGTTTCTTTGGCCAAGCAGGTCATATATGTATGGGAATATATATTCCCATATCTTTATGGAAAACGTCTTTAGAATCCTTCACAGACATTTTAGTTGACTGATGATCAGCCACAGTGCCTACCTGAAGATGAAACCGGTCCTTGTCCCTCTCTGAAACCATACTCTGCAGGATGGCTATTTCTTCCCTCGGAGTCCCATTGGCCATTTCACTCCTGGTAAGGGCAAGAGTCAGTGCTTGTGCCTTCTCTTTCCATTCGATTTCTCCGCTTTCATTCCGCTTCAAAATAGCCACCACACGCTCCAATTCTTCCCCCTTTGCTTTCCTCTCATCTTCCAGCTGCTGGGTTAGCTCCTCCTGCCTTTTCAAGAGACGGTCTCTCTCCTGGAGAACTTTCCTCTTCTCTGCTTCCTCTGCCTCCCAGTTCTGGAGTTTCTGGATTTGTTTCTTTAGGGTCTCGCCTTCATCTTCCCATCGCAAAGCTGATGTTAGTTGTTTCAGGAGTTCACTCTGCCTCCTAAGCTCCTGTTCTCTGCCTGTCAGAGTCTCCTCTAAATACCTGACTCTGCCTCTCTGGTACTTGATCTCTGCATCCTTCTTTGTCAGAGTCTGCCGAACGTGCTGGAGATCTTCCCGAAGACCTCTTATTTCCTCTTCTAACTCTTCTTGCCCACCTTGAGCCTTGGTCTCTCGTTCCCTCTCAGGCAAGGCTGCTTCCAGGAGCTTCTCTTGCTCTCTGTGGTGTCTAACCTCTTCATTCTTCTTGGTTAGCCTAAGCTGGAGATTCTGCAAGGTCTTCAGTTCTTCTTCTTGGCGCTGGAGTTTTTGCAGAAGAGTTTCATTGTCTTCATCTCTCTTCCTCACCGCTTCCTCAAGCAGATTCACTTGCTTCTGGCATGATGTTAGTGCTACTTTCATGCTTTCTTCACCAGGCTGGAACGTGTTCATTTGCTCTGTCTGCCTGAGGCACTCCAAGCGGTGGTTCTTCACTGCGTGGCTCATTTCGTCTAGATCCTGCTGTAGGCTCTTGGCCTGCTTGCCTTCTAACTCCTTCTGCTCTCGAAGGTCCTGGGCATGCTCTTGCAAAGACACCCTCTCTTGATCTCTAGCTTCTCGAGAAGGTTCAGCATATTCTAGTTTTTGCAGTATGGCTTTAGTCTGCATCGCTGCCTCCTCCTTTTGCTCTTGAAGCTTAGAGATAGCCTCCTCCAGAGCCTCTATCTTTTCTTCTCTTTCTTTCAGAGTCAGTTTTGTTGCTTGAAGATTTGTTTGCTCAGCTTCACGCTTCTCCTCCTTTTCCTTGCATGCCTCACATTGTTTTCTAAGGGATAAAATTTCTTGCTCTTGTTCCTTTAGTGCCACTTGAAGATGATGCAGAATTTCCTTCTGCTGTGCAGAGTCCTGTTCTTGGTTTTGGAAGGTCTCAATCACTTCCTTCTGAGATTCAATCATGAAATCCTTTTCTTTCAGTATTGCCTTAGCGTGTTCTAAGTCTCTCTGTAAGACATTCATCCGTTCTTCTGTTTTTTCCTCATAGTTCCGTGTTTGTTGCTTTTGGATGTCTATGAGCCTGTCCTTTTCTTTCAAGGTTTCTAAGGTCTGCTCCAGTTGGTCACGGACAGTTCTTAACTGCATTTCCATGACTTCTTCAGCTTCCTGGATTTGCTTTTGTTGTGACTCAAGCTCTTGATCTTTTTTAGATAAAGCAAGTGTCATCTTTTCTACTTTACCATGAAGCTCTTGCAGGTGCCCCTCTCGCTGATCCTTGTACTGCTGGAAGAGCCTGAACTGCTCCCTTTGAGAAGCACACTCACTCTCTCTGTCCTTAAGAACTGCCCTCAGGTGTTCAAGGCTTGCGTGCAGAGATTTCACCTGTTCTCTCTCCTTTTCCAGTTCTTGGATCTGCTGGGTCAGAGACATAAGCTCTATGTTTTTCTCCTTCAAGTTCCCTTTCATATGATCAAGATCCACGAGCAGATTTCTCACTTGTGAGGTACCGTGTTGTTCCAGAATCGTTATCTTCCCCTCCTGGAATTTGATCTCCTGGTCCCTCTCCTCCAGCGCCTTGCTCATCTTGCTGACAGCAGTCCTCTGCATTTCTCGCTGCTTCTCCAGCTCCCGTATCTGTTCTCGCTGGGATCTGATCTCCCGGTCTCTCTCTTCCAGGTCTTTGTTCATTTTGCTTACAGCAATCCTTTGTTTTTCTTGCTGCTTCTCCAGCTCCCGTATCTGTTCTCGCTGGGATCTGATCTCCCGGTCTCTCTCTTCCAGGTCTTTGTTCATTTTGCTTACAGCAATCCTTTGTTTTTCTTGCTGCTTCTCCAGCTCCTGTATCTGTTCTTGCTGGGATCCTGTCTTCTGTTCTTTCTCTGTTATGTCCTTAATAACCTGATCGAGAGTAGTTTTATGCATTTCTTTCTGCTTTTCCAGCATTCTCATCTGTTCCTGGTATAACTTCATTTCTCCCTCCCTCTCTGACAGGATGGCAGTCATACGAGTGAGATTCTCCTGCAAAGCTTTTACCTCTGCTGCCTCTTTCTGTAGCGTCTGGATTTTCTCCCACTGCGTTTCCACTTCCTCATTTTTAATTTTTAAGATAGACAGTGTAGTTTGGAGTTCTTGTTCAAGGCAGTGATTCATATCTGTTGCTGTATTTGCTCGGGTCTCGGAGGCTGTGACTGATTCCTGAAGGAGTCTTCTCTCCCATACCAGTTTTTCTTTAAGTGCTTGCAGTCTGTCCCGGTCATGCTGCAGAACAGGGAGGAAGAGGTTCAATAATTCCATCTATATATGTTTGGTTGTCATACTAGATTGGAACTCCTGCTCCAGTGGCAGTCAAGGGCTGAAGTTGGAGCTTTTAGTAGAAAATTCGAGCTCTCCAGTTGGTTTCCCTGTTCGATGTAAATTTTCTACTGTCACTCAAAAAAGATTTGAGAACTGTACTGTATCTATCAAACTCTGTCCATAACTGATTTTTGGAGTCATTGTAAATGGAGGAGTGGGAAAATACCGACCATGTAGGAACAGCTGCACTGGCTCAACTGTCTAGGCTAGTCTCCCGTATGTAACGGTGCCTGTAAGTGCACACCCAGGGAAGAAAGCCTAAGAGTTGGGTGGACTTACGTGATACCTCCCCTCCCCAACCCCAGCACTGTTCCAGCTTGTGAGAACTTTCTCAGTCTCCTCCTGACCCCATATAGACCTGCTGTATTTACAACACCCTTCGTCAAGGAGTTCAACAGGTCTGCTCTGCTGTAAATATACCACCTCCTGTCATTTGCTTGCAGCGTGGCTCTCACTACCTTCATCAGATGGCTCTCGTTCATCTCTTGGACAAGAGAGTGAACGACCGCTGCCCCCTCTCTCCCTGCCTCTCAGGATGTTGTAGACCTTTCCTGCGCCACTCTTTAGGCTGCGTCTTTCCCAGCTTACTCAGCCGGTCCCATCTTCCCTTTTGCCCTTCGCTGAACCTCTGCTGGCTCTAGGGTGTTCTTTTGGGGAGGAGCTGCCAGAACTGCAGCCAGGATTTCAAGTCCAGACTAAGCATGATTTAGGCAGTGGCACGATGATGTTCTCTCTATTAGGAAGGGAAGAGAGAACAACCCCAACATGTGATTTCCCTTTTTTTTCTTTGAGAACAACCCCAACGTTTCATTTACTTTCCCCCCCCCGCCCCCCCGGACCTCTACTGCGTAGAATTTTCGTGGTGCCATCCTCTAGAAGGCCACTGTCCCCCTCTCGAAGGAGTAATGGTCAGGTCACAGTCTGTCATTCCGTGTTTCAAATCAGGACTAGTTTTCCCCTTGCAGACATACATATTTAGCTGGATCAGCACTTTTGTTTCTCAAATGTCTCATTTTTCCCCCCGCTGTCTGCTCTCAGACGGGCAATGTTGAACAGCTTTCTATTATTAGCAAACTTTGTCTTCTCACCCCTTTTTCCAGATCCAGGTGTTTAGAAATTTTGGACACAAATAATTGCCCAAACCATGCAATGTAAATAGAGACAAGTTTGAAAATTACTTTGACTAAAGCTTCAAGGGCAGAAACCTTCAGAATTGAGGAAAATAAGCACCCTGATTCGTAACTGAGTCGTATATGACTACGGCATCTTTTCCTACTTATTCAGGAGAATGCAATTGGAAAAGTTAAACCACAAAAAAAAGTTGCTCCTTAGAATGACTAACAGAAGGCCAAAAAATATGTAAGAAATGGCCCTTCACAGCATCTGCCAGCCTCACCAGGACATCCTTTCTTTGCTTCTCAGTGCTCTCGAGTTTCCTTTCCAAAGACGCCACCTCTTGATGTAGAGTCATAGCCTCCTCCTTTAGAGACCCTTCGGAGGCTGCTAGCTGAGACGTCAACTCTTCCACCTCAAGTAAAACATAACAAAGCAGTCAAAGACTACAGCTTGTCGCCGTCAGCCATATCATATACTGTGAGGAAAGGGAAAGGACAACTTTAAATTTCACCCTATTGTGAGAGTACCAGATTCACAATGGATACAGCCAGCTTGTTTAACAATCTAAGTGCGTCACCATGTTCATCTGAAAAACCACCTTAAAAAACAAGGCTAGCAGTAACAGGCCAGCAGAAATCCACTCTGATGATTGCTGGCAAACAGGCAAAAGGAGCAGCCCATCTGGCCAGGGCAGCAGCTGAGATTCAGCTGACCAGTAAGCCTCCTTCAGACCAGCTGAGCTGGAGACCACAGTATGATGGCAGTCAGAGGGACTACCCCATCAGCCTGCTCTGCAATGGAAAGGCAAGAAGGGGAGAGACCGCCTGTTTGATGACCAGAGTATCTACTGCTGTCTCAGTCACCTGTTTTTGCAGAGCATCCCTCTGCTGAAGAAGAACATTCTTTTCCTCTTTGATGGTTTTGATTTCTTCCTTGTGCCTCTTCTCCACTGCCTTGATCTTACTCCGAGTTTGCTGCAGCTCTGCTTGCAGCTTTTCTGTGATGTTCTGTAAACACAAACGGAGAGCAAGTTACTGGGACCTGCCATCGGGTTCAGCTTTTTCCTCTTTCTGTCTCAAAATCACATTCATTCAGCCACTTCTTTCTGCTTTTCTACCCAGCTCTGGTTCCACTGTAACCCACCCTTCCTGTTGCTGATCTCTGGAGCTTACCAGGCTCTGTGCTTTCAGTGCCTGCAGTAGTCCTTGCCTCCTCAGTCCCAGGACTTACGTTTTATTTCCTTGTTACTGCCCTCACTCTGTTACCTGGCCCTCAGCCTCTCTCTCAGCTTACGTCCAATTGCCAACTGCCTGTTCTTTCAACCTACCCTACTAGTCAACGACTTACCTGCCCATTCTCTTGCTGCTTTTTCAGGTCCTGCCTGAGCTGCTCTAGCTGCTGGCAGGCTTCTGTTAGCTCTCCCTGCGTTTGGAGTAGCGTCTCTAATAAAGCATTCTTCTCACGCTCCTTTTCTAGCAGGACCTGCACAGAAACAAAGAGAAGACGGGTTTAAACTTCCCATACAAAATTTGTGTGGCAAGACTCAAAGACCCATGGGCTCACACGGTCTCAAAGCACTGTGCTGCTGGTCTCCTAGGTCATTATCTGCCCACTTGGAGACACAGCTTCCTAAGTGAGATTGGCAGTATAAACATGGTCCATCCACGGTCCATCTGCGACTGAATCTCCAACAAACTCTTAGTCATCTAACAGGAGAATGTGTGGCAGTTCTCAAGTGTCTCGCCTTGCTGGTGAGGGTATCCCTCGTCTTGCGCTGTGTCCTGTTTGTCTTTCAGTAGCGACTTCTGCACCTACTTAGCGGTAGAGAAAACACAAGGCTGCCAGAGGGCTGAAGCTAGCAGCTCTTTCAGAAAACTCATGTACTCTGAGTGAGGTTTGGTGAAAATTACTTCGGTTTTAAGGTATTCAGTAGACTTTACCAAAGAAGTACTGACAGTACAGGGACACACTGTCATCTCTGAGCGCCGCCCTGTCATTTCAATACCTGTAGACACAGCTGGGGGTACTGCTGTCCCTAGGCAGCCTCCATAAAGAGGACTTTGGGTAGGACACAAGGAGGACTCTCAGCGTATCGCAGGGTTGCTCTGGCACAGGAGACCTGGGCACAAAATAGCTTACCAGCAAGTGACTTAAAACACAGCCCGGAAGACACCTCTGTTTTACAGCTCAGAAATATTTCAGAGGAGTCTTTAAAAAGATTTTTCTTTTGTCAACAATCCTGCTGCGCCCCTCCCCGTCCTCCCCAAACAAAAAGCCCATCTTCATGGGGATTCAGTCCTACAAACTCAGTTTGGTCTTTAATGGAGTTAAGGCTATAAACACGTATCAGTAAACGTCAAAAGAAGACCGTTAAGAGAACAGTGAAGATACTCTGAGGTAACTCTTAGAAAAACCAGAATACAATAGCAGCACAAAAATCTAAAATGAAAGGTGACATTTCTGCCTGGCTTCCTATGAGAGGTCTCATTCCTAGTCCCAAAGGTAGCCCTGCACGCCTTTCACCTCACCAAATTCAATGTAGAAAACATGTAGGGCATGCTCCACACAGCCCGATATCCAGTCATCTCCCACAGCTCTAGCTTTGCAAAGAACCACACAAATTCTCCTTTCACAGCCTTTACCTCTTGCTTGGCGTTTTCGACTCTGGTTCGTTCCTCTTCTTGTTGAGCGTGCACGGTAGCAACTTTCTGCTTCATATCAAACAGCTTCTTCTCGTGCTCCCTTCCTGTCTCTGCCTTCTCCTTTTCCCATTGCTCCAGCATCTCCTGCAGCTCTGAATGGTGCCCTTCCCGCTCGCTTGCCTGATGAGTGGAGGAAAAGACTTCAAGATGAAGTCCCAGCCAAGCTCCTCAAAAAAATGTGAAGCTTCATCCCTCCCCCACAACCCCCGACCTGAACAGTGCACAGTGGCGGCTTTGTGCCCTCCATATATTGTGTCCTGTCAAGGAACTTAAAAGGAGGGTCAGCAGGTGGAAGAGAAGGAGATGTTACCTTCCCCTCTCTGATGGCTGCCTGTTTCCTAGCACCTCTCTCCTCAGGATTTCTATCTATTCTCAGAGTCTCTATTTTCAAAGCTCACCTCCCTTTTCATCAGTGAAAAGGTGCAGATGGACTGCAGGGTGAGGAAGAGACCAGTACCCTGATGCCCTAGTCACAAGACAGGCCACGAACTGAAGTACCAGGAACAAGGGGCCTGTTCCATAAGCTTCGAGCCCAAAGATAATACCTCTGTCAACCGTGAAAGGACAGAAAGAAAGGAACAAAGTTTCCGTGACTGCAGTTGGCAGCAATGTTAGGAGTCTACTTCATGGTAGACGGGAGTCTGGTAAGATCCTACCCCTTGGCTGCCACGCTTTGGGTGGGGACCGTCCAACCTTCTGTTGAACTCGTCTTAGGCCCACACTGCATCTGTGGCTGCATTTACTGTCCCAGCATAGTCCTGTGGGTCTTCACGTGCCTTCAAGTACGAGCCATTGGCTCTGCTGCCTGGCCTACCAACGTGTGGCCTATGACAGAGGATTGCTGCCATTTCACACGCTCGGGCTAGTCGTCTTCTAAAGTCAGCCCACAAAGCTTGCTTGAAGAATTCAGAAGCATATTGTTTCCTACCAGGTCTTGCAGGAGCTTGTTTATTTCCACTTCATGATCAGTTTCGCAAAGTTTGAGGGTACTGTTATACTGCTGTTCTGTCCGCAAGAGCTGTTGCGCCATGTTTTCCCGTTCCTGCTTCACGAGAGATCTCTCTGCTTCCAGCTCACATTGAAGGCACTTCACTTCCCCTGCAAACACGACAAATGGCAAGATTCAGAGTCTACACAAACAATGGTTCTGACTTTACTGACCTTAAGCCGTTTGAATTTCAGTGCAGGAGGGATCTGCCTCCATCTCCTTCACTCCTCAGAAGCACTGCGGACAGAGAGCTATTTTTTATACCACCTTCCCTAGGTAGGGGGATCACCAGAAACAAAGCGCAGGAGGCTCTCACCTTGTATCACCTCCTTGGCCTGCGTGACTGTGTGAAGTTGGATCTCAAGCTGACTCCTGGCGATCTCCAGCTGCGATAAGTGCTGCTGAGCCTCAAACAGGCTGGATTCCAGGGTCTCCTTCACTGACCTGCAAGTTGTGAATACGGAGGGAAATGAGTTTCTTGCTCCTGACGCCCACAGGGAGTTATTCCAGTAAGAAGTCGTTCAAGATCCCTACACCTGAGTACGGAAAATGGGTTGCACAGAAACTTGTATACAGAAAACATATTTCTACCGTTTAAAATAGCAATGCGGGCCCCTCCGAGGGAATGTCCAGGCTTTCTTCATGACCTAGCATAACACAGAAAGCCCAGCCGAATTTGATCTCAACAGCCAAATCTTAAATTGCTGTGACACACAGGTAGCTGTGCCCACAAAGTCTGTGCCAGCAAGGAAAAGCCCAGCCTCTGCTCACAGCCCTTATCTCCTCAGCCCTTCCAAGTTGCTCTGCAGGGGGACAGAACAAGAGTATTTCCCCGGCTGACTCGTGACTTTTTAGTGCTGTTCATACTGTAGGTATAGGTAGGTAATTTTCCAGACTCCCTATATTTAAAAGGGACTCCAGAAATACATCAGATGAGAGGGTAAAGTCTCATGCTTGTAGCAGCATTTGGAAGAAATCAGAACGAGATTTTATCTGAACAGGAACTATATGAAGGGAGAGACAGGTATCCTTTAGTTTAAACTGCTGGAAGTTCAAGAGAAACACTTGCTCCCTTTGTTTAAGCGTTGCTAACTAAGTAAGCAGTAGCCCAAATGACTTGTCGCTCTTTAAAAGGGAAGTTGTAGTACTGCAGATGCAAATTGTTACATCCATAGACTTCAACCAACTGGTGCGTATGACACACAGGATTCTGGAACCAGGAGCTGCAGTTACCTCCCTGACCTAACACAGCGTCCTGTGTGCCACGTTCCTACAATACACAGCGCTGCCTCCCGAGTACAGGCATGCAACCAGGATAACATCCTTCAAGGTAAAGGGGCACCTGAGTGGTACAACAATAAAACCCACAACAGAAGGATTTCCCTGCTTTGATGGACAATGGAGGCTCTATCTGCAAGAAGGAGAACAAGCACTATTTCTGATTACGCCCATCTCTGGCAGTCCAAGGTAAATGTGCCCCGTTTTAAGGACAAATAGAAGTCAGTCTCTAAAACAGAACAGAAAAGGTAGAGTCCAAAACCGTGACAACAAAAGGCTCTTGAGAACAACATCTGGCAAGAATAGTTGCTGATTTTTTCGTTATCTATTGCCAAAGGTTCTTCATAACTAGTTTATCTCTTTCTAACAAAATAATTGATCCCTCTTTTTTCTAAAAAAAAAAGGAACTGAACATCTAATCACTTAATAACAGCCCAGTAATTGACCAAACATAATTCAGCTGGATCAAATAAGAGAAGCTGGAGCTCAGAAGAAGCAGCAGCTCTCAGGAAACACACTGAGTCAAAATGGTGTTTATCAGCCTCGCTAACAACATACTCTGGAGTGGTAAAGTGTAAAAGTCAAGAAGCATGCCAAACAATCTGTGAAACATCATTTGTACAGCTCTGCAAGTTCAGGAGTCTTCTAAAAAACACCTAAGAGGAGGACAAACGTCTCGATGCTTTTTTTCTTCTTTTTGGAAAAGCAGAACTTGTCACATTTGGTCTTAGAAACCTGATACAGCAGAAGCAGAGAATCTTGTTCCTTCCCTGTATAACTTCGCCATGGCATCTGTCTCTAAACGACACGTGGTGAGGAGTACAGGACCCAGACATCAGTGATGGGCAAGAATCCCCGAAGACTGTCGAGAATTCACAAGAGGTTTCCCTGCTGCTGGTGTAACCAACTCGAGGTCCTGCACCACACTTAACAAGAGTTAGCTTAGAAACAGAAGGCCCTCGAGATTTTCAGCGTGAGCCTCGAGCTTCACCCTAAATGGCAGTGTCCTCCTCACAACGTCCGTATGTAATAGCCTTGAATTCTGACGATCCCATGTCAAACTACTTGACAAGGAAAGATCTATGTTCAAATGCAGAACAAGAAACCAAAACCAGGGAGAAACTTCAGGTTTCAGGAAACATCTGCATGGTTTAACGATTACTCAATTCAGAGCCAAGTTGGCTGGCTTTGGACTTCACACAGGAATGTGCAACGGGGCATAAACATGAGCGCAAGGCTCAGGAGAGCTTTGCTAGCTTTACCTGTCAGAAAAATAACATTCAAATCAAGGTATACTTTTTTTTTTCCCCCTCGAGATTCTTCCATTTTCTGTCCATGGAAGGTGAAAACATCTGAAAAGCACACAGGATGCAATAAATCCTCATGCAACGATTACCACCTTTATAACTACAGACATTGAATAAGGTCCTGCCTAGGGTGTCCTCCCTGCCTTTACCTGGCCTCTGCCAGCTGCTCTGAAAGGCCTCGTCTGTCCTGCTCCATGGCTGCCAGTCGCACCTCTAGGGCAGCCTTCTCACGCACCAGCAATTCCTTCTCTTTGGACACCTTGGCCAGTGCATACCCTTGGCGAGAGGACTCCTGGCGCAACTGCTCCAGACCACTGCTAGCCGACTCTTGCTGGCGGTAAACCTGAAAGCGGGACAAAATACAGTTAGAGGCCTTTCTCTGGAGTTCTCTGCAGAGCCAGCCAGTGCCACTTCTGAATCAGCTCGAGGAGAAAGAGCTCCTGTACTGTGGGCTGAAAGCTTAAGAGCACCTGCTGTATACCGCACTAATACCCTGGGCTGCCAAAAGGCACTGGCACTGTTAACTTGACAGTGATGAGTAAGGCCATACTGGGTTGCCTGGGACCAGACAGCTCCTTCACGACAAACGTACATACCCCGGACTACGTGTTTTCATGCAAAAATACTGCCTTTTCCAGAACTCCAGAACCTTGCAAACTAAAACTCTATTAGAATCTATTCCAGTGCTGGAAATTTTCAGGAAAGGCTGAGCAAAAGCAACTTTGCTCGCTGAAGAAAGTGAAAACACACATGGTTTCTCCTTCTAGAAAAAAAAAGATCAAAGTGTCACCTACTGCAGCGTGTAAAGCAGTTGGATGCAATGAGGTGACGCTTGGCAGGGAAACAGCCCTTGCGGTCAGCAGTGTCATTTAGTGATTTATGAAAGTCTGGCTGACGTGGCCAGAGAGATGGTAGACTCTGTTTGTACAGTAGTTCATGTCAACAATACTGTTTACTTGTCTTACACAAAGAAGGTGTCTAATATACCTTGCTGGTATTCAAGCTTGAAGATTAACCATGATTTTTTAGCTCCTTTCTTCAGTATAACACCTCTGCTGTGCATTTGCCAAACATACCACGTACTCCAAAACTAAGACTATCTAACAGAGAACAGTCCATCAGAAACAAACAATTCTCTCAAAGTTATCCCATAATACCCAAGATTGTACATTATGAAACTGACATTTAAATGATGACAAACTCCCTAGTCTCCTACAGTGACATGATCCTCCCTAGCTCTTTTGCCAGGGTACCGAAATCAGTTAGTCCAGCGTGAAGAGTCTTGCGCGATCACCTATTTCTCATCTTCTTCCTCAAAGCCTAAAGAGGCTCTAACAATTCATAGAATCATAGAATCGTCTAGGTTGGAAAAGACCTTTAAGATCATCGAGTCCAACCGTAAACCTAACACTGCCAAGTCCACCACTAAACCATGTCCCTAAGCGCCACATCTACATGTCTTTTAAATACCTGCAGGGATGGGGACTCAACCACTTCCCTGGGCAGCCTGTTCCAATGCTTGATAAGCCTTTCGGTGAAGAAATATTTCCGAATATCCAGTCTAAACCTCCCCTGGCGCAACTTGAGGCCATTGCCTCTCGTCCTATCGCTTGTTACTTGGGAAAAGGGACCGACCCCCACCTCGCTACAACCTCCTTTCAGGTAGTTGTAGAGAGCGATAAGGTCTCCCCTGAGCCTCCTTTTCTCCAGGCTAAACAACCCCAGTGCCCTCAGCCGCTCCTCAGAAGACTTGTTCTCCAGACCCTTCACCAGCTTCGTTGCCCTTCTCTGGACACGCTCCAGACCTCAATGTCTTTCTTGCAGTGAGGGACCCAAAACTGAACACAGTATTCGAGGTGCGGCCTCACCAGCGCCCCGCGTACACGGGGACGATCACTTCCCTAGTCCTGCTGGCCACGCTATTTCTGATCCAAGCCAGGATGCCATTGGCCTTCTTGGCCACCTGGGCACACTACCGGCTCATAGTCAGCCGGCTGTTGACCAACACCCCCAGGTCTTTTCCCCCAGGCAGCTTTCCAGCCACAAAGTTGCATGTATGTCTTAAAATACAATTTCAACAATTTCAAGATGTCATTCCCATTCTTAGCAATACAAGACAGCAGACACTGACTTGCAGCTTTGTCCCGCTCTCTAGGCTCAAACAAATGGGAGTTTTGAAAGTTGCAGACTTCACAACAAAAAGCATAAATAGAAACATGCAGCCCTGTTCTTGCCTCAGAAAAAGGATTCAGAGCTACACAGTTTGTTTCTTTTGCCACATGTGAGAGCAGTAGCCCCGCTCAGATTCACGGGCAACACAATCATCTCTCTGCAGCTTATCAAAAGCCAAAAAAGAGACCAACACAGACAGGTGGATCAAAAGAATCTGTAGAAGCAGAGGACAGCTCGGAGAATTGCAGAACAGCTCTGAAGGCCATCAACACGTTTCCAAAAAGAAGCAAACAAAGCCTTCTGACCTCCAGCACTACCAAGCGTCTCCTTGACAAAAACACTGCAGAATCCAACAGATAACAGCTTCACTGAGCCAAGCAGCCAAATGCCCACCCAGAAGCACCACGGTTTTGGTCTCACCTGACTGAGTTTCTCTTGGGTTTCTTCCTTCTCCTCTGCCAGTACCGTCAGCTGTACCCGCAGCCCCTCCTGTTGCTCCTCTGCTTTCTTCAGCAGCTGCTCCAGGTGGGCTTTCTCGGCACAGAGCTCTTCATTTGTTCTTCTACACAAGTTCAGCTTCTCCTGGTCAGAGATCTTTGCTCTCTCCATCCCGTCCACTTTTCCTGACAGAACTTCATTCTCTTGCTCCAGCTACAATCACAGAGGCACAGAGGAAATAAAATACAGTAAGAGTTACTATGAAGAAGGTTTGGCTCGGACAGGAAAAAGACCAACATTTCCATACTCAGTCAGTCATACTGTCGGAAGGCAAGAAGCCTGAGCAGAAGCAGCAGCTGGAGACGAACACCTGGCAAGATCTTTGGCAACTCTGCTCACCTGCAGCACAAGTTTGTTCAGTTGCGCTTTATCCAGTGCAAGAGCTTCATTGATACCGCTCGTGTTCGCTGTTGCAACACGTAGTTCAGCTATTTCAGCACTCAGCTTATTCTGAGCCCCTGTCAACTCTGCTACCGACCGCTCTGCCTGGAGAGACAAAAGAACAGCATGACAACAAAGGCAGGAAAACCCCTGACTTCAAGCAGCAACTCCACATCCCCTGTGTGTCTCTGACATACTCCCAGTTCCGCGCTCCCAGTAAGCACGTGGGGACTAACTACCCCAAAGAGCCTGTGTGGTCTGATCACCATTTTCCAAGAAGGAGGACAACATTTTCCCTGTCTTCTACTGCCAGAAACAGCATCTGTGGTGGTCCTGCTATCACAACTCCCTCTCCCACAGGTGCTACCTAGGAATAAGGTGACCACACCTTCTCCAGTGCCATGGCAAGCTCATGTTTCTCTTGCTTCAGCAGATCCCTCTGAAGGTGCGATTCCTCCAGTGTCTCTCTCGCGGCTACCAACTCACTCTGTAATAGTGAATGTTTTCCTTCAAGTGCAGCCAAGTCCTTCAGTCTATGAGAAGGGGAAAGACAAACAAGCTTTTAATGTAAAAACATTCTCATTTCCAAAACCAAGAGCACATACTATGTCCCAGATATGACAGTTAGAATGATTTCCAACAGCTTTCTATTTACACCTAAAGAATGCTGCAATTTCCTGACTAGAGCTGCATCACTCTCTGTCATTGATGCAGGTGAAACATTCGTCATTGAGAAAGTGAAACAAGCTTCCAGAAATCACAGAACGTTTCCAAAAAGTTCAGGTACTCTCAACTGAACGGCTTCCTGCCTGATGGTTCTCTCTCTCCTTTTTGGTACATCGGATACAAGACTTTCCAAAGTTGTTCTTTGGGTAAGACAGACTTTTTAAGTCCAGATTAATATTCCCACAATTGCTCTTGCCTTCAGCAGCGAAACAATGACAGAGCCTGCAATCTACTGGGGGAGGAGATGTGCGTGAATTTCCAATGCAATAACCATAGGATCACAGGATGATTCAGGCTGGCAGGGACCCCAGGACGCCTCTAGCCCAGTCTTCAGCTCAAAGCAGCTGGGGTCGGCTGTGGGATCAGTCCAGGTTGCTCAAGGCTCTATCCAGTTGGGTCTTCCAAATTTCCAGGGATGGAATCTGCACAACCTCTCTGAGCAACCTGTTCTGCTGCATGATTGCCTTCATGGTTCAATTTTTTGTTCTCCTGAAATCCAGTCCAAACCTCTCTTGTTTCCGCTTATGCCTGTCATCAACTACTCCGGTCGGGTTTGGAATGCTTTTTTTAAAGGGTCATAAAGAAAGTACAAGGAGGCAGCTATGCTGTAGGTCAGTAGGTAGCCAGACCTGCCCACGTGCTCCCTTCACCTTTCTATGCTACAAATGATGAGCATGCAGAATTCATTCTTTTACAGTGGGCCTCCTAAAGTCCAGCAACGCCCACCCCTGCCCAGAGAAAGCTTTAACGCTCACAGGAGCTCCTGGTCACGACGCGCTCTCTCCATCGTCCGTTGCTGCTCCACCTTCTCCCCCTGCGCCGAATCTTCCTTCAGCTGCAGTTCAGTGTTACTTTGACGCAGACGCGAGGCTTCTTGCTCCGTTACTTCAAGCTGGTGCTGTAGCTCTTCCCTGGTTTTCTCGAGGTTTGCACAGTCACTGCAGAGACAAGGCTCAGTTAGAAGAATGAAGAGGCCTGAAGAGTCACGGGCCCCATTTTCGTCATTCCAGGATGGAGTTGTGGGGAGCACGGTAAAGAAGAACTTGCTCTTCCCCTCACAAGGCAACTGAAGAGGGAAAGAGAAAGGAAAGCAGGCTTTTGCCTTCGTTCAGTGAGAAGCGGCGGCTAGGAAAGAACGGAATTCACAGATGCAGCATGTTGAGAGGGAGGCGTCCTGTATTCCAACACCGCTCTGTATCGCCAAGACAGCCTTAGGATTCACAACAGAGCATGAAAAGCAGCGACAGGAGGATGCTAAAGTGCCCAACAGAGGCATACACGTGGTAGGGCAGGCGAGTTCTTTGCCCATAACGCCGCTGAACTCCCAGAACTGGAAGCAGATTGCCTCTAGAACGCAGGAGAAGGAGGAAACACTCACCTTCTGAGTGCTTCTACCAGAGAGTGGAGGTGCTGCCGGTGGCTGCTGGACGTCTTGCATTCCTCCTCCAGTTGCTCAAGCCTTTGCTGCAGCTTCCTGCACTGCTCTTCCTGCTGCCTGTGCTGGTGCTGCAGGAAATTGATAGAGTCCTGCCTGGCCGAAAGCTCTTCTTTTAGGGCCTGCAAGGAATGGGCAGGGAAAGAGCACAAACAAGCAATAAGAAGCAGGGAAGATGGCTCCAGGTAGCTGGGAGAAGAAGCAAGCAGAGAGACAGCTCACCTGAAGGCAAAAGCTGTGATGAGGGGGTGGGGATCAAGGAGAGAAAAGCACTAGGACACAGAGCTGGCGAGACTGGCAAGGCAATACAGTACCAAGAGTGGGAAGGCTAGAAAGAAACTGGCTAAGGAAACGGAAAGGTTTCAAGCTAAGTGAGGCATTAGCAGCTGAGCCTGTGGCCAGTGGTGAAGACAAGCAGAAATTCTCACCTGCCTTGCTCCTCGCCTCCTTGCCAGTGCTTCCTGAACCAATACAAAGGCATGCTCTGCATCAACGGAGCTCAGACAAGGGAGGACGTTGCTGGACTCTGCATGCTGGGAACTGTCAGTGCAGATAATGCTGACCGTGCTGTCACTGTCATCTAACACCACCTGAAAGCCCACATCAAGCTGTTACTCTTGGTTTTCTTTATCTATTTCTCCTTTTCCCCCCACTTCACCCTGGAGTCGTTAAAAACTCAATTCTCTCATTTCTTCAGTCAACAAAGAAGTTTTGTCCCCGTGGCCACAAGTACTCCAGGGGTTTCTGAATACAGCTACTATAAACACGAAGAAACAAGTGTGAAGTGGCTGGAGGCTGCCTGAACGCTCAGTTTCTTGAAGCTCTCAGGAATGATTTTGGTCTCCGTCAGCTTCTTAGAGCCACATACACAAGCACCAGATCAACACGGGAAACAGCAATGAAAGGAAACAGTAACGCTGCCCAGGGAAGAAGGAAGCTGATGACTACTGGAAAACAGCAGTGAAAAAGCTAATGTTTATAATTACTCTGAGCAGTAGCACAAGAGGATAAAAATGACTAACTAAGGGGAAAGAACTGACTTTGTGAGAGGCTGCGTAAAAGATCTGACGACTAAGCCCCCCTCCACAGAGCGAAGTTTAGGACTAAGTTAAAGCTACCCCTAAACACTTAGACCAGTTGCGATTCTGGGGTCAGTGAATGTAGAGTGAAGGAGCAGAGCTGGCAAGTGCATCGATTGAGTCAGTGACCTTTTATAAAAATCTGAAGAACAACAGCGTCATTGCTCAAGGAGGGTGCGGGAAGCCTCCAAGCAACACTGGAATACAAATGTCACGTAGCCAACTCAGAAAGCACAGTCCAAGAGAGACCTTAGCGGGACGCCGAAGGCAAAGGCACTGAAAGTTCTAGCGACTCAGCTGAAGTGTCACAGGACAGCCAACTCGGAAGTTATAACAGGTTTTATGTCAGAAAAGTGGTATAAAAATTAGACAGCCAGTAGCAGTTAACATAGACAGTAATCAACATCTCTATCTGTTCCCTGGGTTAGTCTGTTGCCTTCCTCAAGTACTTTTAAGTCAAATTTACAGGGATGTGGTCCCAACTCTGTACTCACCTCAGTTATGTCTTTTATCAGCTTCTGGAGGGAAAGATTCTCTTCTTTGGCTCTCGTAGTCAATGCAGCTTCATATTCTTTCTCTAACCAACTTGCTTCCTGAGAACAGAATAAGGAAAGGGTGGGCAGGGAAGAGCTGCTCCCCTCTGTAGCATTCCCATCCTCAGTAGCATTGTCACGCCGATAAGCCTCAGCCCTGGTGATTCCAGTGTATTCCTTCCCATATCTATTCAATTTCTTCTTTGCTAAAACTAAGAAGAGAAAGACCAACAGCTAGTTTTTATAGGCTGCTATGAAGCCGTCCATTCCAAGGAACCTTGATCCCGAGAGACTTAAAGTCACAGGCAGAATTGGTTGCATTGGTGCAACCCCCCTGAGGAAGACACCTGAATTGTCTGCAGCTCCCCTGCCACTGCCTGCACCTGGACTGACTCCACGTGTGCCAAACACACAAGGAATATTTTGGCAGTGCGCCCGATGTTCCCATACAGCTAGCATCTTTACCGCTCCTTCTCTTGAGCAAGCCACACCTCTTTGTGCTAAGGCTGGAGAGCAAACACTGGGCTATCTCCCAGGTAAAGGTAAAACATACTAGAATCTCGACAGTGTCGTTAAGCGTTTTCACGGTCTTCTCCTTCTCCTCGTTCTGCTTCTGAGACTGTACAAGCAAGGCCGAGAGCTCCATCACCCTGAGAAGAGAAGGTCCACGTGCCATTCCAAAAGCATTGCACACCATCACCTGTTAAAGAGCTACGCAGCTCCCAGAAGCATAGCAGAGAAAGTTCAACCCAGAAAATACAGCAAAGGCAGCGTTCATCTCTACAGGTTAAAAAGCCTGATGCTGCAAAATGGCACTTCTTGCCCCAAAGGCCTTCCGCACTCAGTCTTGCAAGGAGGACTTGTCAGTACAGAGGTGCTACATTGCTTATGATGGCCCTGGGCAAATTCCTCCCAACTCCCTTTAGCACAGTTCTGGATAGCAAAAGGGCTGTACAAGAGACAGAGCTCCCTTTATACTGGTCTTAACTTCTCACCGAGAACCAGTTAACAGCAAAAACATTGTAATATGCAATCTCTTTTCCAGTCTTGTCTTACTCAGTCAGTCAGACGGTTTTTTCTACCCTTTCTGTTGAAGGCAGTGGTTTGACTGGGGACAGAAACAGGGCTGTGCAGAATGGGTGTGCTTTAAATGTGAACACAGCCCATCTAAGAATCCAGGAAGCAGCCACAAAAGACGTTGTTGGTAACAGCAAAGTTTAAAACACCTTTACCTGTCCTGAAGCTCCTTCTTCTCCAGGTCCCCCCTGACTTGTAAGCACATCACTTCCTGAGTCTTCTGGCTTATTTCCTGTTCCGCTTGCTGCTGTGCCTGATCCTTCAGGACAGGTCTGCCCAGAGCGATGGACTCCCAGAGGTGTATGCCAGAGTTTAGACGGGAGCAGTTTACAAGTATAGCTCCAGAAAGCCTCATTTGCTCTGCCTTCAGCTCTGACAAATCTCTGAAGAAGAATAAAGAGAGAGCTAATCTTCACACCACCATCTTTATCAGCTGACTCACTTCTGAAGCACGTAATTGCGCAACAGTAAAAGCTGGCAGGAAAGATGACATCTTTGTCATTCATCTGACACTTTGGGATCAGGACTCATCTTGACAGTTGAGCAATGAGTCTACTGGGTAGCTGAGGAATGAGCCTGTTTTCTCCTCAGAGATAAGAAGACATGTATGGCACAGCCAGAAGGCTTCAAGGTCCTCTAATTACTCTTACTAATTGTTGCTCCTGCTCTCTCTTATCAACATACTCTAATTATCATTAACAGATGTAAGGAATTTTACCAAGGTCCCCGGCTTTTACACCTAAGGGATCAGCCCTAAGCGACCCATTATTATCAGCACTTGCACTGCTAAGAGGCTCGTGACAATAGCTACATAATAAACGTTTCAGGAAGGTGGTGTAAGAATAAGCCTAGAATGTTGTAACAAAACCCACAAACAATACAAGAATTAAATAGTAGGTCAGGCACACTCTCACATTAAGGAAAGCTTATAATCAAATAAGGTAAACGGCTGACAGTAACCCAGAGTTTGAAATTGCAAGCTGACACCAGAAGAAGGTACTATTAAGGCTACACTATTTTTGCTTGTGTAGAAGGCAACTGTGAGAAAGGAACCTCAGAGAGCCCAAGAACAAGAAAACAATCACAAAAAGAGGTATCAAACGAAGCAAAATAAATTGGATAAACGCAGTAACAGGGTGGAGGAGCTATTCTTTCTCTCAACGATGCTGGTACAGGAATAAGCGGATACAAACTGACCAGAATAAATGTAAGCTGGAAATGAGAAGAAAAATAATAGATATATTCAGGAGTGATCTTCCCATCAGGAGCAGTGGGAAAAGAAACTCCGTGAGACTTAAGGCAGATTTCAGTCATTCTTTTAAATGGACTGCTCTACACGCTGCACGCATAGCTTTGGTGAGTCGCTTCCAATGTCTCCATATATGCCCGTGTCTGTGTCAATACGCCCAAACATCACCATAGTCAAGTTCATCTGTTTAGGGCCCCTGCATTGATTATAGCCCAAGCCCCACAGTTTTATCTGAAAACCAGCATCAAACAAAATGATTCTGAAAATAGCCTAAAGCATGCTTAACGGCATTGCTTCAGACTGTCAAAGGAGAAATCATACCGTTAGCCGCAACTAACGTAACATCGAGGCTCAAAAAGCGGGTGTGAAGGGAAGCTACACTTTTGTCTGCAAGACATCTAGCCTTAACTTCTACTCACCGGTCAGTGGCAGTCTTCATTCCCAGGAAATGATGGCGGAAGGTTACCACCTGACGCCACAGGCTGAGTAGACGGTTATGTTCACCCCTCAAGCAGTTGTCATAAAGCTAAACATGCAAAGACAGAAAGAAATGCCAACTGAGCCTTCACTGTCACTGTACAAGTCTTTCAGATAGGAGAGAGTACAACCACCGTCACCAGGTCTCCTTTAATAACTATTGCAACAGGGGCATCAAGGGCTGAAGAGGCACCACAGAAGCATCCTCAGTAGACCCGCCACCTGACTTCGAAGAAGGGAACATCCACGCTTCTCCTGCAGGAGTGGATATCAGCAGAGCAAACTGATCATGATTCATCACCTCGCCTTGCAGAGGTGTCTAACAGTCTTGGTGGAGGAAGACAAAAACAAGCCCCTCCAAGACCAGTGTCAGATTTGCTTACAGCAGGCCGCTGGTAAGGGAGGCCTGTCTTGTTCTTCGGTTGGCTACTCTGAATCCGAAAACACACAGACCTCTCCGGTCTCCACTGCTCTAGACGGAGATTTAAGAACTATTAAAAAGATGAGCGGTCCTGTGTGACTGCCCTGCAGTGCCCAGCAACAGCAAGCGTTTGCCTTTAAGACCGAGCAGTATGGTCACAGCAGGTGGGCATCTTCCATCACCACAATTTGCTGACACTCCTCCATCTCACACCCCTGCCTTCTGCCCGTCAACACCAATACATCCTCAACAGAGCCACAACTTCACACAGCAAGTTCTCTGTGCCAGAAATAAAATGCATTCTCACTCCACCCTGGCAGCACATCTGACGTTCCTGTAGCCTATCCCTACCTCACGTTCGTTGCGCCATTCACTCTCCTTCAATTCCAGCTCCTGACGGGCCCTCATCCAGTCCGCCGTCAGCTTTCCAACATCTTCTTTAAGAGCTGAATTAACCTCATTCGCTCTATCGAGGTGCTCCCGCAGGAGAGCGTTCACTTCTGCCAGATTCTCACACCTTGGAAAGGGAGAAACAGCAATCAGGTCACTGAACAACTGCTATCCACAAGCAGCATCCCCGTGATTTTCCAGCTCCCTCAACACTGACTTTGTTGTCAAACTGAGAGGCAGTAGAAGTGCTTTCTAGGATTAACTAAGATCTCTCTGTCATGGCAAACTCATTTGCTTCTCTTTGCTTTAAGCCTTCAACTTCCATCTACAATTTTGGTTTCCCCTTCCTCGTCAACGCTGATGATGCCCACAGTGAACGTCTTGCCTCCCCTTCCTGCTGCTGATCTCCGGATGCGTCACCTTTCTCTAGCATTGTCCTGAGTCGCTCACCTACTGAGCCACGGAATAATTTAGGCTGGAAAGGGACCGTTGGAGGTCACCCGGAATAACCCCCCGCTCAAAACAGAGCCATTCAGCACACAACACTATTACTGCACCACAGAAAACAGATTGTGGACCTCTCTCCTTTCAAAGCAGCTTGGCCAGCCGCTTCCCTCGGGGAGGCTAGGTAGCACTGACAGGTTCTCCCTCACTTCCATGAGCATCCAGGATACCAAGTACGAGGGAACGCTTCTTCCGGGTACCTTTGCTGCTCCTCTTCCACCTGAAGCAGTGCTTTCTCCAGGCTGTGGTCTTCTGTGGCTTCCCACCTGCCTGGAAGGGATCCCTTAAGAAGAAAGGAAATGTTTAGTCAAATTCTTGTGTTCCCTTCACTACTGTTAGCATCCATCGCTTTCCCCTCCATTTGTTGGGTATCTCAGGAGCTCGTGGCTTCTTCCAGGCACAACAGTGTCGTGACTAGGGAGAGGAAGGGAGGGGAAGGGTGTTACTCAATGTGAGCAGCTCTCCTCAGTCTCCCACTGTTGCACTCTCACACCTAGGTATCCTAGGCTCATGACCGCAAGCGCTCACTTCGACTTGGAGCCTGGGAATGCTCTCCTGCCCTTCGTTTCCTAGGTCTACTTTAGCCGTGAAGCAGAAAGAAAAGCACAGAGCCAGCTCTGTATGTTGAACGCCAGCATTCTTGCCTTCCAAAATGCTACGTTTCAACCGATTCTTTTTCGGAGACAGCCATATAATGTAACAGGCAGTACAGCCCTCTCCTGAGACCTAGGACAAAATGTTACTCCAGCAATAAAGCACTCTTTCACAAAACTGAAATCCTTCTTGATAGCGTTGTCTGGACTGGCATTTCTGGGACTCCTGGCTGCTCTAAGAATGGCAACCGGACAAAACACAGACGGGCAAACTTACAGCGCTTCTTTAAAGGTGGTATGTAGGACTGAGTATAGGACTGTGAGCTGAAAGGTTGTTGGTTATTGTATTTGCTTTGTGATTATATATATGTGTCCTTGCAGTGGTGTCTTTGCAGTGTCGTACCACCTTTCCCATAAAGATATATGCTACCCTCAGGTAGCAAAATCTTGTCTTCCTCTGTCATTGCTTTGGGGAGCTTTTCTTTGTCTGCGTTAACGAATGCTACATACACTGTCTTTAGGTAGCAACCCGCACACACTCACCCCTCCTGCTTCCACTTGCTGCTCCAACTCTCGACACCAAGTCCGGTACTGCAGCACCTAGATGGACAGACAGAATGAAGAGGAGCCAATGCAGCTTGTAAGAGGCTCGGCTCCTCCTGCATTAGCTTTTCTCTAAGTCTTTACAGCCCAAGCACAGTACATTTCACAGTGCTGCTGATACAGTCCACAAGAAGTCCTTACGGTATAGGGAAGCTTCACTTTCCCTAGTATTAAAGAAAGTGAGACAGGGTTTCTTTCACACATAGTACTATCTGCTCATCCTAAGACAGCGATGGCAAGCAGAATGATGAGACAGACTTAGCCAGCCATGCCCGGCCTATGGCCACCACGTACCCCAAATGAGTATTTCCAACGGGCTAAAAGCCCAGTGGGTCCCTGCAGCTAGAGAAATGACTTTTCAAAATCGCTTTTCAATATTGAGCAGGTGAAGTTAGTTCTGACCACAGTCCTGCTCAGCCACTGCTCAGAGCTGCCTGCCTCTGCCCGGGGCCGCCCAAAACCACCCCCGCCGGCTCGAGCCCTACCTCTGGGACAGCCCCCTGCTAACGGGGCCAAACAAAGGCGTTTGCAAGCCAGGCATCTTTACCCAAGTGCGAAAAAGACCCAACCAGAGGCTCGGGGGGGTGACAGCGGCAGGGCGAGGCGCCCAGCACGCCGGGCCGGGCCGGGCCGGGCCGGGCGGAGCCGGGCGGCCCCCGGCGCCTCCCCCGAGCTCCGGGCTCGGCGCCGTCCCGCCCGCAGCAGCTCCGGGGAGGGCCCCGTTGGGGCCGCGCGTTCGCCCCCCGAGATCTCCGCCGCCGAGTCCCCTCTCCGCGCGGCGCGGGCGGCCCGGCCCCGCCACCGCGGCCCGGCCCCGGGCAGCTCCCCCCGGGCAGGCGCCCCCGCTCCTCACCTTCGCCTGCAGCTTCCGCACCAGCACCGCTTGGCGGTGCTGCGCCTCCTGCGAGCTCTGCAGCCGGCGCCGCAGGGAGGCCTGGCTCCGCGCCGCCATGCCCCCGCTCTCCAGCCGGGCCCGCCGCCCGCGGGGCTCCGCCGCCTGACGGGCCCCGCGTCGGGGGCTGCTCCGCGGCCTGCCCCGGCGGACCGCGCTCAGGCGGCCCCGGGCCGCGGCCTGGCGCCTGCCGGGGCGGGCGCAGCGGCTCACCCTGCCCGCCGGGCGCGGCCGGGAGCCGGGCCGCGGGGCGGGAGAGCCGGGCTCGCTCGGGCCGCTCTGGGGCAGCGGTTCCCTTCTCGCTCCTCGCTGACGGTGCCGCGCCGGGCTGCGGTGCTGCCGCGGGGGAGAGGCCGCCCCGGCAGCGCTTTGCTCCAGCGAGTTCTGCTCAGGGACTGTTAACGGCCCGGGAGAACGTTGGGGGCAAAAAGCGCTCCCTGTAGCGTCTGGGAGAGAAGGCGCGGGAGGAAACGGAGCCTCGCGTGGGGGGGGTATGGGGACGCTGGGGCAAGAAGGGTGGGACGGCAGCGACAGTAGGAAAGGTCCGTCGCACGGGGAAACCAACTGAACAGCTAGAACTTCCTGCTAAAAGCTCAAACGTCAGCCCTTGACTGCCACTGGAGCAGGAGTTCAAAGCTAGTACGAAAACCAAGCATACAGAGATGGAATTGTGGGCTCTTTTTCTCCCTGTTTTGCAGCATGAACGGGACAGACTTGCAAGCAGTTGAAGAAAAACTGGCATGGGAGAGAAAACGTCCCGTTTACAGGACGGCATACTCTGTGAATGGAACTTTATTTCATGAGCTCATGAAGAAACACAACAAACACACACGACAAACAGGGCTCAGTCCCCTTTGCCCGGACTAGTCTATTACGTGAATTCACTTATTCACCACTCAAGCCTTGAGGTTTCATAACTTACAACCCGCGACTCTTAATTCGTGCACTTACAAGCAAACAAAAAAGAATTCATTCCCTAGCCGACGGTGAGACTGCTCATCCTTCCTCCTCCGTCACGGTGCGGGCATCCCCCGTATCACTCTGGGAAGCACGAAAGCGTCAGCAGTCCAGCTGCTGTTGGATCCGCTTCAAAGGCTTTTTGGGTAAGCTGATGTTTTAAACCCTCCAGCTAGGAAGCTTGGTCTCTCCCATTTCCAAACGGCAGCAGATTCTGACAGAATGTCATACCAGTGATGTCCAACAGTTTGTTCAATTTCGGTTGTGATTCTGACAATCCAGTCAGTATCGTGTTTGATAACAATAGTCACTTGGTTTCGGTATGTAATAGCTGTTTCACAGCTGGTGATTGAGGATTCCAGTTCTTCAATTTGAGAGTATACAGTGTCCCGTATTGGTCCTAAGGGTACGGACCACGTTGTAGGCAAGAATTCCACCAGCGTTGATACGAGGTTTGCTTTATGGTTTCTATAAAGTTGTCCACAAGTTTTAGTGCTGTGACGTTTCAGAGAGGGACAAGGACCGGTTTCGTCTTCAGATAGGCACGATGATTGATCATCAGTCAACTAAAATTTCTATAAAGGATTCTAATGATGTTTCCCATAAAGATACGCAAATATATATATTCCCATAAATATATGTATGACCTGTTTGGCCAAAGAAACCATGATTGCGGCTGCCATAAGGAGCAAGTGGTGGGTTCTCGGCAGATTAATTCACTTGGTATTCTGTAGGAAGCCATAATCAAAGTAAAGGTAGTTATAGAATTTTGGTTTCCTAGGGGATCCTGATTGGTTTGAGTCATCTAACTTGGGTCCAAGCCTTCCTGGTTTACCTAAACAACCAGATCCAGCACATACCAACCCTTTTACAGGAAATAATTACATGATTAAGATTTATTTGTAGATTATACTGCCCTATTGACACAACTACCTGGGTAATACTGGATATGCGGAGAAAGGGCATTCAAGTATTTACCCGCAACCTGAGCTGAAAAGTGTATGCTAGGTGCATTAATACCATCCGCACAGGTTAGAAGCAGTATCTATTCTGCCTCTGTAGCTCTTAGCTACCGGTATATATGAGAAAAAGCGTTACAACCCTCTGATAGAGTGTGGCACTGAGTTCCACCTGCCTGTAAGAGCTTTTATCCCATGGTTAGGAGTTGTTGAACTACAAAGAGCTATTGCAAATGTGTCAATAGAATTAGAAAAAAGCCACTAATGAAACTGCGGATAGTATTATAATGCTAAAGGAAAAAATCAAATTATTATCACAAATGGTTAATACAGAATCGATTAGCCATAGACTACCTATTAGCAGCACAGGACGGAGTATGTGCATTATTGAATAACGGCTGCTGGGTTTATGTAAATCCAGACCAGAAAAATGAAACTGATAAAAACAAGATAAAGACACATTTAAAAGTATTACATGAATTAAGACAGGCATCTCCCCTAAATCTATTTGGGTGGTTAACCTCTTGGCCCCCAGACTTGGGTATAGGACTATGAGCTAAAAGGTTTTTGGTTATTGTATTTGCTTTGTGATTATGTATGTGTCTTTGCAGTGTTGTATCTACCTTATGCGCTCAACTTAGTACTAAAATAATGGATAATATAATGTGACACTGACGGTTAGAAGACAAGGAGGGACTGTTAAGAAAATCCCCTTTCCTACCTATTATAACAATCAGTCTTTATAGTATGAAAGTGTTCATATGTATTAGTTGTCAGTATGCATTATGTTGTATTATATACATATTAATATGTATTACGTTGTTAATATATATTCACCTTACACACTGTAATGCAATGAGGTAGTGGAGTTTTACTGGAGACTTTGGTCATGCTTAAGTAAAACAAACTAAAGGGCAGCCCGGCCCTGGAAGGAAGGACTTTGCTTCTTGGAAGCTTAGAGCTGTCCGTGAAGGATAAAGGATACCCCTGGACAACCAAGGTAGCACCCCAACCCCTGTGAAACATCTTTGAAACCCTCCAAGCATCATCTGGCATCATAGATCAGTAACTCCAGAAAGACTGACTCCATGGATGTCTGGATCAATAGACAAGCAGCAAGAATGCTGCAAAACTGGAGTTGCTTTGCCAAGTTTTACGATGATTACTAATCGGTAGCGCGGGTGTTAGTGATTAGTCAAGTTGTCTTGTACCTGAACATTTGAAGGGTGTAAGAACCCTGTATAAAACCACCTTCAGGGTCCCCCAGTTTGGCTGGGACACAGGAATAAATATTTACCCTTGTAATTCTATACTTTGTGTCCTCGCCTCTCTCCTCAGTCAGCATGGGCCAGTTGTGAATTTTCATGACAGTAGGCACTGCTCAGCAATAACTAAAACATAGGTGTGTTATCAATACTGTTGTCATTACCAATCCAAAACATAGCACCATACAAGCTACCATGAAGAAAATTAATTCTATGCCAGCCAAAACCAGCACACACAGGCACCGTTATAATTAAAGGCACGTACACACGTTCAATTGCAGATACAGGCATAAAATATATATAATTACAGATACAATTAGAGTCACAGACACCATAACACGCACAATTATAGATGCAAGAAAAGTCACACAAATGATTACACATACAATTGCAGATACAATTACAGATAAAGATACAATTACACGTACAATTGCAGATACAAGCATACATTCCATTACACCTACAACTACAGCTACTGCTCGTGATACCGTTACCAACAGAGGTGCCATTAAACAGGTGCTGATCCAAATGCAATTGAAGATACACATACAGGTACCAGTACAGACGCAGATACAGGTACAATTAGACATGCAGGTACCCATGTAGATACCACTACAGATACTGATACCAACATAGGCAGGGACACTGATACTGGAACCATTAGAGATGCTATTGCAGATGCAGATGCCGTTGTAGATGCCACAGCAGACGCAGATACCACCGCAGATACCCCTGCAGAAACACATACAATCTCAGATGCAATTGCAGATGGAGGTGCCATTGGAGATCCAGGTGCCACTCCAGATCATAGAATCATAAAATCATAGAATGGTTTGGGTTGGAAGGGACCTTTAAAGGTCACCTAGTCCAACCCCCACCCTGCAATGAGCAGGGACATCTTCAACTAGATCAGGTTGCTCAGAGCCCCGTCCAACCTGACCTTGAATGTTTCCAGGGATGGGGCATCTACCACTTCTCCGAGCAACCCGTTCCGGTGTTTCACCACCCTCATCATAAAAAGATTTCTTCCTTATACCTAGTCTAAATCTACCCTCTTTTAGTTTAAAACCATTACCCCTTGTCCTATCACTGCAGGCCCTACCAAAAAGTCTGTCCCCATCTTTCTTATGAGTCCCCTTTAAGTACTGAAAGGCCGCAATAAGGTCTCCCCGGAGCCTTCTCTTCTCGAGGCTGAACAACCCCAACTCTCTCAGCCTTTCCTCATAGGAGAGGTGTTCCATTCTTCTGACCATGTTTGTGGCCTTCCTCTGGACCTGCTCCAACAGGTCCATGTCTTTCCTGTACTGAGATACCCTGCATGTGCCATTGCAGATGTAGACAAAATTGGAGATGCAGATACCCTTGCAGGTAGAGACAGAATTGTTGATGCAGATACCATTTCAGAGGAAGGTTATCTTTGTAGACGCCGTTGCAGCTGCAGATAAAATTCAAGATGCAAATGCAGATGGAGATACCTTTGCAGATGCAGATAGCATGGCAGATGAAGACACCGGTGCAGCTATGCTTGCAGATGCACAGAAAATTGCAGATGCCCGTACAGGTGCAGATACCATTGCAGATGGAGATATCATTGCAGATACTGATACAGGTACACTTACAGAAACCATTACAAGTACATGTGCAGATACAGATACCATTACTGATATACAGTTACAGGTACAGTTATGGATACATACAGAATACGAGACATAGATGCTGGTACCGTCAGAAATACAGGTACTTGGTACCATCACAGACACCATCACAGATACTGATATAATTACAGACACAGATATCAATTAAGTATGCAGATACAACTGCAGTTACAGGAAAGAAGTATAAAGAATTGACGATACCATTACAGACTCCATTGCTGATGCTGTAGCAGATACACACACCATTGCGGATGTCGATGCCACAGCAGGTGCAGATACCATTGCAAAGACCATTCCGGATCACATTGCAGATGCAGATGAAATTTCAGGTGGAACTATAGATGGAGATGCCATTGAAGATGCTGGTGCCACTGCAGATGCGATTGCCAATGAAGATACCTTTGAAGATGCTGATGCCATTGCAGACACCGTTGCAGAAGCAGATGCCACTGCAGATGCCACTGCAGATACAGAGGGCCTTGCAGGTGCAGATACCCGTGCAAATGCAGAAGTAGTTGCTAATGACATTGCGCATGCAGACAGCATTGCAGACGTAGGTATCATGCAAATGCCATTGCAGTTGTAGGACATGCTCAATACCGTTGAAGGTGCCCTTGAAGATACCGCAGCAAATGCCATTGAAGATACCACGCCAGATGCAGATACCGCTGCAGATGCCACTGCAGATGGAGATACCATTGCAGATACTATTGTAGATGCGGAGGCCATTCCAGATGGAGGTACTGCTGCAGATGCAGATACCATTGGAGGTGGTGTTGCAGATGCAGAGACAGTAGAAGAAGAACATTCGATTGGAGATAGATACCACTAAAGATACCTTTGCAGATGCCATTCCAGCTGCAGATGCCATTCCAGATGCCATTCAAGATGCAAATACTATTCCAGATGGCATTACAGAATGAGTTCACATTGCGGAAACCATTGCAGATACATTATCAATGCAGATACAGTTGCAGGTACCATTAGAGACACAGATACTGGCACCATCAGAAATACAGGTACTGGTACCATCAGAGAGACCGCTATAATTACAGACATGGACTCACATGGAATTGCAGATACAATTGCAGATGCAGGCACAAAATAAATACAACTCCAGATACAGACACAATTGCACATACAATTCATGATACAAGTACAGTCACAGATAGAAGGACGCATTCAATTGCACAAACGGCAGCAGATACAGCAAGTGATACCATTACTGACTGAGGTACCATGACAGACAGAGGAACCATACACATAAAGGCATTGATACAAACACAGCTACCATTACACAGAGGTGTGCTGTTACAGGTAGAGGTACAGATAAATTTACAGATAACTACACAGCCAGTCACAGATAGGGATATGGATGAGGATACAGAGGTGAATACCATCACAGATACCTTTGCAGATGCACAATCCATTTCTCATAGCACTGCAGATGCAGAAACCAATGCTAGTAGCATTGCAGATGCAGATGCCGCTGCAGATTGAGATACCATTACAGATGCCAAAACAACCGCAGATACCTTTGAAGAAGCCAATTCAAGTGCAGGTGCAGATACCGGTGCAGATGCCATTGCAGATGCCATTCCAGGTGCAAGTACCAACAGAGATAGCGTTGCAGGTGAACATACTATTGCAGATGGAGATACCATTGGAGGTGCAGATACCATTGCTGATACCACTACAGATGCCACTGCAGATGCAGGCACCCTTGCAGACGCAGACACCGTTGCAGATGTCATTGCAGATGCAGATATCATGGCAGATACCACTGCGGATGAAGATACCATTGCGGATACCACTTTACACTCAAAGACCGTTGCATGCACCACTGCAGATAGCATTACTGGCACCATTTCAGATGCAGACACCGTCGCAGATGGAGGTACCGTTACCGATGCAGATGCCGTGGCAGATAGCATTACAGATGCAGGGACCATAGCAGATGCAGAGGATATTGCAGATGCTATTGCATTTCACGTACCTGTGCAGATACTTTTGAAGATGCGTCTACTGTTGCAGATGCCATTCCAGGTGGAAATGCAATTGCAGGCAACATTGCAGGTGAACATATGATTGCAGATGGAGGTGCCGTTGGAGAGCCCCGTCCAACCTGACCTTGAATGTTTCCAGGGATGGGGCATCCACCACCTCTCTGGGCAACCTGTTCCAGTGTTTCACCACCCTCAGCGTAAAAAATGTCTTCCTTATCTCTAGTCTAAATCTACCCCCCTTTAGTTTAAAGCCATTCCCCCTTGTCCTGTCGCAACAGGCCCTGCTAAAAAGTTTGCCCCCATCTTTTTTATAAGCCCCCTTTAAGTACTGACAGGCTGCAATAAGGTCTCCCCGGAGCCTTCTCTTCTCGAGGCTGAACAACCCCAACTCTCTCAGCCTTTCTTCATAGGAGAGGTGTTCCGTCCCCCTGATCATTTTCGTGGCCCTCTTCTGGACCCGCTCCAACAGGTCTTTCTTATGCTGAGGGCTCCAGAGCTGGACACAGTACTCCAGGTGGGGTCTCACCAGAGCACAGCAGAGGGGCAGAACCACCTCCCTAGACCTCCTGGCCACGCTGCTTTTGATGCAGCCCAGGATACGATCGGCCTTCTGGGCTGCGAGCGCACATTGCTGGCTCATGTCCAGCTTTTCATCCACCAGTACCCGCAAGTCCTTCTCGGCAGGGCTGCTCTCAATCCCTTCATCCCCCAGCCTGTATTGATACCGGGGGTTGCCCCGACCCAGGTGCAGGACCTTGCACTTGGCCTTGTTAAACCTCATGGGGTTCACACGGGCCCACTTCTTGAGCTTGTCCAGGTCCCGCTGGATGGCATCCCGCCCCTCAGGCGTGTCGACCGCACCACTCAGCTTGGTGTCATCTGCAAACTTGCTGAGGGTACACTCGATCCCACTGTCTATGTCCCTGACGAAGCTATTAAATAGTACTGGTCCCAGGATGGACCCCTGTGGGACACCACTCGTCACCAATCTCCATCTGGACATTGAGCCGTTGACCACTACCCTCTGGACGCGACCATCTAACCAATTCCTCACCCACCGGCCAGTCCACCCATCAAATCCATACCTCTCCAGTTTAGAGAGAAGGATGTTGTGGGGGACCGTGTCAAAGGCCTTACAGAGGTCCAGATGGACGACATCTGTAGCCCTTCCCGTGTCCACTGATGTGGTCGCTCCATCATAGAAGGCCACTAGGTTAGTCAGGCAGGCCTTGCCCTTGGTGAAGCCATGCTGGCTGTCTCAAATCACCTCCCTGTCCTCCATGTGCCTTAGCATAGCTTCCAGGAGGATCTGTTCCATGATCTTCCCAGGCACAGACGTGAGACTGACAGGCCTGTAGTTCCCCGGGTCTTCCTTTTTTCCCTTTTTAAAAGTGGGGGTTACTTTTCCAGTCAGTTGGAACTTCACCGGACTGCCATGACTTCTCAACTGTGATGGACAGTGGCTTAGCAACTTCATCCGCCGGTTCCTTCAGGACCCGTGGATGGATCTCATCGGGTCCCATGGACTTGTGCACCTTCAGGTGCCTTAGATGGTCTCGAACCTGATGTTCTCCCACAGTTGGCGGCTCTTCATTCTCCCAGTCCCCGCCTTTGTCTTCTGCTTTGTCTCTCTTGGCTTGGGCGGTGAGGCTCAAGCACTTGCCGGTAAAGACCGAGGCAAAAAAGTCATTGAGCACCTCTACCTTCTCCATGTCCCGGGTAACCAGGTCTCCCATTTCATTCCGGAGAGGGTCCACATTTTCCCTTGTCTTCCTTTTATCCCCGACGTACCTATAGAATCTTTTCTTGTTGCCCTTGATGTCCCTGGCCAGATTTAATTCCATCAGGGCTTTAGCTTTCCTAACCTGATCCCTGGCTGCTCAGACAATTTCTCTGTATTCCTCCCAGGCTACCTGTCCTTGCTTCCACCCTCTGTAGGCTTCCTTTTTGTGTTTGAGTTTGTCCAGGAGCTCCTTGTTCATCCACGCAGGCCTCCTGGCGTTTTTGCCTGACTTCCTCTTTGTTGGGATGCATCGCTCCTGAGCTTGAAGGAGGTGATCCTTGAACATTAACAAGCTTTCTTGGGCCCCTCTTCCCTCCAAGGCTTTGTCCCATGGCACTCTACCAAGCAGACCCCTGAAGAGGCCAAAGTCTGCTCTCCTGAAGTCCAGGGTAGTGAGCTTGCTGTGCACCCTCCTCGGTGCCCTCAGTATCTTGAACTCCACCATTTCATGGTCACTGCAGCCCAGGCTGCCCTTGAGCTTCCCCACCAGCCCCTCCTTGTTGGTGAGAACAAGGTCCAGCATAGCACCTCTCCTCGTTGGCTCCTCTACCACTTGGAGAAGGAAGTTATCATCGACGCATTCCAGGAGCCTCCCGGATTGCTTATGCCCTGCCGTGTTGTCCCTCCAACAGATATCGGGGTGGTTGAAGTCCCCCATGCGGAGCAGGGCTTGTGAGCGTGAGGCTGCTCCTATCTGTCTATAGAGGGCCTCATCCGCTCGGTCTGCCTGGTCAGGTGGCCTGTAGCAGGCCCCCGCTGTAACGTCACTTGTCCCTCCCTTCCCTTTAATTCTGACCCATAAATATACCCTTGGATGATGATACCCTTGAGATGCTACTGCAGATGTAGACCAAATTGGAGATGCAGACACCATTGCAGATACAATTGCAGACGCAGGCAGCAATGCTGCTGCAGATACAATTGCAGCAGAATTTCTCATTGCAGAGGCTATTGATGATGCAGATAATGTTGCTGATGCCATAGCGGATGCAGATACCATTGTGGATGCTAGACACCATTTCAGATGCAGATACCACTGCAAATGGCACTGCAGATTCAAATACCGTTGCAAAAACCATTGCATAGACCTTTGCAGATGCATATACCTTTCCTTATAATGTCACACATGCCATATGACACATAATGTCACCAAAGCCAATACCATTGCAGGTGCAGATGCCATTTCAGATGCAGATACCATTGTAGAACCCACTGTAGACGCCACTGCTGATGCAAAGTCAGATGCACGTAACAACAGGAGATGCAGAGGCCACTGCAGGTGCTCATAGCATTACAAACGCCTTGCCGATGCAGAGGTCACTGCAGATATCAATAATGTTACACATACCAATGCTGATACAATTATCGTTACAGATGTAATTACCAGTACTCTTACAGATCCTGATACAGTACAGATAGCGACAGCAATAGTGTTACGCACATTCCAAGACCAATAATGCTACAGATACCATTAGAGATACCGTTGCAGGTAGAGCTAGAATTACTCGTACGCATCCAGAAACCAAACACACGTACACATACAAAAAACATTGCGAGTACCTGTGCAGATACAGATACCATTACTGATACAGTGACAGGTACAATTACAGATACAGATACCGTTAGATACCATTAGAGACACAGACAGCGGTACCATCACAGCTACAGGTACAAGTACCGTCACCCATACCATCACAGAAACCCTTAGAATTACATTCTCCCACTGACTTGTAGATACAGTTGCAGGTACAGGCACAAAATCTGCAAAGTTCCAGATACAATGACAGATGAAGATACAATTAACCGTACTTTCACAGGTACGAGTACGATCGCAGACACCATTACACCTACAATTGCAGATACAGTTGCGAGTACAGATTTAATTACACATGCAGCTACAGATACAAGTAGAGTCCATTGGAGGTACCATTAGAGATCGAGGTACCATCACACATAAAGCTATTGATACAAATACAGTTGTGGCTGCAGGTACCGGTACCAGGACAGATGCGGATATAAATACTGGTACAGATGCAGGCACTCATATAGATAGGGTTACAGACACCAACACCAAAACAGACAGAGACACCAATACTGAGACCTGCAGCTGCATCTGAAATTGTATCTGCATCTGCCATTGTATCTTCAATGGTAGCTGCATCTCCTATGGCATCTGTAATGGCATCTGCACTTGTCCCTGCATCTGCAATGATTCCTGCAATGGTACCAGCCTCTGCATCTGCAGTGGCATCTGCAAGGTCATCTGCATCTGCAATGGTGTCTGACATGGCACCTGCAGCTCCAGTGGTGTCTGTAACGGTATCTACATCGGCAATGGTATCCTCATCTGTAATAGCATCTGCTATTCATCCTGGTAGGTGGCAGGAGGAGGAGACACCACGGGCCACAGGGGAGAGGAGAGACCTGGCAATGCCCCTCCAGCCTGCCTAGCAGCAGCTCCAGCTGAAGGGACCTCACCAGCCCCCGCCCCAGCCATGACCTCACTGCTGGCCCCCAGCCTGCCCTCCAACCTACCTCTCCTCTCCCCCACCCCGGCCCCAGCTCTCTGCTCTCTACACTGTCACTGGCAGTGAGGGGCTCAGTGCCACACGTCTTAATGTGCACATTAATCCACATTCTTAATAATCCATAATCTTAATCCACAACGACTCTGTCAATGTTTGCTTTGTTCCGATGGGGTGGAATAAAAAAAGAAAAATAAAATAAAAAGAAGGCAAGAATATTATGCAGAACACCTTATATTCCAAGTTTTTGTAAGCAAGTTGTAGACAGGTGCAGATGCCACTGCAGATGCAGATACCATTGCAGCTGCCGTTGCAGATACAATTTCAGATGCAGATACCATTACAGATTAAGATACCGTGGCAGAGGCAAATGCCACTGCAGATGAAGAATACCATTGCAGAGGCAGATGCCACTATAGATTAAGATACCATTGGAGGTATTGTAGCACTTACCATTATGACAAACGTTTTCTATTCCAAGATTTTTTTAACTTGCATCCAAGCTCTGTCCTCCCCTGAAGCTTTTTCTCCATCTTCTACACCATCTCCTTCTGCCATCAGCCACAGAAGGAAGTCTGTCTCAGTAGGTTGAGTAACTGGACCAGAAGAAAGCAAGACAATGTGTTCTTGTATTAAGGATGAAGGGATTCATTTTCATTTTGTTACAATTATTAGGGATGACCATCCTTGCTAATAGAAATTCCCTTTGCAACAACCAAATGACATCTCTCAGGAGAAGTTAGCTGTTTTAACTCTTGACTGTTTTCTGACTTCCCCCACCTTTATGGAGCTGGACTAGAGCCCCCTCAGCCTCAGCAATTGTTCTGGAGTTAAGCAACAGTAACATCGAGTTTATAATGTTGTCTCGTTTCTGCCTTGCTCTGTTATAGCTTAAGAAAGATGCAGAAAGACTCAAAACCGTGACCTCTTTGGCCAGCCAAAATACATTTGTTACAATACAGATTTCTCCTCCATGGCCTACTTGTGCTGACCAGCAACTTAGTTCACAGGAATATGAAAGCAGCTCTTCTCAGGAAAAAAAACAACCACCACACAACAACCCCCCCCCTCCCCCCATGGAATCATAAAATCATTAAGGTTGGAAAAGACCTCTAAGATCATCGAGTCCAACCGTCGACCCAACACCACCCTGCCCACTAAACCATGTCCCTAAGCGTCGCATCTACACGTCTTCTAAATACCTCCAGGGATGGGGACTCAACCACTTCCCTGGGCAGCCTGTTCCAATGTTTCACCACTCTTTCAGTAAAGAAATTTTTCCTCACGTCCAGTCTAAACCTCCCCTGGCGCAACTTGAGGCCATTGCCTCTCGTCCTGTCGCTTGTTACTTGGGAGAAGAGACCGACCCCCACCTCGCTACAACCTCCTTTGTAGAGAGCGATGAGGTCTCCCCTGAGCCTCCTTTTCTCCAGGCTGAACAACCCCAGTGCCCTCAGCCGCTCCTCAGAAGACTTGTTCTCCAGACCCTTCACCAGCTTCGTCGCCCTTCTCTGGACACGCTCCAGCACCTCGACGTCCTTCTTGTAGTGAGGGGCCCAAAACTGAACACAGTATTCGAGGGGCGAAAAAACCCAATAAGAAAAAACCCCAAAACCCAATAAGAAAACTACAGATTACCAGAAATGTTAGTTTTCAAACTGGCATTGTTTGAAAACAAAAACACTCTGTCTAGCAACAAATGTAAAGGAATAAGTAAATTAAGTTTCCTTTTAGTACATAAAATTAAAAAAAACCAAGCCCGTCAACTGCGTTTTATGGCTATTGTGCATGTTACATTGCTATGTTCACATATAAAAAGAGGGGTAGAAACCTCTATTAACTGGGTCAGAGGGATAGTCATTCTCACAAAGATGGTTCCAGATTGACTTAACAATATCAGCCACGAGATGCTGAGCAAATGCCCCAGCTGCAGTTTTCTTGGGGGGGGGCCTCCTGTTTCTGCAGCGCTTGCATCTACACATTCAGCCTCTTGCTGGTACATCTTTGACCTGGATTTGGAAGAGTGATCCACATAAAATCAAGACCCCTCCAGTCTCTGTTTATGTAAAAAACCAAAACGTTCCTATGAGGAAGGGTTTGAAAGCAGGCTCATATTCTACCTATAGAGTAGCAAAATCCCAGTGGGCTAGAGGGAAACTTCTTCCTTGGCGTACCGGTTTTCTTTTTGGTAAGTAAGTCTGTAAGGCAAGTCTTATGATGGGCCAAACTAACCCTCTCTTGCTGCCTCAGCATGCACTAATCTAATGACACATTGCTTTACTGGGCTTGCAGATAAAGCTGACGGTTAGCCTTGGGCCAAGCTGACAGTTTTCCTGGATTTTCTGCACTTTTCAGCATTCATGTTTTATATCCTGTTTGTTTTAAGTGAAGACTGAAAAAAGAAATGGGTAAGATTGATGAATGGTGAATAATTATTGTTCTAAAAGTGGATACTTATTATTATAATGGTGACATTTTTTTATTATGAATAAGATTATATTATTATAAAGAAATACCATTTTAAAGAAAAAGGCTTGCCTTTTCTGTTGACTACTGATTGGGTGGAATTCCCAGTCTTGAGGGATGTGGTCCAGGTGAAGAGTCGAGTCAGGGACCCTGAATTTTAGGAGAGCAAGCTTTCAGTTGTTTGAGGACTTAGTGGCTGGGATCCCCAGGACACCGCCCTCAGAGGAATGGAGCTGAACAGAGCTGGCAGCTCTTTAAGGACATCTTTCTTAGAGCACAAAAGCTCTTGATTCCCATTTGTAAAAAATCAGGCAAGAAAGGCAGGAGACCGGCGTGGCTCAGTGTCGTGGTTTAACCCCAGCCAGCAACTAAGCACCACACAGCCGCTCACTCACCCCCCCGCCCCAGTGGAATGAGGGAGAGAATCGGAAGAGCAAAAGTGAGAAAACTCGTGGGTTGAGATAAAGACAGTTGAATAGGTAAAGCAAAAGCCACACGTGCAAGCAAAGCAAAATAATGAACTCATTCACTACTTCCCATCAGCAGGCAGGTGTTCAGCCATCTCCAGGAAAGCAAGGCTCCATCACGCATAGCAGTTACTTGGGAAGACCTCCCAGTCAAACTAAAGTGTACGAAGGAAAAACACAGGCAGTGGAACCAGGGATGCTGCCCACATGTGTAGGGATGGGATCAGGGAAGCTAGGGCACAGTTGGAGCTGAATTTGACAAGGGATGTGAAGAATTATAAGGGCTTCTACAGATGCGTTGGCCAGAAAAGGAAGATTAAAGAAAATGTATCCCCTGCCACCACCCCAATAAATAAGACTAGTGACAACCAACAAGGTGAGGGCTGCGGTAGAATTTCTTTTGCCTCAGTTTTCACTGGCAGTCACTACTCCCACCTCTGTCAACTCCCCAAACCTCAAGGCAGGGACTGGGGGAACAAAGTCCCTCCCATTGTAAGAGAAGATCAGAAAACCACCTGAGGAACCTGAACCTACTTAACTCCATGGGATCCAATGAGATGCATCCCAGGGTCCTGAAGGAATTGGCTGATATAGTTGCCAAGTCACTCTCCCTCGTATTTGAAAAGTTGTGGCAGTCAGGCAAAGTCCCCAGTCACTGGAGAAAAGGGACGCCCATTTTTAAAAGTGGTAATAAGGAGGACCCTGGGAACTACCGACCAGTCAGCCTCACCTCCGTGCCCAGTGGGATCATGGAACAGATCCTCCTGGAAGATATGTCAGAACATATGGAGGGGAGGGAGGTGATTAGAGAAAGCCAGCATGGCTTCGCCAAGGGCAAATTGTGCCCGACTAATCTAGTGGCCTTCTACAATGGTGTGACTGCGTCAGTGTACGAGGGAAGAGCTACGGATGTCATCTACCTAGACTTCATTAAGGCCTTTGATACAGCGCCCCCCCCTCCCCGCCCCCAACTGTATTGCCGCTAAATTGGAGAGATACGGGATTGATGCATGGACTGCTAGATGGATCAGGAATTGGCTGGATGGCTGAATCCAAAGAGTTACAGTCAGCGGCTCAATGTTGTCACGCCCCTCCTGCGGGAAGGGGAGAGTGACTAAGATCCGCAAATCCCCTCGGTGTGGATTAAGGTGAAATAACACCCAAGGTCCAAAAACAAACTCCAACTTTAATGGCACAAACACTTCTATAAGCATCAACCCTCTATGTCTTAATATACAACACAAGCTAAGCGGCTTTGTGGTGAGTTGAGGTAGGCCTTGTATTACTTAACAACATCAAGAACAGAGAGCAAGAAGGAGAAGGAGGAGAGAGAAAGAGAAAGAGAGAGCTGAGCAGCAGGAGAGAGGTAGAGGGAGAGAGACAAAGAACTCACCAGTCCTGGATCCAGCGTCAGACCTGCCAACGGGGGGCGGGGGGCGGTGCGGAGAGTGCCCCAAGGGGGCCCACGTGCGCCCCTATTTGTTGGCTCCAGCCCAAGGTTTCTAGAGTCTTCTCTCACCCCAGCTCCAGGAGTGGTTGAGACATTAGTCAGTCAAGGAGAGTGACACCGGGCCCCTCCCCGTGGCTGGCTTCTGGAGCTTTCTCTTGGGGCATTGTCTGTGCTTACAGCACAGTCATGTGAGCCTCGTCCCTTACACCACCCCGTGGCTCAACCACTCCGAGGTCCTCTTTGATGGTGGTGATCTGAACATAGCGCAGAGAGGAAGAGATAGAAGAGAAGGAGCGGCGAATCAGGCACCTCATTACAGCAAAGCCGATAGCTAGACCGATTAATATTGACAAAAACATTACTAAGGCTTCTACTATCCAATCCCACCATCCCGTAAGTCCGAGGCTTTTGAGCAAAGTTGAAATCCATGAGGCTGGGTTCCAATTCCCCGTCCAATCACTCGGCAACATTGATTGGAACAAGTCTCCTGTCTTGGCTGTGATTTCCTGCATCCTCTGACGGGCTTCCTCGATCGTGGTCGTAGCATTGTGTATGGTAACGCAGCATTCTCCAGCCGTATGGTTTAGTACTCCACACACACCTTGTTCTTTAACTAGCAGCATGTCCAAGGCTAAGCGGTTTTGCAAGGCCATCTTCGACACCTGCTGAACCTGTAAGTTCAATTCTCCAAAAGCGTGTGAGGTCCAATTACTTAAAACATGCATTTGCCAGGTTAAATTTGCTAACACAAACTGGTGTCTTTTAGGAGTTACATATGGGGTAAATATATTTTCTAACATCAGAGATGTTGTCATGCCCCAAGTATAATAGTCAGGTATTGGGACCCCATGCACTGCCCACTCAGGTGCAGATTGGGGTTTTTGAGTATCTCGTTTCTTTCGGTTGTACCCAGAATTAATAAAATCAAATGTTTTGGAAGGGCACATTGATGGAATCCCGATGGCACAGCGTAAACCTGCCATTTCATGTACATGTAGGTGTGAGTACGTCTTCCCATTTGAACATGCCCAAAAGGTACCTTGAGGGGCTGGATATTTAGCAGTGGAGCATGTTGATGGGTCGTGAGGTTCGGCTAGTTTGGCTTCCCCTTCCCATGCAAGATTCCACTTCGTTTCGTGGGTGAGTGTAACTCCACATTTTAACGCAGTTTCTTGATTGATAATGTTTCCATAACACGTGGGATCTCCAGGCTTAAATCCTGGTACTGAGAAACCCCAACAAATGCACATATCTCGGATAAAGGTTCGTAGTTCTGGTACATACCAGGTTTCTATTGGATCTCATGATAACGAATCACAGCTAATTGTTCGTGAGCAGTTCATTAGAGGAGTATCCTCATAGGGTAGGGGATCTACTTCTCGCGTATCAACTATACTATCTGGGCTGGATAGGAAATGCTTAAAGGACCAAGCATATTCATAACGAGAACGATCATGGTGGGCGTAGCCACCCCATTTGGTAGGAATTTGAATACACCAACCAGGGGAAAACCGGACATTATATTCGTGGTCTAGGGGTTCACTGTGAGGCGGGGAGTCCCACCACCGTACCAAATTACAGGGGATCTCCACCTCTCGGGGACACCATGTCCATTCCAGTACACGATTGCAAGGGATCTTCACTTCCTGGGGACATAATGTCCAGTTCTTTCGGGCTGCGAAGGCAGCGCTTGTAGTTCCCTTACAAAGTTGTTGCTTCCAACAGGTAGCATTCCACATGTCTCTCCAGGTCCTGTTAATTGGAAACAGGTAGGCCACTGGAGAGGGTGTATACCACGTTGTCCCGCTATATTCTTGGAATGGGAATGGATCTGCTCCCCACAAACATTTTCCTTTCCCATGTGGATTTTGGATGCACTTTTGGTTTAGTATCTCTAGCTTTGAATTTAGAATTCGTGAAAAATTTAACCAGATAATGGCAAATTTAAATCCCGCTGACGCGGATGTGGGGAGGTCCACACAAAGACCTTGGTCTGTTCGATTCCAGATTCGGGTAAAGCCAGTAATCAACTCCCATGCCAAGTTAGGTTGGTTATTCAAACTCCCAGCTGGTTGAAACAAGATTGTACATTCACAAAGTAAGAATATAAACTTCTCCCACACCATCTCTCTCTAGTAAAGAAACAGAGCAAGCTTAGTAAAATCAGACAAACAATGCAAAGAATGACCCACTCAACAACCGAAAGCTTAAGTCCCACGGTGGGCTTCTGACAACCTGCAAAATATATTCATAAAGATGAACAATGATTAATAGGATGGAACAATCCATCGGGTATGGATTCGGTGACCCTTCCCATGTGCGTCGGTGGCCACCCAGGTATAGAGATTTAGCGGCTTTTTTAAAGTTAAAGGCACCGCTCCCACCGTCGGTAGGTCCACCAGGACGGGTTGTCCTGGATAATGGAGCAGATTCACCGGGTCTTTAGCCTCCCTTTTTCCAGGGAGTATGGACGGAGGCTTGGGGCAGAATGCGGTGAGTCGTGGGCACCCGTTAATTCCCCAGCGGCTATTAACTTTATATACTGCATCTGATAGTCGCTGTGCCCACCCAGGTTCATGCGGTTTCAGAGCTCGCTTTAAGAGTCCGTTGGTGCGCTCGACAATGCCGTTTGCCTGGGGGTAGTATGGGGTGTGGAAGATCCACTGTATTCCTTCGCTTCGTGCCCACTCTTGAACCACCCCGGCAGTAAAGTGGCTTCCATTATCCGATTGGATCGATTGGGGTTTAGGTAGATAACTGAACCATAACTTTAAACCTTTTACAGTATTATCTCCCGTCGCTCATCGTACTGCTTCTGCTTGGGTCAATCCCGACACCACTTCAACTCCTACTAGTACATATGGTTTTCCTTCAGAGATCCGAAATGGACCAATGTAGTCCACCTGCCAAGTGTCCCACAACCCTTTATTATCTCTTATGTGCAGAGGTGGGTCCTTAAGGGGGTTGTGCTCCCCTAATCGGGTGCGACATAAGCTGCACACGGAAATAATAGTGTTACACAGCTCTCTGGTTACAGACCACCCTCTGCTAATTGCTTCCCTAAATAGGTCTTTACTTCCCGAATGGCCTCATTTTACATGTAACCATTCCAACAGGTGTTCCCATTTTTCCCCCTCACCTTCTATGGCCATTCCTGCTAAACGGGTTAATGAGTCCACCTGATTATTCAGAAGGTGAGCTGGGTGATTCCCAGCTTGGTGTGCGGCAACCCACCCTACTAGAAAGGGTTTCTGCTTGGCGATATTTAGGATTTCTTCCCATTTTTCTCGTTGCCACACTGGTACCCGATTGACCTCCCACTGATTCTGTTCCCAAAACGGGAGCCATTTGGTGCATCCCTTGAATACAGCATATGAGTCTCTGTAAATAAACACCGGGCCCCTCCCCGTGGCTGGCTTCTGGAGCTTTCTCTTGGGGCATTGTCTGTGCTTACAGCACAGTCATGTGAGCCTCGTCCCTTACAAATGTCCAAATGGAAACTCGTAACTTCTGGTGTCCCTCAGGGGTCTGTACTGCGACCAACATTATTTAGTATCTTCATCAGTGACATAGACTTAAGTGCACCCTCAGCAAGTTTGCAGCTGACACCAAGCTGAGTAGTGCAGTTGATATGCTTGAGGGAAGGGATACCATCCAGAGGGACCTTGACAAGCTGGAGGAGTGGGTTCATGCAAAGCTCATGAAGTTCAACGAGGCCGAAAGTGCAAGGTCCTGCGCCTTGGTCGGAGCAATCCCCACTGTCAGTAGGGACGGGGGGATAAATGGATTGAGAGCAGCCCTGTGGAGAAGGGCTTGAGGATACTGGTGGACAAAATTTGAACATGAGACTGCACTGCGCGCTTGCAGCCCAGAAAGCCAGTCATATCCTGGGCTGCATCAAAAGAAGCGTGACCAGCAGGTCGAGGGAGGTGATTGTCTCCCTCTGCTCCACCCTCGTGAGACCCCACCTGGAGTACTGCATCCAGCTCTGGGGTCTCCAGCACAAGACAGACATGGACCTGTTAGAGTGGGTCCAGAGAAGGGCCACAAAAATGACGGAGGGCTGGAACACATCTACTATGAAGAAAGGCTGAGAGAGTGTTGTTTTTTATCCGAGAGAAGAGAAGGCTGCAGGGACACTGTACTGTGGCCTTTCAGTATATAAGGGGGCTTATAAAGAAACATGCAGAGAGACTTTTTACCAGGGCCTGTAGTGACAGAGCAAGGGCCAATGGTTTTAAACTGAAAGAGGTTAGGGTTAGATTGGACATAAGGAAGAAATGTTTTACAATGATGGTGGTGAGGCACCGGAACAGGTTGCCCAGAGAAGCTGTGGACGCCCCATCACTGGAAGTGTTCAAAGTCAGGTTGGAAAGGTCTTTGAGCAACCTGATCTAGTGAAAGATATCCCTGCCCAGGATTCGGGGGGAGGGGACGACACACAGACGGAGTAGACTAGAAGACCTTTCCAGCCCAAACCGTTCTATGTTTGTATCATTTTTGCTCCCTACTGAGGGAGGACAAAACACTCCGGGAGATGCCTGGGAGGAGTTCCAGGGAGCTACCGGGTATGGACCTGCCTCAAATGTACACAGAACTGCTCAGGTAGCTTCCTTGGAGAAGTCTGGGGCTGCTAGGTTTTCTCCCTTCTGAAGCAAACACAAGGCAATAGTTTTATGTTCCCGAGTTCATCCACGAATGTGGACTGCTGTCAGGACATGCTGTGCGGAACAGCCAACAGCTCTGGACTCATGACAGTACTGCAGCTGCGAGAGCTGGTTGTGTTAAGACTGCTGTAAGCAGGAGTCTGGACCTAGCCGTGTGGTGCCTGGTGATGGGTGCTGAATTGGGATGTCCCTTTGGCAGTGACAGGCTGGAAAGCTCTTGGAAAGGGAACATATTTTAAGGAGCAGAAATCAAGGGCCAAACTCCCCCAAAACCCTGCCAAAACCCTGCCAAAACCCAAAACCAGGGCAGGAGGGCAGGGACCAGTCGCCTCGGAAAGCTCATACACAGACATGGGAGCAGGGTTGGACCATTGGTGCAAGGGCAGCACAGGGTTATCGACTGCCAATTCGTCCAGGATGCTGATATTTCACTGCTTCTTCCTTAACTACACAAGGTCCCTTGATTTGAATCCCCCTTCATAACCTTGCTGAAGAGGGGACAGTTAAATGGTCCTGACCACACGGCTTCCTTGGTGAGGCCTTGTAATTTCCCTTGGACCCCAGGGCCAGAGCTTTTTTTAAGCTTAGCGGCTGAGAGGATATAACCTCTGCAAAAGCCCCTCCTGGTGCTCAGAGGGGAGGCCGTCCTGCATCCTCGGCTCTCCCCACATTTCCTGGGGCATGTGCTGGGTCAGCTGATCTGCGATGGAGCAAAAGTTCCTGGGGAAATCTCTGCTATCTCTAAAGTCATTAGACTGTGATTTTTTTGCATGCTCTCCACTTTGGCTGAAAACTGGAACTAAGTCTAGGTCTTAATTTGCCCTCCCCAAGTGACACAGGCAGGTGGTCTGGAAAAACACAACCCCTTTCCAGCTGGCACAGCAACTCCCCGATAACGAGACACATGCAGACACGGAGCTGAAACCTCCCCTTTGTCTGGGAGCTCTGGAAGCACGAGGATTTTCCTGCTTCAAGTAAATTTGCAGGCAGCAAGTCCTGGGCACGGTCAGCAATGCTCTGAGAGCTGCATCTTCCAGGCAGGTGCTAGTGGATCTCCACTCCTCACACGGGAGGATTTGTTATTGGGGGAATGAGCTCCCGCGATGGCCAGGAGGGCCGTGCTGTCCCTGGGCAGAGAAGCAGCTGCACAAAGTGCTGGAATGTAACCATCCCAGCTTACATTGGGAGCACAAGCGAAATTATTTCCAAGAGTCTCTAATTCCAGCTTTATATTCAACTGCATGAGGCAGAAATGCCTACGCTGAAAGTGCTTGTGCAGTCACCTGCCTGCCCTCACCACTCTCCATGCTCTGTGACTGAGCGCAACCGCAGCAGACAAGGTCATCCTCATCCTATTTGACTGCCGCAGCTGAGACAGGTGAAGCACTAAGACTCATACTGTGGGAGGTTTCAGATCTTCCTTGCCATAGTTTAGCATCAATGATGAGCTCCATTGGGTGTGATGGGAATGTCATCCCTAGGCTTGAAGTACTTTCTACAGCAGGAGAAATTATGTCAGGCTGCTCTTTATTAAGAGCCAGAACCTATGTGGTGGCATTCCTCCTCCCATTTCACTCACTTACAGGAAAAGCAGCATGCCGGGTGCATAGAGCAAATGACCCAACCAGATCTGAGGCAAGCACAAGCCAGTTAGCTTTTAGATGCTCTTCCCGATGCATTGGCAAGAAAAAAAGAGGACAGAAATACTGTAGCTTATGAAAAACGAGACACCTTTCCTTTCTGACCCTCTTCACTCAAATGAATTGGGGCTAGGAAGCAAAGGTTCAAGGCATCAGACTTTTTCCCGCACAAATAATGCTTCGTACATGAACAGTCGTCTTCATTTGAAAGTATTTACAGGACCATGCTTTTTTTTTTAATTTCGTATTCAAAATTCTGTAACTTGGTGAAAGAAGAAACAGTAGTTTTATTTCCTGTGATTGCTTAATAGCAAGGCCTAGAGGTGACAGCTTTTGAAGTGCTGCGCTTTAGTCCTGCTCATGCTAACTTGCACAACTCCAAGGCACGTGCATGTGCTCAGCAGTCGGCCAAGAGCAGAAAAATTGGTTTGAGAATCAGGACAAGCAGTATGACAGTTAGGACAAAAGCCTAGAGTTAGCCTGGAGCTGTAGGCTCGGCAGGGGAAAGACAGGGGTTTCCTGGCTGTGCGAGGATGCTGACTCACAGCTGATGCTTCAGAAAAAAGGTTCTGAGGAGGAGGAGGAGGAAAAAGAGGAGGAGTACGAAGCAGGAAGAGGAGGAGGAAAAGGAACTGGAGGAGGAGGACAATGAAAAGAAGTAACAGGAGGAGAAGAAGGAGGTACCAGGAGGAGAAGAAGAATGAGAAAAAAGAAGGAACAGGAGAAGGAGGAACAGGGAACGGAAGGACAGGAACAGAAAGAGGATAAAGAGGACAAACAGGAGGAATATGAAAAGAAAGAGGAGGAGGAGGAGGAGGAGAAAGAGGAGGAGGACAAGTAGGAGGTAGAACAGGAGGAAAACATGGAATAGGAGTAGGAAGAGCAAGAGAAGGAAGAGGAGGAGGAGGCAGTTGAATAGGAGGAGGTGGAAGAGGAGAAGGAAGAGAATGGAGGAACAGGAATGTTAGGAGGGAAGAGGAGGAAAAGTAGAAAGAAGACAAGAAAAAGGAGAAGGAGGTGGTAGAGGAGAAGAATGAACAGGAGAAGAAGAAGAAGAAGGAGGAGGAAAACAAGAAATGGAGTATGAAGAGGAGGAGAAACAGGAAGAGGAGAAACAGGAGGAATAGGAACAGGAGAAGGAGTAACAAGAGGAGGAGGAACGAGAGCAGGAAAAGGAGAAGCAAGGAAGAAGGTGAGGATGTACAAGGAAAAGGAACAAGAGGGGAAGTAGGACGTGGAGGAGGAGGAGGAAAAGAATTAAAAGGAGAAAGAAGAAAAGGAGGAACAGGAAGATGAATAGGAGAAGCAGGAGGAAAATGAAGAGGAGAAGGACAAGGAAGACAAGGAGTAGGAGGGCAACCATGAACAAGAGGAGGAACAAGAGGACTAGGAGAAACAAGAGGAGGAGGAGGAGCAAGAGGAAAAGGAGGAACAGGAGGAGGAACAGAGGAACAAGAGGAGAAGGAGGATGAAGACAAGGAGGAGGAACAGGAAGAGGAGCAGCAGAGGGAGGAGGAGGAACAGGAGGAGAACAAGGAAAACAGGAGGACGGGGAACATGAGCAGAAACAGGAACTGGAACAGAAAAAGGAGGACTAGCAGGGCAAGAGAAGGATGGAAAGGAGGATGAAGAAGAGGATGGGGTGGAAGAGGAAGAAGAGCAAGTGGAGGAGGAGAACAACAAAAAGAACTTGACTACTGGGGGTCGGTAGTCAAGGGCATAAGGGCCCAGGTGGTGTTCTCAGCCCTTCTGGTGAGGGGAAAGGTTGTGAGGAGCAGGGCAGTCATAGGACAAGCCAGTAATTGGCTGCAGAACTGTTGTCAGTGACAGGGGTTTGGGTTCTGTGACCATGGGACCCATTTGCAGGTCAGCATCTGCTGGGGCGAGATGGGATCCACCTCACTAAGCAGAGCAAAGCTGTTTTTGCCAACATGATGACTGACCTCATCAGGAGGGCTTTAAACTGAGAACGAGGGGAGGCAGAGAGCAACCAGCAGTCCTGTGAAGGAGTGACAGAGAGGATCACTGAGCAAAGGGCAGGGGGTGATATGATTGGATCATGAAATCTACAAATGGGGCTTAAGTGGGTCACTCCAGCACTTGCTCGTAAGCAAGAAAGTGCCTACAAGGCACCACAATGGAGCAATCCCCCATACCTTCTCCAGGAACTCAACATGCTGGGGTGCCTTTCTAAAGCACCTGTACATTAATGCACACAGTATGGGGAATGAACATGAGGAATTAGAGATCTGTGTGCACTTGCAGGATAGTGGAGACACGGTTGGATGGCTCCCATGACTGGAGTGTTGCAATGGAGGCATATAAGGCTCTTTAGGAAGGACATACTCGAAAGACGAGGAGAGGGAGTTTCCCTTCATGTGAGAGAGCAGCTGGAGTGCATGGAGCTCTCCCTGGGGATGCATGAGGAGCCAGCTGAGAGCTTATGGGTTAGGATTAAAGAGAGGACAGGTAAAGCTGACATTATAGTGTGTGTCTGACCTGACTGGGAAGAACAAGTGGATCACGTCCTCCGTAAACACATAGGAGCAGCTTGAAATTTGCAGGCCCTGGTCCTCATGGGGGACTTCAACCACCCCAATACTTGCTGGAGGGAAAACAATGCAGGATATAAGCAATCCAGGAGGTTCCTGGAGTGCACTGATGATAAAGTCCTCCTCCAAGTGACAGAGGAGCCAAAAAGGAGAGGTGCTTTGCTGGATCTCATCTTCACCAACAAGGAGAGGCTAGCTGGGGATGTGAAGGTCAATGGAAGCCTTGGTTGCAGTGACCATGAGATGGTGGAGTTGAGGATCCTGAGGGCAGGGAGGAGAGTGAAAAGCAAGCTCACAACCCTGGACTTCAGGAGAGCAGACTTTGGACTCTTCAAAGATCTGCTTGGAAGAGTCCCATAGGATAAGGCCCTGGAGGGAAGGGGAGGTCCAGGAAAGCTGGCCAATATTCAAGGATCACCTAGTCCAAGCTCAAGAGAGCTGCATCCCAACAACTATGAAGTCAGGCAAAAATGCCAGGAGGCCTGCATGGGTGAACAAGGACCTGCTGGGAAAACTGAAACACAAAAAAGGAAGTGTTAAGAGGGTTGAAGCAAGGACAGGTAACCTGGGAGGAATACAGAAACATTGTCTGAGCATCCAGAGACAAAAGTAGGAAAGCTAAAGCCCAAATGGAATTGAATCTGGCCAGGGATGACAAAGGCAGCAAGAAGCACATGGGAGACAAAAGGCAGACAAGGGAGAATGTGGGCCCCTTGCTCAACAAGCCAGGGGGCCTGCTTACACAGGACATGGAAAAAGCTGAGGTACTGAATGCCTTCTTTGCCTCAGGCTTTACTAGCAAGGTTGGCCTTCAGGAATCCCAGGTCCCAGAGACAAGGGGAGAAGTCAGGAGAAAGGAAGGCGTAGCCTTGGTGCAATAATGGGAATACTTGGGAATACTTAAGCAAACTAGACATACATAAGTCCATGGGCCATGGTGGGACATACCCATGTACCCATGAGCTGATGTCATTGCAAGGCCACACTCTCTACAACCTAACCCTTACCTACCCCTCTCCTCGTCGGAATCCAGCTCCAAAATGGTCACCCACCACCTAGGGCTCCCACACAGAAGTTCCCAAAATGGAAAGATATCGTTGGCCCTAGACTTCCCTTTTCAGCCCCTTCATAGTCCCACCAACACCAGGGCTCTGCACTTGCACTGGCACATAACCCTAACCCTCACCTACCTGCCCACTGCAGCTGGAGCCCAGCTCCAAACTGAAAGCCAGCACCAAGGCTCCCAAAGAAAAGTTGCCAGGATGGCAAGCTGTGGGTGGCCCTCACCTTTCTTGCCATACAGTTTCTAGGCCATAAAGCTTCAGACACTACCTCAGTAGATGTCTGAATCGTTTCCTTTTTTTGGGACACAGCTGCATGCCTGGTAGCTTCTTGGGAATCCTCCCAGGCATCTCGAACAGTTTTAGGTATATTTGGAGACAGCCCTGGTTCGCAGACCCTGACTACTCCTTTGCTGGCATTTCAAGACATTTATTTCTGATGGAAGCAGAGGCATACTCTGCAGCTTTCTGGCACTCGTCCCATGCACCGCTGGAGTACATGTCCTTCCCTGGAGACAGCTAAAGTTCTTTGGAAGAAGCCGTATACGATGCCTAAACAGTTAACTGAAGAGTTTTCTTCATGTTAGAGGCAGGTCCATGCCTGGTAACAACCTAGGACTCCTCCCAGGCATCTCCAGGTTCATTTGGGTTTCTTCTGGAGAGAGGTGAATTCCCAGGGAGCAGTCCCCGACTCTTTTAAGGCAGCTAGCTACCCGAAGACCGTCTTGTATGTTGGGGGAGGTCCATGCCATCCGTTACTCTGGAAATTCTCACAGGCAGCTCCACGAGTGTTACTTTCCTCTGCAGACAGCTGAATTTCGTAGATAGCAGCACCAGACTCCTACAGAGAAAACACCTGAGGAGTTTTGTCGATGTTACAGGAAGGTTGATGACGGGTAGACCTTCTGGTCCTCTTGCAGGCAGCTTGGGAATGTTTTAGCCTCCCCTGGACACAGCTGAATTCTACAGGGAGCAGCCCCAGACTCCTCCAGGGAAGACACCTGAGGAGTTTTATGTATCTTCAGACAAGTGAATTCCCAGGTAGCAGCCCCCCACATCTTCCAAGGTACCTTCACAAAGAGCATTGAGTATGTTGGGGAAAGGTCTCTTCCTGGTACGACAATGAACTTACACAGGAATCTACAGGAGTGCATTGGCATTCTATTGTGACAGAAGAATTCCCAGAGACTAGATTCTGAATCTTCTAATGGGCTATAAAAGCGCTGCCAAGGGAAAGTGAGGGCCAGCAACAGCTTTCAATCCCAGCACCATTCATGTGGGAGCACTAGCTACACATTTTCAATTTCGCAGCAGGGCTCTGGCAAACGTGACAGGGAACGTCCGCACAGCGACATGGCTACAAACCGCAGAGCGCCAGCGCTTGTGGGGCTGTGGAAGGGCTGCCAAGGGAAGGTGATGGCCAGCAAGAGCTTTCCGTGCTGGCCCCTTGCGTGTGGGAGCAGTGGCTGGACGTGTTGAATTTGGGAGCTGGGCTCTGGCTGTGCTGAGAGGGAACGTCCGCACAGTGATGTGGCTAGGAAGCTCAGAGCAGCAGAGTTTCTGGTGCTGTGGAAGGGCTCCGTAGGGAAGGTGATGGCCTGCCACAGCTTTCGGTGCTGGCCCCTTGCGTGTGGGAGCAGTGGCTGGACGTGTT